>NW_026963296.1:2419052-3628579 GCF_036588685.1 Mytilus trossulus
AAGACTCGCATTTTGACATTTTTTATACAAATTAAACTACATTTATATCTCAATAACGCATTTTAGTTTATAAAAATGACAAATTTGGAATAATAAATGCATGCAATAAGTTCTGAATATACAGTATTCAGAAATTATTGTAAGTATTAACATTATTGCATCTAATGCCATTGTGATGATTGCAATACTAACCTCACATTTTGATATATATATCTTATACATATATTAAGTGTATGCAGATTTTCCTGAAGTTTCGATAATAAATCATTAGTTTTTGTCATTTCAGAAAAAAATGCAATAAAAAAATCTGAATTTACAGCATATTAAAGTGTGAAAGGTTTTACTTGCAAAACCCCGATTAAAAATTACAAAGTAATACAGATTTAACATATACTGTGGATTCATTTATTTTCGTGGGTACCAATTTTCATGGTTTGAGGAAAACTTATATATTCGTGGATATTTAATTTCGTGGTTTTGGCAAAATCTACACTCATTCCTTTAGAAAATTTGTTATTCGTTGAACATTTGAATTCGTGGTTCTCTTGTACCAACGAAATCCACGAAAATTAGTATCCAACGAATATTAATGAATCCACAGTATATGAGGGCTTACAAATTAAATAACAACTCCATAAATAGCCTTACACCATCAACAATGGGTACAACATATATGAGCAATAAATACGTCTAAATAAACTAATTAAAATATCTACAAACAATTGCATACATAAGATATAATAAGATTATAATTTGTTTGGCACTAAATTAAATAATCAGCATTCAAAGGCTTGAGAGACATTTGATTTTTAGGGGAAAAGGGGGAGGGGAGGGGGAGGTTAGGATGAAATTTGAAGAAGAAAAAAGATAGGACAAGACAGGAGATTTGAGTAAAAAAAAGGCTGGAAAACCCTCTAAATTTGCCTCTGGGAAACAAATTTGATAAACAGATATTAAATAATATCAGCTAGTAAACAATTGAAATATCAAAAGCGATTTATATACAGCTGTTAATGTTGACACTTTGATATGTGTTATGTAAATAATGCTTCAAAATCAAAACTATTATCAAATCTTACTATAAATATTCCATCAAAAATATTTTGATTCTATACAAAATTCCGGTGGGAGTCCGTGGGACTGACAGAGTCCATGGGACTGAGGGTATTGGTTTTATAGGCAAGACTCAATTACAAAAAAATATTGCTCTTGTGAAATTCAATGGAAATATATAAATGGTGAATAAAGATGATGTAAAAAACGTTTCACTTCATTTACTTTACTATAAAAGAGTTGGCATATGTTAAATAAATAATCTCCATGGAAATAAAATATGTCAATGTTAATTTAACATCATTCCTATTATCATGTAACTGCTACTAGTGGGTTTCAATAAATGGACACATACTAATACAAGGTTGATATTGGCAGCAAAGCTGGAAACAGCATACCTTTGCCTTGCTTTTAATAGAATATGTGTGAGCCTAGGCTCCTTCTTGAAGGCCGTACCTTGACCTATAATGGTTTACTTTTATAAATTGTGACTTGGGTGGAGAGTTGTCTCATTGGCACTCATACCACATCTTCCTATATCTATCCATAAAGACGAGATATTTTTTTTTATTAATGATCAATAGTGAACTATTCAGTATGAAGGTTTAAAAGTCAGAAATAATTGCCCTCATTTATTTTATATGATTTGATTTGATCAGCTCACACACACATGAGATAGATTTTCAGCACAAAAAATCAAATTGTGATTTCTATATAAATGACACATCTCAAAAAAAATTAAAAACATTTCTAAAAAAAATCAAAATTTACAGTGATTTAAATGCTGTGAAAAACTACTGACATGGTTTAATACAAAATAAATCTACTCTACTGTGTCCAAGGGTTCAAAAATATATTTTCTGTAGGTCAAAGGTCCTGGACATGTTAATCTTAATTTCTATTCTCTTCCATCTCTCATAAAAAAATCAGTGCATCTTTTCTGCTTCTCTTCATTAAGATACAAATGAAAATTCAAAGCTTATTATCAGATATAGATAAGCTCCTATGGTGTTAATTTTAATTTGTTGTTTTCATTGGATTGACCAAGTTCAATTTGAAATGACTCTTTTTGCACATCATGTTTCGATTCCTCCTGGTGGTCTATACAAAATTATGATGTTCACAACAAAATCAAAATATGGAATGTTATGAGTTATGAGACTTGGGAGGTATTAAAAAGGGCTTAAAAAAACCCAACACTAAAACATATAACAAATTTGAATTGTATTTTTAAATGTGAGGTAAATTTTAAACTTAACAAATTTTCAAGCTACCAGATTTTTTCAAAAAGGTGAATCCAATTTAGGCACTGTTAAATTTTGGATTGGCTTACATAATATATAACAGGTCCAGGACCTTTGACCTTTGAACCCTATTTCTACATTTGTGTATCACATTAATAAATCAAATCACAGTCTAAATATAGTTACTACACACTGATCATGTGACCACAGTCTAAATATAGTTACTACACACTGATCATGTGACCACAGTCTAAATATAGTTACTACACACTGATCATGTGACATCTAATTTTAATCTCATAATTGTCAAATAAAACAACATGGCCTTGTGTATACATTTTAGAACAACTAATCAATGAACACCTCAAAATTAGTTTATGAACATTATTCTTTTGTGTCTAAAAATAGCCAAAAAGCTATTTTCATGATTGTATGAATTACCACAGAAAAAAAATGTATAGTTTATCAGGTAAAAAGACTGACAATTTTCCTCTAGGGTCCAAACCTGCAAACATGTGAAAGATAAACAGAAGAATTTTTGATTTTCTCAGCTAAAATTTAAGGACCCAGGTAAAAATTGAATAGCCTGCGAAGTCTATTTGGTTCTTGCTAATATTTTTGTCCATTTTCATTCTTTTTTACCAAGTTCATTCAATTTGTGCCAACATCCAGTCCTTCAAAAATATATAATAAAATCAGAAAAACATTTTGAATCAAATTAGTTTTTCTTTCATTGTAAAATGTTACATCGGAAAGTTCATTTTTAGCATGTTTGTGAAGAATTGTTCAGTTTCTACAATATCTTGACAAAAGTGATGGCTCAAATGAAATGAATTCTGTCATAATCATGATAGGTTAATTTATGGATGTCTATTTCTAAATTTTCTGACTTAGAACAAAAGTTATGCCATGGCTTCCATAAATTTTCATTCTATTCATGTATTCAAAATGTCATCAAAATCAAAAATAAAAAAAATACTTCATATTCCATGTAGATTATAAAGGAAGTACCTGCTTCTAAGAAAGATAACTCTCATGTAACCAATGCCTAGCACTAAAACAAGAAAGATAACTCTCAGGAAACCAATGCCTAGCACTAAAACAAGAAAGATAACTCTCAGGAAACCAATGCCTAGCACTAAAACAAGAAAGATAACTCTCAGGAGACCAATGCCTAGCACTAAAACAAGGAAAATAACTCTCAGGAAACGAATGCCTAGCACTAAAACAAGGAAGATAACTCTCATGTAACCAATGCCTAGCACTAAAACAAGAAAGATACTCTCAGGAAACCAATGCATAACACTAAAACAAGGAAAATAACTATCAGGAAACTAATGCCTAGCACTAAAATATGGCAAATAATAAATTACAGTATAACAATTTTGATTCAGTGTGTAGAACTGACTATCAACAACATAAGAGACAGTTTACTACTATAATCTCAGTTCTCTCCCTTTGGTTATTAGATCTCTCCAACTTATCCTCTATAATCTCAATTCTTCCTCTTTGGTTATTAGATCTATCCTACTTATCCACTAGCTTTTAACTGCCTTAGAGCATTATTTACTCTCACGGTAAGTCTATTCTCAAAGTCATAGTCTTTATAGTTATCCTGAAAAATAAATAAAATGCAAAAATTTAATGTTGGAAAATTTAATACAGCAACCTCTTCCACAATGTAATAGATAGTTCAAAAGGTCTCCAAAATTTAAATGACAAAATTATCATTTGGGAAAATTTAATGTTGGAAAATTTAATACAGCAACCTCTTCAACAATATAATAGACAGTTCAAAAGGTCTCCGAAATTTAAATGACAAAATTATTATTTGGGAAAATTTAAGAGCACTTTCTTCAACAATAAATAAACAATTCAAAAGGTCTATTTATGAAATGACCAAAAAAAAAATCAATACTAAATCAAATTTAAATACATTTTGTATTGACAATACTAACTCAAATTTAAATTTTGATATTTTTTTGTCATTCTAAAAATATGCTTATTGAATTGTTTACTTTTATAAATTATGGCTTTTAAATGTTATGTTATAAAACTTTCTTACATAGATACAATAAAATCGTTTAGTAACAAACCTTAATTTTCTGTAAAAGATCTTTTGCCTTTCCTTTCGTCTGAAAATATGAAGAATATGTATTTAGGTCATTTAAAGTTAACAAAATTATTTATTCTCAGATATGCATATTTTAGAAAAATATGCTTTCATTTTATTTTCTTTCATCTCACTCTTTCTTTTGGAAAGATAATACAACTCAGTCATTGACCGGAAATTTAATTACACGTGTAGTCACTACTAGTGTGTGATTAACTCTTCAATCTAGTTAAATCCTGGAGGTCATTTTTCACATATGTGTGTTCGTTCGAGATAAATAATGAATTTCGAATGCTTTTGTTAACCTTGGGACTGAAATTAAGTTTGACTTAACCGAAATTTTGAATCATCAGGATTCAAAATACATACATTCATATGGAAAAAAGTTCAGGACCACATGAAAACGTGGTTGGGGGGTTTTGAACTATCAATGCATTTGAATGGGAACAAATAGTTGGAACCCCCTTTTATCCTTTCTTGAGAACCCCCCCCCCCCCCTTTTTTTTAAATGGATGGATCAGCCCCCTGCTTATATTCACAATTAAGTTTGAAATTCCCAATTGAAACTACATTCCCATAATTTTTTAAGTTAATAGGACTTAAACTTCTTCAAAATCTACCTTGTCCAAAAACTTTAACCTGAAGCGGGACACACAAATGACTGATGGACAAAAATAAACTGACAGGCGAACGAATAGAGGAAATTACGGCTGAATGAACAGACCCACAGACTAGAAAACATAATGTCCATAATTGGGGCATACAAATTTAAGATAAGCCTAGGAAATAATTTGGAGTTTTCACTCATGAATATAATTATGATACTGAATATATAGCAAATTTATTTATCATTTAATTTCACATTTTCATCGCAAAAGTTATTAATACCACTTTAATCACTGAAGGGTAATGATTGATTTCTTTTGGCAATTTGGGGATATTTTGAATAAAACATTGATTTATATTTTACTAGCTATATATATAGGCAATAAAAAAAATAGTTGGAGTTATCTTTCATTGTTCATGATTGTACATTTTCAGTTAAATTTTAATGAAAGAAAATTTTGAATGGTATGGTATTTAAATACACATCTTATTTTTACTGAAACATCAAGACATTGACTGGATAGGACCAAAATAATAAATTGACCTAAAAAAACATCAATGACACAAGTTGATTAGCATTTTTTATAAAGAAATTCCATTTTTTAATAAAATAAATTTTAAAAGGGGTTGGTGGTTTTGTCTGATTTTACAAGGGGTGGGGCATGTCTGTATTCTATCTAATATACAGAGTCTTACCTCGGGAGATTTCATTTTAATGGAAGCTATTTCATACAAAGTAAAGGCTGGTACATGGGTGTCATCTTTCATACCTTGGTGTCTGGCTAGCGATTCGTCTAAACACTGCAACAAAGGGTCAAAGGTTAGAATCATAGAAAATTGTCAATAAGTATGTCAGAGACAGTAAGGGCTTGTGATCGTATTTAATGTTGATGATCTATGTATCTGTTTTGATTGATTTGTGTTGAAGGGTAGCTGTCAAATTAAAATTAAACAAGATTGTGTCCCAAGTACACGGATGCCCCATCTGCACTATCATTTTCTATGTTCAGTGGACCATGAAAATGGAATAAAATCTCTAATTTGGCATTAAAATTAGAAAGATCATATCATAGGAAACATGTTTACTAAGTTTAAAATTGATTGGACTTCAACTTCATCAAAAACTACCTCGACCCAAAACTTTAACCTGAAGTGGGACAAACGGACGGCAGGACGCACAGACCAGAACACATAATGCCCATAAATGGGGCATAAAAATAAAATGTTTTCTGCCTTTGGTTGGGTTGTTGTCTTTTTGACACATTCCCTATATCCATTCTCAATTTTATAAAACCACTTTTTTGTATGCAGTAAATTTCTTAAGTTGATACAAATTTAAAAAGTTTCACAAGAATTTATGCTGACATTTTAAATACACTGGTATTTGACTGAATTTATTTCTAACAATTTAAAGAAAAATTTATACAATGATATGTTCTTGACAATTCAAGAACATATTGGTGAAGGTTCTTTTGATTAACGAATAAAAAACTAAGTGTTTCCAGTTAATTGGCAAAAGTCACTGGGTTAACATCTGCTAATAATCAAATTCAAGAACAGATAAAATTTTTTAGGAAACACCCTTAAATTCTCTTCTTCATTAGCATATTTCCTCATGATTAAATCTTACTTGTAAAGCATATTCATCTTGACCCAATTCTTTATATATAGCGCCCTCTAGTAGACACTTTAGGTGGAATACATTTTTGTCTGTCTGCATATCACACACTAAAATATAATAGCAAGATAAATATCTCATTTCTCATTTAGGAACAATTTACAGTTATTTTTGAAGATTTCTGATTTTTTTAATTTTTTGTGTTTTAACGCAGCTTTTTAGCACTGGATTTAAGCTATTTCGTGGCGGTCAGTTTTTATTGGTGGAGGAAGCCAGAGTGCCTGGAGAAAACCACTCAACCTCAATAGGAAATCTGACGATCCTAGTCAATTAAGATTGGAGTCAAATGCACCCACACAAGTGGGGTTCGAACTCACAACCTCAGTGTTGACTGGATAGTGATTACAGTAGCAACTACTCAGGCACCGTTGCCCTGATTGTTTTCTGGAGTCCAATTCAATACTTTAAATTCAGAAATCATTCATGCATTTATCATTGCGATTGTGTGATCTTAGATTTAAATGTGATTTTAGATTTAAATGTGATTTTAATTTTTGTGATGTTGAGAAAAATCCTGTTTAATTCTCATAAAAAATTTCAAAATACGAGTTTAAATTATTGCAATTATAACCCTGTCACATTTTTTCTTTAGAAAAAAAACATCACAATTATTTATGAATTTACAGTAAACAAACAAATGAAGGAACACAAGTTAAGGTAAGAGCCCTGCATCAGTTTTTAAAAGCATTTGAAGTAAAGTGAAATAACTCATAAAATTTCGTGGTACTTTATTTTAGCCATTTTCATACGTCAATATTATCTATATAGAGTTAACACCTTTTATATGCAGGAAAAGAATGGATAAGAGGGACAACAATTACAAGACCTGTAATTTCTTTTAATTATCATATTAATTGTAATGATTTTATGTTTCTGGTCCTTCCTGGAATTAAATGTATGCGATTTTTATAGAAGGGAGATAATAACATGTCTGAATATTTTTAATGTTTCATTTCAAATACAAAATATATATAAAAATGTTTTTCTATCACAAATTATGATGTATTGTTTTAAGTGTACATGTCATGCTGGCCATCAAGGGCGCTTGATTGGAATAATGAATATTCTTTTAATTTTACATTTACACACCATCTAAAAATGGTTTAAGTTCGTCCTCTGTACATGTAGGAAGAGCATGCCAAAGGAATATAAGTTCTAAACTCAGCAGACGACAGATCTCCTGGGTAGGAGGGTTCTTCTTCATCTTTTCTGCCTAGGAAATAAAATAATATTCAAATTTAATTTTCTAACATTCAGTTATACCTGATTCTTTATCAAGTATCTCAAATAGGTGTAAATGAAGATAACATAGATAGTATAATAAATTAGGCAATGCAAATAAAACATCTGTTGAAGAAAAGTCTTTTAACTTGAAATAAGTTGTTGCAAAAAAGCTTATGTTCATTTTCTATCTTATACAGTTTACGGAGTTTAGTATGACATCCATTATCACTGAACTAGTTTACAAATTATTTAAGGGGCCAGCTGAAGGACGCCTCCCGGTGGGGGAGTTTCTCTCGCTACATTGAAGACCCATTGGTGACCTTCGGCTGATGTCTGCTCTTTGGTCGGGTTGTTGTTGCTTTTACACATTCCCCATTTCCTTTTTAATATCATTCTTTTGTCTCAATAAAATCTTCTGAGACGCAATCAACTTGCTAATTTGTCTAAGAGTTATTCCAGATTTAATTGTAATATAAACTGTGAATTCAGCATTATTAGTGGAGAACCCATTTTCATGATTTTTGAGTGATTGGTGAACCACAAATAAAGGGTACAATGTAGTGTAAGTATTCAACATGTTAAAGGCACTTAAACTGTGGCAAAACCACAAAAATACAATCTTTCCTCAGTCCAGGAATATAAATGTATCCACAGTATATACAAACACTCCCACAAAAGCTCAATTATTTTTGTATCTTTCACAATATATTCTTTTTTCTTAGAGGCATGTTATCTCCTCATTATCCGACAAACAATCAATATGCTAATTTGTCGATGGGCTTTACCATAATTTATAATTGATGGGATATTGAAAGACACCTAATATAAATATAATTTTAATATATTCACACAAAAACACATATTTTTTTCAATTGTACTGTTGGAGACCATGGGAAAAAGTGCCTTCCAACTCCCCATACTTTTAATTTGGGAATAGCCCTATCCTAAAACACACTTTCTTTTTATAACTTACCCTCCTAGAAACAAAAGCCTCAATCTGGTTATTTTTCTTTTTCAGCAGTCCTGGTACATCTTTTAGTGTGTCCTTAGCACCTTTGACATCTCCCATAGCACCAAGAGATACTGGAAAAATAAACATATATAGTCATGTCTTACCTTATGTACTGGGAACTCATTACATGTATTTCTATACCAATTTTAAAATATTTATGAGGAGAAAAGTAATGCAAATACAAATAAATTGAGAATGGAATTGGGAATATGTCAAAGAGACAACAAACCGACCATAGAGTACTAAACAGACAAAGACCACTATATGCACCAATGGGTTTTGTATGTATGTTAACAAGAATGTGTCCCTAGTACATGGATGCCCCACCCGCAAATGTTCATGTTCAGTGGACCGCAAAATTGGAGTCATAACTCTAATTCGGAATTAAAATTAAAAAGATCATATAAGGCCTCAAGGTCATAAAACTTTCGAGCATGATTTTTGTACTCAGACTCGAAAATCAACCAATCAAATTGCTGGACTTCATGTTTCGAGCATGATTTTTGTGCTTTGAGCACTGAGCAGTTTTATGCCTTCAAGGCCTGATTCAATTGTATTGTTGGATACCATTTGTTGGGTTGCTGAAATATTGTATTTTTTTGTAGATATTTGATTTTGTGGTTTCACCGATTATAAATAAGAAGATGTAATATGGGCTGATAACAATGTTGTGCCATCTATCAGTTGATTAAAGTCACACCCATTCCACATACTAATATTTCTGATCAATGATAGCACTTGAACTTTCTTCAGTGTGAAGGTAAAAACACAGTGGCAACAAACTTGGTGAAGCAGGAAACGAAAATATATGTTGACATTTCAACATTAATGCAAGTAACATACATTATCGTCGTATGTTTTGAGGTGACTTGTTTACCTACATTTTCTACACTTACAGGTAACTATGTGTATGTGCTATTTGATTAGATACAGCCAGTTACGACTGCAACCAATGAAAATCATTACCTTGTCTCCAAAATTCTATCTCAATTCGTCAAGGGTGGAGAAGAGGGAAGTGTTTCGTAACCCTTGGCTAGCAAAGATGACAATTAGCAAAAACACTAATAGGATGTTGTTTTCAAAGTTAAGGTGGACAATTAAAAAAAATAATACAATACACCTTTTTTTCTGCTTTTTGTCTTCCATTACTGGACATAACAAATATTCACTTCAAAAAAAATTTATGTCAAGAGAAAATGTCTTACAGACAAAAGAAGTGATTGAGGTATGACATCAATATTTCAAGTGAATAAATTATCAGGTCAAGTGACACTAATTCAAAATTGCAATATATATAGAATAATAGGTAGTTTAATTTTTGCTACTGTCTATATCATGTTGAATATCTAGACGAGCCTGTTAGATATTCCACATGATATAGTCAGTATCAAAAACGAAACCACCTATTGTTCTGTTTATCGGTAATTATGACGTCACACAATGTATTGCCTAATATTTTCAGTGATACAGCTAGTATGTTGATACACCAAAATATTAGGCAGTTAAATCAAAGGGAAAATATATGCATTACCGATATAACAAGATCTGTTGAAAGTTTTTAGTTTTTTATTCTATTTTACTCCAGAGCTGTACGTACCTCCCATTAGATATGTATAATAACACTTGGACCATTTAGTCTCATCCTTTAACCTACAAAGAAATACATACTTGTCTATAATATCCTGGTCAATAGGCAGACAAGTGTAATATACCTGAATTTATCTAAGGGACTGAAAGTAAGGTTGAAAAATCCTGTTTATTTGGTTGTACTACAAAAAGAGGTAGATAATAATATAGTTACATCCATACATTGATAACGGATAAGAGCGATCAGATATGGAACATACAAACTCAACATACACAATTAAAAAAAAAGAACAGTACCAAGTGCACATTACTTGAGGTTCTTATGATTTCGGATTTTTTTTTTTTTTATTGAAAATGAGTTGATTTAAACAATACTTTATTATGAATTATACAAGTACATTTTAAACACACTAAACCCTGTTGATTACATATAGATTCCACAACTGTCAACTGCAACAAGTGTATTACGATATTTCTCCACTCGAGACAGTTAAATTTAAGTAATTAAAATTTAACTGTTGAGAGTGGAGAAATATCGTAATACACGAGTTACAGTGGTGGAAAGTTTCTCTAATGATTGTTATCCTTACTTTTCAAAGATTTGAGGAAAGTTGTATACTTTTGATATGACGTTACCAGGCATAGTCACCCTTTTTCCTGACGTCATAATAAGGAAATTCAGAAGAAAACAAGAAAATTCAATGTCACAATTAAATTTCAACCAATCATTTGCTGAGAACAGATTTTTCACTAGTGAGGAGAAATATTTTTCTCACACCGGCCAGGAAATGTGAAAATAGCACAAAATTAGAGAAAGGTATATACAGATATATTAATACCTCTAAAAAATATATGTCTGTTTACAGTACTTAGAAATAAAATAAACCACTGCAGTATATATATGTACCTTGTGAAAGCTCCAAGAGACTCTCTCCAGTTTAACTTCATAATGTTACACCAACCTGTTCAAATATGAAAATATAAAAGGAATTTAAAAAACTTAAATCATACGCTTCTTTATAAAATACTGTAAATACAGAAATAATAGCATGCATTTATAATTGTGTACATCATATGTATATAGAATAGTTGTATTCTTAAAATATAAAACATGGCTTAAAAACAAGTGAAGCAGAAGATATTTCAAGTATTTCTATCTTGTTTTCAAACAGAACACCTAATATAACATTTCATTATACCTGCACTTCATGTTAAAATGCCAGATTGTGATTGGCTAATACAAGGGAGATAATTTACTCAGTCCCCTGGCTCAGCTTAGTTAATTTTTTTTAGAATTACTACCTCTTGTACAAATAAAAATTTATCATATAAATGTTCCGGACCATATGAGTATTTGGACCATACGCGTATGGTCATGACCATATGGGTATATACTCATATGGTCCGACCATACGCGTATGGTCGGACCATACGCGTATGGTCGGGGTAATTAACACTCTGTTACAGTTTACTTTTCATACTTCTAAACTCTTCATATGGTATGACCGTTCATTCAAAATACGCTATCATAAAGGTAATTTTATCAATATATTATAATAAAAAGATAAAGCTAAATAATAATAAAAAGTTTCACATAGTTACTTAATTTTACTTAATTGTCAAATTTAAAGTAAACACATTTTATACCGATGGTCATTACCGATTTGTTATTACGAGTAATGGCAATATGTCGACTTAAAAATTAAATTCCAAAAATTTCTTAATGAACTGTTACATAAGAAGTCACTGGAAAGTAGCATACTATTAATTTATTTAAGTTGTGTTGTGAAGATGATGTATTGCAGTCATTTTACGATATTTGAGATCTAGAGCTTCTTAAAAACACCGTAGACATCAAAATTGCCAAAGACCTCGGTATCACTGAACGCAGCTGCAAAAAAGGCTTGTTTTTCACTCGCAAACAAAATGTGTAAATGAAAAAGATCGTGCACAAATTTCTTGCAAATGCAAAAAAGCTATGATACCGTGTGGAAGTGAATGTCATCCAAACCTAAATGCAGGAATGTAACTAGCGATGAAAACTAACTATGGCATCAATATTAAATTTTACGTATTTTTTTTTATTATAAAATTACAAAAATTGTCATGTTTTAAACCATCACTGTTTTTTTTAGATAAAGTTTTTGTATTATTGAAACGTTTATAATGTAATTTGAAAAAAATATATATACCTATATGGTCCAAATACTCATATGGTCCGGCCCGTTAATAACCAAACGAGTATTATACTCATATGGTCCGACCATACGCGTACGGTCGGACCATACGCGTATGGTCGGACCATATGAGTATACGCATATGGTCATGACCATACGCGTATGGTCCAAATACTCATATGGTCCGGAACATAAACAACAATCAAATAAATTATAATCTACAATTTTCAAGACAATGCTCTATTTCTACATTTTGGCCTCTGAATTTTATTATAGATTGCCAAAATTATTTTATTACGTCTTTCTTTGTTTTTCCAATAACATTATAATGATTATGTACATAATGTCAAAGTATGTCCTTTCAATTTCAAATTTGAAAGACAAGAAGGATAGAACATTCAGTATAATATATTTAAAGACATAATGAGAGGGTTAAAGAGCAGATTGATACCCCTTGTAAAAACTTTTGCCTTGGTCATGTTTGTGACAATCCTGTATTCCACAACTACAACGAGTGTGTTACTATATTTCACCATTGGAGACCGTTAAATTTTAGTATTTAAAGCATGAGGCTTAAAATTTAATTATTGAGAGTTGAGAAATATAAAAATACACTAGTTATAGTGGTGTAATCTGTTTCTCTAATGATTTTTTGTCTTCCTTTTCAAAGATTTGAAGAAACTAACTAGTTTACCTATTTCATACAAATTCATAAGTTCCAGTTCTTTCTGGCCTTTTGCTGCCTCCAAAGCTCTTCTGTATAATTCTAATGACTCATCGGTCTTTTTCTACAAACCAAAAAAAAAAAAAAGAAGAAATTCATACCTCAAAAAAGATTAAATAATTTCCCCTTAAAGTTGCACTTTGTTAATACAGCAGTTGGACAAATCATGCCGTTTTTTGAGTAGATATATAATTTCATATATATTTCAGTACAAATCATATAGATAGCGGCAATATTGAATTCTGAGGAGGACCCACAGTGAAGGGAGGAATAGTACAGAATTTTAGCTCAAGTTTAAACTCTTATATATCTATATAAGTTTGGAGCATATAATTTTTTTGAAAAACTTTCTTTTCTAGGACATAATTCCTTATGAAATTTCAAAGTAAAAGTGGCATAGTGTTAGCTGTATAGGGAGTTCCTATGGGAAAAGACATTATCTACAATGTACATTTACAGTTCTAAATACAACATAAAAAAACTACATTGACAAGTATATGGTTTAGAAAATAGAAAAATGTGAACAAAAGCAAGTAATTTATGATATATGTGAAACACGATCAGAGTTATCAGCTACCTATTTCTTTTATTTTCCAAGACCTGTGTTTGCCTTTAACCCATTTAAGCCAATTTGGTTGTAATTCATATTTACTCTTTTCTATTCTTTGTCATGTTTGTTTGATACCAGATTTGAGTTTGACATACATTGTATTTGTGACTATTTATTCACATTGTTCTTCTCAAAAATACAATACAAATTTACAGAATTCTTCTTTTAAGGAGCCTCAGTGGAGTAAGTATTTACTACTGTAATCACTAGCCAGTCAACACTGAGGTTGTCAGTTCGAATGCCACTCTTGCGGTGCACTCGATTCCAATCTTAATTGACTTGAATTGTCAGTTTTCCTATCCAGGGTCAGCGTTTTTCTCCAAGCACTCCAACTTCCTCCACCAAAAAATAATGGCCGCCATGAAATAGTCTAATTGTGGTGCTTAAAAAACACCAAAATTCAAATTTCATATATATATTTACCCTTAGTCGTTGTATTCTACCGCGGAAAAATAAAAATAATGCTGAATTTTCAAATTCTGATTCTTTCTCTGCAATGATAACTTCTGCATCATGAGTACCTGAAAAATGGAAAAAATATAGTCAACATTTTAGGAAAATATAATTAGACCAATACTATTTATCATAAATATAATATTCATATTAACAAACTGCCTATCCTTCAAGAGCACATGGTTTGTGGTTAGGTATGTGTTGCTGTCTTTAGATTTCTATGTTGTATTTTGTGTACTTCTGTTTGTCTTTTGGTTTCTTTTCCACATGCATTGGGTGAATTTTTTTTCATATTTTCATGGATACTTAAATTTAAAGTTTTCCCATGACAATCATCAGTTTTTTGGTTGTTGTTTTTTTTCCCACTTAGGAGTTTGAATGACCCTTTGGTATCCATGATTCCCCTTAAGGCATTACAAATTAAAGAACCTTAGTGAGCACGCTCACATACCCCACGTCCCCATATTGTCATTGGAGAAATTAAATAAGTGTAAAAAAAACAAATTGTATAAGAAAAATGAATTTCCTGCCAATATGCACATCTAAATGGTATGTCCTTATTATCTACAAAATTTTATGAAATTCTGTTGTGTGGTTTCAGGAGTTGAGATAAGCAAATAAGTTCAAAGGGGCGTAACTCCTAGAAAAAAAAATTGAATCACAATTTCCCATCGATATGCACAACTACATAGTATGTCCTCATTATCTTAAAAGGTTTTGTGAAATTCTGTTGTGTGGTTTGAGAGGAGTTGCGATGAAAAACTGTTGCAGTAGTACATTAAAGTAAATAAGTTCAAAGGGGCATAACTCCTAGAAAAAAAATTGAATCGCAATTTCCTGTCGATATGCACAACTACATAGTATGTCCTCATTATCTGAAAAGGTTTCGTAAAATTCTGTTGTGTGGTATGAGAGGAGTTGCGATGACAAACTGTTGCAGTAGTACATTAAAGTAAATAAGTTCAAAGGGGCGTAACTCCTAGAAAAAAAATTAAATCACAATTTCCCGTTGATATGCACAACTACATAGTATGTCCTCATTACCTTAAAAGGTTTCGTGAAATTCTGTTGTGTGGTTTGAGAGGAGTTGCGATGACAAACTGTTGCAGTAGTACATTCAAGTAAATAAGTTCAAAGGGGCGTAACTCCTAAATAAAATTGAATCGCAATTTCCTGTCGATATGCACAACTACATAGTATGTCCTCATTATCTGAAAAGGTTTCGTGAAATTCTGTTGTGTGGTTTGAGAGAAGTTGCGATGACAAACTGTTGCAGTAGTACATTAAAGTAAATAAGTTCAAAGGGGCGTAACTCCTAGAAAAAAAATTGAATCGCATTTTCTCGTCTATATGCACAACTACATAGTATGTCCTTATTATCTGAAAAGGTTTTATGAATTTCTGTTGTGTGGTTTAAGAGGAGTTGCGATGACAAGAAACAGGACTGACGGACGGACTGACGGATGGACAGACTGATGGACGGACGGACGGACGGACAGGTCAAAAACATTATACCCTCCGCAACTCGTTGCGTGGGGTATAATTAGTTATGGTATGGTAAGGGGAAACGTGTGTATTATATTTTTGTGCCTAATCATTAACACCATCAAAACTATGTAGTGCATGTATAACAAAGGTAGGATAAAGGAGTAGGGGCAATAAGGCCTAGTTTTGGCCCAAGAAAATAAAATGTTTGATAACCATTTCAAATTGGCATATAATGTTTAGAAATGCATAGGGTCAAGAAATATAAATGAAAAACAGAAAGATTTTTATCTGATGACGTCACAATTACGTTATAATATGTACTGTTTTCACAAAAACGATGAAAAATACAGAATTTATGCAGTTTTCTATCTTTATTTCCGTCGAGGAAACATCCTGCGCAGCCGAGAAACAACAAAATACTTTAACAGAAGCTTTATTAAAACTGTTGGCCTAATCTCACCAAATAAAAAGTTGTTTCTTGGGTGCGCACATACTTTTTCAATCTTAAATATACTTAAAATTTGATGAAAAAACAAGGAAAATCACGAAATTTAACAAAATATGCAAATTAGGGCATGATTGTTGCCATGATAACTTGTTCGATGTCAAATTTGTTTTGTTTTTCTTAGTACCTTATACCTTAGTCAAGTTTTCAGTAATTTAAAAATATGTATGATAACTTTTAAAATTGCAGTAAATTTTGGGCCAAATGAGGGCCTTATTGCCCCTACTCCTTTACCTGCATCATAATCATGATAATAATTAGCGCCATTTATCCTTTGTATAACAAAGATAAGATAAATTTACCTGCGTCGTAATCATTAGCACCATCTAGAGCAAAGAACGGTCGTAATACTGTATGGTACCATAGCAACCCCAGTGTAGCCAATGGGGCTTTCATATCCTTGCTATGATTGGTAAAATCTAAGGCTGCAAGTCCAGCCTCTCTATCACCTTCAAATCCTAGAAATTCTATCAGTTTTAAAATCTTAGGTGGTACCATTGATATACACAACTGAAAGGTTCCGTAACCAAAGTTCACAGCTCCTAATAAACGTGAAAGGACGTCGTGAGTGAGTTCATTATCGTTGCTGTCGATTGGTCCATCTGAGCTGACTGCTGACCCGGCACTAGTTAGACTGTTTTGAGACTTGCTCTGTTTTAATTTAGAAGCAGCAATGAGCTGATTTACATCTTTGTGAAGTTTTTCGTAAATCTTGTATGCTTTACGAAGATACCAACCCCCTTTGATATAACTTGAAATGTCCTGATTTGTGAATATCAATATCCCCTGATATAAAATGGAATCTGCTACTATGACTTGTCGTTGTATTTTATCTTCAATACTTATGGTTGTCTCTCCCTGTAAAATATGTAAAGAAAAGAACCGATAAAAAAAGGTTTAGCGTCCTTGAAAAAACTTGCCTTATATGGCAAATGATTTTTTTTTAAAATGAATGAAACAAAAATAATCTGATTTTGTAAAATACAGACGTAAAAAAGATAAAATACATAATATTCTATATAAAAATGAAGTCTTACATGAATTACATATTTCTCTCGAAATTTGTACATTTCATGAAATATCAATTATGATCTGCTTTATCAAAATCAAAGAAGAAGGACCTTAATTGCTTTCTTTATTTTTTTTTAAATTTGTTTCAAGAAATATGTGTGTTTTTAGATTACTTCTAAAAGTTTATATCTGTTTTTAATATGTACCTTATACAAATGTATACATATTTATAAACAAAGGGAGACTAGTCTAGCACATCTACAGTGAAGCTTCCTTTTTAGATAATGCCTACATCACATTGATACATAGTACTCTTGAAATTTGCACATTTCATTAAAGATCTATACAGATAATGATCTGCTTTTTCAAAATCCAAGGAGGAAGAGGCTTCCTTTATATGTACCGGTAATATAATGCCAACATCATATAGAAAGATTGAAATTTTGCTGAATTTTTTTTTTCTCCATATAAGAAATCGGATCTGATTTTCTTATGAATTGTGTTATATATATGGACATGACGGATGTAATGCTATTATTTCTAGAAACAAAATTCCATGTTTACCAGGATTCTATAAGAAGTGCATGAGGACACAGACATGAAATGTTTAACAAACCTCCTTTTTCTTTTTTGATTTTAATTTCTTTTTCAGTGATTTGAAGATACCAGAATCAGTGTCACATAATTTTTCTGTTTCTTCTAATTTTTTCAAGGCTTCTGCCATCTTCTCATCTTCAAATGAAATCAATGCTGTCTGAAAGATTAGAGCATATATTCAATAAATAACTTTTTAAACAACATCCAATACAAATACATGTAGTGAACTCCTGAGACAATCAGATTTCTCTATATTTATATTCATTTACTTAGCTCTTTCCTTCCAGGCTTCCATACATCTAATGCAGTACATAAAACTTCAGGGAGATAACTCTGTTAAAATTGGCTTAACATTTTAATCACAATTTGTTCGAGTCGTAATGAGGGTACCTTCATGATGAATAACAATAAGTAATCTTGCCAAATAACTGAATAATGTTAAATGTAAATTTTGAAGCATGACGATAAAAATGTACACTTTCTTTCAATCAGTCATTAAAATAATCAACTGTCAGATTTTCAAGAATCACACTTATTAAATAATATTTTTAATAATGTGATATCATTCGAATAGAAAAGCAACAAGGGTACCATAAACATACAACATTTTGATGGAAATTTGAAGAGAAAAAAAAAACACTTTAAAAGACAATTTCTACATCAAACAGATACATTTTCAACAAAATCTATATCTAAAGCATTCTTATCCGAGTCCTAATCTCCTGACCAAAATTTCCAAATCTCCTGATCTAAGTTTCACAGTCCATCACATGTATGTTATTTTCCTTTCTGAGTACTAACCATAAAATATACAAAGCTGTTGCCAGCATGCATCAAAGAACTATCATTTCTGAAAAATATATTGAAATACTTTAATAGTCTATTTTAATTATTAGTATATATAAATGATATACAATGTATGCAACAGTAATATGTAATACCAAGTCTTGAAATATGTCTGACATGTCCTTTAGGTCATTTCATTATGTGTTCAAAAATATTTTATGTAATTTTTCTCTATGAATTCTTTATATTTATTTTTTGAACATTATTCTCTTTTCTGAAGCTTGGTGTAAAATATTGACAACATAATGGCTACCCATGTTAATCTGAGACAACTATTCACAGCATTCAAAGTAGTAGCCCCCCACTCAGTGCAGTGTTCTCCCCAGGCCCTTAAAGGACCACGGGCCCACGATGTATAATTTTCTACCGCGGTGGTATCGTTCTTGCCGCGATGTATAATTTTCCTCCGTGGTGCTACAGTTTTCGGTAAAAAAAAAATCGTATTAAAATCGGTAAAGTTTCAGATGACTTCAACTTTCCATGAAAATTGACCAGTTCTAACCAGTTTAATCCAGTATTGACAAGTAGATTGTTTACACCACGTGATCGATTTACCTGTTGAGGTTAACATTGATGATTGGATTTAATCAATGTACATGATTCTTTTGTGTTTTAATTAATTAAGAGGTCATAATTTTATGATTTTTGCATAATTTTCTAACAGACTTGTGAGGGACAAGCAGACATTTGTTAATGAACCCTTTTACGCCAGTCTCAAGTCAAAATAATTTGCCTTTTAGGAATTTATAGTGGAGTTACTTCCCCTGATTTTGCTAATTACAAATAAATGCTCCTCACATAAAATTTGTCATTGAAAATAAAAATAAAGTACAAATTGAATGCAAAATTATATTAAAATGTTACATTAAGGATAAAAACTTTCTTAGAACATACCAACAAAAATGTTTTGCAAATTATTTTTGAGAATCATACCATTATTGATGCACAGACATATTACAATAAATAGGTAGTGTTTTAAAATATGTTGGCTGTGAAAGGTAACAAGCCTACTGCCACACCTGAAATACATTTACATGCAGGACTATAAATAGGGATCATCCTTGTAAATACACTTCTCTTACTTTTTTGAAGTCTAATACAAAATATTAACTATAAAAATAATTTGATGTTTGTAAAAGAATCAGGTGTAAAACTATGGAAAATAGTATATAATTTACTGAAGGTTATTGGGACAAAATGGCTTGATCAAAATATAAGAAGTGACTTAGCTTAAAGACAAATTGTGCTTTCTTTTGTTTATTCTTCAAAAATATTAAAGTATGATTTACTTTTTCTACCAATAATTTTCTGACCCAAAGTCCTACAACACAGTACCACAGTAAACAAAACAAAGGCAAACAGGTAATGACAAAAAGTAACAAGAAAAAAATAAGCGACGCCATGTGACACAAAATACTATAAAATTCATTTCGTCACGCGTTACCCTGGTGCTATCCCAAAATCCTGGGGAGAACACTGCAGTGCAAAGGACGATCCAGAGGGGCCAAGCCCCCCCCCCCCTCGCCTTTCCTGGAAAAAAATTGTGGCTTGATCATATAGGGAATTACTGAAGAATGACTGGAGCAAGTCTTGAAAATATCTGACATGTCCTTTCGGTCATTTAATTATGTGTTCAAAATATATTTTATGTAATTTTTCTCTATGAATTCTTTACATTTATTTTTTGAACATTATTCTCTTTTCTAAACCTTGGTGGAAAATATCGACAACATAATGGCTACCCATGTTAATCTGAGACTACTATTCACAGCATTCAAAGTAGTAGCCCCAGAATCGGTGCATAGGCGGATCCAGAGGGGCCCAGCCCCAGCCCCCCCCCCCCCCCTCCCTCCCCTTTTCATGGAAAAAAATTGTGGGTTGATCATATACGGAATTACTGAAGCATGACTGGAGCGGGTCCCCCCCCCCCCCCTTAACAAGGAAAAGTTCGGGACCTGCAGTGTAAATACAAATAAGCATGTAGCATGATATGCAGTTATATCTTTTAATCTGGGACAACTATCATTTTTTTATCACACCTTTAAGATCCTGCAACTAAGTGTTTAATGCAATGACAAATGAATGAGGATACCAAAAAGATAGATTGCAATACAAAGAAATGGAGTACTTAGCAAGTATAAAAAATGTTGTAACTGTAAGTAACAAAACAAAATTCGTCTTTTCGGGCAAGTGAGAAATCTTAACGACAGAACATTATTGGTGTGTACGTTTCTAATGAAAACAATAAGGGGGCGTACTTGTATTTGTCAAAAAGTGCTTGTGCCTCTTCAAAACCATTGTTAAGTAACATCCTTATTCCTGACAACGCAAGTTCAGAGTCATCTTGGCCAAGAACACTTTCTGATTCCGAACTACCCATATCTGTCATATCTGACATTTCAGATCTTCCTGCCATTTTGAAAATTTGTATAATCAGCTGGGAAGTTTATTTTTCAGGGTCATGTTCTGTAACGATGTCCATAATTTACTACTTCCGGTTTGATGGAGAACCGAAAGGGATTTTAGAAGAAATAATTTCAGAAATAATCAGTTAAAATTTCGAATCCATATCAACGTGAGTCGGCTGATAGTAATGATATTGTTTTGATTTGAAATCTTCGACATATATTTTTTAGTTCTTAAAATACTGTATCAAGTACCTTAATATTAAAATTAAATAATCGAAAACCAATAGGCCCTTCCGTTCCTCGGAAGTTAAATGATTCCACCGGTAAACAAAAAGTGACGGCACATGTTGACAAATTTATATCATTCTTCCAAA
This sequence comes from Mytilus trossulus, assembly GCF_036588685.1. NCBI lineage: Eukaryota > Metazoa > Mollusca > Bivalvia > Mytilida > Mytilidae > Mytilus > Mytilus trossulus. The sequence continues at coordinate 2,440,763 of NW_026963296.1, forward strand.
AAATACGAAGCACAATCGTAAAAGAAAATTTATACGGATTTGCTGCAACCACAACTTTACCAACAACGCGTTTAAAAACAAAGGGTATAACAAAATTGTGTAAGAATTACTTGACGTCGAGATTTGTTGACGTTGGTCGAAACAGCTAAAGTTCTTTAAAAAAAATAAGACATAGTTCCCCATTATTGCATTAACTAAATAATTGATGAATCTGTTGCGAAGATAATACGTATATTGCCATCGATTTTTAAGAGCATCACCAATCCTACAAGGGTTGTGGTCGTTCCGTCCCCATTTCGATTCGGCCCCAAAAATAAATAAAATGTTTCGCTGGGCATAGTCCAAATAATTATGACGTCTTGAAAGGCTAGTATAATTTGTTTCTTTGACACCTTACTTCGACTACGCTGGGCGCAGCCTTGTACGACTGCAGAGGCCAATCGCTGCACAAACCCTGTGAAAAAAATTAATTTTGACAAAGTAAATATGAACGTTACATCTCAATTTTTTTTTTTTGATAACCACTAACCGGTCTAACCCAAACTTTTTTTATAACTGCAAATAGATCCATACATTTAAACATGTTAAAAGTTATTGTCGGGAAACTTGGTTACACTCAAGACCTGAAATTATACGACTTAAATTATTCAATCAAATTGCAATAACTTTTTTATTATTATATGGAATTTGTTTAAGTTGGAATTTTATTAATTGTAAATATCCAATCATATTTCATTGAAATTTAAATGTTTTAAATTAAAAACAAATTTTTTAAGCAAAAAGTTGGACCTGAATGAAGAAATGAAAAGACCTGATGCATGAAGGGACCTGAAAATCTATGGTCGGACTAATTCTAACTTCAATTATAACCTTTTTAATATTCAGTGGATATCTTTCAACTTTTGAGTTTGTGAAACAAAAAGTTCAATATAATGATAATATAAAAAAAATATGTGAAAAATATCATTTGGGTGTCAAAACTCTGACCTGAACGGAAAATTCAAAATCTGAATGAGCCTAAACTAAAATTCCGCTAATATTTTTTTTTAAACGAAAATAATAAACATAGACAATAAATATGGTTGTTAACTTTTCATATTCGATGTCATTTGGTCTCTTGTTGAGATCTGTCTCATTGGGATCCCACCCCATCTTCTTTGTAATTTTTATTAATGGAAGATACTTATAATACGATAGTTCATGTAACAATATATAGTGATAATCCAATTGAAAGATTAAAGTGAAATGTGTATTTAGACTAATGATCCAATTATCACCTAATATCAATACAAGGTGTGAATTGCAACTGGCACACATGCATGTAATCAAAAGATTCCAAACGACAAACAATCGTCTTTAAATTACACATGATTTATGGGGAAGCAATACTATTATTTTCATTTGAAGTTTAAGACCTGGTTTAATATATATTAATGCAGTTTAAGCAAGTTGAATTAGTTTGAAAAATTTCAACAGGCATTTTCTTTTTGTTTTCATCATCAACAAGGTTTTTTGTATTCAAATATCAATATGTTCCTGTATAAATATATAGTCATTCATTCTCTTCCATAGATTTTTGTCTAAAATAAAAACAAATTGAAACAACAATGTTGATTTAAAAAGAAACAAATAAAAAACATTTTATTCTGGCCTCAAATTATTACATGCTTAGACCCCTGGTCACCCAATAGTCATGATAGTAATACATTGTTAGTGACTTTGATTTTGATTTCATGTACATTGTACAATGTACACATGGTACAATAATTTCTTCTTTTATTTCAGAACTTAAACAACAATGAACAATTCAACAGTTACAAAACAAGAGCAAAGGACTTTTTTACGTGAAAGATTTCTTCGTCTTCTATCCCATTTATCAGGTCAAGACGCCAAAATTAAGATGCATGAGAGGACATCTGTGTCATGTGTTTTAGGACAAGTAGATATTGACATTCACCATGTACAAGTCTCGGATTTAACTACGCCAATGGGCAACATCCCAAATGCTGTACTCAGGATGTCGGATGTGATTTCCATTGAAGTGCCTGATCTCAATACATCTAACAGATGATTTAAATGATTCTCTAAGGAGGTTGTTTTCCTGATTACAGATTAGGATGTTATCATGGTAATAAGATGTATCATAGATGTGCTGAATTGGCGCAACAATCTTATACAAAATAGTGAATGGATATTAAGCATGTTTAGTGAACATGGTGATTTTCATGTCATCATACAGATGCATAGGCAATTGAAAAGATTTAATGCTGAACGACTTGACTATTTATATAATGTTAAAATCTAGAAACAATTAGAATTCTGTGTTGAACTTAAGATGTTGACACATTTTTAATACAATATTACATTTGATAAAATAAATATTTATAGTTTTTTTTATGCATACGATAGTAGAGGGGCATAATGTTTTCTGGTCTGTGCGTCCGTCTGTCCTGCTTCGGGTTAAAGTTTATGGTCAAGGTAGTTTTTGGTGAAGTTAAAGTCCAATCAACTTGAAACTTAGTATACATGTGCCCTATGATATGATCTTTCTAATTTTAATGCCACAAGTATTAATGCCACAAAAATTAGAGTTTTGACCCCAATTTTAAGGTTCACTGAACATAGAAAATGATAGTGCAAATTTCAGGTTAAAGTTTTTGGTCAGGTAGTTTTTGATAAAGTAGAAGTCTAATCAACTTGAAACTTAGTATGCATGGTCCCTTTGATAAGATCATTCTAATTTTAATGCCAAATTAGAGAATTTATTCCAATTTCACGTTCCACTAAACATAGAAAATGATAGTGCAAGTGGGGCATCCGTGTACTGTCGACACATTCTTGTTTTTAATACAAATTGTTTTCACAGTTCAGTATGTAAGACTTTAGTAGAACAAGATGCCTCACAAAAAAATAATAAATATACTTTTTCTTAAAATAAAAAAAAATAAATATAGTTCTCCAATTTAATACTTGTAGCATTTTCCTATAGTTGTACATGTATTAAAAGCATGGTCAGCATAAATCAACTGACCAAGATAGTGACCACTTTCTTGAATTGATTATGCAATAACATTGCAGGGGCGGATTCAGGATTTTGGAAAGGGGGGGGCGAAGATTTTTGATTTTGCCGAGCGGAGCGAGGCGAAAAAATTTTGGGACCCTTTTTGGGCTTAAAAAAACATAAAATAAGTGCTTGGGGCATGTATATTTTATAGTTGCTGTAAAGTGTAAGGATTGGACATTTTTTATGCTGTATTCTCCCTATAAATTGTCTATCATAAAATGATAGTATTAATCCAAATCTATGTACTGATTTATTTGATGTAGGACTTGTCAGAAAAAAAATAGACATGGAAATTCGACTCAATTTACAATACGATCGACACGAGTTAAAAAAGACAAACAAGAAGTTTTTATCCAAATGTTTGATTGATATGTTTCACCCAACATAACATAGAGAACCGAAGTGAGGGGTTCCAAATCCACAAAAGATAACGAAAGTGTCTGAAATGACAACGAAGTTAGAATGACGGTCCACAAATGGAGACATGAAGGTCACACCCAGTAGGCAGGTTACAGTCTGGTCTTGAAAAAGTATGCAATATATATCAGTCCGGTGAAACAGACATTCCAGTAAGACACGCAAACCCCGGCCACAAAAAAACTACGTCCGTTTTTATTGATCATGTTCATTTCATGCTTAATAATTTTGTTGGAAATTTTCGTTTTTAATAGCAAAAAAGTGGATAAGACTATTGTTTTCAATCCAGATACGGCCAGAATTTTTGTTTTAGGCAAGAATCAGAGTCAATTTTTTCTCTCTCAAATATCTCAGAATGCCTCCTCAAATCAAATGGTTTCGTAAATGAGACTTGAAATTTTTCTAGAGCTTATACTAAAATTGAGAATGGAAATTGGGAATGTGTCAAAGAAACATCAACCCGACCATAGAAAAAACAACAGCAGAAGGTCACGAACAGGTCTTCAATGTAGCGAGAAATTCCCGCACCCGGAGGCGTCCTTCCGTGGCCCCTAAACAAATATATACTACTAGTAGTTCAGTGATAATGAACGCCATGCTTATTTCCAAATTGTACACAAGAAACTAAAAATAAAATAATACAAGAGTAACAGAGGCTAGAGGCTCCTGACTTGGAACAGGCGCAAAAATGCGGCGGGGTGACTGGGGATCATTATTCAACTTTTTTATTTATAAAATAAGCTGGGGCATTTGGGGTTAAACATGTTTTCGTAGGTAAATAATTTTGTGGAACTTTTTTTTCATGAAAGTGAAATAGTCTATAGAGTATTTACTATTACTTTCTGTTTGGTAGAATAGTGAAATAGAAGTCAATACGTTCTTGCTCAATCCTGTGTCGCTTTGACGGTTTCCTGATTGTCATGACATCCTCAGCCTAAGCAATGTGTATTACTGTAATTTGAATTGACCGTGTGCCGTTTTTTCAACGCACTGGTCAACTCCACCATAGCAAATCACATGACTTTGACAATCAGTAAATACCAGCGAAAAATATATTGATAGGTAAAGAATTGTCGTATAAAAATTAAATTTCTCGGGAAATGGCAAAGTTCACGAAGTCTAGTCTGATTAATAATTTTCGAAAAAAAAAAAAAGTCCGCGCAAAGGGGGGGCGTACGCCCTCTACGCCCCCCTCTGAATCCGCCACTGCATTGATCCCTATTAATTTTGAGATCATGAAGTGAAAGGCCAAGGTCAAAACTACTAAATTTAAAAGTAAATTTTGCTAAACATTATAATTATGTAATTGTCTTTAAATCATAACAAAGAATCCAAAGAAACACTTTGTTATTTTGATCTTTGAAATTTTCAAGTTTTGTTCTTTTACTCAATCATTCAATACTGGTAGGTTCATAGATATACATGTAGGAAGATGTGCCAAGTCAAGTGTCATGTATCTTAATATAAGTTTTCATGAAATACATGTAAGCAACAAAAACTGCATCAGAAAAAAAATCAATGTTTTCAATCCCCCCTCATCCAGATCTTCTTGTATGGAGAAGGGAAAGTAATGACACAGGCCAGTGATGTGAAAATTGAAGGGAGATTCTAGCTATACAAAAAAAAACACACTTTAATGAGGCATGCTAAAATAGTGTACTTGTAATTCCCTGTCTGTATATCATGTATATGTTTGACAACCATGTCAGATGAATATTAATGGCTCAGAAAAAGAAGTCAGAATACATGTAACTTAATTTGGATGTTTTATGGCTTGATTCCATTTATTTTTAACCAAAACGTTACATGTACTTTCAACTAAATGAAAGAGAGGCAGTAGAAATTAAAGGGAAACTCTTTAATGACCATGTTGGTGATAAATGAACTTAATTCCATAATGCAAAACTCGAAAAATGACCAAAAGATAAAACATTTGTGACAGTATTATATATAGCTTCAAATACAAAATAGAAAACTATTCAACAAGAGGGCTGTGCATACTGAAATGTCTCTCCTTCTTTACTATGCAATGAACCATGAAATTGAGGTCAAGGTCAAATAAAAAGCTGTGTAACTTACATGTACATCATAAAATATCTCCATACACCATGTACACCAAATGAAGTTGACCTATAGCATATTGTATAAGAAAAAAAGACCAAAAACTTAACTTAGACCACTGAACCATGAAAATGAGGTCAAGTTCAGATGACACCTGCCATCTAGACATGTACATCTTTCAATCATTCCTTACACCAAATATAATGTAACCTATTGCTTATAGCATCTGAGATATGGACTAAACTAAAACTTAACCTTGTTCACTGATCCATGAAATGAGGTTGAGGTCAAGTGAAAACTGTGATGGGCATGTATGGACCTTGCAAGGTATGCACATACCAAATACAGTTATCCTATTACTCATAAAAGGGAAATTAACATTACAAAAAATCTTATTGTTTTCAAGTAGTCACTGAACAATGAACATGTGGTCAAGGACAATGAACAACATGAACAAGTGACAAATGGAAACTTTGAATCATAAGCATCGATATACAAAGTATGAAGCCTCCAGGTCTTCCACCTTCTAAAATACAAACATTTGACAAACGTGACAAAGCTTTTAAGAAGTTGGATAACACTGCCACCACCGGATCACTTTCTCTATGTTAAGCTTTCTGCGACAACAGTTGCAGGCCCGACAAAAACCAAGCAATATAAACCCATAAAAAAATCTGGTAATCTCAGGTTTTCAGGTCTTGCTCCACATTTGACACCCGTCAACTATCTCTGCTGTTTTTACTCTTTGATATTTGATGTATGTTATTGACATACCCCTTGAAAAAATGTGTGTGTACTAGTATCTCTTATTTGTTTTGCATATTTTAGTTGTTGTCTTATTAATGCCTTCTGGTAGCTTTTTGGTAGGGATATCACACAACTCCTTTTATTCTGAGTTTAACAAGTCCAGATAGATCAATAAACAAATACCAACTTGTTTATAAAACAACAAATTTAATAGCATTTTCAGGCATGACATATACAATGATATATTAAATTAAATACAGAAACTGTTCACATGTTAAAATGACATTCTGCAATACAAAATGTACATGTACAATGTATATCATCTTCGCTAGGCAAGGCTTACGACCCGCTCCCGTTCTCATCACCCTTGGTGGATTGAGATAAAATTTCCAAGACACAAGGTTAGTATTTTTATTGTTTGCAGTCGAAACTCGCTGCATTCAATCAAAAAGCGCCTATAACATGATCGTGTGTATATGAAGAAAGTGTTAGTAAACAATTGTCACATGTTTATTGTGCAACAAGTCTTTGCATTCTATAAACATACGACTATATTTAGTGACAACTTGAATGTTTTTAATCAATTAGTAGAAGTTCCTGTGTACATGGTGTATGTTTAATGCACAAATGCATGAATGTTGACGTATATTTTCATTTCCGGCTTTATAAAGTGTGAAGAATTTAGAAGCCACCGTGTTTTTACCTCAAAATTGAAGAGTTCAAGTGCTACCATTGGTCAAGAATAATGTATTTGGAATTAATGTGATTTCAATCTGCTGATAGATGGTGCAACATTGTTTTCACAAACATTGGCTTGATCTGCCAAGGGTGAGGAGAAAGGGGGTGGATCTTAACCCTTGGCTAGCAAAGATGAATGTATGTATGACATATCATGTTCATATTTTAAACATTGACAAAAAAAAAGCAAATAAATATGATAAATGATGGTCAGAGAAATAATATTTTATGACAGATGAAAAAGTTTTCAATACACACACTTTAATAACAGAAATTACTTCTTATTTCTAAAACAAAAGTCTGAAGTACTGTACATGTCCAGTGCTGTCCGATTGCACATTTCATTCCATCCATCGCGTTGCACTTTTGAAATTCCATCCACCAATCACATACATGTATTAGGGAATGCCTTAATGTTCATTAAAATTCCAATTATTTCAGCTAATGTTTGTGATATGGTTTGTAGTCAATGACATTGTCTATGATCTAGTTCTCCGATTTTTTAAGTCAAGTCAAAGATGATGAAAATAGAATGCACATATTTAAATAATTCAAAACATGAACTCGCATTGGTCATGACGGTGTTCGTGCTACATGAACAAGGTTCATGAAAACATCAAAAATTGCTTTTGACAGTAACATCCAGAAAGGAATCATTACGTATTTGAGATCGATCTGTGGATAGTATTGAAGTCTCATACACAATAACACTTGAAACGAAAGTTTTAACAACACTGCCATCATGTAAAGAACTTTCTTTGAAACAGAAATGTTTAAATCGGAACGGTGATCAAATCCATTTTTACAATGTACTATAATTTTGAATGTTATGTAGATAATTACAACAGCATCAAAAACCCACATGGGTATAAACACTAGGAACCAGTTCCAACTGACTTTTTTGTCGAGGCGAAGTACCATTAAAATAAGGAACACAAGCACAATAAACCATGTAAACAGTGCTCTTTGAATGATCGCCATCGAATTTTTACTTCCTCAATGTTATTATAGTGCTTTTCAGTTATTAACAGGTAGTTGTTATATCAGTATTCTTCAAACGTAGTTCTGACCCATTAACATAAAGAGGAAGTATATACCGGAACAGATAAGTATTTTTTTCGTAATATTGTATTGCAATGAAATACACAAACAAACAAAATACTTTATTCACGTAACTCGAATATTTCAGCTTTCTTCAATGATCTGACAGGGAAATTAAAAAAACTTTAAAAAATTTGAAAACAAATAATTCTTGGGAAACAATGAAATCTAAGAAGGGTGCTTAAATAAAAAAAAAATACCGGGCCACGGTCCAGACAAATTATTATAACTTTTTTTCTCACCATTTGGCGTCCGTCGTCGTCGTTAACAATTTACATTTTGAACTTCTTCTAGAGAACCACTGAATGGAATGGAACCAAACATGGCATGACTGTTCCTTATGAGGTGCTGGCCAAGTGTTGTTACTTTGTAGCCGATCATTTATTCAAGATGGCCGCCTTCGGGGGACTATAAAGTTTAACATAGGACCCTATGGGTAATGCATACAAATGTCTTCTTTTAGAGAACCACAGAATGGAATGAAACCAAACATAGCATGAATGTTCCTTATGAGGTGCTGACCAAGTGTTCTTACTTTGTAGCCGATCCATCTTCCAAGATGGATGCCAGCGGGGGACTTAGTTTAAAATAGGACCCCATGGGAAATATATACAAATGTCTTCTTTTAGAGAACCACTGAATGGAATGAAACCAAACATGGCATGAATGTTCCTTATGAGGTGCTGACCAAGTTTTGTAACTTTGTAGCCGATCCATCTTCCAAGATGGCTGACAGCGGGGGACTTAGTTTAACAGAGGACCCTACGGGAAATATATACAAATGTCTTCTTTTAGAGTACCACTGAATGGAATGAAACAAAACATAGCATGTATGTTCCTTATGAGGTGCTTACCAAGTGTTAACTTGTTACTTTGTAGCCAGATGGCCGCCAGTGGGGGGACAGTTAATTTATGGGAAATGCATACAAACATGACAAAAGTCTTCTTCTAGAGAACCACTGAATTGAATGAAATCAAACATAGCCTGAATGTTCCTTTCCTTATGAAGTTGTGTTGTTACTTTAAGCAAATTTTAATTTTTTAGCTCACCTGGCCCGAAGGGCCAAGTGAGTTTTCTCATCACTTGGCGTCCGTCGTCCGTCGTCGTCCGTCGTCGTCCATCGTCGTCGTCGTCCGTCGTCGTTAACTTTTACAAAAATCTTCTCTGAAACTACTGGGCCAAATCAAACCAAACTTGGCCACAATCATCATTGGGGTATCTAGTTTAAAAAATGTGTGGCGTGACCCGGTCAACCAACCAAGATGGCCGCCACGGCTAAAATAGAACATAGGGGTAAAATGCAGTTTTTGGCTTATAACTCAAAAACCAAAGCATTTAGAGCAAATCTGACATGGGGTAAAATGTTTATCAGGTCAAGATCTATCTGCCCTGAAATTTTCAGATGAATCGGTCAATCGGTTGTTGGGTTGCTGCCCCTGAATTGGTAATTTTGAAGAAATTTTGCTGTTTTTGGTTATTATCTTGAATATTATTATAGTTAGAGATAAACTGTAAACAGCAATAATGTTCATCAAAGTAAGATCTACAAATAAGTCAACATGACCAAAATGGTCAGTTGACCCGTTTAGGAGTTATTGCCCTTTATAGTCAATTTTTAACCATTTTTCGTTAATTAAAGTAATCTTTAACAAAAATCTTCTCCTCTGAAACTACTTGGCCAAATTAATCCAAACTTGGCCATAATCATCTTTGGGGTATCTAGTTTAAAAAATGTGTGGCGTGACCTGGTCAACCAACCAAGATGGCCGCCACGGCTAAAAATAGAACAAAGGGGTAAAATGCAGTTTTTGGCTTATAACTCAAAAACCAAAGCATTTTGAGGAAATCTGACATTAGATAAAAATGTTTATCAGGTCAAGATCTATCTGCCCTAAAATTTTCAGATGAATCGGTCAATCGGTTGTTGGGTTGCTGCCCCTGAATTGGTAATTTTGAGGAAATTTTGCTGTTTTTGGTTATTATCTTGAATATTATTATAGATAGAGATAAACTGTAAACAGCAATAATGTTCAGCAAAGTAAGATCTACAAATAAGTCAACATGACCAAAATGGCCAGTTGACCCGTTTAGGAGTTATTGCCCTTTATAGTCAATTTTTAACCATTTTTCGTAAATTAAAGTAATCTTTTACAAAAATCTTCTCCTCTGAAACTACTTGGCCAAATTAATCCAAACTTGGCCACAATCATCTTTGGGGTATCTAGTTTAAAAAATGTGTGGCGTGACCTGGTCAACCAACCAAGATGGCCACCACCGCTAAAAATAGAACATAGGGGTAAAATGCAGTTTTTGGCTTATAACTCAAAAACCAAAGCATTTAGAGCAAATCTGGCATGGGATAAAAATGTTTATCAGGTCAAGAACTATCTGCCATGAAATTTTCAGATGAATCGGTCAATCGGTTGTTGGGTTGCTGCCCCTGAATTGGTAATTTTGAGGAAATTTTGCTGTTTTTGGTTATTATCTTGAATATTATTATAGATAGAGATAAATTGTAAACAGCAATAATGTTCAGCAAAGTAAGATCTACAAATAAGTCAACATGACCAAAATGGTCAGTTGACCCCTTTAGGAGTTATTGCCCTTTATAGTCAATCTTTAACCATTTTTCATAAATCTAAGTAATCTTTTACAAAATCTCCACTGAAACTACTAGGCCACAATCATCTTTGGGGTATCTAGTTTGAAAAATGTGTCCGATGACCTGGACATTCAACCAAGATGGCCGCCACGGCTAAAAATAGAACATAGGGGTAAAATGCAGTTTTTTGCTTATAACTATGAAACCAAAGCATCTAGAGCAAATCTGACAAGAAGTTAAATTGTTAATCAAGTCAATATCTATCTGCCCTGAATTTTTCAGATGAATTGAACAACTGGTTGTTGGGTTGCTGCCCTCCAATTGGTAATTTTTAAAGAAATTTTGCCGTTTTTGGTTATCTTGAATACTATTATAGATAGCGATAAACTGTAAACAGCAATAATGTTCAGCAAAGTAAGATCTACAAATAAGTCAACATGACCTAAATGGTCAATTGACCCCTTAAGGAGTTATTGCCCTTTATAGTCAATTTTTAACAATTTTCATTAATTTGGTAAATTTATGTAAATTTTTACCAAATATAGTTCTCTGTTACTAATGGGCAAAGTTCATGATAGATATAATTGTAAGAAGCAAAATCGTTCAGTAAAGTAAGAACTTCAAACACATCACCATCACCAAAATACAATTTTGTCATGAATCCATTTGTGTCCTTTGTTTAATATGCACACAGACCAAGGTGAGCGACACAGGCTCTTTAGAGCCTCTAGTTTTATATGATTTCAAAAACCCAAGTAGAATCAGGTGAGCGATACAGGCTCTTGAGAGCCTCTAGGTTTTTTTTTTATTAGAAGCTAAAACTAAAAACCCATCTAGCAACGACAATTTTCAACCCACACATTTAATGAAACGTACACTTCCTATCTCGAGCCTCCTCATTGGGAATTTGATTATGTGATCACTGTGCCGTTTATAGAGTGATTACTTTGATTACCAGACCAAATAGTTCATGATTATTTGATAATCTAGGAAATTTCTTTTGATCACCTTGTTTAAACAAAAAATAAATGAGTATGTGTTTATATGAGTACACATTTGTGATTATGTTGTTACTTTGACACCCTCAGAAGGGGGGGGTCTTCAAATGCTTTGCTCTAAATGCTTTGGTTTTTGAGTTATAAGCCAAAAACTGTATTTTACCCCTTTGTTCTATTTTTAGCCATAGCGGCCAATTTGGTTGGTTTGCCCGGTCACAAAACACAATTTAAAACTAGATACATCAGGTGACTGAAAAACAACCAGAAAATACAACATTTATAGAAGAGATTAAAAATTTACATGAGAAGAAAATAATTCCAAATTTAAGATGTTAAGGATATAAAGGATAAATGTGAACACTATATATATGATCTAAACCTCAGTTTTGTATTAGAAATGAGCACGGTACGAACTCATGCACCCAATTATCCAGCGGAAATAATGTAGAAACAAATCTTATTCAACATTTCAAGATAGAGAAACTCATATTTAAATTTTCCGTTATATATTACCTGCATTACCTGCGAAATGACAAAAATCAGTGGCGGATCAGGGGTTGGAACCCCCTTTTTTTGACGATCAATGCAATTGAAAAGGAGCAGATAGTTTGACACCCCATTCACTCTGGGTTGGGAATCCCCTTTTTAAAATGGCTGTAAATCATGAAGTTTTTATTGTTTACCGCAAATGAAATATAACCTTGTGGCGCAAATGCTGCGGAAAGATTGGATATTTTCCTAATATGGGCAAAAATAAGTCAACTGAAATAGGATATTGTTCACGCAGACGTGTGGATTGCTATTTATTTTTGCGGAGTAAGTTAAGGACAGTTTTGCAGAAGATATAATGTTAAAGACTCATATCAATGAAAACTGCAACAAATTTGTCGACTACGTCACGTAAAGCAGGGGCGGGATCCAGCCATTTAAAAAAAGGGGGGGTTCCCAAACCAGGACAAAAAGGGGGGGTGGTTCCAAATATATGTCCCCATTCACATGCCTTGAGCGGCAAAAAAGGGGGTTCCAACCCCCCCCCCCCCTGGATCCGCCACTGTAAAGCAAGGATTTGTACTATACAAATCCTTGGTAAAAACAAACAATTCCAGCGAGTTGAAATTACAAAAGAATTTTGGACGACTTTGCCTAATGAAAAATCAAAATATACCAACTATAGGCTAGAGCCCTTCACAATAATTAGCATGGTATTTTACCACTCGCTTTCGCTCCAGATAGAATAATCAAAATATTAATTTACCAGACATATGGTTAAATAAAAACAAACCTTTGGCTGCCACGAATAATTTCTTAAATATAACATGTATTAGAAGTAACAAAATGTGAAAGACAACTACCAACGAGATAACACATTTAAATAAACAGTGTAGAACATCAACCTCGTTTTAACAATTAAAGAATATACATGTATGAAAATCTTCGTTTGATGTTTAAACAATGAGATTCATGGATTCAGATCTCCATGGAGCAAACAATTGCACTTTAAGATTTAAGGGAGATTTCACACACCACAACTCCTTATTACTATATTTACATTGAACCCTGTCTAAGCTGAATCTTACGGGGCGCCGAATGGGACTCTTGTGTATGGTTTTGTACAAAATTCATTTTTGTCTTACAAAACTATGCGATACAGACTTGTTTTATGAGAACTTCAATTTTGTGGTGACAAAAATCATTTTTGTAGACAAAATTTATTTATTTGTCAAAAAGGTATGCAAATATAAACTTATGTGCATACAAATATGCAAATATAAACTTATTTGCATACAAAATTGACTTTTGTTACCTGATATGGAAATTAAAAACACAAAAGTCAATTGTGTGAGACAAGATTCAACTGTATGAGACAAAATTGACTTGTGACGACAAAATTTACTTTTGTGAGACAAAATTTACTTTTGTGACGACAAAATTTACTTTTTTGAGACAAAATTGACTTTTATGAGACAAAATTGACTTTTGTGAAACAAAATTGACTTTTAATTTGTGAGACACAATTGAATTTTGTAATTTTGTCTCACAAAAGTCAATTTTGTGTCACGAAAGTCAATTTTGGACTTTTGTGAGACAAAATTGACTTTTGCGAAACAAAATTGACTTTGATTTGTGAGACACAATTGAATTTTGTAATTTTGTCTCACAAAAGTCAATTTTGTCTCACAAAAGTCAATTTTGTCTCACAATAGTCAATTTTGTCTCACAAAAGTCGATTTTGTATGCAAATTAGTTCACAGAATCCAAACTAAACTAATTTGCATACAAAATTGACTTTTGTCGCCCAATTTTCGAATATATATATAAGGTAACAAATTTCAAGTCTGTGTGACAAAAGATGGCCATTTATGTGTATTTGTCATGTTATAGCTCTTCAACATTACTGTTTCAGTTCTTATGTACATTTTCGACTTTCACAATTTAACGGCTTTGACCGTTCATGGTGACGGTATTTCCAAAATAGCACTTCGAACGCATGACAATATGAAACGTCTTTTTTTCTATGTCTCATCGCTGACATCCCATTAGTCCGACAACCATTATTCCGACATCCCATTAGTCCGACAACCATTATTCCGACATCCCATTACTCCGACAGCCCACTATTCCGACAGCCCACTATTCCGACAGCCCATTATTCCGTCAATACATCTGTCTTGTGTTTATGGGTAAATTTTCTCTAAAAAGACCAACTTTGTTCTCTTTAATATTTGGGGTTGTCCGTTTTGATTCCAATTATTCTTTCCATGCGGGATATTTGTTTTATTATATTGGAGTTAATGCACATGCTAATTGCAACTGCTCAGTCCTTACCTTCGCCCCTCTTTCGTTTAACGGGTCTAAGTATTTTATTTGTCTTTATATTTCGTCGGTTGTGTGTCCACTGTCAGTCTGTGCTGTTCTAGTTCGCTGGTTTTTTTTTGTGTGCCTTGATCTAACTTCTTTCACTAGATCTTCGGTGTTTGGAGTTGGATTACACTTCCCGCCCTCTTTGGTCGCAACACTTTCTTCCCCTTGTATCACTCATCCGAGTTTTATTTAATGATTGATTTTGTCGCAGAAATTAGGGACTAATGTAGCGTCAGTCATTCAAGATGAGAAAAACAAAGAGACAAATACATAACGCGTGTAACCGTTTCATCATATAAGAAAAAAATTTAAATGAATAGAATGATGATGTATACGGAAGAAGCAGCGACAAAAGGCATGTTATCTCATGAGACCGGGATTTTATTCAAATTCATTTCCCAAGAACTTGGTTTTAAAATGAATGTGATCGCTGTGAAAAAGATGTCCGTTTCCTGAATGAAAAAGAATCCAAGAAATTCCGTGAATTTAAATAAAAAATGACATTGCAATGATGCTTCATATGTATATTCAAGATCCTTTTTCATAAATTTTAATTAAATGTGTCTCTTAAAAATATGAATTGTACATATCTTTCACTTTGTAAATATTCAGATGGGTCGACGATTTCCAAATATATTTTACTTCATAAAAAATGATTTCATAAAAATCCGAAATACTTCCTTTTAACGTGTACTTTGCCCTTAATTTTTAAATAGTACTTAGATAGGGCTGTTGTCCATAGAACTTCAGTCTTAAATTATCTTGTGGATGTTCCTGTCCCAGCTAGAGAACTATATATGTATATCTTTCATGAAACGAGAAAATACAAAGGAAGCAATGTCATACAGCTCTACTAGTTAGTTCTTCCAAAAATAACACAATTACTACTTTGACAGATCTTAACAATAAGCTGATAATGTTCAGATCTTCACCAAACACAAAGCAAAACAAATACAAAAAAATACAGTGTAAACTGTTCAAACCAAACATTTTTACTTTTAAATCAAATATGATTTTAATGTCCCGTCATATCAAGTTGAACCTGGTTAAATCGAGCATCTACAGAAACCAAACGACGTCTTTTAAAAGATAAAGATCAGTTTTTGATTTTTGTCTCTCCTACAACGAAATCACTAAGAGGCTCAGTTTAGACAGTCTTTACTATATAGCAATATGTGAATTTTATATCAATATTATATAATGTAAAGAGTGCTTCTTTAATTTGAGGTCTGAAAATGTGTTTCTGTGAAATTTTTCTAGAAAAAAACACCTCAAAAGTAAGAAAAATCCCGAATACTGCTAAGCTTCCGGGGAGTTGGACAATCCAAGACCAATGCCTATTATAATACCTCATATTAAACAGGTTCTCATTGATTAAAGGCCCTTTTTAAAGGCTCTCCCTTGACACCATTTGTGGAGTATGGTCTTGAGAAAACGATGATAGTCCGTCGGAAGGGGACGATAAATGGCTGGCCCGTGTTAAGAGAGAGCTATATCTCTTGCACGTTAAAGACACCATTGTAGATTTCGAAAATGATCAGACTAATGCCGCTACAAGGCAGCACTCACTCCCGCAAAGTGGAAAGGGATTAATATAAGTTGCAAAACTTGTTTCCCAATCTACTATAAATAAATATGTTTAAACTAAAGGCCCTTTTTTACAAAAAAGTATATACCGATCTCGAATTTTGCGACTATCGTTGTAGGCGAGACAAAAATCAAAAGCTGATCCTTATCTTTTCGTTTAAAGGTGCCAGACCACCAATTCAAAACCCCTTTTTAATTAAACAACTTTGAATTACTATGTGAAACAGTACATTTTTCGACAAACCGAAATCTGGTTACAAAATTTACTGCAGTTATAATTGACCTGGTCAATTATCAGCTCGAACGCTGAGTGAAACATTCTGACTTAGAAATCGACCAAATAGCCTTATTTTATGTTTGTAACGAACGCTCACTATAATATCAATATCATGCGGAACGTCTGTGTGTTTCTGTATTCTAAATTGATTAGAGGTACAGAGGTCGAGTTGAGATCTCACTAAACATGTTTAACCCCGCCGCATTTTTGCGCTTGTCCTAATTCAGGATCATATCTGGCCTTTGATAGTCTTGAATGAATTTTAATTTTAATTCATTTATATGTTTAAGATTTAGTATGACGTCCATGTTCACTGAACAAGTACATACGTTTGTTTAGGGGCCAGTTGAAGCCGGCCTCTGGGTGTGGGAGTTTCACGCTGTGTTGTTGACCCATTGGTGGCCTCCGGGTCTTTCTTACACTTTGGTCGGATTGTTGTCTCTTTGACACATTCCCCATTTTCATTTTTAATTTTATCACACATATCCCAAAAAATATGTGTCCTAACGTGCACAGTTACACATCATTAAATCGTATTCATCTCAACTCGGCCGATTCCGCGTACCCTCATCTAACGAATAGAAGGCAGAGAGAAGCGAATTCTACCGAGGTTTACCGAATGCATTAGACCGCTGGAATTTTGAATTTAGAACAATAAGTTATATTATAATAAAGCGTAAAACGTGTATGATGCTTAATTTCATCTGTCTTATTATCATATTTTAAGTCTATGTCATTGAATGTCTCCAAAGAATTAACCCTCAAGGCGGCAGAAAAAAATATCCAAACACATAAAAGTTATAGTTCAAACGAATATATCTAACGGAAAAAGGGGCCAACGTTTTGAATTAAAAAAGAACAAAAACGTGTCCACAGTACACGGATGTCCACTCGCATGTTCTATGTTCAGTGAACCATGAAATCGGGATAAATACTTCAATTTAGCATAGATCATATCATAGGGAACATGTGTACTAAGTTTCAAGTTGATTGGACTTCCACTTCTCCAAAAACTACCTCGACAATTAACCTGAAGCGGGACAGACGAACGCATAGCTAGACCAGAAAACATAATCCCCATAAACGGGGCATAAAAAGAAATCAATGTTTTAAAAATGTTACTCTTTACCAGCAGAACATGACATTACAATACTTTTATAAAACTTTTTACATTCAGTCCTAAATCGTTGGTCCACAATGAAGTAAATAATTGGATGAACTGAACTATGTAAATAATAGCCTCTAACTAAAAGAGAATATATTGACCGGACGCCTTCTAATGCGTTAGGTTTTATTGTTATTCGTAGGATAACAGCAGAGACATGTAGAATGAAACCAGCGAAAGACACACCGGTTGCTATCAATAACATAATAGTCATAGTTCTCGAGTCTTTATAGCGCTTTTGTCGCGTCTTTCTTCTTTGTATCGTGGAAGTGAATTGGTCCCAAGCCTCTGGAGTAAGGCTCTCTGATCTGGTCCTTGGCCCCGGGGATACTGGTTCTTCATTGTTAGACATTCCGTCTAAATACTGTGTCGTTCTGTTCTTTTCTGCCCGAAGTTGTTTTCGTATTACATTGACAATCTGAATATAAGCGACAGCGCATGTGCAGAATCCAATTAGGCAGATGACCAAAACCAATATGGCGTAGGTTTTTGGCATTAAGTTTTGCTTTCCTTTAAGAAATGTACAACCTTTATCAAACGTTTCTGCATAATTTACACCAAGTTCTGAAAATCCATATAAAAAGATTGACGGTATAGACATAAAAGCACATACTATAATAACAATTATTCCTAATATTTTCGCTCTTTCAAGAGATAACTGCCACTGGAATGGCGCGCATATTTTTTGTCGTCGTTCAACTGATATTATTATGAGTAAGATACCAGCAGTAAAACTCGTATAATTAGTAAGAAAACGAGTAAATTTGCATAACACATTTGATGGATATGTGTATTTGAAGCGTATCTGCACCAGTTCTAGAGGAATACAGACGAAACACGTGACGAAATCAACCACAACCATCCATAGTATTAGAATTGTAACGGGAGATACCGGGTACCTACGAAATATGACAATAGCATGGAGATTCCCGATAACTCCAAGTAACGAAAGAACACTTAGAATAGACGTTACTGGAATGTCGTTGTTTAAGAAATTCTGGAGATCTAGTTCCACGAGATTGGTACTGTCTGTTGTATTTAGTTGATATGAGCTGGTTGTTAAAAAGCCTCGAGTAGTGTTGACCTCCATCCTAGATATCAAAAATAGAATACAAACATAGTTAAAGATCAAATACAATCAATTTAAACAGACTTTGAGTCTGGTATCCGAATAACATAAGTTACACTTTGCCTGGAAATGGTTGTTGTTTGTATTTAAAAAACAATTTCAAAGGTATAGACAAACTTTTAGAAAATTTGCCAGCAATGTGTATAATCACAATTTTTGATCAGCGCTATTTTATTATTCATCTTAAACAGATTATTTCAAAATATTTCCATCATCAAAACTTAAACTAGGAAGAAAGGTTAGTAACTTAAATGTAAAAACATAAAACCCAAAGAAGTATTTTTTCTAATAAAACTTACCCTAAGTAGTTTTATAAATCTGATGGTGAGAATAATGATAAATGAAAGCTGATTAAATAGGATGAAATATAACAGCACTTGACGTACGTTTCCTTCCTACTTTGTATACGACCCATACTTCCTTGTGTGGTGTATGGAGTAAATAAACACATCAATGGATTATCTTTTGGACGTCATCTTTAACATTGATTAACGGCTTGTTTTTTTTACATGACATTAGGATTATATGGTTAGACTATTGTGTCCTCCCCCTTTAACACCAACTGAATAAAACCCAACAAACATTCGATATCGGTAAAAGAATGATAACAGAAACTATAAACTATTAATAAATACTAAGGATTTATTGGGGATTTCTACTGCAGTAATCAATGACTTTATCTGGAAAAACCTTTCGGACTTTTGGGCCCTCGATGCTCTTCAGAGTCAACAAACAGTGGCGGATTCAAGGGGGTCTGGGGTTGGAACCTGTTTTTTGTACGATTAGTGCATTTGAATAGAGACATATGGTTGAAACTCCCCCTTTATCCTTGGTTAGGACCCCTCCCCCTCACCCCCCGTTTGAAGATTACTAGATCCGCCACTGACATAATTTGTTTTATCAATTAATTTTTTTTTAATTCGA
Source organism: Mytilus trossulus (assembly GCF_036588685.1). Lineage (NCBI taxonomy): Eukaryota > Metazoa > Mollusca > Bivalvia > Mytilida > Mytilidae > Mytilus > Mytilus trossulus. The sequence goes on from NW_026963296.1 coordinate 2,460,436, forward strand.
GCATCACTGATGAGTCTTTTGTAAACGAAACGCACCTCTCAGTTGCGTACACAATTATAAGCATTGCATAGCTGGGATTAGTTTTTCAACTCGTTCTTCTTAGTTTGTTCCATATGTTTGTTCCATATATTTGTTCCATATATTTGTTCCATATGTTTGTTCCATATATTTGTTCCATATGTTTGTTCCATATGTTTGTTCCATATATTTGTTCCATATGTAGTATTTTATATTATATAATGTAACATTATGTGGTTTCATAAGGGAGCTACCATTTTTTTAGAGGGGTGAACATTTTTGTCCTGGTAATCTCTGTCCTGCCTTTTTACTTTTCACTCTATTCGGTCCTGCATTTTTTATTTGCATACAATGTCATTCTGCCTTTTTTGGTGCCAAAGTTGCTCATCCTGCATGCCTTTTTGACTCAAACCTGATTTTTAGCTCACCTTGCTCGAAACATGGCCAAAATCATTATTAGGGTATCTTGTTTAAAAATTGTGTCCGGTGACCCGGCCAAACAACCAAGATGGCCGCATTGCTAAAAATAGAACATAGGGGTAAATTCAGTTTTTGGCTTATAACTCAAAACCTTAAGCATTAAGAGCAAATCTGAAATGGGGTAAAATTGTTTTTTAGGTCAAGATCTATCTGCCCTGAAATTTTCAGATGGATTGGACAACCGATTGTTGGGTTGCTGCCCCTAAATTGGTAATTTTAATGAAATTTTGCCGTTTTTTTGTTATTATCTTGAACATTATTATAGATAGAGGTAAACTGTAGACAGCAATAATGTACAGCAAAGTAAGACCTAAAAATAAGTCAACATGACCAAAATGGTCAATTGACCCCCTAAGGAGTTATTATCCTTTATAGTCCATTTTAACAACTTTCATAAAATTTGTAAATTTTCCACTGAAACTACTGGGCCAAGTTCATTATAGATAGAGATAATTGAAAGCAGCAAGAACGTTCAGTAAAGTAATATTACAAGCACATCACCATCACCAAAACGCAGTTTTGTCATGAACCCACCTGCTTCCTTTGTTTAATATTCACATAGACCAAGGTGAGCGACACAGGCTCTTTATTATATATGAGCCTCTAGGTACTAAGTGGTAATCTCTGTCCTGCCTATTTATTTTCACTCTACTCGATCCTGCTTTTTATTTGTTTATCCAGTCCTTTTTTGGGGAAAAGTTGCTCAAATTTCACCAAAGACTCGCTCTAAAGATCAAATGGTAGCCCCTTCAGTTATAAATAGAACAAAGCATACATGACACATTGACATACAATCGGAGAGGTCGGTACACGCAAGTTGGTACAAGCATTGACATACTAAATATTGTATTTTCAGGTACAAATAATATATATACAATTCTATTTTGCAAGTTTTTGTATAAACAGTGGGAAAAAATTTATTAACAAATCGTATTAGTTTATAAGGAAATTAAACTATGGGAAAATATGTTGAACTATTCGTTTTAATTCATTATATATATACTAATCATTTAGTTTCAGTTTCAGACCAGGACAATTGTATTTGTTAATGGAATTTATGACAGCTGATTATCTCAGTATGTGAATCGATTTTTCTCTGATATTTTATTAACACCCTTCCCTTTCCTAGAAGTGGAAGTCAATATAGTTCTTTTTAATGTTGGTTTTTATTTAACTTTTAATGAATGACCGTCGTTAGCGTAATAAATAAAACATACGTGTAAACGTGTATATGTTTGTTGATATGCTTATATTCCAAATATATATGTATATGCCTCTATTATTGTTGTTGTTACCAAGTATGTAAATCAATTGTATCTGATTTTATGCCCTTAATGGGCCCTGTAATTTGGGAAATAAAAATATTCTATTCTATTCTATTCTATACTAATACTATGCAGTTTACTGCTTGTCCAAAACTTTAAAATTGGCAAATACGCCATTTAATGATCAAAAATCAAATAAAATAGATTTGGGTCATTAAATAATTATATAATTAAACTTTATGACTTTTTAAGAAAAGAATTTTATGATAATATTTTAATAGGTTGTAAAAATTTTGAAAAGTTAGCGCGGCACAAGTGCCCAATCTAATTGGCTTTTTATTCAAGAAAACCTAGAGGTATTGAAAAGTATTGCAATTTATATTAATAAATGTTTTGAACTAAGAAAACACTCAATATTTTTTTTATATATAGTACAGATATTGTTTTATTTAAGGTAACACGATACCGAATGGCATATCTCCCGATTTCCAAACTTTTTGGCACACGTGTTCTTTGAACCAAGTTACATCGGAATATGTAATAAAAAATGGGGGTCACCATTTTTGTTTTCTTAGTATTTTCAGAAGAAAACGTCAATTTGGCAACAGATTTACTTACGTATATAGGCGAAATGCCTATTTTTCGGCTTGCTTTTTTAGATTTTCCTATGAATGGCTATGTTCGCATATACGGAGAAAAACAAAAAAACTAACATATTATCCAGGATTGCATTCTGAATCCATACACGTATAGAAACTTATGTGTCACCATCCTTGTTTTTGAGATAAATGGCTTCAAAGTTGTTGATACCCTTAGAATTTGTCCGAAAACGTGTGACGTTATTGAATACAGAATGTAACGTTATTCCTACTCAGAGAAATAGGAAACAAAATAGGCACTGGCTACGTTTACATGGAAATGTAACAATAATCAAAATATTATTGTTACATTGGAGACTAAATGCCGGAATGCATTGTTGGGTAAGGAACCGATTAATTACGAATGTAACAATAATTAGTGAGGCTACGGTTACATGCGGTCATTAAGGTCTCTTGTGGAGTGCTGTCTCATTGGCAATCATACCACATCTTCTTTTTATATATACTTGAAACTTGCTTGAACTGGTTGGTTCAACGTGAATCTTATGATAATAGTTCATGAATAAATTACCGGAAAGAAACAAGATCTTAATTCTAAAATATAATTAAAATCATGAAAAATAACTTCTGATTTTAATAAAGTTCACGTGGAAATAACATGAAAAATTTCACGTGTGATTTGAATAACTGAGTTTTTATCTCCATCCTTTAAGACATAGATGGTATCATCGCATTCATCCATGCAGAAATAGAGTACTTTAAAAATTTGATCCAGTTACACAGTTTTATGGCCATTGCTCGGCCACGTTTTTTGGTGGTTGTTTAACGTTCAGTGGCAAATAGTTCATGCATATTCGGGATGATACAATACAATATTGAAAACAGTTTTTTATAAAAGACACATTTAATGCACCAGTTAAAAAAGGTTGAACATTCTGTTAGTTGTGAAAATTATGAGTGAAAGTAATTATCCTGATAAAATACACATTCTAAAAAATAAAAAAACAAAAACTCAAAGGAAATTTCAGAACTCACATTCTTGATTTGCTACAATGTACATACATAAGTATAGCGTACTCTGCGAAGTGTAAATGTGTCAGTTGGTTGCTAAGCAAGTCGGACAAACATTGCGAATTGTACGCAAGCTTTCACAAAATTCAACAGTCCCTTATTTGTGGAAAATTATTTATAAAACAAATCTTTAGATCAGGTATGCGTTCTTTATAAGTAAACAAGGATCCAGCTTGAAATTGCACTTGTAGACAATGTAAGCCGGAGTTTGTACTCTGCATGCCTTATATATATATATATATATATATTTTTTTTTATCAAAATGCTTAATCTAGCGACCTGTCATAAACAAAAAATAAAGAAAATCCAGACGATATGCGCAGCTTTAATACAAGTTTTAACACCATGTACATAATCTTAACTTGAGGCAAAAAGACTGTCGTGCTAAATACTTAGCCGTTAACACCGTATATACCAACTGCGGGATTGACGGCTGAACGGACACAAGTGACACAATATGATGATACGTGCCTATTAGGATTTTGGTGACAAAACATATTTATGAATATCCAGTTCATATAATGGAATAGTTATTTGGAGATCTTAAATGAAGTAGCAATGTAAGAAAATTTACATTTCCGTCATTTTGTCTTTGGTGGAAAGTAGATTAATTGGCAATTTTACCGCACCACCTTATTTCATTATTTGTTTGAATTTTCTACCGAAGAAGGAAAGTTTGAAGACTTCAATAAACATGTACTAAGGGACTGAAATGTTACTGGGATAATTATACTTATCAAAACTTTCTAATCTAGGGGACCAACGTTTACTAAAACTACAAACGAAAAGATACTCGTCCAATTAGCTTCAGTCACAATTTGCTTGATTTCTTAGGTTTTGATGTTGTAAGGTAGATATAGGAAGATGTGGCGTGAGTGCCAATGAAACAACTCTCCATCCAAATAACAATTAAAAAAAAGTAAACAATTATAGGTCAATGTACGCGGCCTTCAACACGGAGCCTTGACTCCAGATGTTGCTTTCTTATAAATTGCATATCCCATATCTCCATTTATAATTATAGCAACTATAACTGTTGTACAAATAAAATGTTCCATATAATTGTTTACTTTATTTATACTTGTACTTTTACTAGTCTCATGTTACCCTCTTCCATAATGAGCAAGCGATAACGTAGATATTTCTTTTTGCGTAAATGTTCGTAAACTTTGTCGATTTGAATTTAAACAACTAAATTTTTAAGTGACGGTTGTAAATTGTCGGAATGATTGCTGTTTGCTTTACGTCCAGTGACAAATTGATCATGCATGTTAAGGGCGAGAACAAGTTAACAATAAATACAATAGGTAGGTTGATATAATAGAGGCTATCCCGGGATTACATGTATGATCGAGTAAATTTGGAAAGACACTGGAAAATGAGGGTATATTGGATAGGGACAGAAATTTTATCTTGCAACAGGCCACCTACGGACCCCTCAAAGAGTTGTTGCAAAATTTTGCTTTTCAAAGAGCATAGCACTCTCTTTAATCGAGGCAAACTTGATACATCCCGCAAAGTCAAATAGACGTCTCACTTTCGAAGCATTTTACTTGCGGTCGGACGAAAACCAAGTGATAATTTATATTCCCTAGTTACCCTTGTGATGTAATTCGTAGAATAAAAAAAATATATAAAAAATTTGTTATTGTCAGAAATATTAAATGTATTTGTTCTCGCTACGAAACAAGTCTCTTTCTGTCGTTTGAATAAAAAGTAAGCTAGTTGTTTGCTTGTAAATTTCGAGAGAAAACAATTGTAACGGAACCAATTTGACAAGAGCCAGTGCTGACTATCAACTTGCGTTAATAGACGCAACTTGCGTTAATAGACGCAAGTGGATACATGGGGCTGTTTTTAATCAGACTTTAACTGGACCTGAATTGTTTTTAATTTTATGTTTGTTCTCATGTATTTCCAAGACTACGTTAACTTTCTCTGACCTCCTTTCGAATTTGCTGTCTGTCCCGTGTAGATTTGGTCTATATGATTACAAAGCTAACACTTTATTTTATAAATGTTTCAGAAACTATATCGGACATTCTCTACAGACCAATGAATTTCAGAGACTGTTTATACTTGGAACACAGGGAATGTTTTTCGGAAAATAACAAACTTAAACCACTTTTTTACTTTCCATACTAACAAACCATTTTCTGTATGGGTTTCAAAGTCCCATTGTACAATGTATTGTTCTTTTTCGCCTAATTCTATTCGAATTCTCATCCAGATGATAACCTTTTTCCATTTTTCCCGAGCGGTGTTTTTGGCGACCATTTTAACACGAATTAATAGTTGTACAATTCCTGTTTTATTACGCATCATCCTAAGTTTCTATAGATTAGATTTCTACGAAAATTTCATGGGGATACGGCGTGCATCATGAAGAAATATTTATTGCAAATATAAACCAAGAATAAAATAAATTGACAAAACTCAATCTTTTATGCATAAGAACATATATAGATAAATCGTGCAGATACTTAAATAGTCAAGAAACAGAATATTTAAGAGTAAAGTAATACATTTTTAAAGGTTAACAATGAGCAGAAGAATTGCCGGAAAACGATTAAGCAATGTATGTCAAATAAGTTAACCGTTACGTATTGCATCAAAACTCTCGGCACTGTGCATCTAGAAAAAGTTTCTATTAAAAATGTCACATAGTTACCACATTTTGTTTTAATAAAAATCAACTTGTGATTGCAGAACCTGCTACATTGGCTTGTAAACAATCATCATCTGTGAAAGGCCGAACGTCAGGAACGATAACTCGTGGCATAACGTCATTCGGTATCGTGTTACCTTAAAAGTCATTGTAATAAATTACTTTGCACTTCAAATGGGGAATGTGTCAAAGCATGGAAGTTAAATATTACTTCCATGGTCAAAGAGACAACAAGCATATAACAATCGAATGACACCAATGGGTCTTCAATGCAGCGAGAAAATTGCAACCAGAGGCGTGCTTCTGCTAGCCTCTAATCAATAATGTATATTAGTTCAGTAATAATGGACATAAAAAGAGGGGAGGGGGTCCAACCCAGAGTAAAGGGGGGTTCCAACTATAGGCTCCCATTCAAATGAATTGATCGTCCAAAATAAGGGGGTTTCAACCTCCGGACCCCCAACCTTGGATCCGCCAATGGTTATACTCCGAAATAAATAAAAGAAACTAAAATTAAAAATCATACAAGACTATAACAAAAGCCTGACTTAGGGTTAATTTCTCAGTGTGAGCCTATATGCTCCGTGTTGAAGACCTGAACATGACCTATACTGGTTTACTTTTATAATTGTTATTTGAATGAAGAGTTGTCTCATTGGTACTCATACTACATCTTCCTATATCTATATAGTCAGTTTATCGACTGTCAAAGGTAATTTTGAACGCACTGTTGTAATTCTTCCATTATGTTGAAAAAACCATTCATGTAGTAAGTTTGAAAAGTATTATAAAATTACATGTCCTGCCTGTCCCAGCCTTAGTACAAATTAATGACATCTATTTTATAAATAAAGTATGAAAAGCCAACAAAGCAAACCAATAAGCAAGCAAACACTTATATGATTTCAATAATAAACTGTTGAAACAGAGATATGTCTCGCCGTTAAGTAATTATATAATGTAATGCAAACTATTGAGACAGAGATATGTCTCGCCGTTAAGTAATTGTATAATGTAATGTAAAATGTTGAGACAGAGATATGTCTCGCCGTTAAGTAATTATATAATGTTATGCAAACTGTTGAGACAGAGATATGTCTCGCCGTTAAGTAATTGTATAATGTAATGCAAACTATTGAGACAGAGATATGTCTCGCCGTTAAGTAATTGTATAATGTAATGTAAACTGTTGAGACAGAGAAAAGTCTCGCCGTTAAGTAATTATATAATGTAATGTAAACCGTTGAGACAGAGATATGTCTCGTCGTAAAGTTATTGTATAATGTAATGCAAACTGTTGAGACAGATATATGTCTCGCCGTTAAGTAATTGTATAATGTAATGTAAACTGTTGAGACAGAGATATGTCTCGCCGTTAAGTAATTGTATAATGTAATGTAAACTGTTGAGACAAAGATATATCTCGCCGTTAAGTAGCTGTATAATGTAATGTAAACTGTTGAGACAGAGATATGTCTCGTCTATTAGTAATTGTATAATGTAATGTAAACTGTTGAGACAAAGATATGTCTCGCCGTTAAGTAATTGTATAATGTAATGTAAACTGTTAAGACAGAGATATATCTCGCCGTTAAGTAATTGTATAATGTTATGTAAACTGTTGAGACAGAGATATGTCTCGTCTATTAGTTTTTGTATAATGTAATGTAAACTGTCGAGACAAAGATATGTCTCGCCGTGTAGTAATTGTATAATGTAATGTAAACTGTTGAGACAGAGATATGTCTCGCCGTTAAGTAATTGCATAATGTAATGTAAACTGTTGAGACAGAGATATGTCTCGCCGTTAAGTAATTATATAATGTTATGTTAACTGTTGAGACAGAGATATGTCTCGCCGTTAAGTAATTGTATAATGTAATGTAAACTGTTGAGACAAAGATATATCTCGCCGTTAAGTAGCTGTATAATGTAATGTAAACTGTTGAGACAGAGATATGTCTCGTCTATTAGTAATTGTATAATGTAATGTAAACTGTTGAGACAAAGATATGCCTCGCCGTTAAGTAATTGTATAATGTAATGTAAACTGTTAAGACAGAGATATATCTCGCCGTTAAGTAATTGTATAATGTTATGTAAACTGTTGAGACAGAGATATGTCTCGTCTATTAGTTATTGTATAATGTAATGTAAACTGTCGAGACAAAGATATGTCTCGCCGTGTAGTAATTGTATAATGTAATGTAAACTGTTGAGACAGAGATATGTCTCGCCGTTAAGTAATTGCATAATGTAATGTAAACTGTTGAGACAGAGATATGTCTCGCCGTTAAGTAATTATATAATGTAATGTTAACTGTTGAGACAGAGATGTGTCTCGGCGTTAAGTTATTGTATAATGTAATGTGAACTGTTGAGACAGAGATATATCTCGCCGTTAAGTAATTGTATAATGTAATGTAAACTGTTGAGACAGGGATATGTCTTCGCCGTGTAGTAATTGTATAATGTAATGTAAACTGTTGAGACGGAGGTATGTCTCGCCGTTAAGTAATTGTATGATGTAATGTAAACTGTTGAGACAGGAATATATGTCTCGCCGTTAAGTAATTATATAATGTAATGTAAACTGTTGAGACAGAGATATGTCTCGCCGTTAAGTAATTTTATAATGTAATGTAAACTGTTGAGACAGAGATATGTCAAGCCGTTAGGTAATCGTATAATGAAATGTAAACTGTTGAGACAGAGATATGTCTCGCCGTTAAGTAATTGTATAATGCAATGTAAACTGTTGAGCCAGAGATATGTCTCGCCGTGTAGTAATTGTATAATGTAATGTAAACTGTTGAGACAGAGATATGTCTCGCCGTTAATTAATTGTATAATATAATGTAAACTGTTGAGACAGAGATATGTCTCGCCGTTAAGTAATTGTATAATGTAATGTAAACTGTTGAGACAGAGATATGTCTCGTCGTTAAGTAATTGTATAATGTAATGCAAACTGTTGAGACAGAGATATGTCTCGCCGTTAAGTAATTGTATAATGTAATGTAAACTGTTGAGATAGAGATATGTCTCGCCGTTAAGTAATTGTATAATGTAATGTTAACTGTTGAGACAGAGATATGTCTCGCCGTTAAGTAATTGTATAATGTAATGTAATCTGTTGAGACAGAGATAAGTCTCGCCGTTAAGTAATTGTATAATGTAATTTAAACTCTTGAGACAGTGATATGTCTAGCCGTTAAGTAATTGTATAGTGTAATGTGAACTGTTGAGACAGAGATATGTTTAGCCGTTAAGTAATTGTATAATGTAATGCAAAAGACAGACGGAAGACACAAAGGGACATTCAAACTTAGAATTACAGCTGTCCTAAGTCAGGAATCTGATGTACAGTAGTTGTCGTTTTTTATGTAATTTATGAGTGTTTCTCGTTTCTTGGTTTTTTGTTATAGATTAGACCGTTGGTTTTCCCTTTTCAATGGTTTTACGCTAGTAATTTCGGGGCCCTTTATAGCTTGTTTTTCGGTGTGAGCCAAGGCTACGTGTTGAAGGCCGTACATTAACATATAATGGTTTACTTTTTTAAATTGTTACTTGGATGGAGAGTTGTCTCTTCGGCACTCGCACCACATCTCCCTATATCTATTAGTTGAAAAAAAATGATAATGCCCAGACACACAACATAGAAAAGTAAGGACTGTGCAACACTAAAGCTGGTAGTGATACCACCTGGTCCTGAAGGGTATGCAGACAATGTTAGACACCAAAGCTAGTAGTGATTCCATCTGGTCCGGAAGGGTATGCAGACAATGTTAGACACCAAAGCTGGTAGTGATTCCATCTGGCCCGGATGGGTATGCAGACAATGTTAGACACCAAAGCTGGTAGTGATTCCATCTGGTCCGGGAGGGTATGCAGACAATGTAAGACACCAAACGTGGTGGTGATTCCATCTGGTCCGGGAGGGTATGCAGACAATGTAAGACACCAAAGCTGGTAGTGATTCCATCTGGTCCGGGAGGGTATGCAGACAATGTAAGACATCAAAGCTGGTAGTGATTCTATCTGGTCCGGAAGGGTATGCAGACAATGTAAGACACCAAAGCTGGTGGTGATTCCATCTGGTCCTGAAGGGTATGCAGACAATGTAAGACACCAAAGCTGGTGGTGATTCAATCTTGTCCGGAAGGGTATGCAGACAATGTAAGACACCAAAGCTGGTAGTGATTCTATCTGGTCCGGAAGGGTATGCAGACAATGTAAGACACCAAAGCTGGTGGTGATTCAATCTTGTCCGGAAGGGTATGCAGACAATGTAAGACATCAAAGCTGGTGGTGATTCAATCTGGTCCGGGAGGGTATGCAGACAATATAAGACATCAAAGCTGGTAGTGATTATATCTGGTCCGGAAGGGTATGCAGACAATGTAAGACACCAAAGCTGGTGGTGATTCAATCTTGTCCGGAAGGGTATGCAGACAATGTAAGACACCAAAGCTGGTAGTGATTCTATCTGTTCCGGAAGGGTATGCAGACAATGTAAGACACCAAAGCTGGTGGTGATTCAATCTTGTCCGGAAGGGTATGCAGACAATGTAAGACACCAAAGCTGGTGGTGATTCAATCTGGTCCGGGAGGGTATGCAGACAATGTAAGACATCAAAGCTGGTAGTGATTCTATCTGGTCCGGAAGGGTATGCAGACAATGTAAGACACCAAAGCTGGTGGTGATTCAATCTTGTCCGGAAGGGTATGCAGACAATGTAAGACACCAAAGGGACATTTCAATCTTTTAATAAAACTTACAAAGCCAAGACAAACAACAGTACAGAAAAACAACATTATAGAAAACTAAAGACTACACGTGCAACATTACCCCCTCCCACAAACTGGGAGTGTTCTAATGTGCTCTGGAAGGGTAAGCAGATCCTGTTATACATCTGGCACCCGTCGAGTTGCTCATTTAAGTACAAACCCGGTGATAAATCTATAATTACATCGGATATATTAGAGGAAAAGGGGACGAGATTGTAACATATCCCTCGTCATCTGTGAAACAGATTTTTCATACCGGTCAACAGACTCGTAAAAGTCTGAAGGGAACGTTCCGAATATACCATTTGGAACTCTTGGAAGCTTCCTTGTGAGCAGTAACCATCAATGAAAGAAATCATGATAGGAAATGCAAGGTCTAGAATATCGTACGGGATATGTAAATTCATAGGCCAGTCCAGTTGAAATTGTAATTTTAAATCCGATGCCTAAAGTACCTTGTGTATGGAGATTTATCTACTCACTTCACGTTTGAGGACTGGCATTAAATAAACTCTATGATTACTGAGTTCAAGTCAAAATGTCTGCCGCCGTACTCTCTTTTCCAGTGGCAATTCACGCCCTTCATTCCGATCGACTGCTGCTGTGTACAACCTTTTGTTTTGATTGGTTATTTTTAATGTGAATGTGCACAACATAATTGCCATTGGGTGTTATGCAAACAACAATCAATCAATCAAATCAATGCGCCAATCAACATCTTAATATAGACGTCTTAAAACAAAAGAAAATGGCTGTAACATATGTCAAATTCCGAGTCTCATTAGAATCAATCATAATGAAATAAAGAATAGACCCATTAGATGAAGATTTGCTATCGATGCCTAATTTCATAAATCGAGGAAAAACATTTTAAGATATAAGATAACTCAGGTCAGGTACTTGAAAGAGAGGGACGAAAGATACCACAGGAATGGTCAGTCTCATAAATCGAAAATAAACTGACAACGCCATGGCTAAAAAAGAAAAAGACAAACCGACAAACAATTATAGTACACATGACATAACATAGAAAACCAAAGAAATAGCAACACGACCACACCAAAAACTAGGGCTGTGCTCAGCTAGGTTCCCCGGAAGGGTACGCAAATCCTGCTCCACATGTGGCACCCGTCGTGTTGCGCATGTTATAACAAATCCGGTAAATAGTCTAATTTAATAGTTCACGAAAGGATAACATTCGTCACAACTCGGCCGATTCCGTTATTCTCTCTAACCAATAGATGTTTGCCGATTGGCACTTGAAGAATCATAGTCAATTGTTTTCAAATGGATTGATTCTGCCGAATCAATATTTAACAACACTGTTCTAGGATATATTTTGGAAACCAAATTGGCTTTGATGATAAAAATTATCTCGATCGAATATTGAGTGATCGGTTACCTCATGGTTTGGCGATAAAGAAAATTTATCTCGGGGACAATTTTATAGGACATTTAAAAAGGACTTTGGACTAGAAAAAATATCTGATCAGACTATCTGAACAGAACAGAGGGTGGATAACTAAATTAAGGACATCGAACGTCTACGTATTCCAATCGTCTTTCAGACAGGCCGTTGGCAAAATATGCCTAGACCAGAGAGATTATGTCAAAATTTATTGGTGATGCATTTCATGTTTTATTTGTATGTCAACATGATTATATTGTTAATTTTAGAAACAGATACTTACCTAGATATTATACTATTAAAAAAGGTAAACGGACAGAAAGTCATAGGACAAAAAGTCACAGGACATAAAGTCATAGGACAAAAAGTCACAGGACATAAAGTCACAAATTTGATAGGACAAAAAGTCAAAAATACATAATTTTGTTGACAATTGTTTGAATATATGAGAGAAAGATCTTGAAATATTTTCTTTTTGTTTTTTGTGGCACATATTTATCTTTAAGTTTAGGCAATTGTTCCTAAGCCTTGATAAATGAAAAATTATTAAAATTTAATCATGCAAAGGATATATTTCTTGGCAGAACGAAGCCATTTTAGTATCAAGTCACTTTGACATTTTGTTTTCATAACAACTATTTGATCATTATTGATATTTATTGAATAAATTTTAATTACATACCCGTAGCCAAAAGGGGGGGGGGGTCGGGGGGTTCTGTTCGAATTGTGACTGCGGTTAACATGTGTTAAAGTCGAGTTCGTGAGTCTGAATACCCCCCCCCCCCCTTTTTTTTTGAAAATTCCTGGCTATGGGCCTGGATTACAAAGTTTCTCAATATATGTCATATATAATAGTTTATGAAAAAACAAAAATATATATGCGATTATTTAGTTTATTGAAAAACGCCCTTATGAGGCAACAGAAACACTGCATGTTAAAAATTGAAAATAAAAAAAACACTTTTTCTTGACATGTTCATGATGTTAAAATGTATGTAAAAACGCAAAAGTTTTGTACAAAATTAAAAAAAAAACAAAGTCGTGTCATCAAAAAAATAATTCATAATCCATCCGCGTTATATAATGTCCCTTCCCGAAAACTAAATAATCGCATACTCTACTGAATTATGTCGTTTGTTAACTCTGGTGGAGCATCAATAAAAACAACAGTAGTATACCACTGTTCAAAACTCATAAATCCATGGACAAAAAACAAAATCGGGGTAACAAACTAAAACCGAGGGAAACGCATTAAATATTAGAGGAGAACAACGACACAACACCGAAACGCAACACACACAGAAACGGACCAAGCATCAGACAAAACACCACGAGAATAACAAATATAACATGAAAACCAAATACATGAATTTGGGATAGACAAGTACCGTGCCACGTCTTATCTCAATATCTCAAAAATAAGAAAAAACACAAACGACTCAACGTTAAAATGCAACACACACAGAAACAAACAATAATATAACAATGGCCATCTTCCTGACTTGGTACAGGACACTTTTAAAGGGGAATAAAAGTGGTGGGTTGAACCTGGTTTTGTGGCATGCCAAACCTCGCACTTTAATGGCAAAGTTAAATATAACATTGAAATGACAACATAATATTACAGGACTACAATACAAATAAATAGGAGAACATATTAAACAAAGAAAAACATGATTAATAGATAACAAAAAGTATCAGGTTTAAAATTCAATACGCCAAAAACGCGCCTTGTCCACACAAGACTCACCAGTGATTTAAGTCATTTAAAAATAATACATATATATCGCCATTCAAATGCATTGCTCGTTCTAAAGAGAACAGGGTGAGTTCCCCTTCCACGACCCCCTCTAAGATCCACAATGTAACTGTATGTTTTAAAATGTTTTTATTATACACTGATTTTGTTGATTGTGTAAATTATTAAGTAAATTATGTATATAAATATCAAATATCCGGTAAACATACAATAAAAAATTCATTAAGTGGTTGACAAAATTTCTTTTGACTAACTGAAACTTAAGATTTCCGTTTTATAGAAACATATATGTATTTATAGGGAAATAAACCGGCTGCAGATTTCCGTTCAGAGGTGTAAGTTTTTTTTATTTACATCACTATTCATATTTTTTTTAATTATAAATCATAAATTTACAAACCATATCGATAATTGAGAACAAATTAAAAATAAATTATTAATACAAAAACAAAGTTTATGTGTACAGCAGTGCGCTTAGATTTGACTGTTTATGTTGCAAAAATGCTATGATAATGGTAAATTTTTATTTTAGTATATTTTCATCTAAAAAAAAATCAAGTCTTGTTATTAAATACATTAAATACACCCAAAGCAAACCGAGATGATTTCTATTTTTATATGAAATGCTAGCATGAATTTGAATTTAATCAAACAACAATCAGTATATAATTTCTTTTTATTAATTTATTGCTACATTCTCGATTGGTTTATACGCTATTTTACGTGTTTAAAGTTTTTCTATTCATCTATCATCTGTATTGTTTCTATTTACCCACTTCTGTTGTCTATTTTATCATCAAAATGACAACTCATTAACGACAATAGCAATAATAATATCACAATACGACATTAAATATATTGATCTGACGATAAAAACAAATGATGTGATGATATTATTACATAATATATATAGGATGACATTTTGGCGGGTTTTACTGTTCGCTTATTACCATATTTTATATTAGTCAGAACAACCTATGTAAACCATAAGTACTTAACTGGTCATACAGTAACACGTATAATATTTACTTCCTATCTATGACTCTGAAGGTCGGACTTGCTACCGGGTGTTTTTGATTTTTCGTCTATAAAATTCAGGTAAGAAAATAATCAACAGGGGCGAATCCAAACTTATAGAAAGGAGTCGTGGGTGGGGTTTCTAAACTATATGTCCCCCTTCAAAAACATTGATCGTAAAAAAAGGGGGGTCCAACCCCGGACCAACTGGATACGCCACTTGGTGCAAATAACTGTCAATAGAAATGAATGATCATATATGAAATTGTTTATCAATTTGAGAATGGAAATGGGGAATGTGTCAAAGAGACAACAACCAGACCATAGAGCAGATAACACACATCATGTTTATAATAACACACATCATGTTTATAATAACACACATCATGTTTATAATAACACACGCCATGTTTGTAATAACACACGCCATGTTTGTAATAACACACATCATGTTTATAAATAAATCAACAGGTTGGGGACAATCCACCCAAATGGGGAACTGTTCCCCAAATAAGTAATAATCCTACATTTGAGTAATCATTTCGTAGTATTAAAACAATTTCTTTTCAACTGAGTCTTTTCCTTAAAATGGCACATATTTATGAAAAATGCAGCAAAATTTTCATAAGATGATTACCCCTATCTTCATTTACCGAGAAGATACAAGCCCATGAAAAATTAATAAAATTTGACTATTTTCAAGGATACTTCCTTTTTTAAAAACCATAATAAAAATATAGTTCTTTGTTCCATTTTCTATAAATTTGTTCCATTTTAACTAAAAAGATTTAAAAATCATTTTTTTTAGCACTATGACAATTACTCAAGTTAGTTTTATTTACTGGATCATAGTTCACATTTTGCTTGGTTTAGACAGAGACTGCTTCTTAATAAAATCACAGCTGTGTCGATTATCTATTACAAAACTTTATTTTGATACTATTTTGTAGATTAATTGAAGTCCATTTCGAAAGAACAAAGAGGAATGTCTTCAAATCTAACCATCCAAGACTTGGAAGAAGATAATTTTCGAAAAGATGGCATTGGAGTTACAATATTTTTATCTTTACTTTGCGGTGTCGGTGTATTTGGAAATGCGCATGCGTTTCTAATTTACACTTTCCGTTTTAAAAAAACGAATTGCCGTGTTTTTGTTCAATGGCTGTCATCGGTAGATATTGTCGTATGTGTTATCTGCATTCCATTCGAAATATCCATTGTCGTTCGGAATATGACATTTAAGTATGCCATCGTTTGCAAACTATTCCGATTCCTTACGCATGCTCTAGTGATGTCATCCGGTTTCATGTTAGCAGTAATTGCAATCCACCGGAAAAGAAAACTAGGGAATCCCCATGGCAGACAATTTACACTAAAGAGGGCACACATTGCTTGTTTTGTAGTTCTAATAATAGCAGGGCTAATATCTGTACCAAGTGTTTATTTTTATGGTGCTGTAGAAACTGGAACCCCGGATGTAGAACGTTACCAGTGTACAGTCGATCCGAAACATTTTATGTCATCTTATTTTATTATATTCATTGTTTTTTTAGCGGTTTTATTGAATATTTTATACATAATTTGCATTATCGCATATTCAATTGTTATAAAGATAATTACGAGCCAGATCAATAGTAGGTTCTCTACAAGGCTGCAGACAAATGTCTATTTACCAAAAAGCAACAGTGATCAAAAGGAAAAGACACGTGATAAAACTGAAAAACCGAATGACAGTCTTAAATACTCGCGGGATATTTCATTTTTATTTATTGCGGCATCAACTATGTCTTACATTGGATATTTGTTAACTGTGATCAGTTTTCTAATTGATTTTATCAATCCAGACACTACTGGCTCCTTTAAATCCGTGTCGGCCATTTTGTACAGAGGATTTTTCATTAGTAGTGCGGGAAATCCTGTCGTTTATCTGTTTCTGGAAAGACAGTTCAGAGTGGAATGTAAAAATGTTTATTCAAAATTGTTTGGAAAATGTTGTTGGAGCAAGGAACTAACGATTATCGTATAAATGTCTTCATATCAGGAACATAACTACAACTGACCGTACAAGGGCTGTATAGCCAGTCAAGGGAGTCTAAAACTTCCACCATCATCAGAACTATTACCGTCTTAATGCCGTCAGAGCAAGAATATAACTACAACCCACCGTGCAAGGGCTGTATATCCAGTCAAAGTCGTTAGAAACTTCCACCACCAGCATAAATATGACCGTATAAATCTAAAGTCTTATTCTATCGAAACTGGATAACTCATAACAAGATCAGAGTTCTATCTTTTGATCAGTTGGTAATGGTCCATAACATAAATTCTAATTGTTCTTTTAGACACATAATCGTAAGTGCTTCCATCTGTGAATATTAGTCAATAGATTACTTTCGAGTTCGTCAATTACGTCAAAATTTTCGATTTTAGAGAACATCATTCGTGTGTTTATGGGCGTCGTTCAAAATTACGAATAATGAACAACAATCTAGATCGAATGACGATCACGAAGACGCATGCTGAACTTTAATAGAAACAACTCGAAAGAGGTCTACTTTATCTGTTATTTTAATGGATATTTTGTTCTGTCGATTTTATAAACTAACATATCTGGCAGACTTCAAGTAAAAATAAAACGATTTATATCGTTTGATCATTGATAAACTTAAGTTTGTAATCGTGTATGTTGGCTTTTTAAGTGCCGGATTAAAAAAAGTTACTTCACTTTTCACTTCCGAAAGTACTGCTACACATTTTAAACTTTTTCTTCATGTTTCATTTTTTATTACCTTCACAACGCACTACACGATGGAGCTAATTGTTTGTCATCATCGACAAGAATATACAATACAACAGAATCACGTGACAAGTGTACTATGTTAAATAAATTTATCTTTATATTATATACCTGCAAGGGGTTATTGTCTTTCGGTCCTTTTGAAGACTAAACCGGGATTATCTCAAGTTTTCATAAAATATGGAACAGAGCAAAAAGTATAGCCTGCGTTAGGTTATCATTTACCCTGGTTTAAATGCAATCTACAGAGTATACACACACTTTATTTGTGTTTTAATGTAAATAAAAGTTTTACTATACAATTTTCTATCTTTCTTTTTTTTTAAAGTTTAGGCAATAACAACTCCGGTAAAACATATTTGTTGAATTTGGAGGTAAATGTTTTCGACAAGTTACCGGCGTTCCTTTGGGAACAAATTGTGTATCTCTCTTTTTATTACCTTATTGTACACTATACAGATACAATGCCATATGCTATCTCAAAGTAATACCGTTGTTGCGTATGCTTCCATTTTATATTGGAAAGCATTGGGGATTATTGATTTAGATGTTTTTTTTAGTTTTACATGCGATAGTGTTGTGTACTGCGTTGAAAATGATTAAAATAGACAAAATTTATTTCAGAGAAACATTGAGATTTTAAAATATCCAGAAGTTCAAAAGAATTTTGGAATTTCAAGAAGTTCAAAAGAGTTTTTTAGAATCCACATATGGTTAAGACCACTACTTAAGTAAACAGTAACACAGTATTTCACTGTGGACATACCTTTTATCAATCTAATTGACAATTACTCTGTAAAACATGAAGATGAGCCTGTAATGTACCGTTGTTTGTGTGGATGTTTGTGAAGCGTAGGTATCCAATACAAACAAGGTAAGTCCTCAGAGTTTCTGTTCACTATAAATGTTCATTGAAGCCATTAGAGACTTTCGAATTTGACTATATACCGGATTTGTTATCTCATAAACAACACGACGAGTGCCACATCAGGATCTGTTTACCTTTCCGGAGCACCTGAGATCACCTCTAGTTTTTGGTGGGGTTCGTGTTGTTTATTCTTTAGTTTTTTATGTTGTATTATGCGTACTATTGTTTGTCTGTTTATTCTTTTCATTTTTAGCCATGGCGTTGTCAGTTTATTGTCGATTTATGAGTTTGACTGTCCCTCTGGTATCTTTTGTCCCTCTTTTATGTTACACCAGAAAGTAAAATCACAAAAATACTGAACTCCGAGTAAAATTAAAATAGAAAGTCCCTAATCAAATGACAAGGCCAAGTGTTCAAACAAATTAAACAATATAAATAACCACTGTCATATTTCTGACGTGGTACAGGCATTTTCCTATCTAAAAAATAGTGGATTAAATCTGGTTATATAGCGCGAAAACTCTCAAAAGTACGACAGTCGCATCAAATTCTATTACATTGACAACGATGCGTGAACAAATTGTAACAAAGAGGGGAAGCAACATCACGAACCCCATGAAAAACTGGAGGTGATCTCAGGTGCTCATGTGGAGTTACCAGATCCTGCTAAAAATTTGACACTGCCGTGATGATAATGTTATAACAAAGCATGTAAATAGTATAATTCGGTAGGTCTCATTCCTATTTTACAAACCACTCGTAGTAGTACGATTTTCATACAAAGACACTATTATTTGTCGTTTCTTTCTCAGGAACAACAAAATGCTTATCGCGAAGAGTTGACAAACATTTCATATCTTATTAGTTTTTTTATACAGGGATTTTATCCCACAGTGTTTTAAATATGGAATTTGACGTTTTTTCAAAGACCGGATAGCATTTATTATTTTTCACATACGTTTTAATTTGCATAAGGACAGTCTATTTGAAGATGTGTGTAATAAGGGTAGTAATAGCAGTAACTGTTATAATTATTATTGATTTCTAATCACATATAGATCAGTGTCACCAAACGGATATATATATATATATGAACTGAGTGTATGATAATGAACAAATAACTGGCCACTTCATTGATGACTTTATCCGGACACACCTGTCTATAGAGGTACTGGTATTAAATAATGGAACCGGTTAAACCCTGCCCAGTCAAGTAATACCGAAAATTCCTCCCATATCAGGAAAAACTGGAACTTTTTCCGTAGTTGTTTTATGTCTATGGCACACAAGTGTACGCTGTAAAACAATTTTTTTTCTTGCACTACAATATAACTATTTATTTTGGTTAATTAAGAGAAACAATATGAAAAAAAATATTGTTAGTTCATTGTAGAAGAAAAATGAGGGGTTAAAATAGAAAAATATTCTGTAAGCAAATAAACTGCCCCTTACAACCAGCATGAATTTATCAGAGGACAATACGAATGCTCGAAATCAAGGCTTCAAATAAGGTAAAGTTACTTTAAGTCAGTCGACGGTTCTGCGGGCGTATTCTAGTTTTGTTCATAGCAATGAATTACACAAAGTTTCAAAATTGTACTTTTGAAGTATTCAAGGAACAACTCCGAAATTAAGTTTTGTCTCAATAATTTTTAAAAGTTTCGTTCACACATGGTCATACATAATTTAATCATCGTTCATATTGCCGCTCTGAATAATATGTTTTATCTTCTTTTTTCAGTGTTCCTTTGACAATTTAGAAATGCTATCCTATCGTCATCTGTAACAAATGTGTTTTCTATTCCATAAACGAGGTCAACATATTCCGTATGTTCTTTTAGGAATGTGATAAATTCGTTATAATCGTTTTCGTCTCCAGATAAAAGTTTTTCCATTACGGTTCTGTTCTTTTCTTTTTGTAATCGTTCAATTTCTATTGAATCGCCTGCCGACGAGTTACCAGATACATCTTGATCTACCAAGAATTGTTTTGTACGAACGATATATAAAACATCGGGCCACTCTGATAATCCTACAAATATTTACAATGGTATTTCATTAAATTCCTCACATGTGCAGTATCAAATAAAATAAAAGTACTACCAAAACATGAAATAATATGAATACATGACCGAAAATAATGAAGTTACAAATAAAACGTCAATTAATCGAGAAACATTGAGAGATCATTACTCCTCATTGTGTAAAATATACACTCATACAGACTCAAACTACTTTACAAATTTATAGAAAAAAGACAAATAATGCTTAGAGTGATTTAAAAAAAAAACTTTTATAAAAGTAAATGATATCCCATGCCATTGCAAACGACTTTATGTTCTAGTTTTTCGGTGTAAGGATTATAGAGCGTTGACAGGGTAAGTGTCTCCTGCCCCAGTCAATCAATATGTCCTCCTTCCTTTTAAATGTCTCGGAGCTGTTTGAGGAAAGGATCACGCCTGCATTGCATAGGGAGAACACGCGTAAAGTTTGCACAAATATGTAAAAGCCATCCAATGGAGCAGATGGTATGGTATTGCTTAAATATAGAAAAATTACAACTGGAAAGTTAAAAACTTCATCTTTGTCATTGATTTTATTTTAAATTCCCTTATAACATAGTGAGAAAGATTTCATATGAATTATGTATGATCAGGGTAGTTTTTGCCAGATATTTTCACCTCTTTATCAAAAGCATGACATTTTATTGTTATCGAACATAATATTTATCTTGAAAAGACAATAACAATTAAAACCAAGGAGTAAACAAAGACTCACGAAAAAAAGGACATTTACATCAACAGTTATAAATAATAAAAAAAAGAAACAACACCAACTCCACTAAAAACCGGGAGTGAAATCAGGTGCTCCGGACGGGTAAGCATTTCCTGCACTGTATACGACACCCGTCGTGTTATTTCTTTGTTCAGTTCGGTTATGATGGAAGGTTATTATGACTGAGGAAGAATATCAGATATGATTTCTGACACACTTTTGTCATAATGGCCAGTTAGAGCATGATGGCGACCGTAAAATATCTTGAGTGATTACCTTAATTTGATTGTTTCATAGCCCTGTCTTAGCAACTTTTGAGAAAGCAATATTCCTCGTTCAACAAAATCAACGTTCTTTGAGCTAGCTCTAGAGTAACGTATCAATTGAGACACATATACTCCATATGCTGGTGCCGTTTGAAGGTTGCTACACAGAAATAGAAAGTTGACTATAGGAAGATTAAAATCATCATCATTTGGTATTCAACCTACCATCAGTAGTCATTTCGAGAAGAAAGTCTAAATATGAAGCAGATATATCTGTGGTGGTAGTATCTGTAATTTTAAGTTTATTTGGATATATTGAATTGAAGTGACCCCTGAAACTATTATTATTTAGAGACAGTACATCATCAATATATACCGAAAGACGAAATAAAAAAAATGGTCTAATTTATTTTCTCCTTTCTGTACAAGCCCTTGGATAAATTCTGCTTCATAGGAATATAAAAACAAATTTAAAAGTTAAGGAGCGTAATTGGTACCCATTGGGATTCCAATTGTCTGAAACCTCTAAATTTAACAAACATGTTGTCAATTAAAAGGGATATCCTCTTCGGTGTATTTTTTACTTGACTCGGTATAATTTTTCACAAAGTAAGCTGAATTAAGAAACATAAGCTGATGAGTTTTGTCAGTCGAATATTCAGTTCTTTCAGAAAATATACATACCATTTACAGCTAAAACAGTGATCATAACAATTACTAATGATGTGCTGAAGTAAAAACATGTTAATCTATATTTCCTTCCTGTAACGAGAAAGATTACTGTTCATATTTTTCAGTTCACTACATCTGTTGATCCTGTAAGTGTTTTTTGATACAAAGCATCCAACATTATGAGAGGTATAACCTTAATATGAAATTCTTTTATTCTCGCTAAATTTGATTAGAATACTTATTGTAATTGTTTAAAGGACTTACATGAGATAGTTACGTACCTTCATAATAACTACTTCTAACGTCATTAAATATTTCTACGGATGTCGAGGACTCATTCTTTTGTGTTGACCTGTGGAAAGATATTTACGAAAGAATCACTAATTTAAATGGAAAATAAATATAACAACTTCAACTAATTATACAGAAAACAGCGTACCTAACTCAATAATTGTGGTTTGCATGCCTTGGATTTTTATAGCCAACAACACTTTATTGATTTTTACTGTTTAAACGAATAGACAACTTTCGAGTTCGATGCATTTCCGTCAAAAACTAGGGTTTTAGTGAACGTCATTTGTGCGTTTAGGGGCATCGTAACTTCCATTTCAATGTTGAGCGAGTGGTTGGAAAACTATAATTCTATATTGTACGAATTATTCAGCAAATTTAATTCTCAAAATTGACAATCAGCACTGCTGTCATTAGGGAATTGTCATTAAGTACCTACAGAACAACCATTATTTCTATTTTATCCTGCACAATGACGATCACTAAGACGCTTGATGAACGTAAATAGTACAGGGATACAGGCGATTCCCTCTATCTGGTAAATGACGTCATAAAGGCGCACATAATTGACGAGTTTTTGCCGGTGACAAATGAACTCGAAAATGGTCTATTGAAAAACGATTCTTATTATGTGAAAAAAAAATCCAATTATTAAAAATAGTAAGCTACTACTGTGATATTATATGGTTTTACTGAATTATTTTTATCATATAATCAATAAACTTACGGTCTGATTAAAATTTTTGGACAAGATACATTCCGAACAGCAGAACCAATAAAAGGACAAAGTATATCTGTAAGTGCAAAAAACAATGAAAAAATCTAATAGGATTGAAAATCATTATGACAATTACGTAATATATAATATACATTTTGAAGATTGTCATGTAAATTGACATTATCATAAGTCAAATCTAAGTAGAAAAACTTACAAATATTGCTAATACATGTACTAGAGGGATTGTGTGCCTTGACATGAGGTTTAAATCCTTCTTTTTGCTTATATTTCGTAGCAGATACACTAATAATGTGGATAAATTATGTAAGTTGAATTAACTAAGAAATGCGATAAAAGTAAAATAAAAAAAAATGAACCCCGAGGAAAAATTAAGTACCACAATCAAATGACAGAATCAAGAGCTCAAACACATCAAACAGATACAAATGGACAACTGACATATTTCTGACAGGAATTTTCGTATGTCGAAAATGATGGTTAAACGTAACTAATTTAGATTTTAGAACTTAATTAAATTCTAGTTTAAATTCGCATTTTTAGAGGAAAAAAATCCATTTGATTTACAATACTAGAAACTGAAACAAAAATTGAAGATGCGTATTATCATCCCTTATTATCAATACAGATTTTTCAGTAGTATAAAGGACACATTGATCAATATGACCTCCATAGTTACAAGATAATTTGTGACAGTGGCAGTCTTCCTCTGAGAGTATAGATTAACGTGAAGTTGAATATGAACATTTACCTTTATCATTACAAGATAGCTTATGACAAGAGCAATCTTCTTTTGATGGCATACAGTAACAGTTGTGCTCTGGCTTGATAACAAATATGTACCCTTGTGAAGAATCGCATCCACAAGTTGTATCATTTATCATACTTCCTTCACGGTCAATCAATACAGTTTTAAGACGATGAAATTATCTTGTAACTTTAAAGATAGGCAGGTCTAATAAATCGTAATATTATGTTTTTTCGGTTTGAACTAGAATTGGCAATGAAAACGTAATACGTTTTCCTATCTTTTAGAATAAGCGCTTTACCATTAAGTAATTTCAACAACGATACTTTCGTTACTGCATACAATACACATGATACATGTGTATGCTTCTACTCGGAAAAAAATACTTGCTTGACGAAATATACTATACAAATTAAACACTTCTCCATTAATGGCAATCTCAAAAAATTCTTTTTTTTTTGTATCAAAGAACAAACATCTTTACCTTGTTTAACTTTTCTGTAAAGGCCAATTTCTTGTAAGAATTGTAACACATTTCGTTTTGCAAATTTATTGATTTTTGATGAAACTAACCTAGGTACATTGGTTACTTTCCCCTACTCATAATTTACCTGAAAATTGAGAAATTGGTCACGACAATTTTGAGCCCTTTAATTTTGAATAATATAGAAATATCAGAGTCTAACAAATAAGGTATATTGATTTTTACATTTATTCTATGATTTTCGTGATAATATGAAAGTTAATTTAACTATTTCAATGCTGTAAATGTGAACTTGAGACAATGATAAATATTGCCAATCTGATAATTGTTTATTTTCGAAAATACGAACTGTATTCATAACTTGTGTGAATCCTAGATGTTACAATGTTTGTTTTCTATATTTTCACTCTTATGTTCATATTTTTATGAATGATTTGAACATTGTTATTGGTATAAATCTCATGATGATTGCATTTTCCTTGTAGTCAATCTCATCTTACTATTTATACTTAAGATCCAGTCACTTCACTGTAGCTTGGAATATTTTGAAATAAACTTGAGGTGTGAATTATGTTATATTCTTAACGACTGATATTAGAGGATATATTTTCTGTCGTCCAACAAACATATAAAATTGACTTTCAAATGTTCTTTGATTGATTTAATAAGCTAAAATTAACTAAATAAATTTAATTGTTTGTTGACTTTGTATTCTGTCGGGTTAAATAATGTTTCCTAATTCTGTATTTGATATCAAACAGGCGGTATATTGTTGAAGTGAAGTCTGATAATAAGTTTGGTTTTAAAATGAATTAAAAAAAATCATGAGCATTTTAAATGTCAATTAAATACAACGAAACAAAATAAGTTATGTATGTGAACCTAACATAATATCGTATATTTCATGCTCATTCGAAAATATCAACATTGACAAAGATGAAACGCGCGTCTGGTATACATACGACATTTCAAACCTTGTATCTATGATGAGTTTATCTGTGGTTTTATTAGTCTTTATCGACAAACAATTTTTTAGTAGGTTGATAAGTTGAGCAGTGAGAACACAGGCATATAGATGTATCTCAATTATTGTATTTGTACATTATAATCAACTTTGACCTGGGAATGTTTTGTAGATTGAAATGAGTTATAAAAAAGTAATGTTTGCATAAATAATTAAGTTAAAAAAACAACAGAAAACACAAGAACAACTACAATTGACCAATATTTAAAAGAGAACTTGTCAATCTCTTCCTTTATTTTAGGAGATTTATGTTATAGCTGTTAGAAATAGTATTTTAGAACACATTCCACAAACGCTTACGAAACAGCAAGGATATCAAAACAATTTATGCCTTCTTAAGAACGATACAGTTGCCATCAGCAGTGAAGATTTTTGTCTTCTGATATAAATGTATAACAGAATAGTATACACCTTAACCTCGACGTAAGTTCAAGTATAATATGTTAGTGAGTGAGTATACCTTAAGTTCAGATCAAGTTTCTTCTATCTTTGTGCTATTTATGCCATTGTTCCCCCAATTTACTTCATATTCAGTGTTAAATTAAAACTGGCTCAATATTCATGAACATACATTTTGATGTGGGTGTTTTTCAGTAAACTTTATATCAATCAAAAAAACATTACATCACACAGTAGTAAACCGGATGAGAATCATGTTTGATATTGTTGGTAAGCTTGTTTTTAGTGATTTTTATTACACGTGATTCAACACATTTGCAACAGGTTTGTCTTTTAATCTTTCATTCCTTTGTCAATTTGTTGTAGCTATGATAACATCTTCTCTAAATTTGATTCTTATATCCACTCGTCAAAAGTAAACTCACAAAAATACTGAACTGAGAGGAAAATCAAATCGGAAAGGCAGTGATCACATCGCATAACCAAATGACAAAACACATCAAAAACGAATGGACAAGAACTGTCATATTTCTAACTTGGTACAGGCATTTTCAAATGTAGAAAATGGTGGATTAAACCTGGTTGTATAGCTCTAAACATCTCACTTTGTTGACAGTCTAATCAGATTCCGTTTATATTTACAATGATGTGTGAACTAAACAGACATAATATGAAAAAAATGGTACAACCGTCATCATCATGTAATAATTTTAAGAGGAACAATTTAACAGAACACAAAAACATCTATCTACAAACACATTCATTGATTCGCGTGTCTGACGTCAGACATTGTATACGTCACATATGTTTGTCGTTTAATGTTTATACAAACAATTCATCACATGGGCAATGATAGCATACAGGGTTAAAAAATCAAAAGTATGTAAGAATTAATTTCAGAAAAAGACCAATACCACAGATGATTAACGACCAATCCCCGTGTATTCCGTTTTAGATGCTTTAAGTTAGATGTGTTAACAATAACGAATTCAATTTTGTTGATTTAAGACCATAACTATTTCACAGTGGTATATACATACCTAAAGTTTCACACAACTGTTTGGCTTCATTATTTAGTTTTGTTTAATTCCAAAAAAACGTATGGCGATTAAAAGAGTTAAATAGCGAATAATGTAATGTATATACACTGAAAATATATTATTTACCTTATAGAGTTAATATTACGTTGAACGGCATATTCAAAATATATTTTACCTTTAGTTGATACTAGTCACACCACGAAATGGGGCTTCTGCATGGCTAATGTCACGTATTTTACAAGTGATAAAGATCGATTCCTGGGAAGACCAGAATTATTCGGGTTACGTCTGAGGTAGATATCGACCTCGGTTTAGTGTATACCTACATTTGGTTAGGTTAATCAATACGATTTTAACACGCAGGCAATGTCCTGTATGATTAATACAGGCAATTTTTTGACAATTATTGAGAAACTACTTTTAAATGTTTTATTCGGTTGTTCTAAAAATGCCAATAGCAAAGTACATATTAAAAGATTTAGTATTCGTACAAAATATGAAAACAAAACGTTATTAACTTCATGCGGAACGCTCACAGTCGAATAATAGTAAACTCAGGATGCATAAAAACCGAATCAGGTATAGAGCTATATAACCAACACAAATAATTTACATTCTTAAGCAGAATCATTTACAGCTCAAACTTGACCAGGAGATTCATTTTGAAAAACCTTACTCCCCAACCATCCCACTTTAAATAAGGTTTTACATTGTTTCGTATTACATGTGGTGCTTTGAAGTGCTTTTGTTTCACTTTGATTTCGACTTGAGTCGAGTTATCTTTAATTTGTTATTTTTTTGTGTACAGAAACGGATAAAAGCATTTAAATTTTATATGTCGAATGAAAACATTTCCGCGTATTTAAAAAAAAATTCTAATAATTAAACTCAATTAGTTAAACAATTCACATCACAGAGAGCTGATAAGATCAAGCTGTCCTTTACATTTGTCAAATAGATATTTTAACGTCTTAATGGCTTGAAATGTGTCCTTTAGATTAACGCAAATCATGTTTTCATGTTTATTCATGTACAGGAAGTATTGCAAGATCACCAGTGAAAACGAGACAATTCCGAATACGCTGTTATGTCAATATATACAGGCCTAGGTGTGATCATAAACAAGAATGTGTCCCTAGTGCACGGATGCCCCATCCACACTGTAATTTTGTATGTTCAATAGACCGTGGAAATGGGGTAAAAACTCTAATTTTGTATTAGAATTAAAATGATCATATCATAGGGAACATGTGTACTAAGTTCCAAGTTGATTGGACCTCAAGTTCATCAACAATTATCTCTACTAAACACTTTAACCTGAAGCGGGACAAACGAACGGACAGATCAACGAACGAATGAACGGACGCACAGAAAACATAATGCCAAAAATGGGGCATAACAAAATCATCAAAAAAAGTATTAACGTTTCTTGTGTTTATATATTTGTACTTGGAAACTAGTTAAACATGTTTCCAACTTTTGTCACATGTAAATATTAGAACAATATTTCAGTAGTTGCAAGAAATAGTACTGTTTTTAGCCAGAGTCGCCTATTCATTTACAAAGAAAATATATATAAATAAAAAAAGGTGTGATGTATGTGTAATAAGATTTCTAGTCAAATTTAACGGAATGTAAAGCAAAAGAACATACATGTACATATCTGGAACCTAAGAATTTCAGGGAATTCAATCAGGAATAAATGATTAAGGTGAGAACAAAAGAACTGATATGACCAGTGAACCAATTTTAGAAAGGTAGGAAGTAGTTTTTGTGACTCCCCCCTTTTCCCCTACAAAAAAAAATAATATGCTGTCTGTACATGTGTTTAAGATAATTCTGAAATCATTCGCCCCCAAAAAAGTGATAGAGAATGAAAGAATAATCGATATTTATTGTCGTGTTACTAAACATACATACTCGTTTACATATATAAGATATAAACATAGTTAATACAAACAGAAATCGGATTGTAAAAGAATAAAACATTTTAAGTTGATAAACTGATCTACAACAATCTGAGCTTTATTTGGTCCGAGTACACAGTTATTTCATAGTGCATTTCTTTTAGACAATACATGATAAGAAAAAAAAACTAACCTGCGCTTTCTTAATAATATTTTTACAGTGTGTAGTACTACTTTTGGGACAAATCATATCAAAATTATAAAGAACATCATAGGCTCTAACTCAAAATATAGACAATTTTATGTTTAGGGGTCTTGTAATCTTTTGACAGGTTCCGAAGTGCTAATTTTTAACCTTTTTTAGCTTGACCAAATCACCACTCTACTGTAAATGGTGTCATTTCATCCCCCTATTCACTATTTTAGGCATAAAACAGAAGATGACCAATCCTAAAAAAACATTTTGTATGACAATAGCTGAATAAATTATGAGACTGCTTATAAAGATTATTGCAATAGGATATAAAAAAGATCAATTATATATTCAAGTTTGCGTGTTAAATTATGACGTTAAAATTGAAAATTTTTAACAATCAACATTTGGGGCTTTTGAAAATTCAAATATGGCAAAAAAAAATACTTCTAAAAAGCCTAAATATGTTATATAACATGTTTAACTAGCAATAGAATACTCATTTGATTTACCACACCTATCGTAATTTTCAAAAGTTGAATGCATATGAGCATGTGCAAAACAAATGGAGGTTTAACATTTCTAGGAATTTTAGATTTGTGAAGTTTTTAAGTTATAAAAAATCATCACATATGTATTAAATGTACTTTAAATGGAAAGAAAAATTACAAATAGCATACCATATTAGTATAAAAGGGTCTTACGTCAAGTAAGTCTGAAAATAATTTAGAGTGAATTTAGGCCGTAGCATACATTTACATTCGGGTCGGAGAGTCCCGGATCAATCGGCGTTTTTTTTTTCACTGAGAGAAGAATCTGTTTTAAAATCAATTTATTGATAGTCTATTGAGGTATTCATTTATAAAATAGCTTGTACGTCTTCCTTCGACAATTATTCTGTAGAGTATCGCTATTTTTTGTAAGTTTTTTATTACATTAGTCGTTAAAACTTTGATTTGTTTTCTTGTTTGTATACTGTGAGTACAAACAAAATGGCGGAGTCCGACTGTTTTGAATCTGTTGAAAAAAGCTCTTCCGTAGGCAGAGGCTATGAGTCTGACTTCTCCACAAGAGGTATGTCTGATAATTCTTTAGAAAGAGAGAGCAAGAAACGCAAATTTGCAACCCCTATTCCAAATAAAAGTTATGCACATGCAATCCAAACCCCAGCCACAGTCCGATTTAGACCTTTACGCAATGCCCCTCGACCCTCTGTCCCCGATAACCAGCATATTATTATCAGGGCTAGAGGTGTTCGCCTAGCAGAAGAAAATCCCATCAAAATTTAAAAAAAATATTTCAAAGAAGTATGGAATTGTTAAAAATATTAGACCAATAAGATCTGGTAACATTATTGTAAACTGTATGGATGGTATGCAACTCAAACAACTGATGAAAGCGACTCAGCTAGGTGAATGGCAAGTCAAGTGCTCTAAACCACAAAGTCTTCTGAGCTCACAAGGATGCATATATAATGTACCTCAGGAGTATTCTGAGGAAGACATTAAATATGCATTAAATGAATATGGGGTCACAAAAGCCATAAAGCTTACATATTATGACAAAGAACAAGCCAAAAGAGCACCATCTAGAACTATAACATTGTTCTTTAGCACACCACAAATGCCAACATCTGTATGCATTGGGTTTCTAAAGTACAGAGTCAAACTTTTTGTACCCAAGCCAATCCAGTGCTATAATTGCCAACAGATTGGCCATGTGGCCTTAAATTGTAAAAGAGAAAAAGCATGTGTAAAGTGTAGTTTAAGACATGAAGGTCAGTGTAATTCTGATACAGCAGTGTGTGTAAACTGTAAAGGTCCTCATCAGTCTAACTCCAAAGATTGCCCTAAAAGAGTGGGAAAATAAAAAGCTCTCAAAAAGAGCAAAGAATTAAAGATATCAGTCGGTGAAGCCACTAAAATTGTAAAAGGTGAAGACATCAAGACCTTTTTTGCTCAGAAAGAATTAAATAAGCAACATATCAGTAAAACAAAAACCCACAACAAAACCATATTGGGTGAAGTAAATATTACTGCTTCCTTCCCAAATGGTATCTATAATGACTATTGCAATAACTCATATAATTAATTCTCCAAAAGAGAGAATTACAGTTGAGAATGAAGTTAAGTACACCAGTGAAGTGGCCAAAATTCTAAACTTGTCTAATGTTGACACAGATCAAATGAATCATTATATTGAGAAAAGCCAGTCCATTAGAATATAAAATTCAAAATAATATATATACATATATACTTAAAGAGTATTAATTTGAAGAACATCATTACTAACATTATGTATTTTATAATTATATTATTAACAATAATGACTAGTTCATTTGTCATACATCAGTGGAATTGCCATAGCTTTCATAGCAATGGTCCAGAATATATATGGAATTTATCAAATTCCTCTACTTATCCAGATGTAATATGTCTACAAAAAACTTGGTTTAAAAGTGAAACTGATCTAATTGAAATTAACAGTTACACAGTTGCAGATTTCTCAGTTAGAGACGATATAAAGGGGGATGGCACTGCTATATATGTCAAAGTAGACATCCCATACTCTAAGAAAGAAATAAACTCAAAATTTGAAACTTCTGTAATTCAAATGTTAATAAACAGTGATATGGTCACCATTATTAGCCTTTATGATGCATCAACAGACACAAAAGAAGATGATTATATAAATCTCTTGAATCAAATTGATGGTAAATTTATTATCTGTGGTGACTTTAATGCCCATCATTATCTATGGGGTAGTAATAAAACTGACACTTAAGGTAAATCATTGCACAATGCTATTAGTACCAATAATATTATAGTTTTAAATGATGGATCAGGTACTAGAAAAAATACCTCCGATCTACAATTGTCATGTATTGATACATCAATGTCTAGTGTACAGTTAGCACATCAAATAACGTGGACAGTAGATAATACATCTTTATATGGTAGTGACTATTTTGTAATACAATTAACATTGAATCAAACCTCGTCTTGTTCAAACAGCGAACAAGAGTTGATTTGGAACTATAAAAAAGCTGATTGGGATGGGTTCGCCAGCTCATGTCATAAACAACTTAGTGAGAACATGGTTACTGACAATATTAATGAATCATGTACTCATCTCACTAACACTATCATTAAAATTGCTGGTGAGCACATCCCTTCTAAGAAAAGAAGGAAAAATAATAAACCAGAAGTACCCTGGTGGAATAAAAACTGTAAATTGGTGGTAAAAGAACGCAATAAAGCTCGTAACAAGGCCAGACATACGGGGGGTGGACATGATTATTTATTATACAAAGAAAAAGAAAAGGAATGTAGAAATACTATTAAATTAACACAGCAACAATATTGGGAAACCTTCTGCAGTGGCTTGAATAATAATAATAATATAGGGCAAGTATGGAATACAATTAAGAGAATGAAGGGCAAAACAATTAATTCTCTAATTTTGCCTACTTTGATTTATAAAAATAAAATATATGAATCTACTAAAGAAAAGGCTAAAATATTAGCTGAATCATTTGCCAATGTAAGTAACTATTCAGAAGAATTTATATCACATAAAGAACATATTGAGTCTAAAGAAGCTGAAAACTTGAAACAATATTTTTCTGAAAACTCTCAGAGTTATAATGAACCATTTACCCTTAATGAATTACAGGAATGCTTTTGATACATCAGATACATCTCCTGGTAAAGACAAAGTTACCTATAGTATGTTTTAAAGTTTTAGCAATAAATCACCTGGTGGACTTCTTTTATTATATAACAGAATTTGGTTTTCACAAGATCTTCCTCTGGCTTGGAAACATTCAATAATAATTCCAAGCTTTAAAAAGGGGAAATATTCAAGTGACCCATATGCATATAGACCAATAGCTTTAACATCTAATTTTGTAAAAATTATGGAAAAGATGATTAATAACAGACTGAGGTGGTACCTTGAGAAAAAAACATATTTACTCACCTTATCAGAGTGGATTTCGTCAAAATAGAAGTACGATGGAACAAATAATTTGACTTGATAACGATATATAAAAATCCTTTTTAAAGAAAGAATATTTAATTGGAGTATTTATTGACTTTCAGAAAGCATTTGATATGATATGGAAGTATGGACCTCTGAACAAAATGGTTAAAATTGGGATAAAGGGTAACATGCTCGGTTGGGTTAATAGTTTTCTCACTAACAGAACAATACAAGTCAAAATAAATAACACTCTTTCTGATATTCTTACGATCCAAAATAGTACCCCTCAAGGAAGTTGCATCAGCCCGACATTATTCAATATTATGGTAAACGATCTCCCGTCATGTATTAATAATTGTTCTATTTCCCAATTTGCAGACGATAGTGCAATATGGCTGTTTGGTATATATTCATTGGAGAATACAGAAAGATCTTGACAATATAAAATCATGGTGTGATAAATGGGGATTTCTCATTTCCCCCTCTAAAACTGTAGCTATTGTCTTTAGTAGAAAGAAAAAGTCTGAGAAGTTATAATTAACGTTAGGTAACAGTCTATTACAAGTAGTTAATGAGGTGAAATTTTTAGGAATAATTATTGATAGTAAATTGACTTGGTTAAAACATATTTAATATATAGAGGCAAATGCAGTAAAGTCCTAAATTGCATGAAACTTCTAACAGGTACTAAGTGGGGACCAAACAGCCATTCTCTTAGAAACATATACATTGCACTAAAATAAGATCCATAATTGACTACGGATGTGAAGTATATAATTTTGCCTCACATTCTGTAAAGAAAATACTGGACCTGGTGTAAAGTCAAGCACTTCGAATTTGTACAGGTGCATATAAAAATGTAGCCACAAGTGGACTGCAAGTAGAAATGGGTGACCCACCCTACACGTATGCAGTGCCTTATTACAAAATCGGTTTTAAATATATCTAGTCATGAAGACAACCATCCAACAAAGAAAGTTTAGCAAACAAGGCAACATTTCTCTGCTACTCCAGGGAAATAAAACAGAATAAAAAAACATATTTTATTGTTTCAAAAGATATGATTAATCAACATGATGTTGATATTAATCAAATATATAAATACAAACACCCCCTTGGCATTTGATTAAACCCCGTGTATGTACACAACTCTCAAGTTTCATCTCGAAAAAGGATAATCCACACTTAATTCGAAGTGAAAGTAACTTCATGATTGATACGCAGTACCGCCAGTTTTTAAAAATATATCTAAAGATCCAAATTCTAATAAAACCTCATGTGCATTCGCAATACCTAAAATGGGAATAAAAAAAGGTTTCAAACTGCCTAAAAATATGTCAATTTTCACTTGTGAGCTTATGGCAATATTTCTGTCTTTTATGTGGTTAGAAGAATTTAAACCAAATAATGTCGTTGTGTTTGTCGACTCTCTATCAGCTCTCCAAACCTTAAAGAGTAATTTATTTAAGGTAAAAAATTATTTATTATACGACATTATATTTTTATACAACCAGTTAGTCAAACTTGGTAGCAACATAATATTTGAGTGGATCCCAAGCCACGTCGGAATTTTAGGAAACGACATTGCAGACCAGACTGCCAAAGTGGCTCTTAATAAAGATACAATAGATTGTCATATTCCCCTATATAAAGAAGACATCAAATGTTTAACAAAAACATTTTAAAACAAATTTGGCAAAAACAGTTGTCAGACAACCCAAAGGGTAGATTACTACACTCCTTCCAAAATAATGTATCATTTAAGATTACTATACCACAAATGAATAGAGAAAATGAACGAATAATATTCAGATTAAGATCTGGTTCTATTAATGTAAATAAATATTTACACACAATAGGGAAAAGTCCGAGTGAAATTTGTGAAAACAGCAAAGTCACAGACGATGTAGTACACTTCCTATTAGTCTGCTCAAAATATGATGTGCAACGTAAACAGATGTTTGATATGCTTAAAAATAACGGAATCGTAGATCTCTCGTTGTAACACCTTTTATCCGGATACACACACACTTTCAGTCCCGTGCATAACTATCTACGGGAAACTAATATACTTATAAGGAAATAGGAAGACTCTCAACTACATGTATAAGTGTCATTTAGCTTTAGTCTAGAGATCATAAAACAAATAATTATGTATTTGGAACAAGTGTATATGAATTATTTTTCAGATGGTCGCTAAGTTAAAATATTTCATCAATTCAGTATAGTAAGATTAAAGATAAATGAAAAACTCACCCGAATTTGAAATAATTTCTTTTTTAAATTTATTTAGAACTAGGATAAGCAAGTCACAAGTGCAAGGCACACTTCACCTTTGTGTCAGTCATTTGAGCGTAATCAAACAGACTTTGTCTACCTGTGTCATACATCAGTAAATCATTCACCTTTCAAACACCAGTACTGATTGACCATGAAATGCACGCATTTAAATTTAACAAGTATCGACATTCAATTTAATCACTCTGATCTTTTGAAGATTATTGAATGAGTGAATGAATATTTTATTTGCGAAAGAATTCTTGTCAATATAGGGCAAATTGACATAATGCATTGCATTTTGTTGGTTTCAAACACCAAAAATCAAGTTGGTGGTATACTGATCTTCAATTTGAGCCCACAACCACATATGTACGTCAAAAATTGTCAACGATACAAAACTTCATGCAAACTACTCCGCCACAAATTTAGCTTATCGGTCAGATTGACCGATAGGGACGTTAAAGGGTTAATGTGATGTTGTATTTTCCCTAAACATGTACTGTTAACTTATCTAGTATAATAATCTTCAATAAATAAAAGCTTAAACAAATATACAATATGTCCTCTCAGATTTTCATAAACTGACAACTATAGTCATCTTATTGATAGAAGTTAAGAAAAATAAACAAACACAATCACTACGCTCATACATTATTAGAATAGAAACAAGTCTTAGAGTTGAATCCTTTTCTATGATAATAAAATGATAAATTCTAAAATTTGTACTAGAGGATGTCAGTTAGACAAACACACACAGATTATTGTATAATTATATATATGCACATCCCAGCACTTCTGTTTCGCTGGCATTCTCTGTACTAAAAATAAAATCAAACAATGTCATTGTTTAAATAATATACTGGTTTTAATTTTTTTCATATTTTTCTATTTTTGCTCCATTTATATATTATACACTGTATATATATGTTACCGGCAATTTCTAAATTTAGGCATTTTGTAAAATGACTGAAATTTTTAGGCATTTTCTAAAATGCCTGCAAGATTTAGGCATTTTACAAATTGACTATTTTTTTCAGGCATTTTATAAAATGCCTGAAAAAATTGTAAGGCATTTTACAAAATGCCTAAAAGACTTAAATTGAATGGAATTTACTCAAAATTTAATTACTGGAAATATCAAACAGATGATTTTTTTCTATGTATTATATATACCATGGTTTTTACGAGTTAACATATTTAAACAAACGAATCCAAAGGATGAGTTTGTTCAAATATGTTAATGAGTAAGACACATGGTATATAAAATTTGTAATATAAATAAAATGATTGACAGCTTCAAGACCTTCAACTAATCAGTTGGAAATTGATCAAGTTGACAGTTTTATCCAATGAAATGGAGGCTCGTGCAAGTCACTTTTGCGCCTCATGTATGATCTTCTGTGTATTTCATGTAATAGAACCCCTGAATTTGCAAAAAAAAAGTCAGATTTTCCCGATTTTTATTTAGTTTTGCGCCCCGTGTATGGTTGTTTGCGCAAGTAATTTTATAATGTCATCAGACTGAGGTAAACAAAAATATCGGATTTCAGTGTCGGACAAGGATTAAATAATTATTCGAATGACGGTAAGAATTGTTTTTTTGTTCTGTTTTAAAGTATCATACAAATTAATCATATTTTACAGAATGTTCATTTCATTGAAAAATGCATGTTTATACATTTCTAGTTTTCGTACAAACTGCTTTCTTCCGTTATTTTATTAATTCGATTATTAGATTATTTTTTAAAACACAATTTTAATGATAAAAACGCTGTATTTAAACAGTAGCGGATCCAGGGAGCGTGGATAGTGTACGTTTTCATTATTGATCGCAAAAAAATATCATGTTTTTTCACAGATATTTGTAGCCGATATTTATTCCTTTTTTAAAACGAAATTTAATTGGATCTTCGCAAAGGAAATGATAGTTTCACATTTCATTATTTTCACAACTTGAAGAAGAAACATTTAGTAATTGTTTCCAAAATTAGGGGAATTCGTAACACTCTTATATAGTTTGAAAAAGGTTTCTTAATATTTGGGTACACATAATTTATTGCTTTTTGTTATTAAATGAAAACAAATGAAGATCTTGACCTTTTAGTACGATTAAAAGTTTCCTAAATATTTAAGAGGCGGAAACATTAAAAAAAGGTGGAGCTTCAGCCATGGAATAACATGAACATGAATATGTTATACCATGGCTGAAGCTCCGCCTTTTTTCCATTCGAATTCTAGTTGAGTTGCATATACAATTAGCAAAGTATGGTACAACATTAATTTGCATATAATATACCATGGTTTTCCCTCACCACATGTTTTAAGCAAATTATTTCATAAAAACATCAAAGGAAAAAATCCAATTTATGTTACAACATTAAATATAGCATGCAATTTAAACAGTTACAGTTTTATAATTGTAATTAAATCATTTACATTAACACTTAAGATGACAATTATTTTTGCCATATGTAATAATTGGATGACAGCAACGGTTACACATTTTTCTGACTTTTTGCAAAGACAACGTTTAGTGTTACATCTAGTTTTAACGCTAGCACTACAGCCCCATATATAAATCTAAATAGGCGATTAAGGGCATAGGTAGGGATTATTTCTCGTTCAATGACAGAAGTGTTTTTTCTTGTCAGGGAATGAGGAATCACAAAATACCAGTATGTCTTTGGCAATTTTTTTGGAAAAAATTGATGCAACTTACCATTATGGAAAAGGAAAAACTACAATCAATACTAAAAAATAAATTAAAGACTGAAAGTATATAAACATAATATCTTAAATTATGTTATATGAATTTAAGGCGCAATTACTACACAAGTAAGCCGCCTTCCAAAACCAATAACAACAACATTTAATAATGCATACTGAAGATATAAACAATTAAAATTTTTTTGTCATTTTTATAATTTCTATACTCATGTTACATGAAACAATAAATCTGAGTACAAAACGACCCCTGCATTCAACTTTTTTGCAGACAGTATATTATGATACAAATATTTGTCACTTTTTAGAACCTGCATGCAATAATAGCGTCAACAGACTTATATTGGAACCACTTGCTATTCTACAGATGAACAGAAAGATATAAGGGAAATTAAACAGGTACAAAAGACATTGTAAAGTGCTTTTATACAAATTTAGCGAAATTTAATTATTGAGTTCAACTTTTTTGCACCAAGCTCCTCACATTTAACTTGATCCAAACTGGGCGTTATACGAGGTTCAGTTATACAACACATTTTGCACATATTGGTTGAGTAAATCTTCTTTTCTGTAGATTCCTAGTACCCAATCGAGAAATACAACTAGATTATTAGTAACACAAATATGGAAAATTGACACATGACAACCTGTCATGTAGATATGTCACGTATGCATCAAAATTGAAAAAGCTTTACAATCCTTATTTTCACCATGTAATGCACAAAATAGGTAATTTTTACAGAATTTCGATCAAATACAAGTTTGAATCTTTTAGTTTTATGCTGTCTGACAAATTGGCACAATTAGATCTTTCAGCGAAGTTGCCAAAGTACAGATTCTATATTTACTGATTGCATCTCTTAGGTCCGAGTACACAGTAATTTAGTAGTGCATTTCTTTTAGACAAAACATGAAAATTAAAAAAACATCTCACCTGCGCTTTACTCCATAATAAAAAGAGAGCAGTACTACTTTTGGGTCAAAAGCTATCAAAATTATAGAAAACCTAATCGGCTTTTTAACTCAAAATATAAACAATTTTATGTTAAGTGGTTATGAAACCTTTTGACAGCCTCCGAAGTGTTAATTCTTAACCTTTTTCTGCTGTACCAAATCACCGCTTTTTCTCGAAAAGTCATGACAGATAGTTTTTATCAGTGTCAATTTATCCCCTTACTTGATATTTAAGGCATAAAACATGAAGAAATACATTCGGAAGAGTTATAAAAGTAACATACTAGGAACTCTATTTGGGACAACGAAAATCAATAGACGATAACTGTGTACTTGGACCATTTACATCTTCTTAAGAGTGTCCTTGGCTTTTGGCTAGGCTCTCTTCTTTTTGCTGGTGACTTATCTGCCTTCTGTTGCTTGGTTAATTTATTGGCTGGTGTCTTATCTTAAAATTAACTGTCCCATTCTAGCCAACTGGGTTTTTGCTGCCTTTTTAATGTGTAATTTCAGCCTTCTTATGCTTCACCGTATAAAGTTCGACTGCTTCCCTTGACTTTGCAGGCTTCTTTTTTTTTGCCGTCTGTCTTATTCTGGGAGATCCGGATGCTCCAATCCCATTTGAATGCATCCAATTGTTGTTCTAATCTCCAGCTCTGATTGCAAGTTTTAAATGAGCGT
Organism: Mytilus trossulus; assembly: GCF_036588685.1. Lineage (NCBI taxonomy): Eukaryota > Metazoa > Mollusca > Bivalvia > Mytilida > Mytilidae > Mytilus > Mytilus trossulus. The sequence goes on from NW_026963296.1 coordinate 2,500,335, forward strand.
TTACTGCCTTTCCGACTTTGGACTTCGACGACCGTGAAGTTTTCACTCTTTGAACTCCTATTTGAGAACGGCGTAAAATGATCAATATATTAATAATTTTCTCCATTGTTGCAGCATATGATAAAAAAAATTATAACTTGTTATTTTTATATCGCAAGTATCATGAGCCCTCGGTCAATAGCAGCTCTCGAGCCCTGCGGCTCTTGGTCTGATATTGAAGCTACGGCTGATAATACATGCGATAAGAAAAATGCCATGTAATAATGTGATAATATTTCTAATGAGGTTATCTCTTCATCATGTTCATGTTAAAGTTCTTTTCAAATAAGATTTAGCAGACACACCAAAAATATCTCCGTCAGTCATCATTAAAAAAAATGCTCAAGGTTTACATTTGAACAAATTGGAACCCCTTTGGAAAAGAATGTCTAAGAATATTTAAAATGTATATCAAAAACAGGATGCTTACAGAAAAACGAGTCCTTAATCAATTTACATATTCCAATGCAATTCCTAAGACACACTTATTCTTTTTCTTGTAACATCTTTTATCTTACCTTCTATACATTTCTAGAAATATGATTGGTAAAAAGCCTCCTCGTGGAGACCGTGTATATTTGATATTAGGTTAGTAGGGAGGCGGGGCTTATTTCATACACAGTTTGTAGTGGTGTTACGTTCATTTACATAACATATAAGGTAAAAGCGAGGCAGGTCTTATTTCATACACGGTTAGTAGTGGTGTTACTTCCCTTTATAAACACAAAACGGTACTGAGAAATGTTTTTAAAGGTTTCAACAGACGACGAAACTGATGATAAAGATGAAATAAATTCATAAAACGCATTCAGATCTAACAAGTTGTTATTGTTGGCATCTGTTTTTGAAGGATCAATGGAAGTAGCTATTTTGTTAACAGTATCTTGCTCATTTTGATAGGTCACTAGTCTAAATTTCACAGGTCGGTAAGTGCAATTCGTTACATATTGAGCTAGTGACGTAATACGGTATATACGGGGTGACTAAATTCCATATATACCGTTTTTGGTCACTAGCATACTACGTAACTAACAATTTCTTCAGAAATGTTGAAATCAGAACGAGTCCTTACGCAATCCAAACATCTCAGTATTATCTTTTGGACACAATCGTCAATTTTTGTAACAGTATAGATCTTCAGAGAATCAAAGTAATTTCTCATTATCTCATGAGTTAATGCATATATTTTTCAGAAATTTAATCATGCACGCATACATACGCCTATATATTGATAAGAAATAATTGGTGTGGTAATGTTATTTCTCCTGCTGTTTCGGTTACCAAGGAATTATCCTCATCAGGTACTCTAGACTAACCACAACACGATAAAAAATAATGAATAATCTGGGGCACGACACTCGGTGGATCATCGTTCTGTTTTCCTATATTAACAATGATTAAATTGTAAGTATTGTGATGTAGCATAATATGTTTTATTCTATTTTAGTGAAGAGGATGTAAAATACTCTTTTAAATTCTTATGTTTCTGGTATCCAATAAAGGGTGTTTTTTAAAAGTTGGTTTGCATTGCTATCATCCAAAATTTAGTGCGGGGTTGTTTAACACCTTTTGCCCGTTGTTCAAATATAAGATCATTCTTTGTTATGCAGATTAAAGGTGGTGTTTTCCCGTTGTTAATATTTTTGTATCGTAATGAAATTTCCCTTGATCTTCACATTGTTGTCATTATTATGGGAACAATTTCGTCTGCAACATAATCCCGTTTCTAGAGTTTTTCTCCTCAAAATTGAATTTGTGATTCTATGTCCTCTACATTATTAGATGACCGAATGAATCTTTTAATTTCTCCTGTAATAAGTCTTTTGAATGCAGACGATGGGTGGAATGATGATCTATGCAGGAATTGGTAGTCATCTGTTGGTTTATGATATAAGTTTAACATTTTATTTATAACAAATCTCGTTCCTTTGTACTGTACACTGTCACAGTGTAGATACTATTCTGTACGCTATCCGGAAGTCGTGATTTTCGAAGCGATGATTTCCAACTGGCTAACAGGACGGTTTTGCCTACGGTGACTTTTCTCATCATTTATTTACTCCTATATCTATAAAGTGCTTTGAACATCTTCATGATATGTATAGCATCATACATATTAGTAACTGTAACAAAAACGTGCATTAGAATATAAAAAAATACGTGTGCATCACACTAACTTGATAGAAAAAAGTGAAATCTATGGACAATTTTGCTCTCATATTACAAAACAAATAGTATTTTATTGCAAATATTTTCATCAGTTTACAGTTTAATATTATACTGTTTCAATATTCTTTTCGTTTTTAAGTAGAATGTTCGTATTTCCCCAAAAAATTGGTTTTTCTTGAGGATCCCAAAATAAATTACTGTACGATCAGTCTACAAATGACTGTATTCTAGAAGCGATTTCAGATTTTTTGACTGTATGACCAGTCGTGATTTTGAAAAAACAACAACGGTAAATTGAAGGTTTACACGTGTCTATGTGATATTATTAACTGTCCAGGGAACTATAACGTGTAATTTCTTTCATCGGACAATACAAATATATTTCTTATGATTTTTGTACACGGCAAAATAATTGTATTTTTGTTCCGTCATTCTTATTTAAAATCAAATGCCTATACAAAAAAGCAATACATGATTCGCTTGTGGACTTTGAACTAGTGCATCGTTGCAGTTATCTGTTTAGCTAATACATTTTTAAAGACTTTTTACACCGTCTGCCGTTGAGGGGGATAATTCATGTGATATAATTTGGGTAAGCTTACAGAAATCATAACCTGTATTAATAACGAATGAATTTAAAACGCAAAGGATTTTATCAGTTTAGTTTAATCGATTTCTGGGTTAATCCATATATGTCATTGTACTGATTACATTTGTTAATTCATTAATTGCGTGGCAACTTGTAAACATGATAATAATTTGTTTATGTACTTTCAACCTTTTTAACAGGATTTTCCACAGAAAAATCGGTTGGTAGGTTGAAGGTTGGTGCGACCATTAAAACGATTAAACCTGCTGTACTGTAATTTTAAAATAAATTGGGACTTGGATTGAGAGTTGTCTCGTGGGCACTCATACCACATCTTCTTATTTATATTATTTTGGTGATGTTAGAATGCTGCCAAACATTGTCCATGGCCTTTACTCATTAACCGTTCAATCAAAGCTTTTAAAATTATAATTTGTCGTTACTGATGCCAAAATGGAGGTCAAGTTTAATATTGGCGAGTTTTACTGTTTCTGGTCATAAGGTATGCTTCTTAAAAGATATAAAAATGGTGTTTCTAGTCGTGTCCGTGCGTTAACTCATGAATTGTTCAATCATACAAATTTTCAAACTTTAATATGTTGTTACTGAGGATAACATGGAGGTCAAGTATGATATTAATGATTTTCACATTCCACGTTTAAGAGAGATGGTTCTTGAAAGATTGAAAAGATATAAATAAATTCGTAAAAATCTGGATAGCTGCCTTCTAAAAGGCTTTGGTTTTGATTTTCCGGTGGAGTCGGCTATGTTTTTTTGTTATCTTCATTTTTCATTTACATCTGCCCTATTATAGAAACATTCAGACTAAAAGTTGGTATTAGTCGACCCTGATGAAAACTTTGGGATAGAGTAAAGGGAGGCGCATTATTAATTTCTGGTCCACTGACTTTGTTATATGAAAACTGTTTATGAAATGAACATGTTAAATTCAAATCAATATAAATACTGTAATGCATTCAAGTGAACGAAAGATATATTTCTTTTTCAAGATAATCCAATGACAGATTTTCGTTGTTTTTATTGCACAAATGTACGGTCAAAGGATTTTTCAGGACTTATAGACCATTGCATAATTCGCAATGATTCGGAAGAATTAAAGTTGAAAGCTGCAACGCATGGGTCTCCATCTATTACAAATGTCAGAACAAAAAACTTCAAACTGATAACTGCTGAAATTAAGAAGGACAATACAATCATAATTCCACAATGTGAATCACTCACACTTAATGTATGTAATATTTCTTTGGAACTGTTGTGATCAATCATAGGCTGCAGTACGGCCTCGAATGTGTGTAAATACATGAATTTTTATATAACATTTAAATATGTGTGTTTGTACAATTTTAAGTATAACGGAGGACATTTCTGAATATAATATATACAACAAACCTTCCTCCTATTTTACCAACATTTAAACATTCTTATACTTAATGTAGTAAGTCGATTACACCCCATCAAGCCAAAACATGTTTCATAAGTTTTCAGGATGTGCATTTATTGAAATATATTTGTGTTATTTAGAAAATGCCACATTCTAATGTATCGTATACTAGTATATAACTTTGAAATCACCACTAGAATACAGTGTAATAAAGACTGATCATACAGTTTCAAAATATACAAGCGAGACTGATCGTACAGTGAGAAATTCAAACAAGTGTATTTTTCTTATTTCTGGCTTCAAAAATCTGCTCAAAACTTGTCCTCCCAATTAAAATATACTTCGTTTAGTTAATTAAGTCTGGTTCATACGTTAATTTGAACAATAAGAGGGTAAAACGATTAGTTTTAGGTTCACCGACGGATTTTCCTAAGTGATGCACTTGAAAATCTCTTGATTAAGGCAAAGATACGAATAATGAATGTGCTGAAATTAATTCTAAACCATTTGAGAATATTGATGTCAGCTGAAATAATCATTAAGCAATGTACAGATGATCAACTTACCGTTTAGTTCAGTATATCCATCAAATTAAAAATGTGATCCAAAAAGTTCTCGCTTCAAAAATCACGACTTCCGGATAGCGTACAGAATAGTATCTACACTGTGACTGTTACATCTAACAATTAAACATTTATCCTTATGATTTGATATATGAACTTAATGCGTGGATGAATGGTGTTAGATGTTTCGAAATGTCAATCGAATCATCTCATTTACGGCAAATACAGCATCATTCCTATATACGAGACGTGTATGATTTTGAAAGCGTGTGTAAGTTCTCCGAGTATTTAAGTGATGATTTCAAATATTATCATTTCTTTGAGCTTTTGCGACACAGAGGCTCACATAGGAACATCCTATGTTTGTTTATTTATTACGTTATTTAACTAAAACTCATTGTTTTTTGTGTTATTCTTAGTAATTCCAGAAATGCTTTCTTTATGTAATGTAAACATTCAACACTGTAATTGGATCTTTGAATATTGTTTTCGTTTTGGTAAACATATTCATGTTGGTATTAGTAAAATTAAACCATACTGAATGTTATTGTTAAACATACATGTTCATAATATTTTAGCACCCCATGGTTGTATCTTTGACAAATTCCCCATTTCCATTCTCTATTTTAATAATGCTGGTCATTTTCTAGATTTTGATAAATGGAAAAACGACTCAAGAAACGTTTTTTTTTCTTTCTCTACCATGTCTACTGTTAAATATTTTACGGTTTCTATTAAAGTAATATGTGTATTTACCTGAAACATTAATCAAGTATTTAATAAGTCAGGGATTTCGTTATCACACATCAGTTTTAAAATATAGCTCTATACATTTATAGAAACCGAAGGACTAAGTACGAAAGTTTTGGTGTATCTGTTGAACGTTAAAAAGATGTAAATAACAACATTTAGTTCTATTATTTTAAAAAATAAATCATCAATAAATATAGAGTGCTATATGTGTACAGTTGTGAGTACCATGACAATAATGATTCTAGCTATTCTTGACACCGTTTTCTTGTTCAATGCTATGAATTTCTCAAACAGTTTATATCGTCTCTAAGCAAAACCCGTCAGATGTTCACTGACTGACACACAAGTCTGGGAGATTTATTTATATGTTCTTAACTATCTTTCAGTAACTGCAAGGACTCTGTGTTTGGTGTGATCATTGTTGTTTTTGCGCTTTTTACCGATTTAACGAGTTTAAACATGTACAACTGATTTCCACAGTTTGTTTTTAGATTTTTCTTGTATACCACTGTTCCTAGTAAGAATGTATTGGGTTCTTAAAAATATGTTCAAATAACTCTGCCACAATATGATATGCTATATGTGTCTGCCTCAAGACATTTGCTTTTTTATCAAATGTTGTCATCGGTTAAATTAGTCATATTTGTATTTCGTCACTGGTGTTATGTTATGTATATTGTATAGTCATTTTATAAAGATAATACTGTTTGCAAAAGTATGAATTATTCTAAATGATAAGGATGTTCCTATTCCAGGCAGAATATCCTAGCTGTATTTGGCACAACTTTTTGAAAATTTTGCTCCTCAATGTTTTTCAACTGTATTCTTGTTTTGGATTTCGAACTTTTGTGTGTGTTACATTTTAATGTTGCATTTCTGTTGTGTCGTGTCTCTCCTCTTATATTTGATGTGTTTACCTCAGTTTTAGTTTGTAACCCGGATTTGTTTGTTTCTGAATCGATTGATTAATTTCGAACAGCGGTATACAACTGTTGCCTTTATGTATTAATATGTATTATACCGTGAGGATGTTGTCGTTCGAACTGTTTTACATTGATTGTGACTTTAATAGCTGACAATATGATATATTGAAGGCAGTATGGTGACATATACGACTCTAGTATAAAGGTTTTTATTTTTAAATGTTCACTATTCAGTTAATATACCGTATGATATATACAAGTAATAACATGTTTTCTCGTTTGAATTGTTTTACATTGTCTCATCGGGGCCGTTTATAGCTGACTATGCGGTATGGGCTTTGCTCATTGTTGAAGGCCGTACGGTGACCTTTAGTTGTTAATGTTTGTGTCATTTTGTTTTTTTTGTGGATAGTTGTCTCATTGGCAATCATACCACATCTTCTTTTTTATATATAATGCTACCATTTCCATATTCGAAAGAATTGTGGATAATTGTTTTAGACGATTTTTCTAGTTTTACATGTGGTATTGTGGTGTACTAGGTTGAACAACTTTAAGCTTTTTATCAACTGAATTTCAGAGAAAAATCGAGACTTTAAATTATCCAAAAGTTCATTACAGTTTTTTTTAGAATCCACGTATGGTTAAGACTACGACGTAAGTAAACAGTTTAACAGTATTTCACTGCTGACAGATGTTTTGTCAATTGATATTTATTTTGTAGAACATGCAGATGAGCCTGCAATGTACCGTTGTGTGTATGAATGTTTGTAAAGCTTTGGTAAATAAGGCAAACATGCTTGGTCCTCGTAATTTCTGTTCAATATAAATGTTCATGGAAGCCATGAGAGATTAATGATTCACCAAATTCTCATCCATGTCAAATGATATATTTATGTATGTGGGATTACCAGAGTGTTCATTTATGCCTATTATGACATGACAATCGTAATACATATAGTACAATTTATATACAAAGACACTATTATTTGAGGTTTCATCTGCAGGAACAACAAGATATTGATCGTTAAAAGATGACATACGATTCACACCTTATCTGTATTGGAATACAATCTTCTGTCGATTATTCAACAGTTTTTCAATTTTGGAATACCAATTTTTTTATCAAATGCCTGATTGCATTTACCCATTATGAAAATAATGTTTAGTTCACATTCCTCTCGTTTGGCCCATGCTCTGGCTTAGTCCTCATGATAATCCATATCTTCTTTGAAGTTATGTTTTCAATTGATGTCTTTCTGAACTTAAAACCATTTATCATATTCTATGTATGTTAATAGGAGCTTTAAATATGAGGCAATTAAGATGTTACTTCTTTGTTATGAATAACGTTGGTGATGTTGATGGCATCGATTCCATGTACTATTTATGATCTTATTGGTTAAAAAAAAATATTGTGAAAAAACAATATCACAAATTAGTCTGACCAATATTAGCAGGCACTGGGTATCTCTGAGTGAGAGAAGATCCAGACATATCTCGTTTTGTTTATATAGATTAGACCGTTGGTTTTCCCGTTTGAATGGTTTTACACTAGTAATTTTGGGGCCCTTTATAGCTTGTTGTTCGGTGTGAGCCAAGGCTCCGTGTTGAAGGCCGTACTTTAACCTATAATGGTTTACTTTTTAAATTGTTATTTGGATGGAGAGTTGTCTCATTGGCACTCACACCACATCTTCCTATATCTATAAAGTTATTTAATTTCATGATATGTTTCGTGATCAAGCTCCGCATTACCTTTGTAGTCGCGTACCTCAACAACTTTATAACTATAATACTAGAAGGGCATGTAATGTTCAAAATGTGAACTGTAGAACTTCTTCTTATCGAACTTCCTTCCTGCCATCTGGTATTCGTGAATGGAACAGCCTACCACTAGATATTAGATGTAATCTATCAAAGCCTACACTTACAAATTATATAAATCGAGATACTAAGAGTCCTGACATATTATAATACTGGCTGTAGAAACGGCCAATTACTTCACGCCATACTCCGGTTAAACTGCAGAGGCCAAAATAAACACCTTTACCAGAACAAAATATTGTTCTTTCCAGCCTCTGTATATGTGGGTAAGTTGAGAGCAGCAAACACTATCTGCTAGAATGTCATTATCACAGACTCATTAGGACACACACCATTTCTACACTAACAAGATATAATATACAAACATTATTATCAGGTCCCTGAAGTGAACTCATCAGTGATAACGAAAGCGGAAATATTGTCAAAGTTGTTAAACAATTTATAGTAATGTTTTGCCCATGACTACACTTTTTTTTAGTTTGTATTTAATAAGCCCATTACATTAAACTCTGTAGGATGGACTAGAAAAAATGCCTACTTCTTTTATGTTATAATTGCTGCCAATATACATATAACTGCTTCTTTAAGTACAATTTTGAAAGAGTTCTTTATCTTTTGTTGAAACTTCTGTGTTTTGTATTAGTTTTGCAAGGTGTTTATATTTATCTAATGCGTTCAAAGCTTCGAGAAATTGATTATAATTGTTTTCTCCTCCATTCAAAAGTATTTCCATTAGTTTCCTGTTCTTTTCTTTATCTGAAGTCTGTTTTTTAATCTTTATACTTTCTTCGTCTTTCAACATATCTATAAACGTTAGGTAATCTACTATGCATTTAAACGAAGGAACTTTATAGAATGCATCAGGCCACTGTGAAAAACCTAAAAGTACAACCAATTTGATTTATCAACAAAACTGTATCACATCGAATTACATTTTCACGCCAGCCAGAAATATCACTTTTTGTAATAATCGATTCAAACTATGAATAGATACAAAAATACACCGCTAATCAGATAAATAAAGTTGAAGAAAAAAAAGAAGGGAAAACTAAAATGACTGCTCTAGAAATATAATTCAATTGTTGCAATTTATTTATTTTGTTGGTTCTTAAAATTATTATTTCTATAATAAAGTAGACTGGTTTAAAGTATCTATTTAAAAATGAGACCTGACCACTTACATATATATAAAATGTAAATTTGTTTATTTGTATTTGTTATGACTTTGTAGAATATAAATACAACTACTCCTATTTTGTTGTAATTTCTAGACTCCGTCAAGATTAGTAAAATAATAAGTATAAGTAAAATATCGTTTTCTTAGTCAGATAATAACGTTGCCATAGCTAGAATATCAAACCAGAGAGAACAGTTTTTATAAAAAGAAGATGTCGACATATATAGTATTTACATGACAAGGAAACGTGTGAGGTTAATGGTTAACGTCGATGTTTTATTAAATGAAAACAACACGTACAATAATGTAATGCGTTCGAAACGCTTTTCCGAATTAACTTTCATCAGGAACACTCAAAGTCGAAAATTTCAAAAGCCAATGATACAAACAGAAACCCAAGTCACATCAATACAAGCCAAAATTTGCACGGGGGAATTAAAAACCTTGTCTCCTTATAATGTCAAAATAAATCAACGGACAATTTTAGAAAGATTAGTTATAAATCATGTTAGTACTGACTACTGAACTGATGATGCACTCCAGGTCTGATAGTTGACCGTCAACCTCGACCATATCAGTGTTATATCTTTTGCCAAAAATAAAACATGTGAACTATTCAGAACTTTTATCGAAAACGAGTTTAAGGCATATTTATTGTATAACCCCATTGTTTGCTAAAATTACAAAATTTCGAAAAGATAAAAGGATGTAAACTTTTTCCAATAACGAACAAAAATCATCATCTAAACACTATAATAATATTGAATAGGAAAATCACGATGGGTGCTACATAACAAGACGTATTTGATTAGTTTTCTGAAACACCTGCTACATAAAGGCAACGGTAGTATACCGCTGTTAAAAACTCGTAAATCCGTGGACAAAAAACTAAATCGGTGTAACAAACTAAAACTGAGGGAAACGCATTAAATATAAAAAGAGAACAACGACACAACAATAAAATGTAACACACACAGAAACAGACTAAGCATTAGACAAAATCCGATGAGAATAACAAATATAACATCAAAACCAAATACATAAATTTGGGATAGAGAAGTACCGTGACACGTCTTATAGTAATGTGAATTCACACTCAAATATAACAGAAAACAAACGACACAACGGAAACACAACGTTAAATGTAACACACACAGAAACGAACTATATTATAACAATATTCCTGACTTGGTACAGGACATTTTTTAAGAAAAAATGGTGGGCTGTACCTGGTTTTGTGGCATGCAAAACCTCGCACTTTAATGGCAATGTTAAATATAACATTAAAATGACAACATCATATTACATGACTACAGTACAAGTAAATAGGAAAACATATTAGACAAAGAAACACATGAATAATAGCTTACAAAAGGCATTTGCTACCACACAGCTTTTGTTAAGGATTGTGTATTTTGCATACCTTTTTTTATCGTTTTGTTGTCTGCCATGGCTTTGTCTGTTTGTTTACAATTTATGAGTTGAAATGCCCGTTTGGTAACTTTCATATCTCTTTTAAGACTTTGCATGTTTAATGAAATATAACTTGTTTTTTAGTTAGTATCAATTCCTAACTGGTAATTGCATGACATCTAATTTTTATCTGACTATATAATCATACATACCGTATAATGGTAAACAAATGGTTAAGACAATCAATAATGATATGGTAAAGTAAATACAGTTTAACTTATGGGTTCTACCTGTAAAGAGAAATTAGTGTTTAAGTTTTACAGTACACGATACAAAAATAAGGGAAAATGGTATAATTGCCAATGGGAAAGCTCTCAACCATAGACCACATGACGTACTTATTAATCATTAAAGGTCTTTAATTATGAGTCAAATTGATAGATAGCCCTAACCATATAATAAAGGTAAAATTAATATGATATTTCTATGTTTTTAAATTGTTTTGTTTTCTTCTGACCGACCATCCGGACTAGTTTATGATACACATTTATAATGTATGTGACTTTTTGTGCTTCTTTGTTTCTGATTAGTTACTGTACTTTAAAATATCCCGTTATTGTTCTGTTTTATGTTATTATGTATTGTTCGACTATAATTTTGAAAAAAAACTTTGAACAACAAACGACATAAGTATTTAACTCGCGTAATGATACTAACTATATGTGGATTCTAAAAAATCCTAGAGAATTTCTGGACAATTTTAAATCTCGGTTTATATCTACAATTAATTCTAACATAACTTTTTATTTTTAAACCCTGTTAACCCCCATTCCCAATGTGAAATTTATAATTGTTTTGAATAAACATTGAACGGCATAATTTCTTCCTGTGATGTTTACATTTTCTGGCGTCAGACACGCGAAACAATGAATGTATTTTTTTTAATAGATGCTTTTGTGCTTTTTGGTACATGATTGTTTGTTTTGGGATTGTAACACAGTGATTACTGCTGTACCCATATTTTGACTCTTTATTTATTATGTTTAGTTTGTTCACGCATTGTTATAAATATAACGGAATTTGATGCGACTATCATATAAGTGAGAGGTTTAGCGATATAATACCAGGTTCAATCCACCATTTTCCACATTTGATAATGCCTGTTCCAAGTCAGGAATATGACAGTTGTAATCCATTCGTTTGATGTGTTTTGTTATTTAATGTTGCCGTTTGATTAGGGACTTTACGATTGAATTTTCCTCGCAGTTCAGTATTTTTGTGGTTTTACTTTTTTTATAACACACTTCCCGGTATCCGAGCACTTCCATGGTGATGGGTTGGGCCCACTAGAGGATCTTTTGTCCCTAATGGCGGGCTGTACATATAAATGATGTTCTTTCACTAAATAATTCAAAATTTGGTGATTATGTTGAAGGCATCTATCACATCGACTAGAGATAAAGGATACAACAGATACTGTTAAGTCGGCCTCATATTTTGACTTACATCTAGAAATTGAAAATGATGGTCGGTTGAAAACAAAACTTTACTACAAAAGAGGTGATTTTAGCTTTCCAATTGTTAACTCTCCATTTCTAAGTAGCAACATTCCAGCAGCACCTGCATACAGGGAATACATCTCCCAATTGATACGAAAGTCCCGTGCCTGCATTTCCTTTCATGATTTACTTAATAGAAGGTTGTTGCTTTCAAAGAAGCTATTAAACCAAGAGTTTCAAATCGAGAAGTTGAAATCATTCCTTCGTAAATTTTACGGACTCCATCACGAGTTGGTTGACAGTTATGGAATAACCGTTTCACAAGTGATCTCAGATATGTTCCTTACGTCGTAGCTGCAATCTCCTTCCCTTTCATGAATGTGACCTGCCGAATTAGACTATTTACCGGATGTGTTATAACTTGAGCAACACGATGGGTGCCACATTAGGAGCAGCGTAGATCAACCCTAGTTTTTTGTTGGATTCGTGTTGCTTATTCTTAAGTTTTCTTTGTTGTGTCGTGTGTACTATTGGCTGTCTGTTTGTCTTTTTAACTTTTAGCCATGTCGTTGTCAGTTTATTTGCGATGTATGAGTTTGACTGTCTCTCTGGTATTTTATGTCCCTCTTTAAGTGACACATCTTCATTCAGCCTGTTATGGTGTGTTCATGTATACCACTGTACTCGCGCAGCTTTCAGGAGGAACTTATGATAACGGAGGTGTTAACTCGAAGATACTTTAAGCATGTTTAAAAAAAATTGACAAAGTTATGAAATAGTTTTCAAAGGTACCAGGATTATAATTTAGTACGCCAGACGCGCGTTTCGTCTACATAAGACTCATCAGTGACGCTCATATCAAAATATTTATAAAGCCAAATAAGTACAAAGTTGAAGAGCATTGAGGATCCAAAATTCCAAAAAGTTGTGCCAAATACGGCTAAGGTAATTTATGCCTGGAATAAGTTTTTCGACAAAGTTATGAAAGAGATACAGCGAAAGCCCGTTTTGAAGTTAACTGCCAGTACATGTGCATTTCATGAAAATCACAGAAGCCGATCTATCTTCAAAATCTTTTATGAATGACTGGTTCTTGTTATTTAAAATGCAGTTCGATAGAACACTTGCGTAACGAACCTCATGTTTATTTTTTTTTTATATAACTAAAATAAAATTAAAGCTATACATTGGAATGTACATTATTGCCCATTTATAAACAGTCTACGACAAGTGCGATGATTTATTTTGATTTCTTTTGGAGTGATACGTTTGTGCACACATATTTGCCTCCACCGAAATCTAGGAAAAGGTAGTCTTCCCCTGTTAAAAATGTTTATCATCGTTAAAATGTTAAAATTGAGTTTCAACTTTTCTGGATGTTTTTATTTTTCATTTATTGAAGGTGTGTACGTGATCAGAGTTTGATTTATACAAATATGTGACCTTTAAGAGATAGTTGATATCATCATTTTTTGAGTGATAATTCATAGCGTTCCCAGCTTGCTCAGAAAAGACATCGAAATATAACTTAGTTTAAACAGAGGGTTAATGTTCATATTACTGAGTGTTTTATTCTACTTTTGATATAGGTATAGGGGAAGATTGCGATCTCGCAAAACATGTTTAACCCCGCCGCATGTTAGCGCCTGTCCCAAGTTATAAGCACCCCGCTTATGTTAGTCTTGTATTGTTTTTTTTTCAATTTGAGTTCATTCATATGTATCAAAGATTAGTTTGACGTCCATTTTTACTGAACCTTTTTGTATGGGGACAGCTCATGCCAGCCTCCGGTTGCTGTATGTTTGTGATAATTTGAAGACAAAACTGGTGCTCCGATGCTCAATTTGTTATTTTTTTAAGTATCATGAGCATCTGCATGGGCATCATTTATGTCTCTCAGACATACTAGTATAATTAAGAAAGTCCTACATGATTTTGTTGTAATACAGTTACTACAGAGTGGAGTGTTGGTGCATTATTGTTCTAAAAAAACTGTTCTATATTGAAATGCTTTGTTATGATTTTGTCATGGAAATAATATGTGTGTATCCTTTATTGTATCCTTCATTGAATTCTCAGGACGAGTGATGCATGCGTAGCATTAGCCGCCTACTCTGGAACAAAGCCAGTCTTGCCTATTTTCAAGTTCGTGCAGATTCCTGAGCTCTTGTTCATATATTGATTTGTCTTATCTGTTGATCATGGTTCCTTTTTAAGCCATGTCGTTGTCAGTTTATTTCTAAATAATACGTTTGAATGTCGCTTAATTCGGTATGTGTTGCCTCTCTTTTGGTGTTAGTTTTTGAGTTTTGAATTTATTAAAACATGATAGTTATTTTGTTTTTTTCATGTAATTTAATTCTACGTTGGTTTCTTTTTTTTATTTTCAAAGGGGCGGATATATGATTTTTTCTTTATAAATGTAAACTTTGACATATATTCTAACGAAATAATGAAGCACGTCTTCATAGAACGAAATCTTTATCTAAACTAATGTAGGAATACAATATCGTCGCTATGTAGCGACGTCGAATATACAGTTACGTAATTTCCGCGGTAAACGACGATAAGACGTTTACCAATTATACGAAAATGTCTATTATAAAATAAAGTAAAGTAATTTACAACATGAACATACCTTCATTATAATCAATTCTGACGTCTTTAACTCTGTTTATTGATCGAGTGGACATGTTTTGTTGCTGTGACCTGTGTAGGATATTAAGAGAAATATCAGCTAGACTATAACCATGGTAAAAAGATACATTAAAGGTGAAAACAGCCATAGATTATACAAACAATAGTAAACGCAACTTTTGTTTAATCTGAAAATATCTGATTTCTAAGGCACCAACACTGTGGGGAAATAGACTAAGGGGTTATCAAAACACATATACAATGAAGCAATAGCAACTTATCCACAAATCGCTACATAAGTCACAAGACAATTCAGGTTCTCTATTCATGGTTTTCGAAATTCAACATAACAATGAACCAAAATAAAAGGTCATCGATGATATTTCAAATTTAACTTTTAATGATTTTAACCTTTCTTTATAGAGATGCTTGGTTTTTCAATTTCAATTTATCTAATAGATACTTTAAGTCTGAAATGCTTGATGAATGGTATTTTAGTAAATGCCTATGAGTATAAAACACAGAACGCTTAATACAAATAACGATAAAATCTGTTGGTTTCTTAACTTGACAACCATTCATTCGAAGAGTTTAGTTTGATATTTTAACATCATATCCTGACACGTAATGGACTTGGAAACATTAATTAATAACAGATATAGGTTGTAATCTTGAACCAAGGGAGACATATCACATATAAGAGGAAAACAACGGAAAACAAAAACGAACATCAAAATTCATAGAAATTAGCTATATCATACATGTCATAACAACTGTCATATTTCATAATGTTTTGATCTGAGTGTCACCGATGAGTCTTATTTAAACGATACGCGCGTCTGGCGTCTTAAATTATAATCCTGGTAACTTTGATAACTATCCGACTAGTTACAAGACATTTAAAAAAAAATGATAAAAAATAAAGCTAAAATGACAGCACTGCGTAACAGGTAAACAATATAAACAATAAAAAAACAAATACAGAGAAACACATTATTAAAAATATATTATACAAAATCACATGACAGTACATTACATCCTTTAAACAGCAGCATACATCTTTCATGAAATTCTTTCAATAACACGGATCTGATGCTAAAGTCAAAAGAGATTGTTAAATCTGTAAGGCTTGATGTGTTTCAAAGTGGCAATTTACTTACGGTCTGACGATAATTTCTGGACATGACTTATTCCGAACCGCAGCCCCAATATAAGGACA
Source organism: Mytilus trossulus (assembly GCF_036588685.1). NCBI lineage: Eukaryota > Metazoa > Mollusca > Bivalvia > Mytilida > Mytilidae > Mytilus > Mytilus trossulus. The sequence goes on from NW_026963296.1 coordinate 2,516,545, forward strand.
AGGATTAGCTGTAATGAACAAAATAACTTGAAATTATTTGAAGTACACACTCTGCAAAATAAAAAAATGATTTTGTATCAGTTGTTTATAACTTGATTAATAATTGACCTGCAAATTCATATAAACCTTACGACAAGTGAAATCAATCAGGATACAGGCGGAATGAACAAACAAATATTTTGTCGGAAATGGTGCAAAACATTTTTATAAAAAATTATAATCTGGGGAATGCTGACGTGTAAGTCACTGTTATTCATCAAAATTTCGAGAAACTGATATTTATCAAAATATTTCAATCTCACGGTTGAAGGGTGTCATAACTAAATGATGTGAGAATAAATGTGTGTTTGGAAAGAAGACTATAATGTTGTTTACGAATATTAGTAAAAGGTATTTTCCTTTGTTTTCGGCTATAATTTATCATTTGCATTAGGGGTTTGTGTTTCAAAAATAATAAAACCTAACTGTTCCATAATATAGCTAGTTGCAGAGAAACAATTGCATAAAAAATAAGTTAACTAAAATGAAAATGCAAATAATCATAATCGGTTTATTCTTGAGCTTTACCAAAACATTTTCTGTTTGTTTTTCAAAAACGAAATCAATACAGATACAGCAGTTGCAATAAGTAGAATGTACAAAGTCAGGATTACAAACAGTTGTTTGCCATTCGTTCAATGTGTTTTAGCTTTGATATTTAATTTGATAAGGGACTTTCCGTTTTGAATTTTTCTTTGAGTTCGGTAGTTTTTTTTTTTAACTTTTTAAATCATCATTCTATTAGGGTATACATCAGTGGTGTTTAGTAAAATGTTTGCTCACATTTGCCTTCATTGTCACAAATGAGTTTGTGACATGAACAATCTTCCTCTGAGGGTATACAATAACAGTTGTGTTTTGGTGTGGTCACAAATATGTACTGTTGTGAAGAATCACATCTACATGCTGTATCATTTATCATACTTCCTTCACGGTGGACGATTTGACCCTCTTCATTACAAAATGACTTTTGATACAAACACTTATTGTTACCATCAGTTGAAAATGGGAAAGGCTGATATCGTTTGTTACTGCATCCTGCTTTGTTGAAATATGGTTCAAATATAAGTTTGCTGCCTAAAATTGATATAAAAGAAATTAGAAGAGGAATATTTTGTAATATAAAGCTGTTAATCATTGTAGCAAAGCCCCTACTTAGTGGTAAATAAACTCATTAAAGATACTAGGATTGAAATTTGGTAAACTCCCTACTTATTGGTAAATACACTAATAATACATTGTATATAGATACATGAGATACTAGGATTGACATTTGGTAAACTATGTTTATTTTATATATTTTTAAAAACAATAAACACAAATAAGGTGAGAAATTTAATCATCGGACGCTGGAGTCAATGAACATCACTGTCAACGAAAAGGACACACAAACAAATTAATTATTATATGTGTTAATATCACCAGCCCAGTAGTTAACACTTCGGTTTTCATTTTTATAAATTTCCTGTTTACAAAATTTTGAATTTTTCGTAAAACTAAGGATTTTCTTATCCCAGGCATAGATTACCTTAGCCATATTTGGCACAACTTTTTGGAATTTTGGATCCTCGATGCTCTTCAACTTTGTGTTTTGGCTTTATAAATATTTTGATATGAGCGTCACTGATGAGTCTTTATGTAGACGAAACGCGCGTCTGGCGTACTAAATTATAATCCTGGTACTTTTGATAACTATTAATAGTAATGTAAGTTTATGTAGTTGCATTGCTCAATACAAAATTATTACCAAATCGTTTTAGCAGCCTGAATAAACAAATAGTCGGGTAGTGATACATCAGACTCCAGCTTACCAGTCAAGTAAATAACTTCTACACTAGTACTTTCCATATCTGTCTATAGTATTGGATTGGTACAGACTTTTGATTGAAATAAATACTTACTGTCTTGCATTAATTTTGCATGCGCCTGTCCTAAGTAAAAAAAATCGTCATTTGTAACTATACATTGACTAATGATGTGGAAGGTGTTTAACAATGTGACTTCTTTGAAATGTTTGATTTTGTCCTAGTTTACATATATTGGTAATATTGTACACATAATTTAGGTTTATTCAGGGTTAATAAATAACATTATTACCTGTGCTGCTATAATCCAGTCCATCACAGGTCTCACGATACGAATTCTCTGGTGAACGTAATAAACACACATAACTTTGACCACAATAAAACTTCCTTGCTCGGAGACGCCAATGTCCTGGCGCTGGACATTTCAATTCATATTCAAACGTCACAGCAATGACCTGAGATATAACAACTTTGATAAATTGGCAAATAATATAATGACAGGAAGTTTTGTAATTTGTTATTTGAATTTTACAATTGAAATTAGTTTACAAAAACAAACCACTGCATTACTTTTGTTACTTTCCGGCTTTGTTTAAGTATAAAGACGAAAGAGTTATTTGAAAAATAAATTCAACAAATGGTAAGATAGAGGCCACAGATACTACAAAGATTATAACAATAGTCCTAGCGATATTGAGATACAACAACGGTCTTAACAAATGCTGGTCGGATTGGAAAATATCTTACAACTCGTCTCTTGCCTTGCAGTTTGATATCTTTGTAAACAGATATCATTGTGTCTGAGTCGTAGATTTGTCAACCACACCACACCACACCACATCACATTGGCTTATCTTTAAGTAAAGACTTCAGTTGCTCAATCTTGAGGAACATTCTGCAACATCCAGTTCTACCAGGACAAAGCTACGGCTCTAGACCATTGAAGTGTGAACTAAAGTATACTTCTTTGTTAAAACACTGACATTAACTTACTTGAAGACACCAAAGTAATACTGCAGTTTTCATTGGACAGAGATTACGGAAGCGCACTTCAATCTGAAAAAAAAAAATTCAAACCAAAAGTTATTGCATGCTGTATGGTATTACTTACTGTGCATACTGGCACACTTTTGCTATGTCCATCAGTATTCTTGTTTTGCTTTTATTTCATTGCAATGTGTTCTGATTATTTTATTTTTCATATAGAGTTTAATTATCTCATGTTATTTTCAATGAGTATATATTAACGCGAATGGAATCATTTAAAAAAAATGAAGCAGACAAATGGTCAGTTATTAGATTTTACTAAAGTTTGTTAATTTTTTTTTAAAGCATTATCAATTTCGTATCAACATGAAAATTGAGGAGAACAAAATCATAAGTCCTCTATCAATGGTTGTTTTACCTTTTCTAAACCGTGTTGGTAATCTTTCTGGATAGATATACGAAATAAACGATTAATTACCATACCAAAATGTCTATTGCTTAGTATTTTCAACTCATTATTTAAGAATTAAATTCTTTAACCTGAACTTTAATCAAATGTCAATTATTGATTTCGAATATTTACAGTATCAAGTCAAGAATTAGATGTTTTTTTGATATATATTTATATAAAAAAGAAGATGTGGTATGATTGCCAATGAGACAACTCTTCCCAAGAGACCGAATTACACAGGCATTTACCTCTGTAGGTCACTGTACGGACTTGGGACATACACATACATATATACTTTGGTGGGATTAAACAAGTTAGCAGGATTGCAACCCTTTCCCTACACGGTGACATTTATGTTCTTTTGAACAGATAAGAAAACGCTGTAGCAAGTCAGGAATATGCCAGTTGTTATCAATTCGTTTGAATTGTTTGAGCTTTTGATATGGGACTTTGCGTTTTGAATTTTCCTCGGAGTTCAGTTATTTGTGTTTTTCTTTATACTACTGTTGTCTTTGTTTATGTAGTAACAGTTAAAATGATATGTGGTTATTATATGAATACCTATATCAAATAACAAATATCGAACAAACAAAAATAATAACTTGATATCAATACACAACCTTGAATTAGATTTCTGTTTAGTTGTATATTGACTGTTTTTCTTCTCTTCTATCAATCAATAATAAGATAAATGATAAATGGTTGTATCAATCTTATATCACTAAATCGGCTATGTACGTGGTCTTTTTACTTTGCAAGTCTTTGTTACAAATTAAACAATTACATGTACTAATCAGACCATTATTATGACTTAATGCAATATTGATAGCTTTATGTCTAATGGTCTGTTTATAATCACCCTTTTCTAAGTGTGTGAACATGAAAAATTAATGTTCTTTCAAAATTAGGTCAACAGTATAACAATCTCTAGCAACTATAATGGGTTCAAACACTGTGTTATTGAGTACTGTACACGTAAAATACACATTTGTAATTGTTAAATACCCGTTGGAGAGATGCCTTTATTTAGAAATTAAACACACATTTAAATTGTGTAAGATAACATTCAATATTATTGTACACACTGTTGAGCAGCGAATCACCATTGTAAAAACATTGCAATTTTCTGAATGATTGCCTCATTTCAAGGACATCTGTCTTAATGTTAATAATGGTGGCATGTTTGTTCATGGACATAAATGATAATTAAGGAATGCACTGTTTTTTGCGGTCATCCATTTTTCTTATTTCTTAGAATTTGAATAAGAAACCAGTGTCACTGCACTATACTAATACATTTTTCTTCATTTGTTTTATTGTTTGTAATTGATAATACCATAATTATTTATTCTCAATGTGTATGTGTAAATGAATAGTGTATTTTGAAACATTATAAAAGAACTTTCATCAAATTTGTTATGTTAAGTTATTTCTACTTACATTTTTATTGACTATGACACTTGAATAACCAGTAGATCTTGCATTCCTATGTGTCTACAGCCAAAACTTTATACAGGCATCTTCAAACATAAACACATCTGTTCGTTGGTTTGTTTTGTCAACAATTTTCATGTGTATGTAAATCGGCGAATGCCAGGTAAATTAACTTTAAAAAAATATTGAGTGAATTATCGTTCTTTGTCTTTCAAGTCCATTCGGAATACTAAATATTTATCGTGTAACCAGCACAAAATTATACATGACCTTCAATAAAATATAAAGTGTAATATTCTCATTAATCTTTTTTAAGGATAATTGTCCCCCCCCCCTTTATTTGGACCTTTGCTTTTTGTTGAAGCGTATCTTTTAAACGATCTAATGCATGATTATAAAATTATCTTAAATAGTTTCTATTAATTAAGTTGAGTTTGCAGTTAAATTTCAAGCATCCGGTATTTAGAGATAATTAAATTCGCCTTTTGAAATTAACAAATATATTCCCAACACAAAGTTGAAAATTGAAACTCACTTCTAAATTTGTAATTTTGCGCCGTATTAGTTGCTCGAGTAAAAACGGCCAGAGGGTGAACGCAAATTCGAAATTGAAGCCGATAAACAAGTTTTACAATTATTCAAATTACAAACGAAAAGTCAATAAGCAAACAACCAATTCGCTTTTTGAAATTTTTGAAATCAACAAATATATTCCCAACAAAAATTGAGAGTAGCAACTCATGAAAGATATCAAGCTACTATATTTGTAATTTTGCGCTGCATCAGTTCCTAGGATCAAAACAATCAAAAGATGAACGCAAATTCGAATTAAATGCCCATAAACCAAACAAAATACGGAGAAGTTGTCTTTAATACGGAAAATTCGACTCGTGCATTCGGGGTAGAAAAACCGAAACTTTAGATTGATTCAACATTCTATAACTAGTTAATCAGTAGGAAATATAAACATGTACACACTCTGTGGTGAAATATGGACCTTTGTTGGTTTCAGAGCAGCATGTTTTTCAAAGTACACTGTTCACACATCTGAATGAAAAGTCTGATAATTTCTCTGATGCTATTTTTCTAACATCTTAAGATTTGTGAATACATTCATGACCATTCCAGAAGGTGCAGTTATAATCAAAGGATAAAGTTCTTTTGATGTTCAATAATTCATTGTTTCTTTTCCCTTGTGAGTTTTTCAATTCCTGCTACACTCAAAACATCATACTACATTAAGGAGTGTCTTTGAAGTGCAGTCTTTTTGTAACTTATGTTGATTCTTTTATATTGCTAATAGTCTCTCTTTATTATGTGAAGATTTGTAAAGATGTAATGCCATCACACAATGTTATTATTTTATTATGAAATTTATTTTCTATGTCATCTTTACAATCTAGTTTTGCCTACTTAACTGAACAGGTTTTCTCATATTATTGTTATATGAAATGTTCTCACATATTGAAAGTGTATAACTTTGTAGTGAACTTCAAATAGGCCATGGTAAAATTTTACTAATAATTACTTGTACAATTGTAGGTGTACAAGTAATAACGTGTATGATGTCTTCATACAAGTAATTACAAGTATGAAATGTTTGTACAAGTACTAACCTGTGCAAAATAATAACATGTACACTGTATATGACATACATAAAGCAGGTCGAACCCCGCCACATGGTGTATGTACGAGACTGTCCAAAGTCAAGAGCCTGTAATTCAGTTGTTGTCATTTGTTGCTGTGTTATAACATATTTGTTTTTCGTTCATTTTGTTTTTGTACATATATATATGGCCGTTTGTTTTCTAGTTTAAATTGTTTAACATTTTTCATTTCGGCGTCAATGAAAAATATGTTGTTGTTCCCGCAGATAAAGCCCCAAACAACATCGTTTTTGTGTGTAAAACTCATTACAGTAACTGCTTGATAAACGAATTAGGTATTGACAATTCATTTGGAAACTCAACATATAACCTCACGTCACTTACCAAAGAGGAAATTCTGATAATCATAGGTATGTTCTATGTTCCTTTGGAATTTCAACCAAAGATGAAGAACCGGATCTTCCATCACTGTATTGGATGCCTAAACTACACAAGTGTCCTTACAAACAACGGTATATTGCTGGGTCTTCCAAGTGCTCCACGAAACTTCTTTCTAAATTATTAACATCTATTTTATCAGCAATTAAAGATGGGCTTCAAAGTTATTGTGAAACTGCCTATTCTAGAGGTGGCGTGAATAAGATGTGGATACTTAAAAATTCCAAAGATCTTTTAGAGTACATACAATCTAACTCTCTTTCATCTTGTAACAGTATTAAAACATTTGACTTTTCTACTATTCCACATTCCAAACTAAAAGACAGATTGAAATAGTTGGTATTGCTTTGCTTCATAAAAACGAATGGCCAACGTAGATACCAGTAGCTTGTCTTAGGGACGGATAAATCCTACTTTGTAAAGGATCACTCTGATTCAAAGAAAAATTCTCTGAAACTGATATTATCAAGATACTTGATTTCTTGATTGACAACATATTTGTTACGTTCGAAGGACGTGTTTTTCAAAAGACTGTTGGCATTCCAATAGAAACAAACTGTGCCCCTCTACTTGCCGACTTGTTTCTTTATTATTATGAGGCTGACTTCAAGCAGGAACTTCTTAGGAAGAAAGATAAGAAGTTAGCAATATCCTTTAACTCTACTTTCCTCTATATAGATGATGTTCTTTCACTAAATAATTCAAAGTTTGGTGACTATGTGGAACGCATCTATCCCATCGAACTAGATATAAAGGATACTACAGATACAGTTAAGTCTGCCTCATATCTTGACCTACATCTAGAAATTGACAATGAGGGTCGGTTGAAAACAAAACTTTACTAAAAAAGAAATGATTTCAGCTTTCCAATTGTGAACTTTCCATTTCTAAGTAGCAACATTCCAGCAGCACCTGCATACGGAGTATACATCTCCCAATTGATACGATATTCCCGTGCTTGCATGAATATGTGGCATGAGTGCCAATGAGACAACTCACCATCCAAATAACAAGTTATAAAAGTAAACCATTATAGGCAAAGGTACAACCTTCAAAACGGAGCCTTGGCTCACACCGAACAGCAAGCTATAAAGGGCCCCACACATTACTAGTGTAAAACCATTCAAACGGGAAAACCAAATAACGGTCTAATCTACATTAAAACGAGAAAAAATATCATACCTTGATCTCTTCGTCAATATTGACACAAATGAATTCGCTATACAATCTATGACAAATGGGACGATTTCAACTTTCCAATTATCAATTTCCAATTTCTCAGCAGTAACATACTATATACCCGATCGTATGTTTTTACATATCTCAGTTGATAAGTTATGATCGTGCATGTTCACAATATACGGACTTCATATACAGAAGTGTGCTCCTCACGCAGAAACTGCTCAAACAAAGTTATGAGGAGGAATGATTAAAAATAACACTCATCATCACGAATTAGTTGATTTATACGATGTGTCTCAACTTTCGAAGGACATATTTACCATTCATGAGCTATTTCCGAATATTATTGTATTGCTGAGTGTGAATTCCCATTTTTATAAGACGTGTCATGGTATATATTTATCCAACAGTTCTTTTTTATTGAGATATGATGCTGTATTTGTAATTCTAGTCGAATATTGTTATATATCTTATCATTTGTAATTATAATTCTATTAACTTTTCGTTCGTATGTAAAAGTAAATAAGTATATTAGTATAACGCTGTTCAAAAGTCATAACTCTGTTGAGCGAAAACAAATCCGGGTTACAAACTAAAATCAAGCATAAGATGAAAACAACGAAACAACCGAAAAAAGGTAGTGCAACAAAATAACAAACGACAGTGTAACATAAATAGAAACTTTGGTCCCCGAGGACATCATCCACCCAGTAGCAAAACTAAAATTATTTTCGATTTATGAGTTTGACTGTACCTCTGATATCTTTCGTCCCTCTTTTATAACCACTGGGTCGATGTCTCTGCTGGTGGAATTTTATTCCTGAGAAAATCATCCACCCAGTAGCAAAACTAAAATTGCATGAATTTACGAAGATCAAACAGGAAACTGGCTCGGACTTAGCCCAGTATCATGAGTATATCAAGGTCCAAAAACAGACATCACCACTCATCACAAGACATGACACATATCTCAAACATAACTCATTCAGATCATCGTACTAGTGACAATAGCAATATTACACATATACAGCCGTGTTCAGTTATCCTTAAAGACATTTATGATTTTGATGACACAGTACAACACTGTCGCGATTCGAAATGTGAGACCAAAGTTGCAAAACTTGTGAAATTTTAATAACAGATGCTGAATTCACTAGCAATTTGATAAAGAATTCTCATTTTGCTAGAGGTTACGATGATCCGAATTGTAAATCGATAAATGTCGTCTACGGATTAGAGTGCAACCTCTGCGGATTGGTATACGTCGGTGAAACGACAGGAAGGCTAAACAAACGTATACGCGGTCATAGATCAGACATGAACCTCAATGCAAACGACATTTTATACCAGCATTTCAATCAGACCGATCTTTCCATCGTTTCTATGACAGTTCGCATTTATCGAAAAGATATACTATAGCTCTAATAATCCTAATCTTTCAACGACTCTCCGTAGACAAAAAAGAGGACTACTGTATTAGACAATTGGAAACTGCGACAACTTATGGTTGCAATGACAAAATTGATGGTATAGGTAGTCTATCTAGTCCTTCGTGTAGCTCGGTGAATGTGATAAATATTTTCAAAATGACTCCTCGACGTAGACGCAGTCATGGTCTTCGTCATTATATATCACCTTCTCTTCATGATGTCTCTGTTAATGAATTGCTGCCATTTAAACAAAAGCCGTCAGGTATTCATCACATTCGCATGAAACTTTATTTATTAGCCCTTTCAAAACTTCATTCTTTGTTCAATTCATGTTTGGAGTATAATGTTACAAACCCTCATTCAAACCAATACAAACTTGAAGCTATAATTGCGGATATTGCAAGTCACAGACTTGTCAAGCCAGTCCGCATTGGAAAAGATAAAATAGAGAAAAAGATCTTTCCTTATTTTTTCCTTTGCCAACAAAGGTCTCGATGGCATCAACTTAGGCAATATCCTTCATCATGAATTAGTTCAATCGAAAATACCTTCTTATTCCAAAGACCAGTCTGTACCAATCATTTCTTATACCTATACCAAACCTATTGCAAAATATTTCAATTACAAACACGTTTTGCAGGATCTCAATATTGACGACTTCAAGTCAAACCTCCTGATTGCACTTGTTCCAGTTCCCAATTCACATATAATCCGGCCGGCCAATTTATTACCGGTGACCTCAACATTGTTAATAACACTTCTCTACGAAATGTGTTATCGAAAGGTCCAAAATATCGTGAGCCTAAATCCATCAATTGGAAATACAACTTTTAAATTTTGATGGATTCAGTCGAGGATTATGCCAGGCAATGGTCTAAGCGCGAGAAGGAAGACGTAGACACTTTTCCGAATGGATTGAGGCAGTGAGGTCGTTGATACAAATCGGAATTAAGAAACTGAATGGGTCTATCAATGCCCATGCTACGTCAATCTTTAAAGACCCAAATGTTGCAAAACACTTATCCTACCTTCATGACAAAAAAGTTGTTATCCCGCAGATAAAGCCCCAAACAACATCGTTTTTGTATTTGTAAAATTCATTACATTTACTGCTTGATAAACGAACTAGGTATTGACAATTCACCTGGAAACTCAACATATACCCTCATGACACTTACAAAAGAGGAAATTCTGGATAATCATAGATCTGTTGTATGTTCCGTTGGGATTTCAACCAAAGATGAAGAACTGGATCTTCCATGACTGTATTGAATACCTAAACTACATAAGTGTCCTTACAAACAACGGAACCTCTTTCTAAATTATTAACACCTATTTTATCAGCAATCAAAGACGAGCTTCAAATTATTGTGTAACTGCCTATTCTAGAGGTGTCGTGAATCAAATGTGGATACTTAAAAATTCCCAAAAGATCTTTTAGAGTAAATACAATCTAACTCTCTTTCATTTTGAAATAGTATTTAAACATTTGACTGTTCTACTCTTTTCACAAGTATTCCACATTCCAAACTAAAAGACAATTGAAAGAATTGGTATTGCTTTGTTTCATGAAAAAGAATAACCAACGTAGATACAAGTATCTTGTCTTAGGGAGGGATAAATCCTACTTTGTAAAGAATCACTGTGATTCAAACAAAAAACTGACATTATCAAGATGCTTAATTTCTTGATTGACAACATATTTGTTACGTTCGGATGACGTTTTTTTTTCAACAGACTGTCGGCATTCCAATGGGAACAGATTGTGCCCCTCTACTTGCCGACTTGTTTCTTTATTTTTAAGAGGCTGACTTCATACAGGAAATTCTTAGGAAGAGAGATAAGAAGTAAGCAATATCCTTTAACCCTACTTTCTGCTATAAAGATGATGTTCATTCACTAAATAATTTAAAAGTTGGTGACTATGTTGAACGCATCTATCCCATCGAACTAAAGATAAAGGATACTACAGTTTCTTGTTTTCATTTCCTATCACGTGTTCTTGTCACTTGTAAATTGATACACAACAAAAACACGCAGCCTACTTAGCATTGCTTTAAATCACAGTGACATATGAGCTTTAGGCACGATACACGTGAACTCAAAAGTACAAACACTTTGTTCGAAAATAACCATCTATAAATAAAGGCAACAGTAGTATACCGCTGTTCAAAACTCATAAATTCATGGACAAAAAACAAAATCTTTATCCCATCTATGTCATACACGAAGTAGACCGTATCAATAAAAGACGAGGTTATTGTTGGTTTTTTTTAAGCAGTCCCCGATTTCCAAGTGAACAAACTTAAGAGTTCAAAAATTGATTTAATAAAAAGGATTAACCTTGAAAAAAAAATGTTATTAAAACTATTGAAAAGTCCAAGTACTGCGTCATTGAACCGATCATAGTATGAAAGATTTTTCCTTATATTAATTGTACAATTTTATTTAACAACTTCTCCAATACCGATGTTTGAATAATATTTTAAGGATTTACAAACACATGATACAAAGCTAATATATATTTAGAATATGAGGTAAATGCAGTTAGCCCATAAGGTGCGAAACGGGTTTGATCGTTGATACGAAATGGTAAATGTTGGGAACGAAAAGGTAATTTTTATTACGAATTGACAGGAAGACAAAAAGGTCAGTGTACAAAATAAATTGTTACGCCATACAAATAAGCTTGCAAAAATTACAGTTAAAACTATTAATGGGATCAAAACTAAATGATACTTATAATTTGGCATTTGGAAACATATTTTTATTACGATTTATGATGACCTCCTTATACTTAATCCTTTATATTATAACTGGATCGGAGAACATACTTTGTTTAGTAGTTTAATATATTATGTGCTTTGTTTGTTTACTAGTTAATATTTGTGCTTTTTGCTGACTCGATTTTCCCTTTCATACTAATTTTTACTTCTGATTATAATTGGTTTAATTTCCCCATCTAATTCTTTATGCATGCTATATGGCTTTCCTAAAGTGGTCAGCAATATGTTATTCTTTTAATTTTTTTTTAACAAAACAGCAGACTGATGTAAACGACAAATATACTAAATCAATATCAGAATGCTTATCCTATACACTATAGTCAGTGTCTAATGATGGTTTTCGCAGCTCTGAATGATGGCATAACTCCTATTGTAAAATTCTCGTTATAGACATCAAGTCTGAGTTCAAATTATTTTTGATTTTCTAACCCTGTAAACCACCTTGTCCCAACGTGAGTTTGAAACATAATCTAAAAGAAATAATCCACAATGATATTCACCATAAAAATAAAAGCATACGCTATGCATGTATAACTTAAGGGTAGCATAAATCATGTACATCTCCTTGCCGACCTCTTCTTATTTTTATATGAATCGGAGAAGCCAGTTAATTCAAATTCACATTTATATATATATTCATGATGTTCCAATTAACAATCCAAACTTCTCTGATTGATGTCCATTAATATATATCCCCATAACTAGGAATTACAGCTGTAACAGACACGCCTCATTTTTAGACTTATACCTAGAATTTAATATACACGGTCAACTGAATACCAGAATCTTAAACAAAGGAGACGATTTTAATTTGAAATTATCCATTTCCCACACTTTTGTAGCAATATATCAACTTCGCCTGCATATGGGATATATATTTCGCTATTTATTTGGTCTTCTAGAGCTTGCAGCTCCTTCTCTGACGTGTTGAAACTTCACCAATGTCTTAGAAAAAAGTAAATGAACCATGGGTATGTCAAAGAACGTCTCGTCCTTTTTCTTAAGGTTGATCGGAGGGTATCATAGCCTTGTTGATAAATATTCCGTATCAACTTCACAAATAATACAGGATGGTATGAAGTATAAATTTTTGGTACTGACGTTATATTCTTTTTTAATCTTTATTATTATTACTTTTTAGTCTGTTTTTGGTGACATCCAATTTACATGGGCATGTAAATATACATCCCGTCATTGTGTTATTGTTCTTTAGTCCATCTTTTGTTTTTTTTGTCTTTATTCTTGCTAATGTGTTTTGTCTGTATGCCTTTTTTGTGTTTTTTGTTTGTTACATATGACGTAGACCTGTACTTATTCATACACCTTATCGCTATTTGGTCTTATCCCGAAAAAAACTTTCGGTGTAGGTCATCAGTTACGAGCCGAGGGAGAGGATATTTAAAAGGCGACAATAGGAAACTTTGATATATTATGATCCACTTTTTCGCAACTCAATTTATGGCCAAAAGATAGTTGGGTAAAGTATTTACGATGGTTTAAACAGGTCTATATAAAAAAGTATCATGCATGGTGCATTGTTTCAAGAGGGTCCCAATAGCTATAACTGAATGAAAAAGTAATCCGGAATTGAACAAATAGCGATGAGGTGTATTCCGTCATTGTATCATTATGCTGATTTTTTTTTAGTTTTCTCGTCTTTTATTTTTACTAATTTACTTTGTCTTTTTGCCTTTTGTTGCTTCTTTGTTACCTATTTTTGTTTTAAAGTATTTACGATTATAACACAATGTTGACTGCTGTTCCCCTATGCATTCGTTTGATATGTTTGACCTTTTGACCTTGCCAATTGATCAGGGACTCACTGTTTTGAATTTTACCAGGAGATCAATAATTTTTGTAATTTTACATGTGTATTAGGATATGCGTACCCCCAGGTTTTTTTTATCATCTTTCGTTTTCTAGTGAACTATTGTTTATTTATTTTTTTATTTTTTTTATTTCTTTGTCAGCTATGGAGTTGTCAGTTTATTTTTGACTTATGAAATTGAATGTGTTTGTGGTATCTTTCACTTCTGCTTTTTTTCAGGAAAATGCCAACTACAATTAAACACAGAGTACCACATTTAATTATTGTTTTATTTGATCAAATCTTTATTTGTATAAAAGTCATATAATATTTGTTAAGGGGCCAGCTGAAGGACGCCTCCGGGTGCGGGAATATCTCGCTACATTGGTGACCTTCTGCTGTTGTTTTTTTATTTGGTCGGGTTATTGTCTCTTTGACACATTCCTCATTTCCATTCTCAATTTTATATAATATATTCTTTACTTTAATGCAACAGTTTTAAGTTTGATGTAGTAAAATAATGACATGTATTTTTATAACTTTATTGGTAAATATAACAATACTTATATATATTACAGATGATATTACATGCTTGATAAAACATCCTTCAGATTTAAGTATGGTTAAACTGTATATCAATCAAAACAAATCCTTAAATACAAACATCTCATAAACATAAAAACATATTAGGTAATGCTTAGTTTTCATGGTGGATGTTAACTAGATAGAACAATATACATGATAAACACACATAAATATGTTTTGAAATTGTCCTGTTTATTAATGTTAAAATCTATCCTCAAAACTATAGATATTGATTAGGGGATATTGCAAATAAAAGAGTATGTGCAAAATGATTAAATAAAAAATAAACAAAAAATCTGTTAGAAAGACAAATTACTAAATAATGTACTTTAAAATCAGAATCTGTAAGGTGAGAGAAACTGTAAAAAAGTTAAATGACTGAATCGTCAACTGTAACACCAGGGAATCTGCTAAACAGTCAAATGACTAAATAACCTACATCAGAATGCACCGACAAATTAAATGAACCAAAAGTACAAGCAAATTAGATGTACGTTACATTTATAGGTGTTGATGTTAATCAATTGACAACCATATCTCTTCAAGGAAAATTGAAATTGTACAATATCAAACTTGGCCTCTATGTTGACCTGAAAGATTCATGATTTATTGCACGGACAGCTGTTATGTATGTTCACTTATCTTTTTTTTTTACTTAATGTCAGATGATTGGAATCCTCTGGTTTATCCATGAAGTGTCATCAAAAACTTTGCGCTGTAACCCGCACTGCTATATTTTAATGCTATTAATTATGTATTGGAGAATTGATAAGAAGTAGTGGATTCGTAAACGATAATCAACGAGCGACTTTAGTTGGGCCCCAAATTCCTAAACTGTTGGGACCAAAACTCCCAAAATCAATATCAACCTTCTTTTTATGGTCATAAACCTTGTGTTTAAATTTCATAGATTTCTATTCACTTATACTAAAGTTATAATGTTTTTTTGGCCCAAATTCCTAAACTGTTGGGATCTCAACTCCCCAAATCAATACCAACCTTTCTTTTTTGGTCATAAACCTTGTGTTTAAATTTCATAGATTTCTATTTACTTAAACTAAAGTTATTGGGCAAAAACCAAGAATAATGCTTATTTTGGTCCCTTTTTTACTTAATTTTTTGTGTTAAAATTTCATAGATTTCTATTCACTTTTACTAAAGTTAGAGTGCGAAAACTAAAAGTATTCGGACGACGACGACGACGAAGCCGACGCCGACGTAGACGACGCCAACATGATAGCAATATACGACGATTTTTTTTTCAAATTTTGCGGTCGTATAAAAATTAAAGGTAGCTGGTATAATTACGAAATATGAGTGATGATGAGTTAGTGATTATATAAGCTTGGGTCATATTTTAAATATTGTATATCAGTATTGGTCATTCTTTCTAAGATATTTATATAACTATAGGTACTGAATTTCAGTGCATGTTATATTAAATTGGGTATGTTTTTGAGGCAAAAATGGCACACCCCTACCAAAAAAATATCGAAGTTACCCCCCCCCCCCCCCCCCCCCTCCCCTAGAATTAAGTTTAATTATTGTATTATGATATTACTTTTCCGTGTGTTTAAGAACATATTATTCATCTTATAATTTGTTTTTTAAAACTCTTTTCGTGCAATATATATTAAGCTCGCAAAATGAATTATTTGTGCATCATTGTCCTGAAAATATTGACACAAATTATGAAATACAAAGAACTGAAATCAAACAAGAGGAAAAGAAAATTGAACTGTGAATGATTTCATCTTTTTATTTCTTTATTGCCTCATTAAACGATATTTATCATGTGTATGCATATTGATTGAAGATGAAAGGAAATTAATGACAATCTTGAGTTTTCAACAGTTTACTAATATAAACTTAACAAACTCTTTCTTCCTCACAAATGTTTCATTTCTTCGTCTATTTATATAAATAAAACATTTTAATATGACATATCTGCTCGTATATTTAGATAAAAACACTACATACATATTTCTTTATATCTAATAAAAAAAATGTTTTCTTGTCGCTAAATAGTCTTATTGTCGCTTGTTGTCGCTAAAATAATTCTTGTTGTCGCTTCTTGTCGTTTGTTGACGCTTGTTGTCGCTTCTGGACGCTTGTTGTCGCTAGTTAGTGAGACCCTCTTGGTTGTAGTTTTCTTTACAATAGATGCAAGCATATGAAAGAAAACCAAAAGATACAAAAGGGACATTAAAAGTCATAAGTCGAAATAAGCTGACATCGCCATGGCCAAAAAATGAAAAAAACAAAACACAGACAAACAATAGTACACATAGCACAACCTTTGATAGCCGTGACTTCGGTTTCTTCACTTGAGCCGGCAGACATTTTGTCTGTATGACTCAAAGAAACACAGGCAACAATACGTAAGTTACCGATATTTATGTTTACAATAAAGCTAGGGGCATTCCAGGAAAAACAATAAATAGTTCATAGATATAGGAAGATGTAATGTGAGTGCCAATGAGACAACTCTCCATCCAAATAACAATTTAAAAATAAACCATTATAGGTTAAAGTACGGTTGGTTTGGTTGTGTCAACAAGATGTTACCCGTGTCATGCGAATCAAAAATATCATTATATTACAAACAGGAATGGAACACAAATTAATTGCAAATTTTCAGATCTGATCTGACACTTAGTATTTAAAAATTGTAAACCGCAAAAAGACGTGCTAGATTTTTTCAACAAACTTCAACATATTTTATATAAATACTTAAAATTATGTCACTAGACAACAATTAGTAAAAAATAAAAATCAGGGCGAATGAACCCTGGGCGAACAGGTATCAGGGCGAACAGGTACTAGGGCGAACGTGAATTAGGGCGTACGTACCCGGATTCAGTGAGTTTGGCCACGAAAGAGCTTAAATGTATCATTATTCGTGATACGGTAAAATAAAAAACTATTTCGTGTCTATTTCAGTCGCAAGTTCTTCATAATTAAGTACACGACACCAAAATTAAATTTCAACGTTCAACACTCAGGTGTTACAATTGAAACAGAATCTTCTAAACTTTCTGGGGCCACACGAGATAACCTTGTTTTCAGTATGCTTCGTGTTAATCTTTGGTGGTCTATGTAGAGTTTTGTAGAATTTTGTTTGTCATTTACGTCGTTCTCCTAATTATACCATGCCGTTTTGATATTATCGTCAACTAATATGTTTGAATATCCCTTAAAATTTTGCGGCCAGTTTTATGTAATCAGGGGTACACCCCTGTCCAAGAAGACTGTATTAACTCAACAAGCACCAGCAAAGGGTATCATTTGAGATATGTGCACATTATACGATGGCACAGAGGAGTGTAGTACATTGAGACCTAGCTGGGGAACTGACATTTGGAAAGTTAAAATCGCTCTCCAAAGTTTGTCATAGATTTTTGTTTGTAGTCGTCAATTCGTCCCAATATCAAAGAAAAAGGTCAAGATATGAAGCGAAAATTCCAATTTCTGTAGTATCCTTAATCACAAGCTAACTGGGAAATGTAAGAACTGACTGTCTAAAATGTAGGTAAAAAGAGAAAGGTAATCTTCAATATATCTGAATTTTGAAATCATAGAACTAAGCAAAAAGGTTTACTTTAGGTCTTCAAAAGGTTCTGCATTTCAAATTGCAGTGCGAACGGTAGATATCATTATGTCATGTAGACTTATGCATCATTCGTATCCATTTTTATGATAAACAATTTTCAAGCGAATAGAATGAACCCGATGATAGATGTACATCTATGAATTAAAGTCACAACTATATGCGTAATCTTGTGTATATTTTATCATTACAACAATCAACTGTGTCAAAATACCTCAATTTACTGTACGTTTGTAAAAATAAATCAAGTAGTCTACTTCTGCATTTAATAAAATAACACTATTTAAGGTATCAAAATGAATGTTTGCTTCTTTGAAATGGTAACGCAAAGTTTCAACGTACTGTCTAGTTTTGTTATCTTTTTGGATCCCTATTTCTTAAATAAACCATTGACTAACTTATTTCGCCTTTTACACTAATAAAATCAAAATAGTACAACCTTAAAAAAGAATTACGAACACCAAAATAATTCAACGAAACAGTAAAACATCAACAAAAACAAGTAATGTCAAGTCCAAATATTACAGGAAAACTATGTCCCAGCCCAATCATGGACGGGACACAACTATTCGGAATATTTTTAAGTAAATAATTGATGAGAAGAGATTATTGAAATTAAAAGAAATATCGTTTTAAACAATATGACCTCATAAAAACATGTGTACATGAAAAGAAAAATTGTAGTTTTATTACTTTATAGTAGATACGATATAATCCATTCATCAGCGCTTTGTTGTATGATGTTGGAATCACGTAAAACAAAAAATTTCCCCGTTAAACAGTAGTTTTTACCTTCATAATTTGTCATCAAAAGGCTTTAAGAATTACCCTTTTTGCCTAATGCATAGAACATTATGTTTCACGTTTGAATAAAACAAAAAAGAAAGGTATGCGATGGCAGCTTTGGAATAAAAAATTTGTAAGGGTTCCGCGGAACCCAGTGTCTCGCCTACTATTGCTGTAAATCGCAGGCTCAACAAAAGTGAGGAAAAAATCAATAAAAATATTCCTCTTGATACTCTCTTATGATTGTAAGAAGCTTCTGTCCAAGTTTGGTAAAAATCTAGGATATTTAATGAATCTAATAAATGTTTTGAAAACTTAACTGCAGACTGTATGTAATGTAAACTGGAAGAAAATCTAGTAAAATACAGAAAAATGGAGTTATCTTTTTACAAAATTTACTTCTGGATACTATCTTATGATCATAAATAAGCTTCTGTCCAATTTTGGTACAAACCCAGGATAGTTTAAGAAAGATGTTAAAATTTTAAAAACTATAACCACAGAGTAAGTAAGTAAGTAAGTAATTTTTATTGGTTTAAAATCCAAAATTACAGGATTGATACCAAAACAATACAAATTTGTTATACACAAACATACAAACATATATATATCATACCAAATTTATAAACATTATATGCGAAGGTGGTACCACAAAGTTATTTAGTGCTTAATAGAGCATTTCTAGAAATGTACATGTCGCTTATAAATTTAACAATAATTCTAATTATATCAGTCTCAACACACGTATACAAAAATTTTAATCTTGCTTCATTAGTCATATTGAAAAAAGAGGGAACTATTTCACTAATTCTGGAAAACAGTTGGTCTCTAATTATATTTAGTTTTCACAGAGTGAATGTAATGTTTCCCCGCAGAAAAAATGGATTTATTTTTTTTCAAAATTTACTTCTGGATACTATCTTATGACCATAAACAAGCTTCTTTCCAAGCTTGGTACAAACCCAGGATAGTTTAAGAAAGTTATTAAAATTCTAAAAACTTTAACCACTGAGTGAATGTTATGTTTCCCTGCAGAAAAAGTAAGTCCATTTAAAAGTAAAATACGGAAAAAAAGGAATTTCAATTTTACAAAATTTACTTCTGGATACTATCTTATAATTATAAACAAGCTTCTGTCCAAGTTTGGTACAAACCCAGGATAGTTTAAGAAAGTTATTAAAATTCTAAAAACTTTAACCACAGAGTAAATGTTATGTTCCCCGCAGAAAAAACTAAGTCCATTTATAAGTAAAATACGGAAAAAATGGAATTTTATTTTTACAAAATTTACTTCTGGATACTATCTAATGATCATAAACAAGCTTCTGTCCAAGTTTGGTAGAAATCCAGTATAGTTTAAGAAAGTTATTTGAATTTCAAAAACTTTAACCACAGGGTGAATATTTGTGGACGCCGCCGACGACGACGCCGACGGAATGTAGGATCGCTTAGTCTCGCTTTTTCGACTAAAGTCGAAGGCTCGACAAAAACCAAACTGCATGCCACTTATGATTTGCATTTGATGTCAAATTTGCTGACTAAAAGCTGAAATAAAAAAAATGCACCATACGACTTTTTGACGACCAATCTTAAATTCAAGTAAAATCATTTTTCTAGGACTGTGCCAACTTTTAGCCGTGTACTATGAAGTGAAATTAAACTCCTTTAATACTCGACTTTTTCCTATTCTGTCACTGCACTACATTAATTGTCGGAAACTAATTCTTCCAAAATCTTTGACACTGTTTGAAAAAATACTCGGCTTTTATCACATATTTATTAAAGCCAAAACCAAACGTATACCCTTACAATTTATATTTATTGATAACAATGATGAGGATTCTTTTAAAATTTAAAATCACTGTAAAACTGAATATCCTGAACTCCTATAAATATAACACCATACCTGTCAATCTATGAACATTTAAATGCAGTTCATGAACAAATATCAAGTCATAACGCATACGAACTTCAGTTGCATTTAAGTATATAGGGGACAATTTTTTTTTATTCAAATCTAACACTATCCAAAATAAGTTAACAAATTCAATTATTTTATAATATCAACTACCAAGCTAAGATTTTTTTTTCTAATCTTTGTTCAATTATTCAACATTTATATACAATAGATATATTACATAATATACAAAAATATTCACAAAACACTGGTTAAAAGTATAATGCAAGACGCTTGCACAAGATTAGTCCACTTCAAAATGTTTTTTTTTTCAAAAACATTTCACATACATTTTACACGACACAAATATTCACACAGGTAAGTTATATACTATTTACTAATGTGCTTGCGTCTCAGTATCTATCATTTAGTGCAACCTCTATTTACTTATGGGGGTTTCCTTGACTGACTATAAAGCCCTCGCATTGTCGATCCAACATGATTATTGATATTAACTTGCAATAGAATAATTGAGCATTCAAGGGAAGTAGAGAAAGCGTGGAAGTTACTTAAATGTATTGTCAAGTTGTTTTGAAAGAGACAAATTATTTATGACCTTAAAGTAGGGAAATTGGTGTATATTAACAGTGTTGGACACTAAAGTTGTAAATTGATAAGCACTTAATTTGATAGTAAATTCCAACAGCTGTTTGAACTTCGTGACTAGGGCGAATTACGAATTTGTCGGTATTCAATGGACACTTTCTAATGTAAACAGTCTAGGGCTCAGGAATCCGGGGAAACAGATTCCTTTTCTGAATCACAGGTTATTTAAACACGGCGGATGTCTAAAAAATCCAAGTTAAGGGGTAAAATTATCAGATGTGACTCACAGGAAAAGGGTCAATTGGCAGGTATGATAACATAAATATAATGACTCCGGGATGTTTACCAAATGTTCAGAAGGATACATACGTAACAAATATGTGATAAAAATAAATTTACTAGTGAATCATTATAAGACTGTAGTGCTACCTAAAATAATTCATAAATGTACATGTTATTAAAAAACAACTCGAACCCAAGTATCCACACTAGAATGCATTGAACAATCACATTCTCAAGTAACAGTATGATAATGTAGTGCTACCAGTATCAGAATGTTTGGAACAAAAGAATAAAGGATATATCTATTGCATGACGCACTGACCAGTCATTTGACTTAGAAATGTACATATATAAAAAATAAATAAAACACACAAACATCTACATAAGTTTGTATCGACGTATAACATTACTGAAGAATCTATCATAAAATGAAACTGTAGTTTGTAAATATCCTTTCATTGGACTGTTCATTTGATGTGAATAATGTCTCAAGGGTTGATAGATAAATCATTCTGTTTTATCATTCTGATCCAATCTGTAAGGTTATGTTTGTAGATGGAAAATTAAAAAAAAGCAACATTTAAACAACATGTTCTTCCTCTCAACATGTGTGTGTTTGTCTTTTCTCTGTACTTTCCCTTTCAATGTTGTAGATCTACTGGTCGTGGTTTAACGTCTTGATTATTTCTAGGTAGTTCTTCTGTAGACGTATTTTATAATCTGGAACATCTAGTAGTTCTAAATTAATGTATAAATGTATTATAAATAAAATATTCATTAATATATCTTGCTGTCTTTCCATTCACTACATAACATAAGAGACAATAACAATCAAAACCAAGGAGTAAACAAAGACTCACAAAACCAAAGGACATTTACATCAACAGTTATATATAATTATTAAGAAACAACACAAACTCCACTAAAAACCAGGAGGGAAATCAGGTGCCCCGGAAGGGTAAGCATTTCCTGCACCGTATATGGCACCCGTCGTGTTATTTCTTTGTTCAGTTCGGTAACGATTAACGGTTATTGTGACTGAGGAAGAATATCAAAATGATATGATTTCTGACACACTTTTGTCAAAACGGCCAATCAGCTCATGATGGCGACCGTAAAATTTCTTGAGTGATGACCTTAATTTGATTGATTCATAGCCCTGTCTTAGCAACTTTTGAGAAAGCTAGCTCTAGAGTAACGTATCAATTGAGGCACATATACTCCATATACTGGTGCCGTTGGGATGTTGCAACACAGAAATAAGCTTCGAGGATATACCAATAGATTGATTACACCTTCAATATTTAGGAGGAACATTTCCGCTAAAGAGCCAAATGCTTTCTGTCATGTTTTTGTTTTAATAGTATCAATTTAATAATGCATAATGTTAATAGTTTCTTCTAATCAATATATTTTTTAAACAATATATACTACTGTTATGGAATGTGGTCAAATTGGTATTGCAGAGCAATATGCAATCAAAGAAAGCATTTGCTGGTTTCAATTTTAAATACTTTTTTTCATATCTAATATTTCTGACTATCTTTTTTTTAAAATTTCAATTCAATAAAAAAAGTTTCAGCAACCCAATAATCATTCCTAATTTTGACCGCATACATAGAAAATGGTAGTTATATTGTATGTGTGCCCTCATTTTATCCATTTTATTTTGGCTTCAAATCGGCCAGTGAACCAATCCTTCCTTGAAATACACAGTTGTAAGATGTCTTTGAAAACAACATTTGTTGCTAGAAAATAAACCAACAGTTGAGACCATACAAATTAAAAGGGTAGAATAGGTATCATTCTTGATGCAGTAGCACTTACTATTAATTAGTGAACAGGGTCCCCTTTTACTATTGTACATTTGTTGGCCATACAATTTGGGAACAGTACGACATAAACAGTGGTAAACCACAAGTTTTTACAGTCTGCAATATGCTACAGAAATTGAATTGTACCATGAACAAATAGTGTACACCTAGACAAATTCAAGTTGATTTTATTTCTAAAAAATGAAAAATGGCGAATTTTGTGAAATATTCTTTATTGCAAGCCGAGATGAAATATTATTTGTCGGATGTAACTATAATTCGACTCTGTTAGGCTTACATATTTCTTTATAGTATTGTGGATCAAAATAAACTAGAGGCTCTAAAGAGCCTGTGTCGCTCACCTTGGTATATGTGAATATTAAACAAAGGAAGCAGATGAATTCATGACAAAATTGTGTTTTGTTGATGGTGATGTGTTTTTAAATCTTACTTTACTAAACAGTCTTGCTGCTTACAATTATCTCTATCTATAATGAAATTGGCCCAGTAGTATCAGTGGAAATGTTAATTAAAAATTTACAAATTTTATGAAAATTGTTAAAAATTGACTATAAAGGACAATAACTCCTTAGGGGGTCAATTGACCATTTTGGTCATGTTGACTTATTTATAGATCCTACTTTGCTGAACATTATTGCTGTTTACAGTTTATCTTTATCTATAATAATATTCAAGATGATAACCAAAAACAGCAAAATTTCCTTAAAATTACCGATTCACGGGCAGCAACCCAACAACAGGTTGTCAGATTCATCTTCCAATTACAGGGCAGATAGATATTGATCTGATAAACAAATTCACCCCAAGTCAGATTGCTCTAAATGCTTTGGTTTTGAGTTATAAGCCAAAAACTGCATTTTACCCCTATGTTCTATTTTTAGCCTTTGTGGCCATCTTGGTTGGTTGACCTGGTCACGCCACACATTTTTAAAACTAGATACCCCAAAGATGATTGTTGCCAAGTTTGGATTAATTTGGCCCAGTAGTTTCAGAGGAGAAGATTTTTGTAAAAGATAACTAAGATTTACGAAAAATGGTTAAAAATTGACTATAAAGGGCAATAACTCCTAAACGGGTCAACTGACAATTTTGGTCATGTTGACTTATTTGTAAATCCTACTTTGCTAAACATTATTGCTGTTTACAGTTTATCTCTATCTATAATAATATTCAAGATAATAACCAAAAACTGCAAAATTTCCACAAAATTACCAATTCAGGGGCAGCAACCCAACAATGGGTTGACCGATTCATCTGAAAATTTCAGGGCAGATAGATCTTGACCTGATAAACATTTTTACTCCATGTCAGATTTCCTCTAAATGCTTTGGTTTTTGAGTTATAAGCCAAAAACTGCATTTTACCCCTATGTTCTATTTTTAGCCGTGGCGGCCATCTTGGTTGATTGACCGGGTCACGCCACACATTTTTTAAACTAGATACCCCAATGATGATTGTGGCCAAGTTTGGTTCAATTTGGCCCAGTAGTTTCAGAGGAGAAGATTTTTGTAAAAGTTAACGACGACGGACGACGGACGACAGACGACGGACGACGGACGACAGACGCCGGACGCAAAGTGATGGGAAAAGCTCACATGGCCCTTCGGGCCAGGTGAGCTAAAAAGGGCAATTTATTTTTTTGTTACCAACTTCATCAGCTGGATAAGCAGCTATCTCCACCAGGAGTTGCTTGATATGTTTGTTGACAGAATAAGTTGAAATTACAAAATATGCTGTCATGGTGACAAAATGGGGTAATATGAGTGACACACAATTTTGCAGACAAATTGATGAACTTTCAAAACATGATATGATTGGCAATTTGTTGCGAATGATACAATTGTATGGAAAGCCAACGGGGTCAAAATTCTTAATTTGTAACTTGTCAATTTGTAACTTGTAACTGTGTGATTTGTCAATTTGTATATTGAAGTTTTGTAACATGTCGATTCGTAAATTGTCAATTTGTAAATTGATGTTCTGTAACTTGTCAATTTGTATATTGATGTTTTGTAAATTGTCGATTCATAAATTGTCAATTTGTACATTGATGTTTTGTAACTTGTCCATCGCTATCGTAAATTGTCAATTTGTATATTGATGTTTTGTAACTTGTCGATTCGTAAATTGTCAATTTGTATATTGATGTTTTGAAACTAGTGGATTCGTAAATTGTCAATTTGTATATTGATGTTTTGTAAATTCGTTAAATGTCAATGTGTGAAATATCGATGTGCAAATGGAAGTTTTTAACGACCTTGATTGGTAACATACAGCCCTTGAACGGGCGGCTTGTTAATAATGTCAATGTGCGAAATGTCATGCTTGTATTATGCTAACGATCATTATGACGACAGATGGCGCTCAGTTTCTTCTTTGGTGTATAAGCCTCCTGTAAGAAGGAAAACTCCATATGGAATATATATACTTAAGTAATTTTAATCAATTAGTTACAGCAAATGCGTCTAAAAGAAATCAATACAAAAATTGCATGTTTACAGGATCCCAGTTTTATTTTGTTTACTGGCGTGGACTTTCGTTCGAGACGGAAACTATATAAAAATACATCCCGACTAGTTCAGTCCCTACGCGACGTAATTGATCTCTCTTATTTGCGAGGTAAATGAAATAGTCTTTGGTCATTACGACTGGATTATTCAGGTAAATACAATCAGGAGATGTGGTAATAAACCGTATGATTGCCAATGAGACAACTATGGCCAACAAAGCAAAGTTCAAATAAAGTCGATGTAAGCAGGTATAGGCAACCTACGACCTTCAACAATGAGGAAACTTAATACCATATAGTCGGCTTTAAAAGGCTACATCATTACTGTAAAACCCAGGTTCTAGTTACAGTACAGCCTGTGACATTCTCTTAATTATGTCCACCCTCTTGCATTTATTGGGGTCATAAAACATAGGTTGATGTTTTATCTAATAATGTTACCTGTTGTAATCAGTCAGGGTTGAGGTTTCAACTTGTATGTTTCTTTAAAATTAACCTGTACAGGTAACTTATCTTTCTTTAAAATTGACATTTCACCTTGTTTTGAAAATGTAGAATAAGACATTGTTTTAGTCTTTGTTAATTAATATTATTTTTTGATTTTTCTGTCTTTTGAATTAATTAAAATTTATTTTTTTATTTTTTTATTTGTTTTTATTCATTTTTGTATGATTTTGTTTCTTATTCTTTAAATGTCTTCTTAGTAAGGATCTTGAGAAGCAAAAAGACAAATGTGTCAAAGATAAAGTTATTGACTAGCATTTAAAAGACAACAGGCTTTAATTAATTTTTTTTAAAAGTAAAAAAAAAAAAAAATGTACATGATGTTCATTGAATTTAATTGTTTATTTGCATTATTTAATGAATTATCATTAATAATAACTAATAATCAAGCAAATTATATTTTTAAAGAAACCATGAAGGAAGTAATTTTTAGCAAGCCTGTTTCTTAACAAAATAAAATGATCAGACAATATTAATATCCTCTTATAATAAATTTTTATAACATCTATTATTATTCAGGAAAACTACAAATATCATTATACAGTTTTAATAGGAAAAAACTATTTTTGTCTATCTTTTTTTTTTAAATCTGAAGTCAGGGGTTAACATCATGGCCAACTATTTTCCTCAGTGTAAGCCAGTACGAGTTATCGCGCATGATTTTGATTTCTTATCCGTCTGATCAGTGTTTTCTGTGTGTGATATCTTATCAAGACAACATGCTGAGTTTGTAAAGACAATGTTGACACTCGTAAAGACAATGTTGACACTCGTAAATAATTTGACAACCCTAAGTAAACAATATTATAAATATATGACATTGTAGCATGCTAGGTTCCGCATGAATACGAGTTGTATAAACTGACTTTATTTCCAAAAGATAAAATTAGATTTTACCGAATATCAACAATGATCAAACCGCACATACAAAATAAAAAGTCGAAAAAGGACAAATATGAGATCATGATTACCAAACATATACGAATATGAGACAACGTAGAGTTTGAATACACATACACAAACTCATTGCAACATTTTGATTTTTTATTAAAAGAATAAATTCAGTCTCTGCTTTTACTCTTGTTTTACTTTCCAGAATTGTATGTTTATTAATATTTTCTCTAACTTTTCAGCCATGATTTCAGAGAGATATTTCAAAATTGGCCTTCAACACTAAATGCTTTTATAGAACTTTTGCCAGCGATGATGCAGTTTGTTTATAAATCACAATGGAAAACACGCTACAGTACATAAACGTATTGTCCTTTAAATAGCTTTAATTTTGCTATGTGAAAAAAAAAGAGAAATGTCGTATTAATAGTGAAAAGAATAAATGTAGAGCTAAATTTCCAAATTTCTTTAAAAATGCTTTCAGTTAAGACAAAAAGTTAACGATCTGAAAAGCGTCTTCTATGTAAAATAAATTTGCAGATTTTGACACTTCTATCACATTCACTGGCTACTTATACATGCTATAGAACAATAGACAATTTCTCAAATTAGATTGTTTTTTTTTTAAAGTTTGGATGTTCCGAAGTGACAAAGTTTTTCTTAAAAAGATCAGCTTGCAGGTCATCTTATAATGGACACTCTTTCAATACAGGTTTCTCATTTTCAACAATATTTATACACGCTTCACATGTTCGTTGATGGAAGGATAGGTCTCTCTAACAATAATGATATAGTCTTAGATTACTTGTTTTTTTTTATATAGATAAGCCAATCGAAGCACATACTTCTGATACTAATGAATTTATGTACTGATATTCTCAAACTAATCATCAAATTTTCCCAAAATTTTATTGCATGCCGCCTAAAACCGTAAAGAAAGTCCCACAGAAATAGTGTATACAATAGTGTTCCGAGTATAATATAAAAAAGGGGGGAACATATAATTACTGATATGTAAAGGAAAGTTTTAACCACGGATACAGTGTTATCTGAAATTCACAACAGGTGATCAAAAACTTGATGAAATTTGTGAACTTCACGCATATATCTTTAGAACATGCTAATTGAAACAACAGGGGTCGCAGGCATCTGTTTTCATGTTTTAACGATTCAAATTATCTCATTCATTCGATAAATAAAAAATTCTGTAAATACATGTACAATATAAATGCAAGAACATTTGGTATGAGTGCCAATGAGACAGCTCTCCGTAAACTTTACATTAACAGTTCTACAATAATCAAAATAAGTTTCCTTTTTGAATGTAAAAGTTCACAAAATTAATATATTTCACGATAGAAACTTCTGAAAGGACAAAGCCAAATAAAAAATAATATTTATTTTGTTCTACGCGATTTATTTTTCTAAAAGTTAAGTGGATAAAAGGAGAATGTGCATCAAACAAGCAATAGACTAGTATATATCACATGTACATGTAAGACAGTACAGCGATTCATATTGCCAATCAAAAGCAGTGAAAAGGTATCAAATTGATGAAAGAAAATTTGACGTATAAGATATCATTCCAAATCCATCTACTACAAAAGATCTTCTGAAAGTGTTACTGCATCTGGAAAATTTAAGATAATGACACTTTTCCTGTTTCATCAAAACTAATTGGTCTTTTTAAAACATGAGAATAATATTTATAAAATATATATCTATTACTTCTATGTAAATCAGTTGAACATGTTTAAGTTTCAAAATACCATATGACACCGGTCGACCAGACTGAGTGTTCATTATCTTTCAATACAATTTTTTACATACATTTTCACATCTAAAATTACTAGGCTGCATTTAACAAACCTTATCTAAAATCATGTCTTTTTTTAATTATAATTAGGATATCTAGTTTTAAAAAGTTTACTGTGACCCCGCTTGTCAACCAAAATGGCCGTCATGGCTAAGAAATAAATAAAAGGGGGGCATGCAAGTGCATGATGTCAATTATTTATAAACAGCCGGTGACATAGAAAATTCGAAAAGGGCCAGATGATTATCTTCAAAATGTTGAGCTCCACCATTTGTCCATTTACTATAAAATTCTCACATAAGTTCTTAAAGGAGTTATTGCATGGCCCTTAAGGTGGTACCCAACACTTTCCCTAAAATAAAGTTGGCTCGTTTAATTTTCATAAAATTTTGACAAAGTATTTAACTCTGACCCTTTAACAAAAAATTTCAAATTTCAAAAATTTTGAACCAACCGTTTTTTCAGAAAAAATACACTGGTTATATAGCAATTTGACACACAATATTTTTGATCATTGAGAAGCTCATTATTCCTTTTACAACACAACGTAATTAAAAAGTTAGGCTAACTTAACAGAGTTATCTCCCTGTAGTGTTAGGTACCATCTTAAATTATGAATTTGAAGTTCTTTTTATCAATTTCGATCTATTATTTTCAAACATTTAAAAGTCATATAGCAAACTTAGGAAGTCAAGATATACAAATAAATCGACTTGGCCAATATCCTTATAAAACTGATTGACCTTTAATTAAGATTTTTTTTCATTTCACTGCATTTTTACACGCCCGTCACTATTTTTACAGGACGTATGATTGTATACACCCGTCCGTCCGTCTGTCCTTCCTTCCATCCGTCAGTTCCTCCATCTATCAGTTATTCTGTCCATCCGTCCGTCTATCTATCTTTCTGTCCATCGGGAACATGTCGCACCGTAACTTGAGATCCAGTTTTCATGAAACTTAACAAAGTTATTGCTTGTAATGGTCAAACTATCTGTAAGCCTTTTAGTGAAAATCATTTTAATCTTTTTGAGTTACAGGACTTTACAGTAAGTAAAACAGGAGTGTGTTTTTTTTTACATGTCGCGCCATATCTCAAAAAACGATTAATCATTATTGCATCAAACTTTACACACTTCTTAGTAATATAAATCTTAACTTCTGAATACTTTTTGGTGATGTTTTAAATTTTGTTTATTTAGCGTTATTTAGGGTTTTTTTTTGTAAAAAAGGGGGGGGGGGGGGGGTGGTCACATATTGAGATGTATCTCAAAACCTATAAAAAAAAAATATCATAATGTTAAAAAAAATTAGATATCAGTGTTTGCTATTGAGTATTTATATTCCATTTAATATTAGTTTGAAGATAGTGAAATACCAGATACGCCTTTCATTAGGAAAATGTGAAGTACTATAATTACCTACGTCCAAAAGTGCCTGTTTAAAATAAATTTAAACACGCGAAGTTTACTTTACAATAAAAACATATTTTAATTCTTTCAAAAGACAATGTTCACATCCGTGTTAACGTTGCTTTTCATAAATTGTTGGTTTTAAAAAAAATATAAAAAACTGGGTGATATATACATTATTTATATAGACGAAACCGGGTGATTGTGTAGTAAACAACAATGAGAAAACCGGTGTATTTTAATTTTTGACATGACCCATTTCTTTCGTTCCATACACAGAAATACAAGTATTGAGATGCTCAAAATGACTAGTTTTGCAAACTCTGTGTCAGTATCTATCTTCAAATATTTTGAGTGACATACAAATTTTAATTCTACTTAAAAAGCACAAAAAAAATTTGGGAGTGATTTTATTTGAAAAGTAGATCCATGGTTGCTATGGAAACCGAATGGTTCATTAATTTAACTCAAATTCACTTATCAATAAATTTAGTTCACTTTAGTTACATTTTAATAATTTTAAAGACTAAAAAAACCAGATGCTCCGCAGGGCGTAGCTTTATACGACCGCAGAGGTTGAACCCTGAACGGTTGGGGCAAGTATGGACACAACATTCAAGCTGGATTCAGCTCTAAATTTGGATTGTGATTTAATAGTTGACACAGCATAGGTTTCTGACACAGAATGAATGTGTTCTAATGAACTTAAAATTTTTGTTTTCTCTTAGAGCAATTCACTATGCTGTTGAATATTAATTCTCTCAAAAAAATGTTTGAAGAAAATATCTTTTTATTTATGAAATTTCAAATGAGAAAAATTGAACCCAATTTTTTAATCACATCCCCCTTTCCCTTATTCCAAAACTAATCTCAATTAAAATATTCTAATGGAGATTGCAACAATAACTACTCACTTAAATACATCATGAAATATTAAGATGTAAAAAAACTGCTTGTTATCACTGAATGGTAAAGATTATTTAAATTTAACTGTTGGTAGTAAAAAGTGAATATACATTGTATATTGTATATAACAAAGATTTAAGTTGATTCTGGACAAAGAAAGATAACTCCAATTAAAAAAAATCTTGCAATAAGATATTTCTTGCTTACTATTCTGGACAAAGAAAGATAACTCTAATTCAAAAAAAAATTGGCTATTTCACAATATTGTGAAATTAGATATTTCTTGCCATTGCACAATACTGTGCAATTGAAAAGACTTGCTATTGCACAATACTTAATATAATAATTTTAGATCCTGATTTGGACCAACTTGAAAACTGGGCCCATAATCAAAAATCTAAGTACATGTTTAGATTCAGCATATCAATGAGGCCCAAGAATTTAATTTTTGTTAAAATCAAACTTAGTTTAATTTTGGACCCTTTGGACCTTAATGTAGGCCAATTTGAAAACGGGACCAAAAATGAAGAATCTACATACACAGTTAGATTTGGCATATCAAAGAACCCCATTTATTCAATTTTTGATGAAATCAAATAAAGTTAAATTTTAGACCCAGATTTGGACCAACTTGAAAACTGGGCCAATAATCAAGAATCTAAGTACATTTTTAGATTCAACATATCAAAGAACCCAACCGATTCATTTTTTGTCAAAATCAAACTAAGTTTAATTTTGGACCCTTTGGACCTTAATGTAGACCAATTTGAAAACATGACCAAAAGTTAAGAATCTACATACACAGTTAGATTCGGCATATCAAAGAACCCCAATTATTCAATTTTGATGAAATCAAACAAAGTTTAATTTTGGACCCTTTGGGCCCCTTTTTCCTTAACTGTTGGGACCAAAACTCCCAAAATCAATACCAACCTTCCTTTTATGGTCATAAACCTTGTGTTTAAATTTCATAGATTTCTATTCACTTATACTAACGTTATGGTGTGAAAACCAAGAAAAATGCTTATTTGGGTCCCTTTTTGGCCCCTTATTCATAAACTGTTGGGACCGACACTCCCAAAATCAATACCAATCTTCCTTTTGTGGTCATAAACATTGTGTTTAAATTTCATTGATTTCTATTTACTTAAACTAAAGTTATTGTGCAAAAACCAAGAATAATGCTTATTTCGGCCCTTTTTTGGCCCCTAATTCCTAAACTGTTGAAACCAAAACTCCCAAAATCAATCCCAACCTTTCTTTTGTGGTCATAAACCTTGTGTCAAAATTTCATAGATTTCTATTTACTTAAACTAAAGTTATAGTGCGAAAATCAAGAAAATGCTTGTTTGGGCCCTTTTTGGCCCCTAATTCCTAAAATGTTGGGACCAAAACTCCCAAAATCAATACCAACCTTCATTTTGTGGTCATAAACCTTGTGTTTAAATTTCAAAGATTTCTATTCACTTTTACTAAAGTTAGAATGCGAAAACTAAAAGTATTCGGACGACGACGACGACGACGACGACGACGACGACGACGACGACGCCAACGTGATAGCAATATACGACGAAAATTTTTTCAAAATTTGCGGTCGTATAAAAACCACACAACGATATGTCAACTTGCAAGGAGAACTAAATTAGATAAACCTTAGAAATATTGCAAAATGGTACTATTTAAAAAAATAGTCTCACAAAAATTACCATAATTCTTTTAATTTTGATAATTCGACCAAAAACTCTTTCTGGGTGTTTTGTATCTATGGGTACTTCATAAAAATGCTAAAAAACTCATTTTGGTTCTAATACCTCCATAAGCCTGAAAATCTCATGGCGTGTCACATATGTGGTTCAATAAATGTTACCTGTGCACACCGGGTACATCAATAAAGAGACCATGCATGAACCTGTATTGTTTAATTGTGTCATACGAATTTTAGTCGACAGGATGTCACTGGAATACACAGGGACATGTATCAAATATACGTCCTTGGAATACCTAGCTGAATTTTTCACTCTGAAGTTACATCTAACAATAATTCTGACATACCTTTTGTCAATTCGGGAGGAAGCCAAAATATATTTAATAAGATAACGAAATAAAATTTAAAAAGGAAAACAAAACCTATACCTTTTTCACCGAATATACCAGATAAGGTCACACATTTTACTGTAAAGTGTCTTTACTAATGACCGTTCTGAATTGATTCTGTATATCATTCAAAGATTAGTTAAAAAAAAAAAAACTCTTTTAATAAAGAAATTGAAATGTCCGATATTTCGATATTTACATTTCTATAACCTGGCATTGGAAATATTATATTACATTTGTATATCAACATATTATGTCCAAGCTAAAGCTCTTCCTAACATCGCTCCTTGTCAATAGCCGTTGAATAACATAATTAAACAAAAAATGTTATTTATAATAGTATAATTGTAATTTCATTCGTTTAAACGGGCAGTGCATTAGAGTGAAATTAATTTCTCCTGGGTGTTTTCATCAATGTAACATAGAGGGCGTTAGGTTTTCCCGCTTCAAAATTATTTTCGCGGTTCTTTATTGCCCATGTAATCATTCAGCACGACACCGTCAATCTGAACAGTTCGCTTTTCTCTTGGTAAATTTTCATCTTGAACTTAGCCATGGATCCAGAGAATCCAACACCTCTTGAAGAATCTCCTGATGTTTCATTGCAGGACATCTTTAGAGCTGTCAAACAACAAGGTGATATAAACGCTAAACTCCGTCAGGAGTTTATTGATTTAAAAAATGAGGTTCAGGGGTCCTCTTTAGCTGTCGCGTCCCAAGTTAAAAAACTCAAAGTTGATAATGAATATCACTGGAAATATGAGGGTAATAAAGTGCAGCATACACTTAATTCTGAATTTGTAGAAGACCTTAATCAAGTAATTTGGGCTATTGAACATTGCAAATCAGACTACGCCCGTGAAACTGTTGTTGATGTTATTGACAAGCTTAAAAAACGTAACAAATTGATTAAGATTGCTGATAGCAGTGAGGGTGGTTGGGATACTGTTAGGCAGTATGAGACAAACCCGGTTGCAAGTGACACCGAGGATGAAAACAAAATCACCAAAGCAGAAAATAGAGCTATTAAAAAGCGCAAATTCAAGGCTTCAAAAAAGGGTAAATCTTCTTCTAATTATGTAAATAATTCTGCTCAGAATGTACCTAATATTCCAACCTTTCTTTTGTGGTCATAAACCTTGTGTCAAAATTTCATAGATTTCTATTTACTTAAACTAAAGTTATAGTGCGAAAATCAAGAAAATGCTTATTTGGGCCCTTTTTGGCCCCTAATTCCTAAAATGTTAGGACCAAAACTCCCAAAATCAATACCAACCTTCATTTTGTGGTCATAAACCTTGTGTTTAAATTTCAAAGATTTCTATTCACTTTTACTAAAGTTAGAATGCGAAAACTAAAAGTATTCGGACGACGACGACGACGACGACGACGCCAACGTGATAGCAATATACGACGAAAATTTTTTCAAAATTTGCGGTCGTATAAAAACCACACAACGATATGTCAACTTGCAAGGAGAACTAAATTAGATAAACCTTAGAAATATTGCAAAATGGTACTATTTAAAAAAATAGTCTCACAAAAATTACCATAATTCTTTTAATTTTGATAATTCGACCAAAAACTCTTTCTGGGTGTTTTGTATCTATGGGTACTTCATAAAAATGCTAAAAAACTCATTTTGGTTCTAATACCTCCATAAGCCTGAAAATCTCATGGCGTGTCACATATGTGGTTCAATAAATGTTACCTGTGCACACCGGGTACATCAATAAAGAGACCATGCATGAACCTGTATTGTTTAATTGTGTCATACGAATTTTAGTCGACAGGATGTCACTGGAATACACAGGGACATGTATCAAATATACGTCCTTGGAATACCTAGCTGAATTTTTCACTCTGAAGTTACATCTAACATTAATTCTGACATACCTTTTGTCAATTCGGGAGGACCAAAATATATTTAATAAGATAACGAAATAAAATTTAAAAAGGAAAACAAAACCTATACCTTTTTCACCGAATATACCAGATAAGGTCACACATTTTACTGTAAAGTGTCTTTACTAATGACCGTTCTGAATTGATTCTGTATATCATTCAAAGATTAGTTAAAAAAAAAAAAACTCTTTTAATAAAGAAATTGAAATGTCCGATATTTCGATATTTACATTTCTATAACCTGGCATTGGAAATATTATATTACATTTGTATATCAACATATTATGTCCAAGCTAAAGCTCTTCCTAACATCGCTCCTTGTCAATAGCCGTTGAATAACATAATTAAACAAAAAATGTTATTTATAATAGTATAATTGTAATTTCATTCGTTTAAACGGGCAGTGCATTAGAGTGAAATTAATTTCTCCTGGGTGTTTTCATCAATGTAACATAGAGGGCGTTAGGTTTTCCCGCTTCAAAATTATTTTCGCGGTTCTTTATTGCCCATGTAATCATTCAGCACGACACCGTCAATCTGAACAGTTCGCTTTTCTCTTGGTAAATTTTCATCTTGAACTTAGCCATGGATCCAGAGAATCCAACACCTCTTGAAGAATCTCCTGATGTTTCATTGCAGGACATCTTTAGAGCTGTCAAACAACAAGGTGATATAAACGCTAAACTCCGTCAGGAGTTTATTGATTTAAAAAATGAGGTTCAGGGGTCCTCTTTAGCTGTCGCGTCCCAAGTTAAAAAACTCAAAGTTGATAATGAATATCACTGGAAATATGAGGGTAATAAAGTGCAGCATACACTTAATTCTGAATTTGTAGAAGACCTTAATCAAGTAATTTGGGCTATTGAACATTGCAAATCAGACTACGCCCGTGAAACTGTTGTTGATGTTATTGACAAGCTTAAAAAACGTAACAAATTGATTAAGATTGCTGATAGCAGTGAGGGTGGTTGGGATACTGTTAGGCAGTATGAGACAAACCCGGTTGCAAGTGACACCGAGGATGAAAACAAAATCACCAAAGCAGAAAATAGAGCTATTAAAAAGCGCAAATTCAAGGCTTCAAAAAAGGGTAAATCTTCTTCTAATTATGTAAATAATTCTGCTCAGAATGTACCTAATATTCCAACCTTTCTTTTGTGGTCATAAACCTTGTGTCAAAATTTCATAGATTTCTATTTACTTAAACTAAAGTTATAGTGCGAAAATCAAGAAAATGCTTATTTGGGCCCTTTTTTGCCCCTAATTCCTAAAATGTTAGGACCAAAACTCCCAAAATCAATACCAACCTTCATTTTGTGGTCATAAACCTTGTGTTTAAATTTCAAAGATTTCTATTCACTTTTACTAAAGTTAGAATGCGAAAACTAAAAGTATTCGGACGACGACGACGACGACGACGACGACGACGACGACGACGACGACGACGACGACGACGCCAACGTGATAGCAATATACGACGAAAATTTTTTCAAAATTTGCGGTCGTATAAAAACCACACAACGATATGTCAACTTGCAAGGAGAACTAAATTAGATAAACCTTAGAAATATTGCAAAATGGTACTATTTAAAAAAATAGTCTCACAAAAATTACCATAATTCTTTTAATTTTGATAATTCGACCAAAAACTCTTTCTGGGTGTTTTGTATCTATGGGTACTTCATAAAAATGCTAAAAAACTCATTTTGGTTCTAATACCTCCATAAGCCTGAAAATCTCATGGCGTGTCACATATGTGGTTCAATAAATGTTACCTGTGCACACCGGGTACATCAATAAAGAGACCATGCATGAACCTGTATTGTTTAATTGTGTCATACGAATTTTAGTCGACAGGATGTCACTGGAATACACAGGGACATGTATCAAATATACGTCCTTGGAATACCTAGCTGAATTTTTCACTCTGAAGTTACATCTAACATTAATTCTGACATACCTTTTGTCAATTCGGGAGGAAGCCAAAATATATTTAATAAGATAACGAAATAAAATTTAAAAAGGAAAACAAAACCTATACCTTTTTCACCGAATATACCAGATAAGGTCACACATTTTACTGTAAAGTGTCTTTACTAATGACCGTTCTGAATTGATTCTGTATATCATTCAAAGATTAGTTAAAAAAAAAAAAACTCTTTTAATAAAGAAATTGAAATGTCCGATATTTCGATATTTACATTTCTATAACCTGGCATTGGAAATATTATATTACATTTGTATATCAACATATTATGTCCAAGCTAAAGCTCTTCCTAACATCGCTCCTTGTCAATAGCCGTTGAATAACATAATTAAACAAAAAATGTTATTTATAATAGTATAATTGTAATTTCATTCGTTTAAACGGGCAGTGCATTAGAGTGAAATTAATTTCTCCTGGGTGTTTTCATCAATGTAACATAGAGGGCGTTAGGTTTTCCCGCTTCAAAATTATTTTCGCGGTTCTTTATTGCCCATGTAATCATTCAGCACGACACCGTCAATCTGAACAGTTCGCTTTTCTCTTGGTAAATTTTCATCTTGAACTTAGCCATGGATCCAGAGAATCCAACACCTCTTGAAGAATCTCCTGATGTTTCATTGCAGGACATCTTTAGAGCTGTCAAACAACAAGGTGATATAAACGCTAAACTCCGTCAGGAGTTTATTGATTTAAAAAATGAGGTTCAGGGGTCCTCTTTAGCTGTCGCGTCCCAAGTTAAAAAACTCAAAGTTGATAATGAATATCACTGGAAATATGAGGGTAATAAAGTGCAGCATACACTTAATTCTGAATTTGTAGAAGACCTTAATCAAGTAATTTGGGCTATTGAACATTGCAAATCAGACTACGCCCGTGAAACTGTTGTTGATGTTATTGACAAGCTTAAAAAACGTAACAAATTGATTAAGATTGCTGATAGCAGTGAGGGTGGTTGGGATACTGTTAGGCAGTATGAGACAAACCCGGTTGCAAGTGACACCGAGGATGAAAACAAAATCACCAAAGCAGAAAATAGAGCTATTAAAAAGCGCAAATTCAAGGCTTCAAAAAAGGGTAAATCTTCTTCTAATTATGTAAATAATTCTGCTCAGAATG
Source organism: Mytilus trossulus (assembly GCF_036588685.1). Taxonomy (NCBI): domain Eukaryota; kingdom Metazoa; phylum Mollusca; class Bivalvia; order Mytilida; family Mytilidae; genus Mytilus; species Mytilus trossulus. The sequence goes on from NW_026963296.1 coordinate 2,555,252, forward strand.
TACCTAATATTCCAGCAAAATTCCAACAGCAGCCCTTTCGGGAACCTCAATCCGGTTGGTATTCCGGATTCCCGTTATATTCAAACATGCCCAGCACGAGCGGAAGTCAGCCTAGAGTTCAACAAGGAGCCTGCTATGGTTGTGGATCTAACCAACACTGGAGGAATAGATGCCCATTCAATCCTAAAGCAGTCGGCAAGCCAAAAACGGAATGATTTCATAAAAGATGAGTATTTAAATATTTCTAGTGATAGTCAATCGAGTGCACACTATCTTACACACGATTATTTTGAATATGAGCAAGGTCAGGCTAAGATTATCGTTAAAGGTAGATTAAAGAGACATATTGATTTTTGGTATAGCATTGGTTGTTATGATTTCATTATTGATACTATTTTACACGGATATAAAATACCTTTTTATACCACACCGCCTTCCGCTTGTTTACAAAACAATCGTTCTGATTTAACACACAGTGATTTTGTTTTAGAAGCTATTGATGATCTTTTGATAAGAGGACTTATTATTGAATGTACTAATGATAAACCATTAGTTGTAAATCCTTTAACTGTTTCTGTTCAAAACAATGGTAAAAAACGTTTAATTTTAGATCTACGTCATGTAAATTTGCATCTGTGGAAGACATCTGTGAAATTTGAAGATATCCGTGTAGCTATGCAATTTATTAAACAAGATTTTTATTGTTTTAAGTTTGATATACATTCAGCTTATCACCATTTAGACATATACGAGCCGCATACTGATTACCTTGGTTTTTCTTGGACATATGGTAAAAGTACAAAGTATTTTAAATTTCTCGTCCTACCTTTTGGATTGAGTTCTGCCTGTTATATATTTACTAAAGTCACCAGGCCGCTAATTAAAAAATGGAGAGGTGAGGGTAAACAAATTCTTATGTATTTAGATGATGGATTTGGCACCCATTCTGATATTAATTCGTGTACAGATATTGCCGCACAAGTTAAACAAGATCTTATTGATAGTGGGTTTGTACCCAAGGTTGAAAAATCCATGTGGTCTCCCAGTAAAACATTGATATATTTAGGCTATTTTATTGATACAGACAAAGCTATTCTGAGCATTCCAGTTGAGAGACTGTCAAAATTGTGTGATACTATTATACAAGTTGAACAATCTTTAGGAAATTTAGGTAGAGTTTATGTGAGAACTATAGCTTCCGTTATTGGCCAGATTATATCCATGTCGTATGTTATAGGAAATGTGGCTTATATTATGACTAAATATCTTAGTATTGATGTAATGTCAGCTTGTTCTTGGAAATCTTATATTGAACTTTCAGCTCAAAGTAAAGAGCAGCTTATATTCTGGAAGAAAAATATTAAATGTGTTAATTTTAAACATTTTGTATCCGATTTTTCGTGTCACACTATTGTTTATAGTGATGCTAGTGGCACTGGATATGGTGGATACACAGTAGAAAATCCTAAGAATATTGCTCATGGTATGTGGCATGAAACCGATGTACACCGTAGTTCTACTTGGAGAGAACTTACGGCTGTTGAATGTGTATTGCATTCTTTGATAGATTTTATGAGAGATAAACGCATTAAATGGTTTACGGATAACCAAAACGTTGTTTCAATTGTTCATAAAGGCAGTATGAAGCCTGATTTGCAAGATATTGCATATGACATTTTTGTGACTTGTTTAAAGTACAACGTGTCCTTAGAGGTTGAATGGATACCCAGGGCTCAGAATGAAATTGCAGACTATATTAGTCGTATCATAGACACTGATGACTGGGGTATTGCAGTACACGTTTTTGTATATTTGGATTCCCTGTGGGGACCTCATGAAATTGATTGGTTTGCCAGTGATCATAACCATCGATTACCTGTATTTTACTCCAGGTATTGGAATGTACATTCAATGGGTATTGATGCGTTCACTGTCAATTGGCAAGGTATTAATGGGTGGTATGTTCCCCCAGTTTGCCTATTATTGAAAGTCCTTATGTACATGCAGCAGTGCAAGGCATATGGTACTGTTATTTTACCTTTGTGGAGATCGGCGAATTACTGGCCGTTTTTGTGTCCCAAAGGTGATGGATTTATTGATCAGGTGTTGGGTTTCTATTACCTACCTACTAACAAAGCTAACTTTTTACCTGGTAGAGGGAATAAATCGGTTTTTGGCAATATTGATTTACCATTTAAGGTGTTGGCTCTTAGAATGGATTTTAGGGAGACATTAAATTAACTATTAGTATTAACTTGGTGGTAGTTATTTATGTATTGGTTGACATTTTTATTGCATATACTTTATTGTATTTTTCATTTTATTGGTGTACTGTATTATGTATTATATTGATGAACTATATCAAAACTTTGAAAGAACTACATATTTATTTAAAATTATGTTATCAAATATGTTTTTCCAGGTATTCAGAAACGATATTACAGAGTTACCAAATGATCTTGACAGCTATTTAGCAATTATTCCCGATTTGTTAGCGCAAAGTAAATCAGACAACACAGTAAAGAAATACTACTATGGTTTTTTGAGATGGAAAAAGTGGGCCGAAATCAACCATATTTCTGATGTCGATATTTTACCGACAAAACCGTTATATTTGGCTTTATATTTAGCTTCTTTAGTGCAATTTTCTGCCACGTCTAGCCCCGTATGTGATGCATATTATAGTATAAAGTGGGCGCATTCGATTATTGGTGCAGATTCTCCTACAGATTCGCAACTAGTGAAATGTGTTTTTGAAGGCGCTAAAAGGAAATTAGGCTCACAAATCAAGAAGAAAGAGCCGATAACTCCTGAGTTATTGCAGGCTATGTATGATAAGTTTTTTTGTGTAGAAAATATTTTTTCACAACGTACCATTTGTGCGTGTATATTGGGATATGCAGGATTTATGCGTGTATCAGAATTGTTAAATTTGCGTTATTTTGATATTAATTTCAAATCATCCCACATTTCAATTTTCATCGAAAAAAGCAAGACGGATATTTACAGAGATGGAAACTGGTTGATTATTGCGAAGACCGGGACAACGTTGTGTCCAGTTCGAAATTTGGAATTATATATGCAATGGAGTGGTATTCAATCTGATTCAAATCTGTATTTATTCAGAAATTTGTCGCAAGTGAAAGGAAAATTTGTTTTTCGTTTAATGAATAAGCCTTTAAGCTACACAAGGATGAGGGAAATTTTCATTGATGCTTTTTCACCATTTGTTCCCGATATAAAATCATATGGATTACATAGTTTACGATCTGGGGGTGCTACAGCCGCAGCGAGATTTGGAGTTTCAGACAGACTTTTTAAACGTCATGGACGTTGGAAGTCGGACACTTCAAAGGATGGCTATGTTAAAGACGATTTATCAGAACGTATGATCGTTTCCCAGAATTTGGGAATTTAACTTAAATTTCTTTTTGTTTTAATTAATTGCAATTTGGACTATATAGCATTTTCATACTATATTTATATTATAGCTTCCCGTTCTTTGGGTTCAGCATCGGCGTTGTCGTGCAACTATCCACTTTACAAAGTCTTTGGTATTTATTATAGCCTTTTTATGGCGTGTATATTCAGAGTTTATATATATTTGGATATTTGGTACAAGTATTGATTATATTTGGATATTTGGTACAAGTATTAATTATACTTGGATATTTGGTACCAGTATTGGTTTTATGTCTACATTGATGGGTTGTTTATACCAGGAGAATTGTAATTTCATTCGTTTAAACGGGCAGTGCATTAGAGTGAAATTAATTTCTCCTGGGTGTTTTCATCAATGTAACATAGAGGGCGTTAGGTTTTCCCGCTTCAAAATTATTTTCGCGGTTCTTTATTGCCCATGTAATCATTCAGCACGACACCGTCAATCTGAACAGTTCGCTTTTCTCTTGGTAAATTTTACTTCTGGTTAAAAGTTTATTCAGCTATTTGAGAGTTTTTTCTTTGATACTCATGTGTGAATTATATATTGTATGTGTATATATATATGTATGATTATGAATAATGTTTATATTATATTAAATATAGAGCATCGGCGTTGTCGTGCAACTATCCACTTTACAAAGTCTTTGGTATTTATTATAGCCTTTTTATGGCGTGTATATTCAGAGTTTATATATATTTGGATATTTGGTACAAGTATTGATTATATTTGGATATTTGGTACAAGTATTAATTATACTTGGATATTTGGTACCAGTATTGGTTTTATGTCTACATTGATGGGTTGTTTATACCAGGAGAACTTTATTAATTTGAAAAATTACCTTGTCTATATACGGAAATATTCTTGATAGAAATCAATATACTTTAAATAAAAGAGGCATACTAATGAATTGTTTGTATATCATTGATTGTTACAAGAATAATGCATTAATTTTGTCTTTCTTATAATTGAAACTTTTCTTCCTCATCAAATCTATATATGTATTTATCAACGCGATCTTATCATATAGGGATTTGATAACTATAGCTATCAGCACTGCTAGGTTGTTATTAAAATAATATAATTACCAATCTCTCTCGAAAGAAGGTTGTTCAAAATGGTCGTCACACATCAACTTAGCTTGCTATAGATGAAACTTTTTGCTATTACTTTAAGGCTGCACAACCATGCATTGCATGTCTTTCTTGTGTTGTGGGATCGGGAAAACTATGTACACTTTTGTCACAACCTTGTTTGACAGAACAACCCTACACTTAGCAAGACATTTTAACAATGTATGACGTCTACGGCAATACCCGATTGATTGATGATAACGCACGGTCGGTAATCCCGAATCTGTTTGTTCTTTGTGGTTTATAGATATCACCAGCAGTCACGTGACATTTTATATCGAACATGCCGACAAGATGGCGATTTCCAAAAACTGATAATTAATTTCAAAAATCGATTTTGATCTCTTTACATACAGAATTAAACTTTTTTTTTTGATGAACATGTGGTTTATTATGCTTCAAGAACAAAATATCAATTTTTCATTTTTTTGCGGAGTTTCCCTTTAAAGAAAAAAACTGTTTTGCTTTGCCTTTTTCAAACAAATGTGAACTTATTAAATATGACATCTTCAATTTAGCTAATATCTGTCAGTTAAAAGCCAAAATTTGACAAAATATACTTGTATAGATGGTTACACTTTTATGGTCTATTAATTAAATCATTTTTTTCTGTGTACATTTATATTGTTGGAAGTGCTGGACTGGTAGAATACATATTCTTGGTATACATTTGCAAATATTTCACTAAACCCAGGCCTTTTAGATAAAGTTAACAATTTCAGGGACTTGAATGAATTAAGACTTTAAACCCTTGATGAAAAATCAATTTAAAGAAAAATATAAGAACAAATTTTGAAAATAGATTTAAGAATAAAAACTTTGGTAAAAACTGTATACTCAAATGTGTCACATAGAGAGTTAGTGGTCATAATTCAGAAATAGAAAATAGTGGACAATATAAAATTCCTAGAAAAGATAGAATATGTAAACTGTGACACTTGCTGGACAATGAAGACAACTCCTTCCTTAATTGTAAAATTATCAAAACAACTCGAGATAATCTATTTGAAAATTGTTTACCTTCTCATAATTGTGTCTCTTACCCAAGAACAAAAAGTGAAAGAAATGCTAAACCTTTATTACATGAATATGTTGAAAATATTGGCTCCCTTATACAATAGTCATTATTAGAACTGAGGGCAGAAACCTAAAAAAAATCCATGTGTTTTAATGTCTTATAGAATTGTTAATTCTTTGCATTATAATTGTTTTTTTACATCAGAGGTCCCTGAGGGGCCTCGGGTGTAATGCCATCGCCTACTTTTCAAAGATCTTCAAAGATCAAAGAAATGCATATATAATTAGTGTTGGGAAATTAACCGTATGAACCCGCGGACATTATAGTGCAGAACAAAATTCCTTGTCACTTCTTTAAAATTCATGTTTTCAATGGATACTTAGATTTTTTTGATTTTTTTAAATGCAAATTAATAATATGAAAATGTTTTGTCGTTAGAAATATTCGTATATTAATCAAACGATCTTCAATATCAATGATATACCGAAAAATTGTTGTTGCGGATGAATACCCCGAATGCATATTCATCAAGTGAGCAAGAGCGAGCGAGAGAAAATCAATTCACGCAATTACACACAGAAAGGTAATTATATTTCAATTATTTGATTTAGAGTAACATCTTTAAACGGTTTGTAGCATATTTGTCTATAATATTAACGTAGCAAAATCAGGAATATTTAATCTGACACAATATTAAAATCATTTTTCAGGCCGCGTCCCCTGCAGCCATTTTGAAAATACTAGCAGATTGGGTAGGAGTAACAAGAACCTGCAAGGCCCTTAAAGATAAGGTTACTTTCTTTGTATTCTTAAATGCAACAATTTGTGTTTTTTTTTAAAATACCTCAACAATTTTTTAAGTTAAATTTCTTTTCTTCGTAAATAACAAGTAGATTGATCACTTGGACACACTTGGAACTATTTTCTGTTTTTTAATTACTGTTTCGGATTTTCGCTCCTTCTCCGACTTAGTTACTTGCATTAGTATATTTGAATAATTACGTCCCTTGACTAGAAAAAAAGCGGATTTTGTTAATGAATTTGTAAGTACTTCTTATATATAATTATTGGTTGAAATAATTGTATTTTACATGTATGTAATATTCAGAGTATTCTTCCAATAGAGATGGACTATTTTTGAGTGTGAATTTTGACTCTTGCTCGTAAAAGCAAGTGTCTTATTTTACACTGAAAGTCAGAATTTGGGTAAATCACATTTACTGAATTACAATAAGTGGCTTTGTCCGTACCATTTACTAGCCTCTAGATATATTTGAAAAATCCTTACAATTTTAGAGGTATAAAAAGATTAACTGTTGTAGTATTGTATAATTTTGGACCATGCCATACATGTCACATGTACATGTATTGCCAAAATTATTAAGTTATAAAATTTTAGGTATTTGAATTAGACATATGTTCACGCATACATGAGTACTTGAGCAAATACAATCAGTTTCCAATCACTACGAGCACCCATGAGATCCCTATACCTCTAGCCAATTTTGAAAAGTAAAAGCATAACAATACGTAATACGCACATTAAAATTCAGTTCAAGAGAAGTCTGAGTCTGATGTCAGAAGATGTAACCATAGAAAATAAACAAAATGACAATAATACATAAAAAACAAAAGACTACTAGCAGTTATATAACTGACATGCCAGCTCCAGACTTCAATAAAACTGACTGAAAGATTAAGATTTCATCATATGAATATCAAGCACAATCCTTCCTGTTAGGGGTTTAGTATCATACCATCATAACATATATGAGAAGAACATAACCAGTGTCATGCCAACAACTGTTTTTTGAATTCATGTGTTTAGTTCCAATGCAAAGACCCTATAAGTGAATCGATATTAACGCCAAAATATGCAATCTTTAATGACCTGATAACAGTATGGTTACTATATCCCTTCTTAAAAAGTCTATTCAAAGGTTTGTTAGTTTCTGAGGTGAATACTGACACCTGTGTGCTTTATAAAGAATATTTCCATAAAAAATTGGATGTGAAATACCTGAACGTTTAAGAAGTCTTCATGTTGAGCTATATTGGATAAATAAGTTCCTTATACCGCTGATAAAACTGAGTAAATGTAATGACTAGGTTGTGATATGGAAAACCCTGGTGTAATAATTTTTCAGTAATATATAATTTTTTCTCGTTAAAATCTAAAACATTGATACATAGTGTACATACACGAGAGAATCATACAAGTTGAGATATATTTACACTGTAAGTAGGTGACAAGGGAACTTCAAGATCTAAAAATGGATTGTTATCTCTTTTATCATAAAGTTTAGTATGTTAAATGTTTTATCATAAAGTTTAGTATGTTAATTGTTTAAAATGTTTAATGTTTTTGTTTATTTATTATTCTATGGAAATTAAAATCTCAAGAATCTTTCCATGAGTTTGCATGAATAATTCCATGTTCTAATTTGTACCAGAGGCCAGAGTCATGCATAAGTTAACATGGATTTAAAATGTCCACGATTAAAACCACAAAATACATATAAAAAAGAAGATGTGGTATGATTGCCAATGAGACAACTATCCACAAAAGACCAAAATGAAATGTATATTCTAGATAATTCAAACAAAATGTTCAGCAACATTTAACATGTTTAAAGCAACCTTTCTATTTTATTCCCAAACATAATTGTTATTACCTAAACAACCTTGTTTCAAAGCAGTTTAGATTTCTATCAAATTGGATGAGAATCCAGGAGTTTTAAAGGGGGAGGGGTCTAGCAAGTCAACACTTTGGGTAAAACTATATAAAACTAGAGGCTCTAAAGAGCCTGTGTCGCTCACCTTGGTCTATGTGAATATTAAACAAAGGAAGCAGATTGAAAATTGACTACAAAGGTCAATAACTCCTACAGGGGTCAATTGACCATTTCGTTCATGTTGACTTATTTGTAGATCTTACTTTGCTGAAAATTATTGCTGTTTATAGTTTATCTCTATCTATAATAATATTCAATATAATAACCAAAAACAGCAAAATGTCCTTAAAATTACCAATTCAGGGGTCGCAACCCAAAAACAGGTTGTCCAATTCATCTGAAAATTTCAGGGCAGATAGATCTTGACCTGATTAACAATTTTACTTCATGTCAGATTTTCTCTAAATTATTTGGTTTTTGAGTTATAAGCCAAAAACTGCATTTTACCCCTATGTTCTATTTTTAGCCGTGGCGGCCATCTTGGTTTGATGACCAGGTCACCGGACACATTTTTTAAACAAGAAACCCCAAAGATGATTGTGGCCAAGTTTGGATCAATTTAGCACAGCAGTTTCAGAGAAGAAGATTTTAGTAAAAGATATATAAAATTTACGAAAAATGGTTAAAAATTGACTTTAAAGGGCAATAACTCCTAAAGAGGTCAACTGACCATTTTGGTCATGTTGTCTTATTTGTAAATCTGACCTTGCTGAACATTATTGCTGTTTACAGTTTACCTATATCTATAATAATATTCAATATAATAACCAAAAACAGCAAAATTTCCTTAAAATTACCAATTCAGGGGCTGCAACCCAAAAACAGGTTGTCCAATTCATCTGAAAATTTCAGGGTAGATAGATCTTCACCTGATTAACAATTTAACCCATGTCAGATTTGCTCTAAATGCTTTGGTTTTTGAGTTATAAGCCAAAAACTGCATTTTACACCTATGTTCTATTTATAGCCATGGCGGTCATCTTGGTTAGTTGGCGGGGTCACCGGACACAATTTTTAAACTAGATACCCCAATGATGATTGTGGCCAAGTTTCAAATAATTTGGCCCAGCAGTTTCAGAGGAGAAGATTTTTCTAAAAGATTACTAAGATTTACGAAAAATGGTTAAAAATTGACTATAAAGGGCAATAACTCCTAAAGTGGTCAACTGATCATTTTGATCATGTTGACTTATTTGTAGATCTTACTTTGCTGAACATTATTGCTGTTTACAGTTTATCTCTATCTAAAATAATATTCAAGATAATAACCAAAAACAACAAAATTTCCTTAAAATTACCAATTCAGGGGCAGCAACCTAACAACAGAATGTCAGATTCATCTGAAAATTTCAGAGCAGATAGATCTTAACCTGATTAACAATATTACCCCATGTCAGATTTGCTCTAAATGCTTTGGTTTTTGAGTTATAAGCCAAAAACTGCATTTTACCCCTATGTTCTATTTATAGCCATGGCGGCCATCTTGGTTAGTTGGCGGGGTCATCGGACACAATTTTTAAACTAGATACCCAAATGATGATTGTGGCCAAGTTTGGTTAAATTTGGCCTAGTAGTTTCAGAGGAGAAGATTTTTGTAAAAGTTAACGCAGGACGACGACGGACGACGACGACGGACGCCAAGTGAGGAGAAAAGCTCACTTGGCCCTTCGGGCCAGGTGAGCTAAAAAGGACTATGCATTTACCATACATGGAGCTCCTCGAAAAAGCATGCCTTTAGCTCCTTCCTCCCCCCAAAAGTCTGCCTTAGCAATTTTAAACACTCTTACGCTGTCTATTCATGTAGCTGTACATTGGAGCCTATGAGATTACAATCAGAGTAGCCATCTGAATCACAGAAAATCAACCTATAAATATTTTCATGTATAAATTGATAATTAAATTTTAACCAATTTTTACATTTTTTTAAATTTATTTTTGATAATTTTTTGTTCATTTAAAAATATAGGGACACCAGAGTTGGTGTATGTGGGTTCGATTCCCACCCTAGGCATTCATTTATATTGGCTGGTGCAAAGCAGGCAGTTAAGCTTAGTGGCCTCACACTGACTCTGTTGTTCATATGTCACTTTAAAGAATCAGGCAGCCTTCTTCAGGTCTTGCCATCTCTATTTTTCTATTTATAAATCATACACAACAAAACTATTGAATAATTGTGAAAATTATACCACAGATAACTATGGTAAAACTTTAATTCTTGTTGGCATAATTAAACTTGGCAGCAATGGCTGCCATCCAAGATCCAAAAAGTTTTATATTGATGAATTATATATTTCAGATTTGGATTCTTTTGGTCACAAAACATTTTGGATGGTAGGTTGCTCAGTCTTTAGTTTTCTATGTTGTTTTTAGAATAGTGTACTTTTTTTTGTCTGCATGTCTTTTTTAGTTTTAGTCATGGAATTGTAAGTTTATTTTCGGTTTATGAGTTTGCTGTTCATCTGGTATCTTTAGCTCCAAATTTACAATTTGTCTGTTTTAATATGATTGTCTTAAACCTCTTTATCATAGTTCAGTGAGCATTTGTGAGTGACTATATAGCTACTCGAAGAATTGTTTGCTATGTTGATTCTCTATTATAAGTTATATGCTAACTATTTTTGTATGTGTGCAACTTTTTAGTCATAATGCCAATCTAACAGTTCTCATTTGACCACATAATCATTGATAATTCACAAAGTTAAGTATCCTAGTTCAAGTCAGTATCTCAGATATGATATATATTTATAGCATAGCAAATAATGTTATATGTTCCTTATTGTAAGGTGAACATATCTGTCCGGCAAGTATAATATAAACACCTGTCATTTATCAATAATTCAACACAACTTGAGGTCCTCTGATGTTCAGTACTTCAGTACTTTGATTTGTTTTTTTGTCACAAACTTAATACCATCTGTTTATACCATCTGTTTATATGACAATACAAATATTATCAAATTTTGTTGAATTAATGAATATTTTGAATATATTTATTCAATAGAGAAATAAGAAATTGCTTAAATTTTATTTTGAATAAATTCTAAAGAGAATCTTTAACATTTGTAAAATAGTATTGAATGCAGATAAGTCTATCTACTATGATTTAAGTATAAATCATTTTGATTTAAGAAAATTAATGTGAGAAACAACTTTTCAATAGAAAAAGGCAGGCATTGGGAAAGTTTGCATTATATTAGAAGATGATATTCATTTACCGGTATTCTTCACTTACCATAAAGTACATGTAAAAAATAACTTAAAACATGTGAGTGCATTTTATTCCACAACATTTCTTGACTGATAATTGTTTTATGATATATGATATAATAAAACATGTTTTATCTTCATTACTAAGGAGCCAAATAAATAAAGATTGATTTTCCATATGCTTCTTGTATTAAAACATCTTTAGATAATTACATTCTTTTCTGAAATTTTCATATTGAGATTATACTATTAAGGAGTAATGGGTTTCAAACCATTTCTCCAATTATACATTTTGTCCAAAATTTGCGGCCCAGGACAATATAAGAATAAATTTTCAAGCACCGTCTTATATTTCATGTATTTAGTTTTATTTCGATCCGGTTAAATATTAAGTAGAAATGTCCTGCCAAGTGACAGTAATATATTTGCGAAGTTGATAAGGAAGCCCGTTCCAGCAAAACCTTTAATGCAGGAAGTGACACACCCACCCCAGGTGTGGTGACAAGTATAGTAATCAAACATGTTTATTTGAGGTTACCTCTATATAAAACTGAGTCCCTGGTATTCATGACATATAAAACAAACAAATGTATTCATCTATTTGTTTTCTTTTATATTTATGTGGTGTACATAATTCATTTAAATTACTTTGGTATATATTCCATATGGTGGTGCACATACTTACAGGATGCATATACACCTAAGAAGAAACCGAGCGCCATCTGTCGTCATAATGATCGTTAGCATAATACAAAGATGACATTTCACACAACTAACGAAACTACATGTTACAAAACATCAATGATTCATCAATATACAAATAGACAATTTACAAATCGACATTTAACGAATCGACCAATATACAAATTGACAAGTCACACAGTTACAATTTACAAATTGATAAGTTACGAATTAAGAATTTTGACCCCGTTGGCTTTCCATACAATTGTACAGCTGCTAGTTTTATTACAGCTATATACATGTTTGATAGAGTGATATCTAAGTTTTAATAAACAATATAACAAAAAAAAAAATAGTTCAGACAAATTGTGGATTATAGCAAAAAAAGCCATTTTATTTTTGATACTGAATTATAGATCTCTTCATCATGAGTAATTTGATATTTTGTTGACAGATTAATTCGGGACTTTATAAAAAATTCTAGACATACGACAAAGTCGTGACAATAGACACTGGGGACACAGAATGAAAGATAGACAGAGATACATACTTTCAAATAAAGATATGCTCCGCACGTTATCGCAAATGGTACGATTATACAGGGGCTAGCTCTGTTGCAGCTATATTTAATTTTGACGAAAATTTCTAATGCACAACATGTATCTCTATAATCAGTTTTATGATTTCACATACATATCTCACCTGTGTTAGTGGGTAGTGGCACTGAGCTTGATGAATTTGACAATTTGTCCTCGAGATCTTCGTATCCAATATTTGACTTTAATACATCAATGCATACAGATTTATTAGGCTCTCCCCTTTTGATCACTATATCTAGCATGGTGTTTTCCTGATCATCATTTTGTTCAATGCTGCGTCTGTCGTCCACGGATATCACGAGCTGTGCCATGATTTGATCCAAAATATCACTGAAAGCAACTTTTTGGTGCACAACTTCTCTCGTGCTATCTGAAATTTAAAAAAATTTGCAAGTAGTGAAAAAAGTATAAAGTTGTAATGACGTTTAAATATGTTCTTTTAGTGAATTGATTTAAAGGGAAATAAATTAATATTTTATGAAGATTGTTTGAAGCAATCCATATATCAATGTATATTGTTAAAGGTGTGAGTCTGTAGTGGTATAAGTTCGCAAGGATTGCAGTTGTTCTAGTTAGTTGTAAACATTTGTACCAGTTGACTTAAAGTTGCGCAAGTTGACATAGTACACATTTGTAATGGTATGAATGGACTGGAAGGAACACTGAGTTTGGGTTCTACAGTACAAACGTTATGAGACACAAATCTGATAAATGTTTGCTACTACAGGGATAAAAGGTGAAGTCTGACTGACCTGCATATTGTATTCCAGAATTAAAAGTATGAAAAACATACCCTAGCCTGATAGATTATAATAATGACACATTTTTCAGCATTTGTTAAGATGAACAAAAATCTAGGGTGATAGCATAAGTCGCTGTCAGCTGAAATTCGTAGCAGTAATCGGTAAAAATAATCTTAACTATCAACTACATTCACTCGCGATTTATAATAGTTTTTCACTATCCATTCATAAATCGCAAAAAGAAAAACCACTAATGACCTACCTTTTTAGTGATTGCATTGTGATTATCCTGACCTTCACATATTCCAAAACGATTTTGAATGGTAGAATCCGCCATTGTTTTTACCGGAAGTGTTTCCCTGGAGTTCAATATTATAAAATTTGCATAAAGCGTGGGAAAGTTTATCACATCAAGGGTAAGAACATTACAGGAAACTCCAAAAGCGACGTGTGTCATATGTAAACAAATGGTCCTCATAGAAACAAAGATGACGGAATTACAACCGAAAACATTCTGGAAAATGTAAAGGTCAGGATTATTACAGTGCGATCACTTAAAAGGTAGGTCAGTAGGGGTGAATGAAATGAGAAAAACTATATCTGGAGTGAACGCAATTGACAGTTTAGAATATTTTTACCGATAACCGCTATAAATTTCAGCTGACGGCGACTATAAAACAAAACTCCTCTGATTGTAAAAAGATGTTAATCAGTTTAACATAGTAACTGTGAGAAATGTGCAAAATTACTTCTAGTCTGACAGCTAAAGTACCGTTACATTAGATTGAATTAAAACAAATCTAAATTTAAAGGCAGCAATGTTTTATAAATCCCTACAACACTATTAAGTTTAAAGTTAGGAAACTGAAGAAAGTGTGAATAATGCGATAAGTTGCTTCTCTTTTATTTGACAGCTTACGTCTCACAACTCTGGAAAGATCTCCAAAATGGAGAGAAAGCTTTAATTAAGAGTGAGGTTTTAAAAACAAAGTAGCGTTTGTTGATCAAAGTAATAAAATGAATTTGAGTCTAAAACGATCATTTTGATCTACACTGTTTCAGAGGTACTGTGGATTCATTTATTTTCGTGGTTAATTTTTTTCGAGGATTGAGGAAAACTTGCATTTTAATGGATATCTCAAATTTTTTTTTAAATTCTGCATAATTTCCTTTAAAAGAACTTTATTTCCCTTGGACACTTGAATTCTTGGTTTCCAGGTTATCACGAATTCACGAAAATTGATTTCCAACAAATTCTTATGAATCAAAAGTATACAGTTTTGTAGAACATGCTTTCACAACAGGAATAATATTAATTCATGCCTAATTAGCTGCTTGTTATTTCGTTTAAATATATATTTTAACATTTGTTATTTCGAGACCTTTTATAGCTGACTTTGAGATATAGTATTTGCTCATTGTTGAATGCCCTACGGTGAGCTTTAATTGTTTATTGCTATGTTATTTTGTTGCTTGTAAAAACAAACGACATTTTCTTTACTTATGTGTATTACCAATGTGTTTCCAACTGATCGAGCGGAACTTACGTTTCAATTTGAAGATGATAAGGATTAATCACAATTCAGTGTCACAAAAACATAATACAATTATGACAGATTTTGCAATCACTGTCTGTATAGTTTTACTTTTATATCCACAAATCCAAAAATCTGACAATTTTAACATGTTTACAAAAAAAAAAATGTGTATCAGTATTTAGTTTTGCAAATACACATATAATGTTTACATATTTAAACTGGATTAATGATCATAACTGGACACTTGGGTGATGAGTTTATCCCAAATCACTTTTCTATAGATGGACTGTTCTATAATGAGTGAATGGGTAAAACTCCGCCAAGTCATTTGAAATAAATCAAGTAAAACTTGCAGTTAAAATTTCATCATTAAGCAGAGGAAATGCTATATTTCATCTAAATATCATTGTTTTTTTGGTTTTAAAATAAGATGTGTTAGGATTGCTAATGAGACAAACTGTTAGTCTTAAGTTGACAAGATATAAACGAGGAGTAAATTTACGGGCCACAGATGCCACTGCTTACGCATATGCATGATTTTGTTGTAATTAAAAGCATTTCTATTCTTATAAAATAACATTTTCAATGATAAAAAAGTCAATTAAATAATTTGATTAATGGCCATATGACATACATATGAATATAAAAATACCTTATCGCAAGATGTTATTAATCAAACATTGAGTCGTCCTAAATAAAGGAGTAATTAATTTGTGAATGTACCATTTGCAAAAATAACAGAATGTTGGGTCAATGTGGCTCAACAAAAATGAGAAAATTTATTAAACATTTTTCTTTAGTTACTATCTTTTAAGTTTGGTTTAAAAAAACACCAGGATGGTTAATGAATCTAATAAATGTTTTAAAACTTTAATTTAAAACTTTAACTGGAGACTGTATGGAATGATAACTGTAAGAAAGTCCATTTATAAGTAAATTACGGAAAATCAGGAAATACATGTTTACTAGTTTTCCTGCTAGATACTATATGTTTTGATTATAATAAGTTATCAAAGGTACCAGTCTAACAAGAATCTATCTATAAGTTTAGTACAAATCAAGTATTTTGAACAAGTTATTTTAAAACTGTAACTTTAGAGAAAAGGTACTGGCTAAAGAACGGGATTACAAAAAAGTTCTTCTGGATACTTATTTTAGATCATAAACAAACGTCTGTCCAATATGGTAGAAATTGTGATATTTTAAGAAATTATGAACATTACAAAAAAATTAGAGTGAATGTAATGTTAGCTGTCAGAAAAAGTCCATTTGTAAGTAAAATACGGATAACCAGGTTTTGTTTACAAAATAATTACTCACTTGATACTATCTTATGACCATAAGTAAGCTTCTGTCCAAGTTTAGTACAAATCCAGGATATTTTATGAATAGTATTAATATTTTAAAAACACCTGATGTAATTTAGCCATGAGGTTTTCAGTATAATTTCGACTTTTGGGTGTGTATGTCGGTATCGTACTTTCGCCTTTCTATATCTTATCAGTTACATTTGTACGTAGGGTGCCACCGCAGGTCACTTTTGATTTTGATCTTGTTTAGAAATATAATCTGGTCAACAATTTCAAACGAAAGACTATTTGACTTCCCATTTTTTGTAACTAGTACTAATATAATAAATAGTGTCCTCAGGATAAACATATTTATGTTGTCAAGTTATTGATTTTATTTAGTATTACAAAGTAGATATTTCAACTGTATTAATGTGAGCGGAAATATGAGGAGAACTATTTTAAGATGTATAACAGGCAAACGAGTATCCGAATACTTAAACTGTACTCCAGTAGTCGGACGTCCAAGCGAGCAAGGAGTTTTCGAGTACTCGTTGCCATTGCTAATATATACAATATAAGCTTAGTGTTTTAAGAAGTTACCTTTGTTATAAAACCTCAAAGGAGTCAGTGTCGCTCACCTGATAATTTTGTTTACATTTGATGCATGAAATAATGCAACCATTATACTTTTTAAATTGCTTTGTATTCATAGACTCATTTCAAGATCCTACTTTGCAGACCATTATTGCTGTAAACAGTTTATCTCTGTCGATAATAATATTCAAGATAATAACCAAACACTGCAGGGATCTCCATGGCCTGTTTTTTTAGCAATTATAATCAAATGCATGTAATTGCATAACCCTCAGGCTTTTTTATAGTATAATCCTATACAGTTCTAACACCTGAGGGATATCTGGATTAAGATCGCTAATCACTTGTACCTGAGCTTGTACAGGTAGATCGACAAACCAGACAGGATAATATTATCTGAAGATAGACGATTCAGTTGTCGAATTTTTTAACAAAGTTTCCCCAAATGCTTATGATAATTCAGATTTAATGAATAAATTAATAAGCCAGTTACAAAGTTTAAAAAGTCAAACACGTGCTTTTATTTTGACTTACGCAATCTAATTTAAGAAGTACAAAATAAGACCTTAAACAGTAATTATTATTTCATCGCAAATAACTGGAGTACTGCTGTATTGTAACAATAATATAGAATTACTTTAAAAATTAAAAAGTAAAAACTTTTAATATTTCCCGTAAAGAAATATCGTATCGTAATTCCGAATTCATTTCGTAGTTTACAATCAAATTGATACATCCAAACATTCAAACTCGAAAGATGCATGTTGCATAGCATCGATTTGCTAGATACAGTCATTAAAAACCTTTTCATTTGACAACGTTTGCTTTACAAATCTTTTTAACTTTTTTACATAACCTGTACGACTCGTTTTGTCGTTGCTGCAAACCAGCCATACAATACCGGTAATGGGTTCATGACTTCTGAATTTGAAAGTGTCCGTGAAAAATAAGCTCCACATAATTATTAACCCAATAACAATTACTAAAAATAGCAAGAAATCTACATGGGGAACTTCGGGATAGCTATTTGTCATTCTCGACTAAGGTAAAGGGAGGGGGCATGCGGGCTTATTCTTTGAAGGGTTACAAACGGCAATTATTGAAAATACATAAACTTCTATATCATGTATATAGTATTTATAATGAACATTTAAATAAATATCAATGAATTAGCATGTTCACATATCCATATGTGGAGGGATGAAATGCTTTCGATCGCGCTACACTGATCGGCGTAGATACAATTATGATGGTGAAAGTTCCTCCATCGTTCAATTTTCATCCATGGAGATCCCTGAATTATCAATTCAGGGGTATCAACTCTATAACGGGTTGTCAGATTTTCTGAAAATTTGAGAGCAGATAGATCTAAATCTAAGGAACATTTTTATTAATTGTCCCTAATGCTTTAGGTTCAGAAATTTAAGACAAACAATGCATCTTCCCTCTATGTTCCAATTTTGTTTTGCCATGTTGGCCATTTCAATTTGGAGGCGGGGTTGGTTGACACATTTTTAAAACATTTTACCCTAATGATGATTGTGGCCAAGTTTTTTTAGATTTAGCCCAGTATTTTCAGAGAAGACTTTTGTACAATTAACACGACGACGGCGGACGACAGGCGCCACTTGATGAGGAAGCTCAGCTTGCCTTTCAAACCGGAAGAGCTAAAAAATAAATAGCATTCTGAAAATTATCGTATACAAAATAACAAACACACCTATCAAAAATTGTTCTCGGCAATTTAGCAATGATTTTTTTTTCTCCAACAGATTATTTTAATATAACGTTTTTTTGATTTTCAAACTATATTAATAATATCCTACAGAGCTTATTATCAACAATACATAGAAAACACAATATTTTAAAATAAATCTGCAGCTACATTTATACCCGTCCCTAGGATTTTCATGGCATTCCATCTATGCCATCGATTTTTTTATAGAAAAGGATGGAAACGATCATACGATGTAAAATTTAATGAAATTCCATTAAATTCATGGCAAATATTTTCCATGTCAAAAATTGCCATCGTTTTCATATTTGCCATTAAAGAAATTCCATGGAAAGGATAAAAATCTATGGCAATCGATGGCAAAGTTTGGACTTTATCTTTTTTGGGGGGATGGAAACGATGGCAAATTTGGACTTTGGAAATTTTTAAGGAAGGCAAACGATGGAAAAGCAGCACTTAGAATTCTTCTAAGATGAAAACGAAGGCAAATTGGACTTAGAAATTTTTCAAGAAAATCGACATATATTTTGATGATTTGAAACATAAAAAGTTACTGAAAACATTTACAAAAAAAAAACTCTGCAGGGTGCAGCTTGATACCACAACATAGGTTGTACCCGAAATAGTTAAGGCAAGTATAGACACAACATTCAAGCTTGATACAGCTCTAAATTAAGGATTGTCGTTAAATATTTGACACAGCATAGATTTTGGACACAGAATGAATGTGGTCAAGGGACTTACAAATTTTAAATTTACTTTTTGTCATGTTTATGTTCCAATATTCAAAATATAAATACATGGTTGGATTCAGCCGTTCAAAGAACCCCTTATATTCAAATTTTGTTGAAATCAAACAAAACAAAGTTTTATTTTGACCTCAATGGGGACCAATTTGAAAACGGGACCCAAAGTAAAAAATCTGAATACACAGTTAGATTGTGCATATCAAAGAACCTTTAGGAATCAATTATTGATGAAATCAAACAAAGTTTAATTTTGGACTCTTTAGACCTCCTCAATGTAAACCAATTTGATAACAGGGCCAAAATAATCAATAAAGGGCTGCGCTTTAGCGCATGATACGCCCATTGCTCTTTTAACTTTTCTTTTATGCTTTAAATGTATTGTCCCAAAATTGGAAAATCCCCCCTTTTTTTTAGCATAAAAATTCATAACACAGAAATGTAAAATCTGAAATTTATAAAAATTGAAAGGGAGCTTACATCAATAGATATAAACAATTCACCAAAGTTTCATTGACATTGGTGAAAGCCTTTTTGAGTTATTGTCCGAAGTGTTAAAAATCCCCCTTTTTTTTATGAATAAAGCCCCATAAATCCAAAACTGAAAATTGGAAATTTAAAAAAAATTGAAAGGGAGCTTACATCAATAGATATAAACAATTTACCAAAGTTTCATGGTTATTGGTGAAAGCCTTTTTGAGTTATTGTCCGAAGTGTTAAAACATCCCCCTTTTTTTATGAATAAAGCCCCATAAATTCAAAACTTAAAATCTGAAATTAAAAAAAAAACGAAAGGGAGCTTATGTCAATAGATATAAACAATTCACCAAAGTTTCATGGAAATTGGTGAAAGAGTTTTTGAGTTATTGTCCGAAGTGTGGACGACGGACGGACGGACAACGGTATACCATAATACGTCCCGTCGACGACGGGCGTATTAAAATCGAAATACATGGTTAATATATACGTGTTTCTCGTTTCTCGTTTTGTTTATATAGATCAGACCGTTGGTTTTCCCGTTTGAATGGTTTTACACTAGTAATTTTGGGGCCCTTTATAGCTTGTTGTTCGGTGTGAGTCAAGGCTCTGTTGAAGGCCGTACTTTAACCTATAATGGTTCAATTTTTTAATTTTTATTTGGATGGAGAGTTGTCTCATTGGCACTCACACCACATCTTCCTATATCTAATTAGATATATGTCAGCATATCTAAGAACTCTTTATATTTAATTTTTGTTGAATGCAAACAAAAAATTTTAATTTTGGAGCTTAAGGTGGTCACAATGGACCAACTTAAAAACTTGGACAATAATCAAAAATATAAATACATGCTAAGATTCAGCATATCAAAGAACACCAAGAAATTAAGTTTAATTTTGGACCCTTAATTGGGACCTTAATTTGGACCAACTGGAAAACGGGACTCAAAATTAAAAATCTAAATACACAGTTAGATTTGGCATATCAATTTTTAATGAAATCATACTTAAATTTTATTTTGTACCCTTTGACCTTAACGTAGACCAATTTGAAAACGAAACCAATAAACAGCTGCGCCATGAGTGCATGATACTCTAGACGTCTTGTGTGGAAGTTTTATGCAATAATCATAAATACTCTCTGAGAAAGTTTTAAGCAATAACCATATATTGTTTTTGAGACACGGCGGGACATGTCGAACCCCCAACCCTGTTTTTTTTAATTTTTACAAAAAAACAAATATCACTAAAATAAAATTTTGAATCAAAACCAAAAAGTATACAGATCTTTAGATTAATATAACAAAGAAGTGTGTAAAGTTTTAAGCAATAATCATAAATTATTTTTGAGATACATCACGACAGGTAAAAAACCTCCTCTGTTTAACATAATACTCAATAACTCCAAAATAAAGTTTTAAATCATCACCAAAAAGTATACAGATCTTAAGATTAATATAACAAAGAAGTGTGTAAAGTTTAAAGCAATAATCATAAATTGTTTTTGAGATACGGCACAACATGTAAAATGAAAGCGCGAAAGCGCTGTAAAGGCAGTTAATTACAGGTTGTGTGTATTTCTAGTCTAGATACTATAGTATATCATTATCTTCCATAGTACAGAGGTGGTTTGTAGTATTTAAGATTTAGAGTTCTCTTGTACCTAGTTCACCTATATTCATAGTCTACTGTTTCAGTATATTTTCTGTACCTCGCCACGAAATGATTTTTTTAAGACATAGAATTTTTTTTCTTATTTACATAAATAGACGTCTTTTAATTATTGATTATATACACATATTCAATGACTCCCATCCTATGAAAAGTAGTTGACAAAGACTGACTAGTCACCGTACTGTATGTATTGCAAGAACATCAAGTAACATAATGGTAAATGTGCATAGTTACGTGTCAACATTTTTGATGACCATATTTTTTAACTCAAAGCAAAATTATATTTCAGTATAAACATGATAAAGTAATTTACCGGTATGATTGAAAAAGGAGTTTTTCATTTAGAAAACAATGACATCTGGTGGTCATATATAATAGTCGTCTCATTAACATTTTAACCACTTTCCATATTTGCAATTAAGACAAACATGACAATAGAAGAAAATGATGCAATGCAAAAACAAAACTTACTTGTAAATTATGAAATTCTCTTTACGGTATGAGTTTTTCTCATTGTTGGTGATTGTACAGTAGTACCTGTAACTGCTTATTCCCATTTTTATGCACTTTAGTTTGATAAAACCACTAAATATCATGTATATACCACATCTCCTTATTTTTATATGCATTTCAATATCATTTACAATTGTAATTCAAATCTATATATCAAACACAGACAGTTGTCTCAAAAAATAAAATTCCTATATACCTTAACATTAAGGTATATATAGGAAAAATAAATTTTGAGACAAGTCCCTGTGATATCAAAGCAAAATGAATTGCACCACTTTCATTTATGCATCCTTTGGCAAAATACAAGTTCCAAAATTACACAATATAAATTTATTTATATAAAAATAAAATTTAGTATACGACTCTTAACAGATACAAATCAAAGATCTGATTGCTCTGAGGTGGAAGAAGGTGAATAAAAGGTAACTTGAATTACCATAAAAGCAGGCTGCTTTGTTCCATTATCGTTATGATGTATTTTTTTTTCTTCAAACAAGAATGTGTCATAAGTATATGGATTTCCCATCCGTACAATCATTTTCTATGTTCAGTGGACTGTGAAAATTAGGTAAAATCTTTAATTTGGCAGTAAAATTATAAAGATCATATCATTAGGAACGCATGTGTACTAAGTTTTGGGTTGATTGGATTTCAACTTCATAAAAACATACCTCGACCACAAACATTAACCTCAAGCAGGAAGAACGGAGAGACCAGAAAACATAATGCCCATAAATGGGACATAAAGATAGTAAGACTTGTAACATAGATACCCAACAACTTTTGAAAGTTTTCATGTTTTTTTTTAGTGCGCAACAACAATTTCAAACATTACAATTTTTAGCAAAGTATTTTGCACGATCTGGATTGTCTAGAAAAAGTGTCATATTTGTATAATGAACTTACATGCCTTTTTCTTATGTCTGTTTGCATGTTTCTAGTTATTAAATCGGTAGAAAAGATGAACATGTAGCTAGCAGACCAGGGTTTATTTATTTGTGTATTAAAGAATATTAGATGCTTGTTGAAATTTCCAATTTTGAATTATGCACAAAGATTGACCTTTAACAGGTTGGGAACAACACTCCAAATGAGGGGTTACCCTCATTTGAAGAACATTACAACCCGCTGTTAAAAATGAGCACCTTTATATTCTTATTACTTGATGAAACTTTTCCCAGCCCAAGAAATATGCATTTATTAAGTATTAAATGTTCAAAAATTTAAACATGTCAAAAGAATTTTGTGATGTTTCTAAACTTATATATATCTTCTTTTTTAATATATTTACAACCTGTTTGTTGGTCTTTGTTAAAAAAAGAAAAGTGCATTGTCCTTTAAATGATTTTTAAATTGCATACAAAAATATAATATGTTACAACAAGTATTATGTCAATAAATTAGCATAATAGTCCCAGTCCCATATATTATATCAAATATTATTGGATGCCGAATTGACTTTAAATAGGTGCCGATTTGACAAGATGCCGATTTAACCAGGTGCCGATTTGACTTTCTATGGGTGCCGATTTGACCAGGTGTCGATTTAACTTGTACCCAAAAATACTCAGCTAAAAATATCTGATTACCCGACGAATCTATATTCATTGAATATTCTACAATAATAAGTAGATCTAATGTTTAATATGTGAAAGGACTGGAAGATTGATGGAGTGATTTGTATCAGTTACATCACCACGATGTTTGCGATGTTTGCTTAAAAAATTATCAGCTGATTATGTAATGATTAAATTTGTTTGCACTTGCAGTTTTTAAATCCTATATTTTTTATTCTTTAAAATAAATCAAATGTCCTGAAATATTTATGTGAATTATTATCTTCCATCCATAGTTTGTCTTTACTTGTTTAGTAAACAAATTAATATCCATTATTTACATTTTCACACAGGTAAACTAATTTGGCTATAAATAGACCAAAGCATGTCTGTGTAAAATCTCTAATCTAAAATCGTAATTGTTATAATTTAATTTCTTTAAATAATAAAATTTAAATTTATGAAAATAATCATGATTGATAAAAAAGTATTGCATAAAGTTTACGTTTTCGGAAGACTATCAATGTTTAGGTCATAGTTCTAGAGGCTTCTTCAAAAATTTGTCAACAAACCAATATGGCCGCCACACGTGATAACCTTTGCACATGTGAAAAACATATTTCTGACAAAAGTGAGATTTCTCTTGTCAAAAGGGATTTATATTTATATTGCAATACATTATTCAGAAGGAGGTACATAATTCAGTTTAGATTATATTTCTTATTCTATGAGCATTTAGAATTTAATCAAAAACACCAACGTAGAACGTACTGTGTCATATACACATACACGCGTAGATCGACTGGTAACCGATCGTAATGTTACACATATACCAAACAGCTAACTCACGGAACGCAGTAGCGGGAACCAGGATAATACGTAGACAACATACATAACTTACGAAATTGAAAACGCTTACGGTACAAAATGTATCTCGTTCATAAACTGAATTCTGCTTTGAATTATAGAAAATGCAATATTTATCATGTTCAGTCGAACTTTCATTGTTATATCAACGTCTGAACTGATTAAAAAATCTTTAGATGTCAGATAACACTCGAAATTGACCCGACCTCTTTCCACACGGAATACAAATAATGATAGTTTGTAATCAGGTTGACTGCTTATAATGCAAAATACACATTTATAACAAGTTTTTTAAAACGAACAATACACATCGATCGTTTCTTTATTTCCCAATGTAAATGAAAGAAACAAAAACCATATCATACCATAAAAAGGAGAGGAGAAAATTGAACATTTACGGATCTATTTCTGGCCAAAAGACCCCCTACATAGATTTTGTTGGATGTCGCGTATGAAAAGATGTACCTCATGACTTGAAAGTCAGGCCTTAAAGCACTGCCTTTAAAAAAAATCCCCCTTTTTTACAAAATACTCAATAACTCAAAAATGAAATTTTGAATCATCACCAAAAAGTATACAGATATTAAGATTAATATAACTAAAAAGTGTTTAAAGTTTTAAGCCATAATCAAGAATCGTTTTTGAGATACGGTGCGACATGTGAAAAAAAACACACCCCTGTTTTAGTTACAAAGTGCCGTAACTCAAAAAGTTTTAATCTTATTTTTACTAAAAAGTATACAGATCATTTGACCATCATAAGAAACAACTATGTTAAGTTTCATGACATTTGGATAAATCATTCTCAAGTTACGGTGCGACATGTTTAAGCCGGACAGACAGACCGACAGACAGACGGACGGGTATATAAAAATTGAAAACTTAAATTCACTGTTAGATTTGGCATATCACAGAACTCCAATAATTTACCAATAATTTTTTATGAAATTAAGACCCTTTGAACCTCAATGTGAACCAATTTAAAAATGGGGCCACAATTCCAAAAGCTTGATACATGGTCACACTCAGCATATTAAAGAAGAACCCCAAGAATTCAAAAAAAAAAATAATAAACAGCTGCGCCATGAGCACATGATACACCCGACGTCATGTGAAAAAAAACACACCCCTGTTTTAGTTACACAGTGCCGTAACTCAAAAAGTGTTAATCTTATTTTCACCAAAAAGTATACAGATCATTTGACCATCATAAGAAACAACTATGTTAAGTTTCATAAAATTTGTAAAAGTTGTTCTCAAGTTACGGTGCGACATGTTTACACCGGACAGACGGACTGACGGACACCGGACATTTGTATACCATAATACGTCCCGTCAAAATTTTGATGGGCTTTTTAAAAAAAACCTTGAAATGGTCAAGAAATATTCAGCAACCTATACAAAGTATTAGAAAAGTATTGTTTTTGGCCCTTTATTCCTTAACTGTTGAACCATAACCATTAAAATCAATCCCAATCTTCCTTTTGTGGTTTCAAACCTTGTGTATAAATTTCACTTAATCTTAAGATACTGATAAGTGTCTTCAAGTGTGTATGGGAAAAATAGGGAGCACATTTTTTGATACCGAATTTCGTTGGAAAAAGAAATAAATGCATTAATTTTTCACATAGTATATTTTATTAATTTTTGCATAAAAGTAACGTAAATAATTTTGAAATAGTTGAATAAAGAAAGCAATTTATGTTATTCATATTTTCGCGGGATTTGAACAGATAGTTAGATTTCCCATGCGCATTACTTAAACTCGCGCCTTTCCGGTTTTCAAAAAGATAGTACAACAAAGGACGAAGTCGAGGCGAAACTTGCCGTTTATCAAGTATCATTATGGTATGTCGATAATTCTATGTGGCTATCACTGTTTTTCATATGTATGAATCGTATCTAGAAACTTCAAATAGGTATCAAAAGTGCACAATCAGAGAAAAATATAACGTCAACATTATATCTCTGATCTGAAGTTTGAACACATGGAAGGGCCACAGTGAACAATGTATATTATCATATATAATTTCTTCCAAATATACTATTTTTAAGAACATTTAATGTTGAAGCAAGTTCATTTTCACTTTGGTTAAACGAGCTTAAAAAAATCAATTAAGAACAAGTGAAACTGCGAGCTACTGCTCACTGATGATACCCCCGCCGCAAGTGGATAATTTTAATAGCGTAAAAATATGCAAGTGTTCGGTAAACAGGAAGTTGTCAAGTGATCAATCTGAAAACGCATCACACAGTATAGCTGACCTAGATAAACCCTGAAACTAAGTTTGAGAAATCCTTGTATTGTAGTTCCTGAGAAAAATTTTCAACTTGGCTATCATGTGTAAAATCATACAAGTGTTCGGTAAACATGAAGTTGTCGAGTGATCAATCTGAAAACTCATCACACGGTATAGCTGACTTAGATATTAAAACCCTGAAACCAAATTTCAGAAATCCTTGTATTGTAGTTCCTGAGAAAAATGTGACGAAAATTTTCAACTTGGCTATCATCATGATCATGTGTAAAATCATACAAGTGTTCGGTAAACAGGAAGTCGATGAATGATGAATCTGAAAACGCATCACACGGTATGGCTGACATATATAAATGTTATTACCAAATTACAGAAAGAGTGGATGTGTAGTTCTTGAGAAAAATGTGACGAAAGTTTCATGGGACGGACGGACTGACGGACGGACTGACAGACAGAGGTAAAACAGTATAACCCCCCTTTTTAAAGCGGGGGTATAATAAAATTTGACAGGCTTATTGTAGAACAGAACATCAAGAATAGCAGCTTTCAACAGTTAGTAAATGTATCATTCCCCCAAAAAGCAAAAACTATATGGAAACACCAAAAAAGAAAATTGGACAGAAATCCGGTTAAAATTACATGAATTATGCAAATAATGGACTTGATTTAATCATAATGCAAATGTATATGAGATTCCATGAGATGGAATATCTTATGCTAGTTTACAAAATGTTATGCTTGTGTCCTCTTTTTTTAATCGAAGAAGACCACTCTAAGGCAACGGAACATGCATTTTGTGCTTACCCTTTTGTCCTATCTTTTCTGTTTTCTTCTTTGGAATAGAACATTTGTCAGGTTTGTCTCTTACTGCTTGTGAAGCTATGAGTGTGTTTATTTCAATATTTTTCATGATTTCCTCTAAACATAGTCCACCTCTTCCAATGTCAGATAGAGCTTGCATAAGTACCATTAATGAAGGTTTCACTGTTTCATCTTTTCTCCATGTAAATAAAACTTCCCTATTCTGAGCTGCCAAGTCTCTAGAATTATTGCTCTGTATATTTTCCAGGGTGGGAATTGATAAACCAAGTGCAACACCAAGTTGAAAAAATACATGACCAATTTGTTGAGCTAATTTATCTAGAATCTCATCTGTAGGAATACAATCCATGTAAGTGGCTTGAATATCTGAAATATTCTAGTATTGTTGTAAATATGAAATAGTTTTCAAAATAGTAAAATCTATTAAAGATTAAAGAAAATATGATACATGATATTTTGACTAATACCTTTTGGTTATTGTTTGCCATTTATATAAGTCAGCATAATGATGTAAAAAAATAAATAAAAACTTTTAAATTATATATTTTACAGACATCAATCTTATTTTTTCATTAATTCATTAACTTAACTACGGATGCGTCAAACCTAAATATGAGTTTTATTTATTTCAAAAATGTATAAATTTGGTATATATATAAATAACATTTCGTATTTCAGTTAGTTTGGTACAATTTTGTGTAAATATTTACTATTACAGCATTAATTTTTATTGGCTTGCATGTCTATAAATCATTCATGCAAACTTATATGCATATTAAGGACGAGAGTGCTCATGCTTTTGTAATATACTAATAAGAATGTAAACCCTACTGTATACTAGACCGATGCTGCGTTTGATTTTCAACGTGCTAGTGTAGTTCAGTGTGTAGGCAGACATGTCATTCTACATAAATACTCTGATTCAAAGCTGACAAGTTTTTGCTCTAAATCGTTTATACCGCTTGTAAATCTTTTTCTAAATATGTCCTTTTTGACTTTTTGTAATGCGTATATACTTTTTAATATGGTTTAAATGAAATATTATATTTTGGGTCAAATTTGTTAGCTAATGTTCCTTTAAGTCAACATTAAAACATACCTGTATCAGCTGTTCTGGCTCGTCTTACCTGCAAATGATAACGGAACATTATCAACAGAGTGATATAAGAAATACCTTAACTTAAGTAATTGTAAAAATATTACACATATATTACAATACTATAAAAAAAAAAAAATCTGTAATATTAGATTTAAAATCATTTTTCCCAGAGAGTTTGAAAACACTATCTTGTTTAAGACAGACCATATTAGAATTTATGAAAAATAAAGATAGAAATAAAGCACATTCATGTATCTGCATTTTTCTCGTTTTATTTGGTTAAATGTGAAAACTATAATCAGTGATCTTTTAGAGGCCAAAAAGACATAGCACACCTTATATATATTGCACAGTTCGATAATAATATTACCTTTAGTGGCAATTCCTAGACTTTTAAAGGGGTACAATTCTATAAATTTAAAACAAATAGCACCGAGTGTAGATAGACAAAAAACAATATGCTAAAACACGATACAGTGTCCGATATTAAGGGGAGGGGGGCCTTTTCACCTCAGCCCCGAATAAGCCATTTCCTCAAATTGACGACATGGCAGGTCAATAAACAACGTTGAACAAACATCGTTATTTATAAATAGGAATTACAAATGTTTCTTATGTTATACCAGTGCAGTTATTTGTGAAACTTTCACAATACAGCATGTAGTGTTCATTACATGCATGTTCTTTTTTTTACCTTGACATTCTTTTTCTGTTTAGAAAATGTCTTCAGTAATTGTTTTTGACTTCTGGTTTTGAGTTTGTATGTTATTTGGCTTTGTTTTTACAGCACCAACATTGAAAAATCAAACCACGTATAGTTAGAATACAGGAAGGATTTTGTAATTTGCTGGGAATATTATTTTATCGTGTATGAATATAATGCTGTTATTCAACACATTTGAAATCCGTAATATACATATACATTCAGGCTCATGAAATCAACACCATGCCATGTTCAATGAAAATATAAAATACACACGTATTTTTTATATAATTTTTGTGAAATCTTACTTGACATAAGTCATGTGTTGATATTTTCATTCTGACCAGAGCTTCTTCCAAATCTATAAATTTCTTTTTCCTTTCTTTCCACTTTGATAACACCAAAAACAATGCAGCCTCTATGTTGTTAGGGTTATTGTAGTTGATTGCAGTCCATTTTTTAGACAATTTTAGAAGTATAACTAATTCTTCAATGTGATTTAAATCAAAGCTGGTAGAAAAACGCAACAATTCAACATCACTCGGTATCTGGTTTAAAGCATCTTCACTTAAACCTGTAAATAAACAATACTGTTAATAGATATCAAAATGTTGATTAGGAGTTAACATAACATAAATATAACAGCCTAAATGTATATATATATATATATATATATATAAAACGTCTGTATAGTAGTCAACGATTTTCCCCACGAGGGCGCTGGATCGTTACGAGTAACGATACATGTACACAATAAATAAATTATATAAACGCCTAAAAAAGTGTACACAACAACTCCAAATACAAAAAAGGTAACTATAAATGTAATTATTTATAAATATTTCGGATAACAGATATCCTTCGTCAGTCAGATTCTGATGTGAAATGAATCATCTTTGAGTCTCGTTAGATTAAACTTTTACTAAATCTTGAATTATATACAATAAAAAAAAGTCAAACCGAACATCAGTAAAGACGCTTGCACCATTCCGTAGGCCCAAAAGCCTTAAAGACTTGCTGGTGAGAGCTGATTTATCCTCTCAAGCAGGCTTATCATCTATGGGATCTTGCAAGGGTTGCGGAAACAAACGATGTCTGACTTGCAAACAAATACTGGATACCCAGACTTTTAACAGTCACTCCACTGGCACAGAATACACCATATTTTGCAATGTTTTAACTGCAAGACTTCAAATGTTGTGTATCTCTTACAGTGTAAATGTGGTAAACAGTATGTTGGCGAGTCAGAACAGCCGTTTCACAAACGAATGAACGGCCATCGTAGCGACTACCAATGCAAGCCAGACCTCCCTCTCAGTCGACATTTGAGATCCCCTGGCCACACTAAGGCAGATCTCAATCGACTGACCATAAAAATCATTGACCACAACTCTGCTTGGTCTAAGGAGGATAGACTCGCTCGGGAAAGATTTTGGATACGAAAATTAACAACTTTGGCACCAAATGGGATAAATGAAAAGATGTAGTTCGACTCCGTGTAGTGCTTCACATTCAGGTTATATTACTTATTATTACAGTCTCTGTTTCTTTTTCTTAACCTTTTTCATTTGTTAAATACATTTGTTGAAGATACCAGTTTAAATTGCTTAATTTTTTGAGGGATGTATAAGTACCTAGCCACGTTCTTCTAGTTATACTTAGTAAAAAAATATTATTACATTTTTACGGCCGTTTGTTCACGATGTTTAAATATTCAGACTCTGTTGTAACTACTTTACTCTCAATTTCAAATATTTAGATCGTTCAGTGCTGTCTATTTGGTAATTTTACAGACGTTATCATGCGTATACATGTTATACCATCATAATTGTCGTTCCCGATACAGTTTTAGAATTGTGCTAGTTCAAATCGCACATTATTATTTGTATTTAAAGCATATATATGAGCTCTCTGTTGTAATAAACCATATAACCTATGTCATGTTAACATTTTTTTAGAATGGTGCAAGCGTCTTTACTGATGTTCGGTTTGACTTTTTTTTATTGTATATAATTCAAGATTTAGTAAAAGTTTAATCTAACGAGACTCAAAGATGATTCATTTCACATCAGAATCTGACTGACGAAGGATATCTGTTATCCGAAATATTTATAAATAATTACATTTATAGTTATCTTTTTTGTATTTGGAGTTGTTGTGTACACTTTTTTAGGCGTTTATATATATATATAGATATTGATAGAATAATAACCAACGATAAATCTTACGATGGATCATATAATTATGATACAGTACACTATAAAATATAATATAAAACAAGTCTAAAAGTGTACAACATCACAAAAAAAAATAAAAAAATCTACAGACGAAAGTTAGATAATTCGGATAACAGATATCCTTCAATGTAAAATGAATCATGTGAATCTATTCTAATTATACAACTATCACACAATGTTGAAATTTATACAAAACAAACCAGTTTAGGCAAATATCATAAATGTTGGTACAAATTTAAAGTTTCCAAACATGACGCAATAACTACATATAGACAACTTTGCAGTCTTTGCGTCGTGTTTTATAACTTTTTATATATATATATTTTGTTTCATTAGGTCTGTAACTCAATGTAGATATATTTAAAAGGGATGGCTTTCTAGTTTTAATTTCTGTAAACATTTTGATTGATTTAAATGTAATCTGGCGTCAGTACAAAGAGTAAATTTTCAATGCGTTTCAATGGGACAAATAATTGTGTCCCCGTTCCACATAATGTATAAATAAAAATAAAACTGTATGTATATAGTTGATAGTTCCCAATATTGTTTCTTTCATTTGTAAAACTAATCATTTGCTAATATAGATCTACAACTTATCTTATCTTAATTCTAACATTTTAACCTTAATAAATAATATATTATTATCTAATGAATTTTCAATTCTGGAACCCCCAGCAGTATCAAGTTGAAATTAAACAGACAAAATAAAACAATTTTATACATAACATTGAGAAGGAAACGGGGTATGTGTCAAAGCAACAACAACCCCACTAAATAGCAAACAACAACCGCAGTTCAGCAATGGGTCTTCAATGTAGCGAGAAACTCCAACAACTGGAGGCACCCTTCAGCTGGCCCGTTAAAAATATGTATAATAGTACAGTGATAATGGATATCATACTAGACTCCGAATTATACACAAGAAACTAAAATTAAAAACCATACCAGACTAACAAAGGCAAGATGCTCCTTCCTGACTAAGGACAGGCGCAAAATTGCGGCGGGGTTAAATATGTTTATGAGATCTCAACCCTCCACCTATACCTCCAGCCAAAGTAGAAAAAGCGCATAACAATACGTACATTAAAATTCAGTTCAAGAGAAGTCATATATCACTCAGAAAATTAGCTTTTGCAGAATAACAAACACACCAATTCTTCAAACAAAGAAAAGAAAAATTGGAAATTGAAAGATTATTTCCAGAGGCAATATAGGAAAGGTGAACTGACATAAGTGGTCTCTAAACACTTTAACTCCAAATGTAGCTTTCGTTAGTAGAAGCCATATTAACTTTGTGTATCAGTGAGAAAAATGTAAAAGCATAAAAATGTAGTATATATACCTATACACATAATTAACATCGCCTGGTTAATAGTTTGACTTGATGTTTTGGCGTATCACAAGCTAAAACGTCAAGACTGCATGACTACCATGAAATACTATTATAAGACTTAATATTAAGGTGTATCATAAGCCAAAGATCAAGACTGCATGACAACCATGAATTACTATGTCAAGACTTGATATTCAGGTGTGTCATAAGCCTGAGATCAAAACTGCATGACTATTAGGAAGTACTATTTCAAGCTCTGATATTTAGGTGTACCATAAGTCAAATATCAAGATCCCGTGACTACCATGAAATACTATTCCAAGACTTGATATTTAGGTGTATCATAAGCCAAAGATCAAGACTAAATGATTACCATGTACTTCTTAAATTATTAAAACACCCTTTACCCAATGATAAAATCTGGTTATATCATCAAGTCACATGTTTACTGTAACATGTAAAAACAGTTTACTGTAACATGTACATTAGTTAAATATAAATAACCATGGAAAATCCCACTGGAATTTTTCACTAAAAGGATAATTGAACCTGTTAAGATAACTTTAAAGTGGATAATTTTGACCCGCTGGTTAACTCTTAACCGCCGGTTAAATCTGAACCGCCAGTTAATACAACCGCCGGTTGATTCTGAACCACCAGTTAACTCAACCGCCAGTTACCATATCTATATAAATAGGATGCAAACATTAATCCACCATTCTGCCTCTGATGAAGGTCCTTTTTGGACCGAAACAGGTCAGGCTATTAAACATCACCAGGCACTGTTAATTATGTGTATTGGTATATATACTATATTTTTATGAAAGATTATTTCCACTTCAACAGCACAATGGTTAACTCAAAAAGGAGAAATACCAGTACATAAATCTTAAAAATTGAACTCAATTTTTACTAAGACCCAGTGGAAAACATATATACATTTGAAGAAAAAAAATTGTCAAATAGTTTTGATATTTTTCTGCAGACACTGTTCATGCTGTTTGTCCCCATACATCCCCTAATTACAAATGAATTAATTACCCATATATCTGTCGTAAATCCGTTTGAAAACTGCAACACTTCCTTACAATTATGTATACCAATTTAGTGGCATAAACTTAACAATGGTTGCATCTGATATTGCAGGTTATATAGAATCTGATTCGGCAGCTATCTTAGTTGATAGATTTTTTTTTTTAAAAGAGACCCTAAGGTTGATTTAGGATAATTTTGTTTTAATTTTGGCCCAGTGGTTTAAGGAGAAAATTTTTGTAAAAGTAAACAGCCGACCATGATGACGGAGGTCAAGTGATAAGAAAAGTTCCCTTGGCCTCTTTGTGTCAGGTGAGCTAAAAAAAAATGCTAGTATTAAGCATAGTCTGAAATAAAACTTGGAATGTCAATTTGACCACACACAGGTTCTTTTGACCACATATAAATTTGTACATTGTTTATGAACCAATAAAATACTCACCTGGACAGTTTGGCTCACACTGTTCTTGCTTCTGTAAATATAAAATAAGAAACACAAATAATAAACTTTAATCATAGCTATATATATATATATATAGACGGTTCTAGGCGGACTCTCCCCCTATTTATGGGAAAATTTGGTTTATTAAATCACTGAAGCATGACTGTAGAAATCCACTTATGGCAGTCAGTCCTCTGCTTGTAAAACGATC
This sequence comes from Mytilus trossulus, assembly GCF_036588685.1. Classification (NCBI taxonomy): domain Eukaryota; kingdom Metazoa; phylum Mollusca; class Bivalvia; order Mytilida; family Mytilidae; genus Mytilus; species Mytilus trossulus. The sequence goes on from NW_026963296.1 coordinate 2,589,944, forward strand.
TGGATGCGCCACTATATGCTTAATATATATTACAAAATATGTTACAACCAGATGCTGAAAAGGGCACAGCTTTATACGACCGCAGAGTTCGAACCCTGAACATTGGGACAAGTATGGACACAACATTCAAACTTCACACAGCTCTGAATTTGGATTGTGATTAAAAAGTTGACACAACACAGGTGTCTGACACATAATGAATGTGGTCAAAGAACTTACACTTAAAAACTTTAAATTCTAAATTTGACATTACCTAGTATGGTCCAATATCCACAATCTAAATACATGGTTAGATTTAGCATATCAAAGAACCCCAAGAATTCAATTTTTGATAAAATCAAATAAAGTTCAATTTTAAACCCTTAAGACCTCAATGTGTGTGGAGCAATCTGATAACTGGGCCCAAACATCAAAAATCTAAATACATGGTTAGATTTAGCATATATAAAAAAAAACCATATATACATTTATTGTTGAAATCAAAAAAAGTGTAATTTAGGACCAAAATTTGGACCAACTTGAAAACTGGGCCCATAATAAAAATTATAAGTGCATGTTTAGATTCAGCATATCAAAGAACCCCAAGGTCTTAATTTTTGTTGAAATCAAACAAAGTTTAATTTTGGACCACGATTTGGACTAACTTGAAAACTGGGCCCATCATAAATCAAATAGCTGAAAAGCTCTGAGGGACAAGGCGGCCCTTGTTTCTATTTAATTTAGATATCTTTTTTTTTTCTTTTTTTTTTTTGGCGGGGGTACCTTTTAATAAAATCAACGGTACCAATTTTGTTGCACCAGATGCGCATTTCGACAAAACATGTCTCTTCAGTGATGCTCATGGCCAAAATATTTGAAATCCAAAGCTTATATAAAAGATGAAGCGCTATAATATAAAAGGTCCAAAAAGTATAGTCAAATTCGTGAAAGGAATCAGAGCTTTGCATGAGGGAGATACATTCCTTAATTTATAATAATTTCTAATATTTTGTAACAGTAAATTTTAATAACACAAAAAATCCGTATTTTCATGCCAGTACCGAAGTACTGGCTACTGAGCTGGTGATACCCTGGGGGACTAATAGTCCACCAGCAGAGGCATCGACCCAGTGGTAGTAATAAAATCAACGGTACCAATTTTGTTGCACCAGATGCGCATTCCGACAAAACATGTCTCTTCAGTGATGCTCGTGGCCAAAATATTTGAAATCCAAAGCTTATATAAAAGATGAAGAGCTTTAATCTAAAAGGTCCAAAAAGTATAGTCAAATTCGTGAAAGGAATCAGAGCTTTGCATGAGGGAGATACATTCCTTTATTTATAATACTTTCTTATATTTTGTAACAGTAAATTTTAATAACACAAAAAATCCGTATTTTCATGTCAGTACCGAAGTAAAAAAAAAGAACAGCTAGAACATGTAGAAAGGTTGACAATATTGAAATCAATTGTGGTTTAATGTAATTTCGTTTCCTTAGTTTAGGATTTAATTTGAACCAATGGAAGAGATCTGCATCTTCTAAATCTAAACATTCGATTATAGATGATAGCTGGTTATCTAAAATTCCACTGAATTCTGTCATTTAATTACAACTACAATATTTAAAAAAAATCTTAATAGTGAACTGCAGGCTAGGGCCATTTTCCATTTTTTTATGACAGTAATTTTTTTAAATTATTTTCTTAAGAAAGTAAGGACTGAAACATCTATTCAGTTTTAAATTTCCATTGATAAAGTTCCCAGTTACAACTCTCATCACAGGGATACAGGTACTAATAGAAAACAATATGATTGATTTAAACTGTGTGAAGCTTGTTACCAAATCCTACATTTTGAAATATTTGTAAATTTCATGAATAAATAGGTTTAAAGGGATAATTCGTGATTTTTCACTTTTCATCTTATTATGTTCATAATACCATAAAAAACATATTCACCAAGTTTTATTTTGATAAGGAAAGTCATTAAGAAGAAAATTGGGAATTATGAATTTTATTTCTTCAACCTTCCTGACTTATGTGCCGTAGTTTAAGTCTTTTTGCATGTCGGAAGTGAAAGTAATCTCATTTAAGTCTTGTTCGTTAACCATCTTATAACGCTATTTAAAGCGCATTGACGACTTTTGGTGTAGCTATTAACCAACAAAAAGTAACTGATAGCCATGCAATTTTTAAAATTAGATTGTAGGATTTATGTGTTGATTTTGTTATACGAGTTTTCAGACAGTAATTAAAGTAAATAATACAATAGAACATTTTTATGATTTCTACAAATACTTTAAACAATCATATGAAACTGACATGATCGATAGTGTATTAAATCAAAGTGCTGGATAGCACCTGTGGAAAGTTTGCAACGGTAGATTGTAATATTTCAAATAGATAGTGTGTAGATTGCATGGTTAACTTTTTTTCCCTACTTAATTGTAACAGGATGCTGCTACAAAGTCTCCCAAACAAAGCTCTCAAAATTAGTCATTCCCACGGGTCGCCTGACAATAAGCAAAGTCCAATACAAATTGGTCTGGTCTAGTAAAGTGATATTTATGATTTGGGGGTGGGGATCTAGACAGTTTACAAGTTCTCAAACAGGCAGGAGGTAGAGTAAGAGTGGCCCTAGGGGACTAGCCTTTTATTTCATCTGATTTGTTTTATTATTCCGTACAAGAATATATGTTGTTTCAGTGTGGGGATTTCAACAGTTTTCAATTTTTCGAAAAGGGGGTGGATCTTGACTGTTTACAAGTTCTCAAAACAGGATGGGGTGGGGTTACACCGAGGGACTTAACTTTATTTCACTTTATTCGTTTTATTGTCCAATACAAGAATATTTATGATTAAGGGTTGGGGATCTCAACCGTTTACAAGTTCTCAAACATGAGGGGTTGGGGATGACTCAGAGGTACTCCCACTATATTTCATTGGTTTTGTTTTGTTGCCCCATAAAATAGAATATATATGGTTTAGGGGTGATCATCTCGACCGTATATTTTTTTCAAAAAGAAGTTGGTTGGGTCACCCCTGTGGACTTGTTCTATATTTCATTTTGATTTATTTTATTTTCTCGTACAAAAATATATATGGTTTGTGGGTGGGGATATCAGCCATTTACAAGTTCTCAAACAACAAGGGGATGGGAGTGACCCCTAGGGACTCGCCTTCTTTTGAATTTGATTTGTTTTTTTGTCCAGTACAATAATATATATGGTTAAGGGGTGGGGATCTTGACCATTTCCAAGTTGTCAAACAACAGGGGGGTGGGGCTGACCCAAAGGGACTCCCACTTTATTTCATTGAATTTGTTTTGTTGCCCTATACAAAAATAGATATGGTTTAGGGGTGGGGATCTCGACCGTTTACAAGATCTCAGACATGAGGGGGTGGGGCTGACCAAAAGGGACTCCCACTTTATTTCATTTGATTTGTTGCCCTATTCAAAAATATATATGGTTTAGGGGTGGGGATCTCGACCGTTTACAAGTTCTCAGACATGAGGGGGTGGGGCTGACCCAAAGGGACTCCCACTTTATTTCTTTGAATTTGTTTGGTTGCCCTATACAACAATATATATGGTTTAGGGGTGGGGATCTCGACCGTTTACAAGTTTTCAGACATGAAGGGATGGGGCTGAATCAAAGGGACACCCACTTTATTTCATTTGATTTGTTTTGTTACCCTAAACAACAATATATATGGTTTAGGGGTGGGGATCTCGACTGTTTACAAGTTCTCATACATGAGGGGGGGGGGCTGACCCAAAGGGACTCCCACTTATTTCATTGAATGTGTTTTGTTGCCCTATACAAAAATATATATGGTTTAGGGGTGGAGATCTCGACAGTTTCTAAGTTCCCAGACATGAGGGGTTGGGGCTGACCCAAAGAGACACCCACTTTATTTCATTTGATTTGTTTTGTTGCCACATACAAAAATATATATGGTTTATGGGTGGAGATCTCAACCGTTTACAAGTTTTCAAAAAGAAAGGGGTGGGGTGACTGACCCCTCTGGAGTTCCTCTATATTTCATTTGATTTATTTCATTGTCCCATACAATAATATATATGGTATAGGGGTGGAGATCTCAACTGTTAATAAGTTCTAAAAAAAACAGGGGGTGAGAGTGACCCCAGGGGACTCGCCTTTTATTTCATTTGATTTGTTTTATTGTAACGTATAAAGAACATATAATGTTTAGGAGTGGGGATCTGACTGTTTTTAAGTATTCAAACATGAGGGGTTAGGTGGGGTGGCACCATGGACTCAACCTAAATTTAATTAATTTGATAGCTGTCCCTCTTTTTTTCGATGCCATGTAATTCATGAAAACCATGAAAAAGCTCGTTTCAATACTCCATCCTTTTCATGGCAACAATTTTGCCATGGAAATTCCATGGAATGCCATGAAAATCCTAGGGACGGGTTTGTTTTATGGTCCTGTTATCATTACTGAAAACCATGTGTGTCTGTCACATACTGTTTTCTTCAAGTTTATAATTTATTATTGTTATTGAAAATTAAAAAAAAAAAATCAATTAGGGTTCTATAGTAAATTCCTCCCTTCTGTTGGCCCCTCAAAATACAATTAAATAGACCCCAAGGAGAAAAATATTAAAAACTGAGCAAAAACTTTGTTTAGGAGTCTTAATAGCATTTAGTATACGGTAATTACGATTTTTGTTATAGTCCGATTTCTAATGCCGAATATGTAAAAGGCCGAGTTTATTATAGTCCGAGTTTGTTGTGGGCCGAGATCAGATGAGATACCATAATACTTCCGATTCTCTCGGACTTTTACATATTGAATAGAAATTTGTAAAAATCGTAGTATAAAGCGACGAAAAATGTTCATTCATGAAATATTTTAATTAGTTATCAAAAGTACCAGGATTATAATTTTATACGCCAGACGCGCGTTTCGTCTACATAAGACTCATCAGTGACGCTCAGATCAAAATAGTTAAAAAGCCAAATAAATACAAAGTTGAAGAGCATTGAGGATCCAAAATTCCAAAAAGTTGTGCCAAATACGGCTAAGGTAATCTACTCCTGGGGTAAGAAAATCCTTAGTTTTTCGAAAAATTCAAAGTTTTGTAAACACGCTATTAATTTTCTCATCAACCGGAGGAAGGTAGGAAACCTTTGAAAGCAGGATTGTAGTACTCCCGTTTGGAGGCACACATATATGGATCTGACGCATGTCTGAAGAATACCGATGAAATCATAACGTAGAAACTGCTGTCTCGTGTGTGTATTGATTTTACTTTCCGCGTAGCGCAGATCCGCGAAGTAGTGTTTGTTCGTCTTTCAAATGAGTTTGAATTATTTGATTTATCGATGAAAATTCAGTACATTTTTTTATTCAAGCTGTATGCTATTTAAATAGAAGAGAAGAGCTCAAAATTTCAAAAGCATCTTTCTATTATTAGTTTTCAAACACCAGTACTACATTATCTAGAAGTAGGACACACTTCCTAAAGTAAGTTAGGCTGTCTCTTTTCCTGTTAGGCCGATGCCTTAAGAAAGTTTATTGCTATAGCAAGCTATAGCAAACTTTCCAAAAATACATGTTTGTATTCTGAACTGTTTGCTTCATTCCAGCAAACAATTTCACTTGCTTGTACTGTGAAAATAAAATGTGTATTAATTTGTGACACTTAGTGAATGTTGAATGCGTAGTTAAACTGAAGGTAATTAAAAGATTAGCATTATGTTATTCTAATTTTTTATCTTCATTCAGTGACATCTATACGTCACGGTTCACCATTTCAGGTGTGAAAAACATTTCGTATGAATGATATACGGGAGTCAGTTATAGTTCTAGACACAGAAATGTTATAAAAAGAATTAAAGTTAATTTACAGGAGATATAAGGTCGCACAATAACTGGATAGCTGTTGTATATTTTTATAAATGAAATGAATTATGACTTCTGATTACTTTTAAATTATATCACTTTCGGACACGCAAGACAGATATGTATATTATACACCTGCTAGTTCAAATTGGAAAGTTATAAGTTATCGGCCGTGTACACTGATCAATACCTACAGAAGTGAAATGATGCATGAACTTGCAAGTCCAACAGGGAATCGCTTGAATACCTGGACGTGTCACCTCACACCCCTAACAAAACCTTTGGGAGTAATACCTTTAGACATACTGGTGATCAGATGAGGAAAATCCGAATTTATTTGAATAAAGTTTATTACTTTAAAGAATTATGAACGAATTAGATTTTCGAAAACAATTTTCACGGAACACTTATTAATTATAATTTGATTTTTTTTTTAACTTAAAAAAATAAGAACATTTTCCAAATCAAGTTAGTTAGTCAGATAAAACAACCGTACGATTGACAAGATATCGACACGCAATTACTACTACATCGGTTACTGTAGTTGTGGTCCTTTGTGGTTTATAGACATATTGTGATTTTTAATCGGAGATGATGACAAAATGGCGGAACGCAGAGAGTTGATACTCTAAATTTAAAATCGATGGTGATCTCTTATCTAGGGAATACAACTTTAATTCAAACAACCAGTGAAGGATATCCCTGCTTTTGCGTAGTGTGGTATTCCAACAATGACGTCACTATAAAATATAATGTAGGCTGGATATATTTAGTATATCTCGTCATTATGATTTTTACGGATTGTAAAAGAAACGTAAATAGTGTAAAGGAGAGCTCAAGATACGATGATTTTGCGAGAAACAGAAAGGAAATGTGTAAAAAAGTGTTTAAATTAAATCTATTCATTTGTGTGTCTCCTTTTTACCAATCTCAGTAAAATTTGTTTGGGGGTTTTCGACACTATAAAAACAATGATGTGAGGGAATGTCATTCTGGTCAACCCCATACGTGCCATAGGGGATTGACAGCTTGAAGCTGTCTTTCCCCAAAAATGTAAGTACATGTTTAATTTTGGACCCCAATTTGGGCCAACTTGAAAACTTTTTAAACACTTAAGTGTCTATTTCATTTGAATCAATTAGTTAATGGGGGAAATTTGAACTGATCTAGTCATTAAAAACGATCCAATTGGAGCTCAAATATGAAAATCTAACAAATTTGCCGAAAAATGTCACTTTTCAGTTGTTTTTTGTCCAAAATGAAAGGGGCCACATCCCTGTTCATCGTCAACCTTTATATATAGTATGTAAGATCATAAAATACAACTTACATTTCAATATTAAGGATGAACACGAATGTGGCCACTTTCGTTTTACACGAAAACCGTCTTAAATTTAACAAAAATGCTAGAATTGTGACGATTTTAGTAATTTAGCATGCCTTTATGGTGATAGTACCCGATAAATGTGCATTATTATGTCAAAAACAGCCCATATTTATGAAGCAGAAGCATTCTACTGTATAATGAACAACTAAAAGTTTACATTTTAACAATTGTGTAAAACTGCTATATTTTGGGGCCAAAAACGGGTCTTACTGGACCTACTACTTTAAGTACATGTTTAGATTCAGCATATCAGAAAACCCCAAGAATTCAAATTTTGTTAAAATTTAACTTAGTTTAATTTTGGACCATTTGGACCTTAATGTAGACCAATTTGAAAATGTGACCAAAAATTAAAATATACATACACAGTTAGATGCGGCATATCAAAGAACCCCATTTATTCAATTTTTGATGAATTAAAAACAAAAGTTTAATTTTGGACCCTTTGGGCCCTTTATTCCTCAAACTCCCAAAATCAATCCAAACTGTCCTTTTATGGTCATAAACCATGTGTTTAAATTTCATAGTTTTCCATTTACTTATACTTAAATTATGGTGCAAAAACCATGAAAAATACATATTTGGGCCCCTTTTTCTGACGTAGTCGGTATAGTTTCGGATTGTGACCTTTGAATTAAAGGACGCTTAACTATGTCAACAGAATAAGCATGCTCGAAAATCTTTTCTGTGATTGGACAAAATGCTGTCATGGTGGGTGATTTGAAAAAACGTCTCGTTATTATATCATGTTAGAAAGCAAGTGAAAAACTATAAATAGTTGAACTAGATCTTACAAAGATTTATATTTTTATTAAAATAATTGTTTCTCCAATAGCTCTTTGCCTCCGTGACAGCTGTTTATTCGGGACAATTATATAATTTTTTATGTAAACTTTTTTGTACAAACGTACATGACTTTTAGAACGCGCCTACGCATGTGAGATTTCCGAGGGATTTTGGTCAATGTAAACAGAAAGATACGAGGACCGAGAATACTGAACACAAACAGAGAAAACGATATTTAAATGGTATCTTTGTGCTTCTGAAGGTTATCGAAATGATAGTTTTAAACATATACTCAAATTTAAATAGAATCTCTTAGTCGGATATCTTTTTTAAAGATAGTTCTTGTAGGCCCCAAATTCCCAAACTGTTGGGACCAAAACTTCCAAAATCAATCCCAACCTTCCTTCTATGGTCATAAACCTTGTGTTTACATTTCAATTCACTTATACTTAAGTTATAGTGCGAAAACCAAAAGTCTTTGGACACCGCCGACTACGGACATACCAATATACTACCAAAAAATTTCAATTGTTGCGGTCGTATACAAATTAGTAGATGCAAAGTTTCCAATTACAACCGTGGTTTCAAATGGTAAAACAAGTTCAAGGCATCTGTTTTGTTGCTCTGAGTAGCATAAAATTCAAACAAACAGCAATATCGGTGGTAACAAAAATGACAATAGACCTAGACCGTCCCCTGTATCTAAGACATTGTTTTAATAGGATTTAGCATATCATACAACCGCAATAATTCAGTTATTGATGAAATCCAACACAATTTTATTTTTGACCCTTTATCTAAAAATGGGGCCCAACATCCAAAAAAGTAATACAAGGTTAGAACTCCAAAAAGTTTAAGACTTTAAATTAATCCCATTGAAAGGACTAGGGGCTATCGCTCAGAATAAAATATTTGTCATAAAGGGCAAACACGTGGTAAAATCACGAAATATTAAGACCCCATGAATAATTTCCTAATTATTGTTATAGATACATGCAGTATATACCTTATCTTGGTTCCAAACAAGCCAGTTTCTATCTTTGTAGTTATGTTTTTTACAAACCCATCCTTTTTGCAGCAAAGCTTCCTTTTCACTGATAAAGCATTGCATCTCAGAACATGAATATTCGACATGGAAAGGTGATTTTTCGCTGCTTTTTGCATGGATAGTTGAGTGATAGAAATCAGAAATTCTCTCCATTGTTGTAACCAAGCATTCCTTAACACCCGTAGCTATATCAGGTACGATTAACCCGGAGGAGGTTTTGTGAACGATGTAAAGGAGAATCTTGTTGCCTTCAACGCATACAACAATATCATGTGACTTGTCAAATGATAAACCAATAAATCCTGAAAACAGGAGTTGTCTCCCTTCATACTGCTTGACGGTCCACATGCTAAGACATGCACTGATCAGACGATTTGGTAGGGCTGGTGGTATAATAGTGCCTTTAAATAAAAACGCTAAGCATATAGCTCTCTCTGGTGTACATTCTTTGTCCATAAAGCTGGTGGTATTTCTCTCTGTAACCATACAGGGAACAAAGTAGTTTTCCACTGGTAACCGACCTCCTGTAGTTGTATCATATCTTCTTTGCTCTGCCAAGATATCTAGATCAATCAGGATGTTAAATATAAACTCTTTGTATGGTAAAATAGCACAGAAATCTTTTTGCTCCCAAATCAAGTAAAGATCTTCCCGTCTTATGGTCCCACATGTTGACATTCTTTGGAAAGTTTCCTGAATTCTGGTTTCCTCTGGCCAAAAAAATTTATCTGCAAAATATAAAAAAGCCTAAAAAACTATTTAAAAAATGAGATGCTGTGTTATGATTGCCAATGTTACAACTATTCACCACAGACAAACCTATTTGAATGTAAGTCATCTTAGGTTTAAACTGTAATTAATCAAAGTTCACTTGAAGGCAAATTGTCATCTTATCTTAGGCAAATCTTGAATGTTACTAATGTAGACGAAACACACATTTTGCGTACTAAATTATAACCCTGGTACCTTTGATAACTATTTATAGCACTGGGTCGATGTCACTGCTGGTGGACGTTTCGTCCCCGAGGGTATCACCAGCCCAGTAGTCAACACCGAAGTGTTGACATGAATATCAATAATGTGGTCATTTTTATATATTTCCTGTTATTAAAACTTTGAATTTTTCGAAAAAAAATAAGGATTTTCTTATTCCAGACATAGCCGTATTTGGCACAACTTTTAGGAATTTTGGATCCCCAATGCTCATCAACTTTGTACTTGTTTGGCTTCATAAATATTTTGATTTGAACGTCACTGATGAGTTTTATGTAGACGAAACGCGTGTTTGACGTACTAAATTATAATACTTTAAATAAAGCTAATACTAACAATGACCACTGCCCTTTCCTCGATCTTGATATCTATATCACTAACGGAAAGCTGAATACTAAAATTTATGATAAAAGGGATGATTTTTCATTTCATATCGTTAATTATCCGTTTTTAGATGGTGACGTTCCCTTGTCACCATCTTACGGTGTTTATATATCTCAACTTGTAGGATTCGCTCGTGTATGTAACAATGTTTTAGATTTTAACGAGAGAAATTTATGTATTACTGAAAAATTATTACACCAGGGTTTTCGATATCACAAACTAGTCAAAACATTTACTAAATTTTATCATCGGTATTAAGACATCATTCGTAAATATAGCTCAACATGTAGACTTCTTATACTTTCAGGTATTTCACATCCCGATTTTTTATGGAAATATTCTTTATAAAGCACAAAGGTGTCAGTATTCACCTCATAAACTTACAAAACCTTTGAATAGACTTATTAAGAAGGGATATAATTACGATACTGTTGTCAAGTCATTAAAGATTGCATATTTTGGCGTTAATATTGAGTCACTGATAAGGTCTTTGCGTCGGAACTCAACACATTTATTCTAAAAACAGTTGTTGGCATGACACAGGTTATGTTCTTCTCATATATGTTATGATGGTATGATACTAAACCCCTTACGGGAAGGATTGTGTCTGATGTTCATATGATGAAATCATAATCTTTCAGTCAGTTTAATTGAAGTCTGGAGCTGGCATGTCAGTTCAGGGATGATTCCAGGTGTTTTCAAATGGGTCCCTTGAACATCAAATTGGGAATTTTTATTCTAATTGGGAATTTTTTAAGCATAAAATCTAAGACGAAATAACATTATTTTCCTGAAAAACAGAAAATGTATATTATTAAGTTTAACCTGTACACTGATGTTCATGTAAGTTGTAACATTTTGAATGATTCTGGATGGGCTACTGTCATTACATGAATATCATTGAACATGATGCACTAGTCTATCATCTTAGCTAAAGTTACCTAGGCCTATTACAAAAACATATATTTCAGCTAACATAAACCACTGAAAAAAACCATTCATCGGGTATTTTTTCAACAGCAGGTCATCTCTATAAATTTACCTGAATTCAAATGGATTTCAAATTGAACTGGTCAATTGTCGAATTCAGAAAAGCAATTACAACAGTTCATATACTTGATTGATAAGATATTTAAAGCATTGAACCAGTGTTCTTTAAAATTATGCGGATCATCTTCAAAACTTTTGAAATAATTCAATAATGATGACATATTTCATGAATGGTCTATCATCAACATTATTTTCAAAAAACGCTCAAACTTTTGTCTTTTGCGGAAATAACTTCTTTAACAAAACAAGTTTTCATCATATTATATAACCAGTCCTGCTGGGTGATCTGCTTTTACGAGATCGGCGTCCATTAAACCTTATCCATCAATTGTATATAAAAATTTGAATTTGCTCTCTGCCGAGGTCTGCTTTGACACCTATTTTTATCAACCTGCTGGGCGATCTGCTTTTACAAGATCCAATATACTCCCATAACATATTAATCAATTGTATTCGGCTGCTAAAATTGTTTCCCACATGTTGACATAATTAAATCGTTGTTACTAAGATGCGTTCATAAACAGCATTCTTATCTGGATTTTAAAACGTTTTGACAACAAACTATGAAAAATTATAGTTGCCTTAATCGGTGACAGAAACTTTTCCGGAAATATCTATTTTTATTTTATTTTCCTGAATTGGGAATTCATTTTCATGCAGGCCTCTACATTATCATTTTTTTTAACTTGTCCCTTCGGACAAGTTGCAAGAAAATCAACTTGTCCGAACTCTTAACTCACTTGTCCGAATTTTTAATTGAAATTCCTCCATATTGATTAAACATGCTATAGGCAATAATAACACTTGTCCTTTGTTTGTACCTAATAAAGATCAATTAAGGGAGCATTCTATTATGTTATATGAATACCACATCAAAATTCATTTTATTATTTCAGACTGAAGGCTTATTTGCAAGCTTTTTGACACATTGTCACTATCATGTGTCGATCATTAAGTCATATCTCTTTCCATGCCACTAGGTTCTCCTATTCATGGACCTATATTCATTCTGAAGTAGTGGTATGGTTTAAACCAAATAGACCACTTTCGAGTTCATCCGTCACCGGCAAAAACTCGTCAATTATACACGCATTTATGACGTCATTTACCAGATAGAGGGGCTCGCCTGTATCCCTGCCCTATTTACGTTCATCAAGCGTCTTAGTGATCGTCTTTGTGCAGGATAAACTAGAAATAATGGTTGCTCTGTAGGTACTTACTGACATTTCCCTAATGACAGCAGTGTTGATTGTCAATTTTGAGAATTCAATTTACCGAATAATTCGTACAATATATAATTATAGTTTTCCAACCACTCGCTCAACATTGGAAGGAAGTGACGACGCCCCTAAACTCACAAATGACGATGATAAAGGCGCGTATAATTGACGAGTTTTTTCCGGTGACGGATGAACTCGAAAGTGGTCTATTCACCTGGCACCTTTTTTATAAATAAACGTTTTTAATGTATTGATTTGCCAAACAAGATTTTACAATTTATTTAGATTTTTACATACATTGATATAAATGATATATGATCAGGAAGTACATTAAACATTTTAATAAAAAATCTGACTTTTTAGATTTTATTTAATTTTTACATCTTAACTTATTATTTTAACATATAGATCTTATTAAATAAAACCTTTCTTAATTTAATGTTATGCCTAAAAGCAAAATCAAATGACACAAACTTTAATTTAGAATTTTAAAGTTAAGGTAAACAATGGTAAAACTCCATATCATGCATATGGAGGTGCTCCTAATTCAAGGAGGCTTATACTAAGAAGAAACATTAACATTGGGTTACTTCCCCTTACTTATTTCCCCTGGTCAATGGCTGCCAGCATGTATAAATACGTTACATCAGAGACATATTATACAAGTTTAATTACATGTCTTTGGTTCAATCAATCAATATTTATTTCATTTTATATGATCAATAAAACAATCATTCATATTTTTAGGAATGTATAAGTCTTGAATTTGGTCTATTTACATCTGACATCGATTTTTTCACTTGTCCCATCGGACAAGTAGTAAGATGAATCTACTTGCCCGACACCTATTTCAACTTGTCCTGGACAATCGGACAAACGGTAATGTCGAGCCCTGTCATGTACATTTTTTTGGGGGCCGCTGGCCAATTTATATAGTGGAATCATCCCTGCAGTTAACTGCTAGTAGTCTGTTGTTATTTATGTATTATTGTCATTTTGTTTATTTTCTTTGGTTACATCTAAACTATATAGTGGAATCATCCCTGCAGTTAACTGCTAGTAGTCTGTTGTTATTTATGTATTATTGTCATTTTGTTTATTTTCTTTGGTTACATCTTCTGACATCAGACTCAGACTTCTCTTGAACTGAATTTTAATGTGCGTATTGTTATGCTTTTACTTTTCTATATTGGTTAGAGGTATAGGGGGAGGGTTGAAATCTCACAAACATGTTTAACCCCACCGCATTTTTGCGCCTGTCCCAAGTCAGGAGCCTCTGGCCTTTGTTAGTCTTGTATTATTTAAATTTTAGTTTCTTGTGTACAATTTGGAAATTAGTATGGCGTTCATTATCACTGAACTAGTATATATTTGTTTAGGGGCCAGCTGAAGGACGCCTCCGGGTGCGGGAATTTCTCGCTACATTGAAGACCTGTTGGTGACCTTCTGCTGTTGTTTTTTTATTTGGTCGGGTTGTTGTCTCTTTGACACATTCCCCATTTCCATTCTCAATTTTATAAATTATAATCCTGGTACCTTTGATAACTTTTTACTAATTTATTAACCTTCAACTAGAATTCGTATCAAAAGGACACCTTGCCCTTCTCAACATATATCCTAAGTTCATGGTATATGTGCAACTGTGAACTAAAAGGCATATAAAGTCTCTTGAGAAAACTACAGATTTTATAAACTCTGCAATTGTGAAATATTGCGACATTGACCGAAACACCTGTCAATAACGACCTTAGAACCTCTATAATAAGTTTCGATATAATAACCTGTCACAAAAGACCTCAAAACCCCCATGCCAAGTCTTGACATAAAAACCTATCACATTGGATTTCATAACCTCCAAGTTTTGACATAGATAACTGTCTTCTTATCTCCATAATAAGTTTTGACATAGATAACTGTCTTCTTATCTCCATAATAAGTTTTGACATAATTACCTGTCACAAAGGACTTTATAGCCTCCATATTATTTAAAGTATTGACATAAATACCTGTCACAAAGGACTTTATAGCCTCCATATTATTTAAAGTATTGACATAAATACCTGTCACAAAGGACTTTATAACCTCCATATTATTTAAAGTATTGACATAAATACCTGTCACAAAGGACTTTATAAACTCTATATTATTTAAGGTATTGACATAAATACCTGTCACCAAGGACTTTATAAACTCTATATTATTTAAAGTATTGACATAAATGCCTGTCACAGAAGATCTCTTATATGTTACTTCCATTACACTAAGTATCAAAAAATACCTGTCACAAAGGACCTCATAACCTCCATTATAAGTATCGACATGAATAACTGTCATGAAGGACTGCATGACCTTTATACTATTTAAAGTATTGACATAAATACCTATCAAAAAGGATCTACTACATGTAACTTCCATAATAAGTATTTACATTAATACCGTGTAGCGTGTCATTTCGCGGGTGTAAAATTTTGACGGAAGAAGGTACTTTGGATTCAATATTATTCGATGGATTCCAATTTTTTGTGGTTTTCATAAGAACAGATGAACCACGAAAAGAAATGTTGAACGATTAACAACTTTCTATAGACTCTGTAAAACTTCGAAATCAAATACACACGAAAATGCAAGTTTCATCAATCCAGGAACATTGATACCCACGAAAACAAATGAAAACACAGTATATAAAATATTTTTTGCAGTTAAGAGCAATTCTCTGTAACCACCAACCATTTTACATAGGGGGTCCGGCACGCATAGTCACCGATTTTCATGAAACTTAGTCAAAACATGTGATCATGTAAAAAAGTAAGAAAAATGTCCACCCAAATGTTGCTAGGTCATGGTTGCCATGGCTACCAAGTGAATGAGATTTCCCGCCAATTTTGAGGAATTTAGCATCGAAAAAACAACTACTTTGCAGTCATTTGTAATCAAAACTAGGTTTCGTTTAATGATATTTGTAAATATTTTTTAGAAACATGAAACTTAACAAACAAAATAGCAATGTCATATATAAAAAAAATATTTTGGCTGAATATTGTCACAACCGCAGAGGCAAAGGTCATTTTTCAATATAGTTCAGAAGACAAATTTTACACATTTTGTATGACCAAAATAGACATTTTTGCATCCACCTTCATTTAACCTGTGGTCATGAATGAAAAGTATCATTGTTTCTAATAAAAAAAAATTAACAAAATGTTTAGGAGATTAGGTTCTGGGACGGTTGCTATGGAAACAAAAAAGTGTCATTTTTGCCTTTTTACCTCAAAAATGTAGCCATTTTATCAAAATAATCCAGAAAAAGTAAATATTATTGAATGACTATGATGTGGAAACTATTGGCAATTAAATTGCCATAAATTTGTCCAAAGGTCAAAGGTCAAGGTCATCAATGACCTTTGACCTTTGGACTTATTTATTGTTATTGTGAATATTAATTGAATTTTGAAAGGAAATATAATAGAAAGAGGTTACTTCTATACACGGAGAAAATTATCAGGATGTTTGAAGCCACTTTTTATCAACATATGAAAAATAAAGTCAAGGTCATGTCAAAAGTGCTTAGCAACCACCCTTATTTGATAAAAAAAAATGTACCTAGCAACCATACATGATTTCTTTTAGGACTATATACACTATTACATAAACCTAACTTCAAAGGTCTAGAGGGTGTCATCACATAAGTTGTAAACAATCATTCATTTAAAGTGTAAAACTGCCTAGCAACCATTTATTCATATTAGGAAAATGCATAACAACCATCGATTTGCATTGAAAAAGTGCATAGCAACCAATAAATTATTTAGAAAAACTGAACAGCAACAGTTTATTTTAGATTTCATTTGGACAAAAATTAGAAATATATAATTTAAAAAACACATGTTTAATCCGGAAAAGCAAATAATATAGCAAATTTAATTTCATGAGACTGATTACACATATATACAAAAATTTAAAAGATGTCGTCTGATGAGACAACTCTCCAGAAGACAACCAAATGTTATTTAAAGACAAATTATTTATATTTACAAGAAGAAGAGAAAAGGAATATAACTGCTAAGAGATCAACCAGTTTATTTTAGTTGGAGTTGGCCTTTCAAGCAAAGAAGTTTTGCATAGACAATATATTCATTTTTACTCTTTATAACTTATAAAGCTTTTTTGTGAATTTTTTTCATTGCGTACACACTGTTTTTGTATTTTAAATAGTTTTAAATGTTCATCTAAATGTACAGAAATTTGTTGTTAGCATGTTTTTGGCAATATTATTTATCTTCAGATCAAGACACTCACATTCATCCCATCATCCCCATCACAAAAGATAAGATGCTCTTTCCTAACTAATATAACTACCCTGCATCTATCCATTGCTATTTTGGTAAATTAACAGTGGAAGATTAAAAATAATATTAAAAAATGCTTTGTGTGTTTAGAAAAAGTTATCTTAACAGAATCTCAGTGCCAATTTAGATTTAGTAATCGAACAGACTAGGCCAATTAGGACTCATTTTGGTCCCAAAAAATAGAATTATTACATTTGCTTAAAAGGTAATCTCTAACGCTATGTATAAGAAAGAAGAAAGCGTGTGTTAGATAAATATGAGTCATATTTGACAACACAGTGAAAAAGGCGTTAAGAAATTGAGCACTTACTTATACAAATGTTGAGACAAGACATGAATTCGATATCTTCCATTTTTAGACTAAATCAAAATGAAAGGAAATAGCTAATTTGATTTATTTCCATATTTGAACTTGAATTTAATTATTTGTAATAACCAAATCAGTTCAAATTCTATAACACAAACTGATTGATTCAAGTACACACTTTTAAGGTGTTTAAAATGTAACATTTTTGGAAAAATTATCTTTTAACAGGACATCTCCACAAACCAGATTTGGACACAATCACCATTAGAGTTATAATGTACTTTAACAAGAGGCTCTCAAGAGCCTGAATCGCTCACCTTAATTCTTTTGGTTAAATCTCTCATCAATGATTATTTTGGCTTTTCAATTTATGTAAATGTTCTTTGGATCGTCCTATTTTCTTCAAAAGCAAAAAAAAAAAATTTTCTCGTATGTTCTATTTTAGCCATAGGAGCTATGTTTCTTTACATACAAGGAAATAGAATATAAAGTTTATACTAGATACTCTGAAACTCATTTAGCCTAAGTTTGGCTGAAATTGATACAGCAGTTTCAAAGGAGAAGATTTTTAAAAGTAAGTCAACATGATGAACAAATTGTGAAAAAAGTCTTTAAAGGGCAATAACTCCTTAAGGGGACAATTGACCATTTCGGTCATGTTGACTTATTTGTAAATCTTACTTTTCTGAACATTATTGCTGTTTACAGTTTATCTCTATCTATAATAATATTCAAGATAATAACCAAAAACAGCAAAATTTCCTTAAAATTACCAATTCAGGGGCAGCAACCCAACAACGGGTTGTCTGATTCATCTGAAAATTTTTGAGCAGATTGATCTTGACCTGATAAACAATATTACCCCATGTCAGATTTGCTCTAAATGCTTTGGTTTTTGAGTTATAAGTCAAAAACTGCATTTGACCCCTATGTTCTATTTTTAGCAATGGCGACCATGTTTGTTGATAGATCAAAACTTCGGATACAATTTATAAACTAGATACCCTAAGGAACATTCAGTTAAAGTTTGAAAGTATTTGGCCCAGTAGTTTCAGAGAAGAAGATTCTTGAAATAGTTTACGACGACAGACGACAGACGACGGACGCCAAGTGATGGCATAAGCTCACATGGCTATGCCAGGTGAGCTAAAAATGTATCCCATGGTGGCTAACATGGCTTAAATAAAAGATAGGAAATAAAATGCAAGTTTAAATTGTCCATCATCATAAAAATTGTTATAAATAGAAAACCGTGAAAGGACCTTTAATATTCATAGCTAGTGAAAGAGTCTACCTACTATTTATTTAAAAGGGAAATTTCTGGCCTGAAATGAGGAACATTAACCTTTAATGCCCCGCTGAAGCAGCCGTAGCATTGAGTGTTACCCTTTCCATCTATTTTGTACATGTGTCTGTCCGTACTTGCCAAAACTTGGTATCCTTTCTCTCATTTTAATTTGCCTTAGACAAATATTGTTTAACTTGCATACCATGCTTATTGCCACATAATACATATCAATTTGAAAATCAGGTGGTATATGATATGCAAGCCGGGTGAGGGGGGGAGGTGGGGTGGTATCATCTGTGTCCCACGGACAAATTTATGGTAATTGTGAATATTAATTGAATTTTGAAAAAGGAAATATAATAGAAACAGGCTACTTCTATACATGGAGGAAATTATCAGGATGTTTGAACCCACTTTTTATAAACATATGAAAAAAAAAAGTCAAGGTCTTGTCAAAAGTGCTAAGCAACCACCCTTATTTGATAAAACAAAATGCAACCATACATGATTTCTTTCAGGACTATATAAACTATTACATAAACCTAACTTCAAAGGTCTAGAGGGTGTCATCACATAAGTTGTAAACAATCATTCATTTAAAGTGTAAAACTGCCTAGCAACCATTTATTCATATTAGGAAAATGCATAACAACCATCGATTTACATTTAAAAAGTGCATAGCAACCAATAAATTATTTTTGGTTTCATTGGGACAAAAATTAGAAATAAATAATTTAAAAAACACATGTTTAATCCGGAAAAGCAAATAATATAGCAAATTTAATTTCATGATACTGATTACACATATTTACAAAAATTTAAAAGATGTTGTCTGATGAAACAACTCTCCATAATAATAATTGCATTTTTACAATTCTTTGGTTATGTCCCTTTATAATTTGATAAATACGTTATGCAAGCCGGGGGGGGGGGGGGGGGGGGGGGGGGGGGGTTCCCCACATATGTTTTTTTTTTTTTGCCTTTTATCTTGAAAACAATAAAAGATAAAGGGAAACATTAAATTTAAAAGATTATCAGCAGCACTAGATCCTCTTCGTCGAAATCGTCAGCTGATTTTCATTGCCGTAATTGCCCTATAAAGACTGTGTGTGCTATTTTGCCTTATATCAAAAATACCATAGTATAGCAGGAGGACACTAGAAATTCAAAAAAAAATTCAAAAAAATATCAACAAGACAAGATTACAAATAATTTAACATGGTTGAGGTAGATCATGAAAATAGACTTTTTGAGACAGAATTTTCTTTTTATTTGCTAAAATAAAGATTTTACTGTGCTTTTTTTCAAAAATATAATAAAAAGGTTGGGTCAACGTGCTATTTTACAAGCTACTAGTCATTGAAAATTGCCTGGAGTAGGTCCGTTAAGACCCTTTTTGACCCCAAAATATAGCAGTTTTACAAATTTGTTATAATGTAAACTTTCAGTTATTTATTAGACAGTAGAATGCTTCTGCTACATAAATATGGGTTGTTGTTGGCAATACAATGCATATATATATCGAGTACTAGCACCATTTAAGTCACGCTAAATTACTGAATTCTTCACAATTCTATCATTTTTGTTAAATGTTTCTGTGTAAAACGAAAGTGGCCGCATTCTTGTTCATCCTTAATATTGAAATGTGAGTTGTATTTTATTAAAATACATAACATATATAAAGGTTTTGGATGAACACGGATGCGGCCACTTTTATTTTTGACAAAAACAATCTGAAAAGGGAAATTTTTCGACATATTTGGTAGATTTTTAATTTTTGAGCTTGAATCAGATCGTTTTTTAGACTACATCAGTTAAAATCTTTCACATAAACTAACTGATTTAAATGAAATAGACAGTTAAATGTTTAAAAAGAGGTCAAAATCTTTTTGTCAGATGAACCTGAAATTTGAGGCCAAAATCTGTCCTTACCGGACCTACTCCTTTGGTTAGATTGTTCTTGAAAAAACAAACTTGGGTGCATAATAAAATACTTTGAGATAGAATTTTTTATAGTTGTGGGTGATAGGTTTCATCATATGTTTTAACCCTTACCATGCGGTGACCGTCATATGAAGGGCATACCCAAATAAACGTTATTTGGCTCCAATGGCGTTCCATACTTTTAGAAGCCCACTTTATGATACTTATTTTAAAAGTTATGCATGTTCCGTCAACATGAAGCTATCAATATTCATGTTTCTCATGTATAAATATCATTTTGAGCACAATTACGGAATTGGAAAATTGAAATTGGCTAATACTCGGATTTCTGGAGGGGTGGGCTTCACATCTGTACCTTACACAGGAGGTTCAGAGGCATAAAACTTGCAAAAATAGTGCAAACCCACGGCCATATAACTACTGTTTGTAATCATTATTGAAATACGCATAGGGAACAACTACTTCCGGTTTGGAGTCCATTTGAAGTCAAAAATCGTCAAAAATCGTGAAATTCAGTATTTTTGGTCCAAGACCTTCTGTAGACTGCTGCATCAAGATCAGATTCACTCCAAACTAACAACTGTTGGGGTCAATTCGTTAACTAGGGTCCTGTATACATACAGGCTACAGCTGGATACCTTTACCAGCATCCCTGGGTCTTCTGGGTCATGAGAAAGGATGAAAATTCGACAAAATTGACGCTTTCTGCACCTGATGACCTACTTTGGGTTACTTTTATATCAAGTAAGGGTCGTAACTATGAACTTTTTTCATGACCTTGACCTCTCGCACTTTGTTTTCAAACAAAATGTAAGCAAAATTGTGTCTAAACACTTTTTCTTAATACTTTTTGGGTTTATCTGATAAAATTTCGAATAAAATTTAGTAAAACTAGAGGCTCTAAAGAGCCTGAGTCGCTCACCTTGGTCTATGTGAATATTAAACAAAGGAAGCAGATAAATTCATGACAAAATTGTGTTTTGGTGATGGTGATATGTTTGTACATCTTATTTTACTGAACATTCTTGCTGCTTACAATTATCACTATCTATAATGAACTTGGCCCAGTAGTTTCAGTGGAAAATGTAACCAGTATTAAAAATTTACAAATTTTATGAAAATTGTAAAAAATTGACTATTAAGGACAATAACTCCTTAGGCCACGGTTTTTTAATTTGTTGGTTTACGGATTTTCTCCATGAAAAAGTCGGGTCGGTCGGTCCGGAAAAAAAAGAAAAAAAAAAGATCTTACGAGACATAAAACTGATATGCAAAATAAATATATATATTTCACCTTTCTAATAATATGTTTGTCATACTATTTTGTCATCATTCTTAAATTTTAGTTCGATGAAATACTATTGCTCAGCTGTAAAAAAAACATCGCATGACATTGTCTAATAATTTCCCGTAAAAAAGGGGTGCACGGACATAGACGAAATTAAATCGTCATTTCACAGATAATAAAAAGAGATTCACGTCAGTAGCTCTTATTTAAAACTTGTTGGTGAATAATAATAAGCACGAAAACTGAAAGACAAAAATGTAAAAACGTCGTACGAAAATAAGTTTCATTAACGTAATAGACTCGTCCACTGGAAAAAACAGAAATTATATCGGGTTAAATAATCGTTGTCATGCATTCCCGTTTTTTATCAAAATTGACAATATATTTTTATCATCTATGAAAACAAGAAAACTTCAAATGATTTTTAAAATTCAGTACTTTAACTCGATGTCTTGAACTTCCACCTGTCCACATTTGGACAAGTCTATTTCTATGAGAACAGACATCTTACGGACTGGTGATGAATGAAGGAAACGAACTTATTGTGTAACTGGTTTTAAACACAGGTTTGGTTCCGCAAAATTATTCGCAAACGACATTTCAAGGTCATTAATAATTGATTTGTCTATTTTTAGAAACGTAACCTGAAAGTTTCATTTTTCACAACAGAAAGTGTGATCACTTCTGTAAGTGATTAATGCATTTCATTTCATAAAAAAAGGATATTTTAATTATTATTTTTAGGGATAATGCATTTGATATGGTCGGCGGGAATAAAAAAGCATGAAAAGTCACTTTTATTTTTATTCTGGAAACCGGCAAAATCGGGTCGGCGGATCCGTAAACCAACAAATTAAAAAATCCTGGCCTTAGGGGGTCAATTGACCATTTTGGTCATGTTGACTTATTTGTAAATCTTACATTGCTGAACATTTTTGCTGTTTACAGTTTAACTCTATCTATAATAATATTCAAGATAATAACCAAAAACAGCAAAATTTTCATAAATTTACCAATTCAGGGACAGCAACCCAACAACGGGTTCTCTGATTCATCTGAAAATTTCAGGGCAGATAGAACATTACCTGATGAACAATTAAACCTATGTCAAATTTACTCTAAATGCTTTGGTTTTTGAGTTATAAGCCAAAAACTGCGTTTTACCCCTATGTTCTATTTTTAGCCATGGCAGCCATCTAATTTGGATTGGCGGGTCACGCCACACATTTTTTAAACTAGATACCCCAAAGATGATTGTGGCCAAGTTTGGATTAATCTGGCTCAGCAGTTTCAGAGGAGAAGATTGATGTAAAAGATATCTAGAATTTACGAAAAATGGTTAAAAATTGACTTTAAAGGGCAATAACTTCTAAAGGGGTCAACTGACCATTTTGGTCCTGTTGAATTATTTGTAAATCTTACTTTGCTGAACATTATTGTTGTTTACAGTTTACCTCTATCTATAATAATATTCAAGATAATAACCAAAAACAGCAAAATTTCCCTAAAAATTACTGATTCAGGGGCAGCAACCCAACAACGGGTTGTCTGATTCATCTGAAAATTTTAGAGCAGATATATCTAGACCTGATAAACAATTTGACCTAATGTCAGATTTGCTCTAAATGCTTTGGTTTTTGAGTTATAAGCCAAAAACTGAATTTTACCCCTATGTTCTATTTTTAGCCATGGCGGCCATCTTATTTGGATTGGCGGGTCACGCCACACATTTTTTAAACTAGATATCCTAATGATGATTGTGGCCAAGTTTGGTTTCATTTGGCCCAGTAGTTTCAGGAGAAGATTTTTGTAAAAGTTAACGATGACGGACGACTACGACTACGGACAACAGACGACGGACTACGACGGACGCCAAGTGATGGGAAAAGCTCACTTGGGCCAGGTGAGCTAAAAAGACCTAAGGTCAAAGTCAAGGTCATATATAACCTTTGATCTTGAGGTCAATTTCAGGTCATTGAATGCACAACATGTCCCAAGAGATTTTTATTTTGTATTTGTCACTGTTTTTAAACTATTTAAATAACAATGTCAAAAATGTTCTACAAAATGCCAAAATTGACATTTTTATGTTCCCATAGCAACTACCCTAGCAACCTATTTCCAAAACCTTTAATGATAAATTATTCCTAGGCAACAGTCATAATTTACATTTATCACTTTAGTAAAATAGGTAGTGGATGCAAAAGTGTGAAATGATGTCATGCAAAATGCCTTAAATTTGCCTTTTTGAATACATTGAAAATTCCACTATTTGGACCAGTGCTGCCCCCTTTTTCCCCTTTTGTCAGAAATAATTTTTATCTTTCATCTAACTCATAAAGTGTTATATTTTAATAAATTGTAGTCAAAATATTTATAAAACTTGAAATGTCTACATGATAACTGCTTAAAATGGGTCATTTTTGATCCTCACAATATGCATCTTTGAGGCAAAATCTAAGGGAACCCGTAACCATGGCAACGGGTGCATAAACAAATTTTTTGTCAACATTTTTCCTGTAAGTTTATCTATAGCTACCAACAGACCAAGTTTCAAGAAAATCTGAGACTATGCGGATTGAAAATTTTTATCAATACCTTTGCAAGGACACTTATAACTTGACGAAATTTATTTTGGCGATTTAGTTCTATCCTTGAAAATAAGTAAAAATTTACACCCTGCAAAAATAACCCGCTTTACGGTACCTGTCCCACAATATCATAGTTTCCATAATAAGTATTGATATAACTACCTGTCACAAAGGACCTCATAACCTCCACCATGAGTAAGGGGTTGATGATTACAAAATCTTTTAGTTGTGGAGTATCAAAGTACACAATCTTCCCCAGGGAATGGTGGAAATTTAGGAAATCTTTGAGTTGGTCAGGGGACAATACAGACACCTTGCTTATAGCATTCAATTCTTCTACATCCTTCAATGACAAGATTTGTTTTCCTTCTGCCACCAGCTCTGCAATCTCGAGTTCAAGGGGGACACACGCGTTTGGCATCTTCTCCCCCCAACAAGGATGTTTACACGTAAGTTCTGTGATGGCTTTCTTCAGGACTTCAATTTCTGTATCCGTGTTATCCCTTGCATTGACAAATATCCGTTGTGTTAGGACTAGGTGGTTTCGTCCATCATGGTCCTTGAACAATTCCTCTACTCCATTGTACAATTCCTCACGTCTGGACTCCACATCATCCTTAAAAAATGATAATTATAGATATAAAGTTAAACTTCTTTTCAAAGTTTTATTTTTCTAAATGATGAAATTGAAAATACCTAGGACTTGACAACATTACATGTTTTCAGAGTACTTATTTACTTTTTTATATAATACACAGCTTTACAAGATACACGAGAAAACTTTCCCTCATGTGCTATTTTTGACCATGAAATCATTCTTGCATGTAAACTGAACTGATATGGGCTGTAGGCATACATTATTACGGGGTATATATCTCCCTATTGATATGATACTCCCGTGCTTGCATTTCCTATCAGGATTTTCTTGATAGAGGGTTGCTGCTCACAAGGAAGCTATTAAACCAAGAGTTCCAAATGGTGAAGTTGAAATCATCCCTTCGTAAATTTTACGGACGCCATCACGAGTTGGTTGACCGTGATGGAATAACCGTCTCACAAATGCAATCTACAATCCCCTTCTTTTTATGAATGTGACCTACCGAATTAGACTACTTACCGGATTTGTAATCACATAAGCAACACGACGGGTGTCACATGTGGAGCAGGATCTGCTTACCCTTCCGGAGCACCTGAGATCACCCCTAGTTTTTGGTGGGGTTTGTGTTGTTTATTCTAGTTTTCTATGTTGTGTCATGTGTACTATTGTTTTTTCTGTTTGTCTTTTTCATTTTTAGCCATGGCGTTTTCAGTTTGTTTTAGATTTATGAGTTTGACTATCCCTTTGGTAAGTTTCGTCCCTCTTTTATTATCATAAATACATGCGTAGGTTGTACAGGAACAGGGTCAGGGAGTTCAGTTAACAATTAACGTACTTAAAGTTTCCATACTGCCTGCAGACAATTAACATACTATTTGATGTGTGTGGCCTTCATCCATACCTGCCTGCAGACAATTAACATACTATTTGTTGTGTGTGGCCTGCAGACAATTAACATACTATTTGTTGTGTGAGGCCTAAAGACATTTAACATACTATTTGTTGTGTGTGGCCTACAGACAATTAACATACTATTTGTTGTGTGTGGCCTTAATCGTACATTATAGAGTACACTAACCTGGAACATTTGTTGTATTTAAGGTGGATGTTATCTACTCTCAATACAGTTAAATAACATTGAGAATGGAAATGGGGAATGCGTCAACGCCGAGACTACAACCCGACCATAGAGCAGATGGTATTCTAACGTTACATTAGCGTAATAGCAGATCTTTAATTCAAACAATTTTGTTTCAGTCAAATGATTTAGTGCTTGATAATTGTAAATCATTTGTCTATTGTTGATAACTGTTGACTACTAAAGTTCTTTTGTTCTTGATGATGTTAAAATTGAGAATGGAAATGGGGAATGTGTCAAAGAGACAACAACCCGACCAAAATAAACAAGAGGCTCTCAAGAGCCTGAATCACTCACCTTAATTTTTTTGGTTAAATCTCTCATCAATGATTATTTTGGCTTTTCAATTTATTTAAATGTTCTTTGAATTGTCTTATTTTCTTCAAAAGCAAAAAAAAAAACATTTTCTCCTTTGTTCTATTTCAGCCATAGGAGCTATGTTTCTTGACATACAAGGAAATGAAATATAAAATTTATACTAGATACTCTGAAACTCATTTAGCCTAAGTTTGGCTGAAATTGATCTAAATGCTTTCGTTTTTGAGATATAAGCCAAAAACTGCATTTGACCCCTATGTTCTATTTTAAGTAACGGCAGCCATGTTTTTTGACAGATCCAAAATCGAAGCACACACTTTGTGCAGGATAATCTAAGGAACAATCATGCTAAGTTTCATCCAAATCCATTCAGTAGTTTCAGAGGAGAAGATTTTTTAAAGTTTGCAAATATGATGAACAAATTGTGAAAAATTGTCATTAAAGGGGTCAATTGACAATTTTGGTCATATTAACTTATTTGTAGATCTTACTTTGCTGATCATTTTTGCTGTTTACAGTTTATCTTTATCTATAATAATATACAAGATAATGACCAAAAACTGCAAAATTCCCTTAAAATTACCAATTAAGTGGCAGCAACCCAACAATGGGTTGTTTGATTCATCTGAAAATTTCAGGGCTGATAGATCTTGACCTAATAAACATTTTTACCACATGTCAGATTTGCTCTAAATGCTTTCATTTTTGAGATATAAGCAAAAAACTGCATTTGACCCCTATGTTCTATTTAAAGTAACGGCGGCCATGTTTTTTGACGGATCCAAAATCGAAGCACACACTTTGTGCAGGATATACTAAGGAACAATTATGCTAAGTTTCAATCAAATCCATTCAGTAGTTTCAGAGGAGAAGATTTTTTAAAGTTAGCAAATATGATGAACAAATTGTGAAAAATTGTCATTAAAGGACAATAACCCCTTAAGGGGTCAATTGACAATTTTGGTCATGTTAACTTATTTGTAGATCTTACTTTGCTGATCATTTTTGCTGTTTACAGTTTATCTTTATCTGTAATAATATTCAAGATAATGACCAAAAACTGCAAAATTTCCTTAAAATTACCAATTAAGTGGCAGCAACCCAACAATGGTTTGTTTGATTCATCTGAAAATTCCAGGGCTGATAGATCTTGACCTAATGAACATTTTTACCCCATGTCAGATTTGCTCTAAATGCTTTCGTTTTTGAGATATAAGCCAAAAACTGCATTTGACCCCTATGTTCTATTTAAAGTAACGGCGGCCATGTTTTTTGACGAATCAAAAATCGAAGCACACACTTTGTGCAGGATATACTAAGGAACAATTATATTAAGTTTCAATCAAATCCATTCAGTAGTTTCAGAGGAGAAGATGTTTGAAAAATTGTTTACGACGACAGACGACGACGACGTCGACGACGACGATGGACGCCAACTGATGAGAAAAGCTCACATGGCCTTTTAGGCCAGGTGAGCTAAAAAACACAACAGCAGAAGGTCACCAACAGGTTAGGATGCTGTCGTACTTAATTACTTAATACCAACACAAATATCTGAGCTTGCCCGCGTCTTACGTGCGGCTTCCCGATGAAAATTTCACCCACGTATTTTTTTTTACCGAGAGTATAGTTTGCCTGCTTTTATTCATACGATTCAATAGAATGAATAAATTATGACCAATTGCACAGAGACTTTTATCATGAGTTAAAATTTACTATGTCATATCTTACTAAAGAATAAAAGACAATCTAAATTTTAAGTTATTTACTATAAATAAATAACTGGACACGGGACAAGATTGACTTGATCAGCCTCCTGTTTTAAATAATTTACTCACCACTGGTATTTTGTCTTTATGGGTGGCAACAAACAAGATCTTTGGAATGCCTTCACGTACCACCTTACAATATGTTAGGATTGAGTTAACCCAATGTTGAAGGAATACTGAAATATATAAAAAAAAAAAAAAAAAAAATGAAAAAAAGTTTAATACAAATAGAAACTGATATGACATAATTGATAGTGATAATAACCAAGGAAATACATTTTATTGGGGATCAAATTGACAGATAATTTATTTTTGATGACGGAAATCCATTTGAAATAAAATACACGGACTGTCCGCTGCATAGCACATATTTCACCTTGGCAAGGTCCAGTGGCAGTTTCTTAAAAAAATAACCTTTTTTTGTTCTTTTTTCTTTTTAGGTTAAAAAACTTAGAAAACATAGACTTGACTGCAAATGTTAAGCTATTTTTTAGATATATTTAATATTTAAAAAGGGCATGAATGCTTAAAAATAATAAATTGGCACTGATTTTCGAAATTATCTACTATACATTTCTAGTCTATTATTAATATAATTTTGTAATATATGTCATTTATTTAGTTTTAAGGTGGTACCCAACACTTTCACTATAATTAATTTGACTCGTTTAATTTTCATAAAATTTTAACATAGTATTTACTTTGACCCTCTGACAAAAATATAAAAATTTCAAATATTTGAACCAATCGTTTTATCAGAAAAATTACACTGGTTATATAGCAGTTTGACAAACACTAATTTTGATCATTAGGAAGCTTAACATTAATATTCCCCTAACAACACAACGTAATTAAAACATTTAGCAGATTTTCAGAGTTATCTCCCTGTACTGTTAGATACCACTTTAATGATTTTGTTATCACAAGTATTGTTTTTGTACAGCCCTATTTATAATCAATGAATGATTTTTTTCATGAAAACTCAAAATTCAAAGTTTCCCTTGAACAACATAAACATGATCAACACAGATAACAAAGCTACGGTTACTATTTATTGGGACAGTACACTTTGCAAAAAAATACATCACAGGTAAATTCAAACTGATTATTGGGAAAGCTTTCATTGTCTTCATAATATTAAAGTAAGTATTGGCACAGTAACCTGGAAGCCTTGTTTTTACTGATGATAAAGTAGATTTTTTTTAACATAATACACAACATAATATGTTCAATATGAGTCTTTGTAACTAACATACAGTACCTGCTGGGGTTGGTGTCATGTGCTGTCCTGGAAAACACAGAACATCTTGGACTTGTTCATGTAATCCTTTGCTTCCGTCGAATACCACAAGAAACAAAGCTCTGAACGTCATGAAGGTTTGGTGTGTCGTATAATAAACATACTGTCCACCAAAGTCCCAAAAAATCAGTCTTCCTACTTTCATCTTGTAGTCTCCACTTTTGAGGACTTTTTCCATTCTCTTTCTTATTTCTTCTTTTGTCATTTTCGATTTCATGTGTGTTTTTAACTCTGGTGTTCTCTTGGACACACTCTCAGATAGTTGAGGTGACATAGTTTTGGCTGCTATAGGCTGTTGGGAGGGACCAGTGCTCATCACTTTATCATCACTTCTAACAGGGTTTGAATCTGGTAAATGTGGTTTCTTTGGTGTTTTTTCTTCTTTTGTTTCATCCTTTTCTACTGAAGTCATCAACACCTTGTTATAAACAACATCTAAAGCGTCATACGTTTCTGTAAAATAATATATATCACTTAAATAGATAATATTCATAACAATTTATTCTGGTTTAATAACGTGCTGCTGTTATACTGATACCATCTTTTTAAATAATCATCAAAAGACATGCTCAAGGCCAAAAGCATTGAATAGTTGTTAACAAAACCGTAACATATGCCTCAAAAGAATAAATAAAGTCCCTATATGTATATGTCGTACTGTCTTTTTAGCAAAGACAAAAACTACCATTTTGTTTGTTTTATTTCTGTGTTTTAACTTTAAGCAGGAAATTCAGGAATCAATTTGAAGCTAGAAGCCTCAGGTATGATTTAAGTTCAGTTTAAGAAGAAGAAATATTTAAAAAAAAACAACAGACAAAACGGCAGTAGATAAAGAGAGGATAAACTCCAAGCATTCTGTGAGTATAGCATTGCAATACATAGTCCCCTACCAGTTAAAAGTTCATTGTATTGAAACAAAATGCTGACTTGATCTACAACTTGTGATATTGTAAACTATTTAACAAATATCAACTCAATATCTTCAAAAGTTTTTTCGTGATTTTTGTAAGTCCAAAGACCATAAATCTGAACTCAATCATTAGACTGGAAAACAAATTAAACTTGATCTGTAACTTGTCATGATTAAACTATATACCAATTAACAAATCAATACCTTCAAGCATGACGAAAAATAGTGCTGAAAACTTATCATTTGAGTGAATTTTGTAAGTCAAAGAACCATAACTCTGCATAAAATCTTCAGACCGGAACAAAATTCAAACTTGAACTGTAACTTGTCATAATAAAACTATATACTAACTTACTATTTAATCAATATCTTCATGAATGACAAAAAAAGTGCGGAAAAATTATAATTTTACTGAATTTTTTTAGGTCAAAGGACCATACCTCTGCAAAATATCTTCAGACCGGAACAACATTCAAACTTGATCCAGATCTGTAACTTGTCATGATAAAACTATACACCAAATATCAAATCAATATATTCTAGCATGAAGTTTATAAATGGGGAATGTGTCCATGGGACACAGATGATAAGCCTGCTTGCATATAACTTTGAAAAAGGATATAACTCAAGAAGTTGCATACCATTTGGTTGAAGCAAACTAAAGTTAGAGAACAGAAAGATGTATTTCAGGAATTTTTCCATTTGTAAAAGGAGCATAACTCTAGAACAGTAAAAGTGACACTACCAAAACTGAAACTTGATCTGTATTTTGTGGTTATAAGCTAAGTTTCATAACATTTGGTTCAGGCAAACTAAAGTTAGAGAACGGAAACTAAGTTTGGACATACGTATGTAAAGACAGACAAGGGTAAAACTTAATGCCCCCTCCACTACGTCGGGGGCATAAAAAGTGTGGAAAACTGATTTGCCGGACTGACGGATGAACAGGCAGAAAGACAGAGTGCAACCTCAATTCCCCTTCAACTTCCCCGGTAGGGGACTTATAAAGAGCTATGCAATGAATTCATTATAGTATATCCTTTTGAACTTGTTGTAAGAATCAAATATAATATGCAGAAGTTTTAATTTTTTTAATAAGAGTTCAGTATAACCCTGCACAACAATATCTTAAGCCGGTTAAGGCATATCAAAATTGCCAAAAATATGACCGTTAACAGAAGAAAAGGACAATATCTCTGAATATCAGACTAGAATTTTGTTTAAGTCATAAGAGAAACTACATTCACCACTCCAACAATAGTGTTATTGAGTTCGTTTTTTATACCGTTAAATTTGTTCAATAAGCCGCAGGTTTTTTCTATGTCTTTGTCTTTTCAAGTTATAAAGATTACCTGATTCTGAAGCTAATAGAGAGGTGGAAGATACCAAAGAGGTATTCAAATATAAATGAAAAATTTATTGTTGTAGATTTTCTTACCTGGATCAATATGAATCCAGCTTCTAGTCTCCACATCAAGGCCACATCGACCTTCTATTAGGGAAATCCCATCGGTAGGATGTCTTCCTTTTGGGACGACATCACCAGCTAAGAGCTTGACAAGACTCGTTTTTCCGACCGCGAACTGGCCTGTTACCATACAGCGCATGTCATAGGAAACATACGTTCCACTGCCAAGTAACCTGTTTAACATAGCAGACTTTGTCTGTGTGTGGATTGGATCTGTAATTATAACTTTTTCTATAAAAATATCATAAAGTCTAAGTTTAATAAAGATTTGTTAACCAATTTAAAAGTTTGTAATATTTATCATTAACAAATCATTAAAAGTCTATATCAAACATGGATTGATTGTTGTTTGTGTAACGTCCAGTTATCTATAAATTCACATGAATGAATATTCATTTGTGAAAATCCCAAGTGTCTACGACTTACGGTTTCTGATTTAGAGAGGCCAAACGGCTTTGTTTAATTTTCAAAGGGGCATAGCCCAACCAAGGAGTCTTTGAATCTTTTCGGTTTAAATAAATCAGTCACAGGGTGAGTTCTTGGACAAATTTCACTCATCTGTTTTGGTCTTCCTATGACAGTTAAGGCATTTATTTACTAAAAATATTTTTTGTTTGGGTTTTAGGCAGATAACTCAGGACTGACAAAATTTTGAGACTCACAGGGTGAGATCCAGATAGCTATTTGTGATAACATTATTAAGTGTGAACCTGATGTCTTACGGTTACGGAGGGAAATTGTGACAAAGTTTGGCAGCAGACTAATAACAATAAGAAGAAATACAGTAAGGTATTTACCTTTTAGAAAAGCATAGACCTTATCAATATTAATTTTAAAATCATTTCTAATTATCAATGTTAATATATAATGGGATTATTCAGTGAAAAGTCTTCAAACTATTGATGACTGACTTGTACTAACCTGACTTTGTATATGCACAATTGAATACAAGAAGTGGATGGTACCAGGTGTCAAGCGTGTCAAGCCTCAAACTTGTATGACAGTAATCACAATTGAAAACGAGAAATAGAGGGAACCAGGTGTCAAGTGTGTCAAGCCTTAAACTTGTATGACAGTAATCACAATTGAAAACAAGAAGTGGAGGGAACCAGGTGTCAAGTGTGTCAAGCCTCAAACTTGTATGACAGTAATTACAATTGAAAACGAGAAGTGGAGGGAATCAGGTGTCAAGTGTGTCAAGCCTCAAACTTGTATGACAGTAATCACAATTGAAAACGAGAAGTGGGGGGAACCAGGTGTCAAGTGGGTCAAGCCTCAAACTTGTATGACAGTAATTACAATTGAAAACGAGAAGTGGAGGGAACCAGTTGTCAAGTGTGTCAAGCCTCAAACTTGTATGACAGTAATCACAATTGAAAACGAGAAGTGGGGGGAACCAGGTGTCAAGTGGGTCAAGCCTCAAACTTGTATGACAGTAATCACAATTGAAAACCAGAAGTGGAGTAAACCAGGTGTCAAGTGTGTCAAGCCTCAAACTTGTATGACAGTAATCACTATTGAAAACGAGAAGTGGAGGGAACCAGGTGTCAACTGTGTCAAGCCTCAAACTTGTATGACAGTTATCACAATTGAATACAAGAAGTAGAGGGAACTATAGTGTCTGTCACAAAGAACACTCTGATTAAACCTGATACTGGCACACAAACAGACACCATTGAAGGATACATCATTTATTACATAACCGGAAACTCTGCATATTGTAAATAAACACATTACAAAAGGAGATAAGCCGTTTACATAAATTGTTCCAACATATAACAGAGTTATCCCTCTTTCTATACTGATATACTAAAACATATATAGCAAACACTACAGGAACCAGGTGTCAAGTGTGTCAAGCTTCAAACTTGTATGACAGTAATCACAATTGAATACAAGAAGTGGAGGGAACCAGGTGTCAAGTGTGTCAAGCTTCAAACTTGTATGACAGTAATCACAATTGAATACACGAAGTGTAGGGAACCAGGTGTCAAGTGTGTCAAGCCTCAAACTTGAATGACAGTAATCACAATTGAATACAAGGAGTGGAAGGAACAGATGTCAAGTCTCAAACTTATATGACAGTAATCACAATTGAATAAAAGTCATGAAAGGAACAGGAGTCAAGTATCAAACTTATATGACAGCAATCACAATTGAATACAAGTAGTGGAAGGAACCAGGTGTCAAGTGTGACCAGCCTCAAGCTTGAATGACAGTAATCACAATTGAATACACGAAGTGGAGAGATCCAGGTGTCAAGTGTGTCAAGCCTCAAACTTGAATGACAGTTATCACAATTGAATACAAGAATTGGAAGGAACAGGTGTCAAGTCTCAAACTTATATGACAGTAATCACAATTGAATACAAGTTGTGGAAGGATTAGGTGTCAAGTCTCAAACTTATATGACATCAATCACAATTGAATACAAGTAGTGGAAGGAACCAGATGTCAAGTGTGACCAGCCTCAAGCTTGAATGACAGTAATCACAATTGAATACAAGAAGTGGAGGGAACCTGGTGTCAAGTGAGTCAAGCCTCAAACTTATATGACAGTAATCACAATTGAATACAAGAAGTGGAAGGAACCAGGTGTTCAGTGTATCAAGCCTCAAACTTATACGACAGTAATTATAATTGAATAAAAGAAGTGGAAGGAACCAGGTGTCATGTGTGTCAAGCCTCAAACTTGAATGACAGTAATCATAATTGAATACAATAAGTGGAGGGAACCAGGTGTCAAGTGTGTCAAGCCTCAAACTTGTATGACAGTAATCACAAGTAAATACGACTGTGGAAGAAAGCAGGTGTCAAATGTGTCAAGCCTCAAACTTGTATGACAGTTATCACAATTGAATAACAGAAGAAGAAGGAACCAGGTGTCAAGTGTGTCAAGCCTCAAACTTGTATGACAGTTATCACAATTGAATAAGAGAAGAAGAAGGAACCATGTGTCAAGTGTGTCCAGCCTTAAACTTATATGACAGTGATCACAATTGAATACAAGAAGTGGGAGGAACCAGGTGTCAAGTGTGTCAAGCCTCAAACTTGAATGACAGTAATCACAATTGAATACAAGTTGAAGGAACATGGTGTAAAGTGTGTCAAGCCTCAAACCTGAATGACAGTAATCACAATTGAATACAAGAAGTGGGAGGAACCAGGTGTCAAGCCTCAAACTTGAATGACAGTTATCACAATTGAATACAAGTGGACGGAACCAGGTGTAATTTTGGACCATGTTGGCCCTGAAATCCTAAACTGTTGGAACCAAAACTCCCAAAATCAATCCCAACCTTCCATTTGTGGTCATAAACATTGGATTTAAAATTAAAGACTTCTATTCACTCATACTACAGTTATTGTGTGAAAACAAAATAAATGCTTATTAAGGCCCTCTTTTAGCCCCTTATTCCTAAGCTGTTGATACATGTACCAAAACTCCAAAATTCAATCTCAACCTTCCTTTGCGGTCATAAACCTTGCGTTAAAATATCATAGATTTCTTTTTATTTATACTAGAGTTAGTGTGCGAAAACCAAGTAAATGCCTACTGGACCCTTTTTTGGTCCCCAATTTTTAAACTGTTAGATCCAAAACTTCCAAAATCAATCCCAACCTTCCTTTTGTTGTCATAAACCTTGTGTTTAAATTTCATAGATTTCTATTAGCTCATACTAAAGTTATAGTGCGAAAACCAATTGTACCCGAGAAAAAGACCTTAGTATGAAAACTGAAAAATTGACAAAGGAACCATGAATATGAGGTCAAGTTCAGATGAATCCTGCAAGACAGACTTGTACCTCTAACAATCATCCCATACACAACGTATAGTTGACCTTTTGGTCACAGGATCCAAGAAACAGACAAAACACACAAACTCAACATTCATTTGACCAATGAACAATATAATTAATGATAATGAGGTCAAGGGCAGATGAAAACTGCCAGACAGACATGTTCACCTTACAATCATTATATACATCACATATAGTTGACCAACTGTTTATAGCATCTGAGATACTGACTTGACAATGAACACTTAAACTTTATCACTGAGCCATGACATGATAGGAGTGTGATCTTTATATCTCACATTCTTTTGACTTTTGTCGAATGTGAGACAAAATTATTGATTTATAACAGCGTTTATGTCAGCGTGTCATCTATACAATAGCTACCCTTTTCTTGGTGAAATAATTCTAGCAAAGTAGAATATTGCTTGTACTATAGCATTCTAAAGAAGACCATATATTTGATGGTACTAACTATGTCATGTTTATCATATATTTGAAAGCTATTTTGCAACATCGGATTGAAGCTGCTAACACTATAGGTCCATAGTTATTATCTATTATGGTTATTTATATCTTATTTTCAATGTTTTTGTTGGTCCAACTGTATTATATTTTGGCACATCAGAGATTTCCTCCCACAAAGCCGGTTTGTGTGAAAATGTAGGTTTTAGCAAAAACAAACTAGAGGTCCTAAAGAGTCTGTGTTGATCACCTTGGTCTATGTACATATCAAACAAAGGACACAGATAGAGTTATGACAAAATTGAGTTTTGGTGATGGTGATGTGTTTGTAGATCTTACTTCACTGAACATTCTTGCTGCTTACAAGTATCTCTCTCTATAATGAACTTGGCCCAGTGGATTCTGAGAAAAATATTTTGTAAACATTTACAAAAAGTACAAAATTAACGAACCTTTTTGAAAATTGCCTATAAAGGGCAATAACTCCTTAAGGGGTCAATTGAACATTTTGGTCATGTTGACTTATTTGTATATCTTAGTTTGCTGTACATTATTGCTGTTTACAGTTTATCTCTATCTATAATAATTCAGAGCTTCAGATAAGCGGCGTATTTGCTTGATCACGCAATACAAATACTGATAAACAGCTGCGCCATGAGCGCATGATACGGCCGACGTCTTGTGTGGAAGTTTTATGCAATAACCATCAATAGTTTCTTAGAAAGTTTTAAGCAATAACCATTTATTGTTTTTTAGATATGGGGGGAAATGTGAAAAAAAAAACATCCCCCTTTTTTACAAAATACTCAATAACTCAAAAATGAAATGTTGAATCGTCACCAAAAAGTATACAGATATTAAGATTAATATAACTAAGAAGTGTGTAAAGTTTTAAGCAATAGTCAAGAATCGTTTTTCAGATACGGTGCGACATGTGAAAAAACCACACCCCTATGTTATTTACAAAGTGCCGTAACTCAAAAAGTTTAAATCTTATTTTCACCAAAAAGTACACAGATCATTTGACCATTATAAGAAACAACTATATTAAGTTTCATGAAATTTGGATAAATTGTTCTCAAGTTACGGTGCGACATGTTTACGCCAGACAGACAGACAGACGGACACCAGACATTTGTATACCATAATATCCCGTCAAAATTTTGACTGTCGTATAAAAAACCCAATGCAATTGCAATTGCAGGGTTCAATAACCCAATTAATTAAAAGGAAAACCAAATTATGTATTAGATAAAATACAAAGGTAACAAAGAAACAGGCCGGTAACAACCGTTGCCGGATAGTTTTTCTGCACGAGTAGTCAGTTCAAGGTCTGACTTGTACGACGTTTCAAGAAAGTAATAATACATTTTGCAAGACTAAACATTTTAGAAACTTAGATAGCAATAAAGCAGTAAATGTAAGTTACAGTATAAACCCCTTTATGTTTTTCATTTCCCTTCAACCGAGATTTTAATTTAAAGAAAAAAAATCAGGAATCTTATTATTTGATAAAAAAAGAACAATTTCAAGTAAAAGATGAATGTTGTACACATTTAATACTTTTTAGAATGCAACTTCGTAAAAAAGTAATATATTAAAGAAATATTTTAGTGGTAAGTAGAATAGCGTTTGATTTTTATGGATGGAACAGAAAGCGGGGAGGCAGGGGAGGGGGGCAAATTCATTTTAAAATAAACAGACTGTCATCTTTATTTTTGATGAAAAAATGCAGAATGTGCCATTTTTTCCCCCCATCCCCCCTTTAAAATAATCGTAAAAATCGCGCGTTTGTTGCAAAATACATAAATTTAACATTCAGTGGTGGGGTCCCGGTGGTTGGAACAATCGTTTTTTTTTTATGATCAATGCATTTAAATGGGGACATAAAGATGCCCCCGGTTTTGGCCTGGATTTGGACCTGGATCCGCCACTAATATAAATTTAATAACAATATAAATGTATCGAAAGAATGAATTTCCTATTTCATTAGTGAATGAAATGTTTATGAAAAAAATGGATTTTGTCTTAATATTATATAAATTCAGGGATATACTTAATTTTTTTTCTTTCAAATTCATGCTCGTCTCTAGATCTGCAAGTGTTGATCGGGATTAAACACGTGTAACCTTGCGCGTAGCTACGTTTACGTCAAAACGCCCGGGCGTACACTTGAATTTTAAAAATAAAACAAATAATCTACATAGAATAAGAAAAAACTGTTCAAAAGCACATCAGCCTTGTGCTTCTTTTTTCAATGGATAGTAATTTTGAATAAAAAGGGACTAAATTTACTCAAATAGATCATTTAATATACAATGTATGTGTTCAAATCTTTTGTAAAAGTCTGAATCTACTATGAATTCTACGTACTTTTCTTATATTTAAAGCAATTCACTATCTGCTCAGATTCGATATGCTGTATGTATTTTTGTTGAGCCTGTGATGTATGTCCCAAAAGCGAGACAAAGCGGCGTCAATATTTAGGTTCCATATGTGGTTAAAGTCTTTTGAATGACTCTCCGTGAAATTTTATGAAAATATGACAGAAACTGTTTATGATCAAAAGAGTATTCAGAGCAATAATAATAATGCAATAATATCTTTAATTTCTCCGCATTTTAAGGACAAAATATATTTCTTTCTGCAATTAATAAGTGGTCGCAGTTTGGGCTTACATTTTGTTATTTTTAAATTACATTTACTACTTGTCAAACCTTCATCGAATTTTATGAAAATGCCGAAGAAGCTTTTTCTATGACTAATGTCTAAAGCTAAAATTTTGAAAGCATTTGTTTTCGTTTATTTTTCTGTTCTTTTCTGATAGACAGATAGCCGGACTCTTCTTTACGAAATTAATTGTTTTACATGCTCAATTTATAAACCTTCATAAATTGTCGTGAAATATTCCAGATCAAGAAAAAAATATCAAAAGAAAATTTTAGATTTGTTTAAAGGAATGATAAATTGATTCACTTCCAGATCTTTTTTTTTATTGCACCTCTTAGAATTTTTTTTTAGTGTTCATTAAAAGGTGCTTTTGTAGATTGTATGCTCACTTACGGCACCCTTTAAACTTATTGAAAAGTAATATTGGTTTGGAAGTTTTCTTTAAACCCAATGACCGTTAGACTAGCTTCCAGTTTAACACGATGAATAAGTTAACATATTAAAAAATTTAACCAAAACAAATAAATGATTTTTTTACTGACAGGACTCATTATGGTATCTCATTCTCGATAGCTTTCTGGGGATTCCTCCCTTTTGAAGCCACTACGTGCAGGTGCTTGAACATTGAGCGGTTGGCACCCCTCATATCCCTCGCCAAGGTTCAGCGGTACACGTAAAAATAACCCAGCTACGCCACTGGAACTTACATTATTATCCAATCGCAGCTTACCGCCCAAAATTGATGACATAAGTTGAATGATTTTCTTCTAGATTTGCTGCTTATTTGGACGTGTATTACATGAACACTTTTTGTTAATAGGATCAATCGTGCTTTGGTGAGTTGAATGGGTCTTTATATTAGATTTGATTTGTATTTACTTATTTCCTGTCTTATTTTTATTAAAATATACACGTCAGTATCATCCTTTCTTTACTCTCAGTATTGTCCAAAATACTATTCATGTCCATATATTGAAGAAAACATTTATTGAACCAATATTTTGCTTCATAAAGGGGGCGGTAGGTTCTTTTTTGAGTAAAGTTACTGTATACTTTTCAACGCCATCACCCAAATGTTTTTGTTTAAATTAGCACTATTAAAGTGACTGTATTCGGAAAATCAGGAATCATGCAAAACATTAGTTTGTCATCTGCTTGACCATTATATTTTTTTTCTCGTAAAATTTGGGATCAAAAATTTTTTTTAGGAGAAAACCATACTCCCCCCCTTTTTGAAGTTAAATATCCAATCCCTTAGTGTACTGATAAGAATAGTATTTTACTGGAAATTTTTGAAGAAAGGTATTGATGCTAACGTAACTATTTTGTTCAATAAAAAGACAGGAAATAAGTCGGTGAATCAAAAAGTTAAAATCTAATTGAAAGTTAAAGTGCCCATGAACTCAATGATCATGCACGAGTGATTCTATTTATAAAAAGTGTCTGTTTAACAACCAAAAAGAGTCTGTGTATCATCTGAAAAGAGTCCGTGTAACACCCATTAATGTACTGTTTTTCTATAGCTCTGCGGGGGGGCAAAGTCGTACAAATGCCAAAACCATGAGTTCTCAACCATTTTAATGGCTACTGTTTGGGTTATTTACCCTTATCTGTTTACAGTCGTTGCGTAAATATATTCTTATAATATTTATAATTGGAACTGTGCTTTCGTTCTAAAAATAAAACCCTGGATGGGTCCTTGTTAGAATGTTCCGTTGCTCAAAGGAACACCTGTTTTGGTAAACATTTCGATCTTCTCAGCGTTTATCCAATTAACGTGTGTCATGGTGTCATATTTTTTCG
Source organism: Mytilus trossulus (assembly GCF_036588685.1). NCBI lineage: Eukaryota > Metazoa > Mollusca > Bivalvia > Mytilida > Mytilidae > Mytilus > Mytilus trossulus. The sequence goes on from NW_026963296.1 coordinate 2,630,668, forward strand.
AATTGCTCGGGATTTATTATAACATACATTGAATTAAAAAGAAATGGAAGTCCGGTAAAATTATTGAATAGAAGCATGCTTTCATCTCTTTTTGAATAGTTGAGAGAAAGTTACGATGGCAACAAGACTCAGCCAGTGTTTTAGGAAGTGTCCATCGAACGCACAGGCGTGTGTGCCTAACTTAACCGGAACATTGCTTATAAACACAGGGTTTCGTCAAAATGAAATCAGTTGGAATAAGTGAAAGGTCAAATCCATAATGACATGTAGTTGGAAATCATCGGAAACCAAAAGTTCTTATTAGGAACAACTTAACCCAGATTTATGTAAATTGAATAAAACAAAAACATTCAAGTATAATTAGAGTTTATATAATATTTTTTTTTTCATTTTACGGTTAATGAGTGAATACACACAAAGACATTCGTTTCAAACTTTTTTTTATATAAAGGTATATATATCCTCGATCTTGATATCTATATCACTAACGGAAAGCTGAAAACTAAAATTTATGATAAAAGGGATGATTTTTCATTTCCTATCGTTAATTATCCGTTTTTATATGGTGACGTTCCCTTGTCACCATCTTACGGTGTTTATATATCTCAACTTGTACGATTTGCTCGTGTATGTAACAATGTTTTAGATCTTAACGAGAGAAATTTATGTATTACTGAAAAATTATTACACCAGGGTTTTCGATATCACAAACTAGTCAAAACATTTACTAAATTTTATCATCGGTATTAAGACATCATTCGTAAATATAGCTCAACATGCAGACTTTTTATACGGTCAGGTATTTCACATCCAATTTTTTATGGAAATATTCTTTATAAAGCACAAAGGTGTCAGTATTCACCTCATAAACTTACAAAACCTTTGAATAGACTTATTAAGAAGGGATATAATTACGATACTGTTGTCAAGTCATTAAAGATTGCATATTTTGGCGTTAATATTGAGTCACTGATAAGGTCTTTGCGTCGGAACTAAACACATTTATTCTAAAAACAGTTGTTGGCATGACACGGGTTATGTTCTTCTCATATATGTTATGATGGTATGATACTAAACCCCTTACGGGAAGGATTGTGCCTGATGTTCATATGATGAAATCATAATCTTTCAGTCAGTTTAATTGAAGTCTGGAGCTGGCATGTCAGTTAACTGCTAGTAGTCTGTTGTTATTTATGTATTATTGTCATTTTGTTTATTTTCTTTGGTTACATCTTCTGACATCAGACTCGGACTTCTCTTGAACTGAATTTTAATGTGCATATTGTTATGCTTTTACTTTTCTACACTGGTTAGAGGTATAGAGGGAGGGTTGAGATCTCACAAACATGTTTAACCCCGCCGCATTTTTGCGCCTGTCCCAAGTCAGGAGCCTCTGGCCTATGTTAGTCTTGTATTATTTAAATTTTAGTTTCTTGTGTACTATTTGGAAATTAGTATGGCGTTCATTATCACTGAACTAGTATATATTTGTTTAGGGGCCAGCTGAAGGACGCCTCCGGGTGCGGGAATTTCTCGCTACATTGAAGACCTGTTGGTGACCTTCTGCTGTTGTGTTTTTTTATTTTGGTCGGGTTGTTGTCTCTTTGACACATTCCCCATTTCCATTTCCATTCTCAATTTTATATATAGGGGGGAAAATATGAGATGAGTGCCTGTGAATACACATATTCGGTTTTTACATTTAATATAAGTTGTGAGAAAAACCCCAATTTGTGAATTCTGATCTGGAGCTCTGAATTTTATTCAAGATAATAACCAGAAACAGTCAAATGTTCTTATAATTGCCAATTCAAGGGTAGCAAACCAACAACTGGTTGCCTGATCAGTATGAAATTTCAGAGCAGATAGATCTTGACCTAATAAACAATTTTAGTTTCGTCAGATTTATTATAAATGCTTTGGTTTGAGAGATATGAGCAAAAACTGCATTTTACCCCTATATGCTATTTTTAGCCATGTCGGCCATCTTGGTTCATGGGCGGGGTCATTTGCCACATTTTTAAACTGGATACCCCAATGATGATTGTGGCCAAGTTTGGTTAAATTTGTCTCAGTAGTTTCAGAGGAGAAGATTTTTGTAAAAGTTAATTATGACATACGACAGACGACAGACACAAAGTGATGAGAAAAGCTCACTTGGCCCTGTGGCAAGGTGAGCTATACAACATTTTGGAAGCCCAACAACTATATATAAAATAATGATATAAAGTTAAAAAAAAAATACCTTCTATCCCTAGATCAACAGTAACACCTGAATATTTCTCTGACATGACAGTCTGAAAAATAAGAAATATATGCACTGTGAATATATCTTGAATCATATCACTTGTAGAAATATTAAATTTCTAAAACATCAACCCCTAGAAATAATTATAGATTATTTATGTTTTTTTAAACGAGATGCATTTTCTCATTCTCATCTCATCGAAGGGCGGAGCCCTGAGATGAGATGAGAATGAGAAAATGCATCGAGTTTAAAAAAAACATAAATAATCTATTTATCGCTATTATTTGTATTTTCGAATATTATTTAATTTAAATTTCAGTAAAAAAAAGTATCTTATACGATGATAATGCATTTTCTTTTGTGGTACTATTTTTTTTTTGGCGTAGGCTTATTTACTATATATGTAGTCGCTCAGGTAGTTCATTCATTTGAAAAAAGATGTCTCATTTGACCATCCGGCGTGTTCAAATATGGCGAAAACCATTTTCACTGTTGATAAGCTGTAATTTGGTATTTCTACGTATCAAAATTAAGTGAACGGTTGAATATATTATGTATTTTCAAAGCAGACGAAGAAATATACATGCACGAAGAAATGTACATGCAGACAGACCTACGATGATTTGAAGTAGACTTATGTAAAAAAAAGATTTTTTTTATTTGTTAAAAACATGATTTGATTACTTTTATTAACTTCCAATAAATTATTTGACGGCGAAATTCACGGTAAAATATTAAAACGAGAAATCATCTGTTATTGTTGACATTTCAGCGAAGTCATCCGATAACAGTTTTTTGTATAGTTCTGGCTAATCTGTTCTGATTGGCCGACACTCTAGCGCATGAATTATATTAATACGCTGTTGCTAAGGACCTTAGAAACTAGCGATAATTTTCATACTCACTCTACACGAGTGATATGAAAATTATCACAAAAAAACATCAAAGGAAAAATACAGATAATAGCGATAATATATATTAACAATACTTCACATTATATTATATATATTGAACAAATTGTAATATTTTTCTGGAAAATGTGTGGCCCCAAGAGTAATAGATTATAGTTTAAATCTGCACAGGTTGTTTTTGAATTTGGAACATCTCCTTGAAGACATAAACATCATGTTATTTGTAAATGCAATTTGAATGCACCATTGAATGGAAAATTATTCCAACTGTAGAATATTCTAATATTCTTTGACTAGCTTACACTCATCATTTGTCTTGATTATGTCTCTGTCCAAGTAATAATTGTCCATTTACACATGGTGACCATTGCCCAAAAGTCCATGCAGGCTCAACAAACAAATAACCACTTTTGAGCAGGTTGTATTGCATTCATTCTCGCTAAGAATAAGGTCAGCTTGTTTAGAAATCTGTGGTCAAATCTCAAAGAATAGCCACTTCTGGCTTCACACACTTGATAGAGTTAAGTCCCGAATTTTGTGGGCTTTGAAGGATTATTTTCTTTAAATTTCAAGTTGACTCATCAAAGCTGAGTTCTTTTGTAGAGCAATACACATCAGGAAACCTTTCCATAATTAAAGACAAATCTCTCTATTGTTTTTGCGCAAATACAAGCGCAACAGTACTATGCCGTCCGCAGTTTATGACTTCGCGGTTTCCACGAACCCAAAACGTTAGTGAGAGTTATTCCTCTTTGACCCGATGGGGAGAGTGACAATTGTTTTGATAGGTAGATTTCTCGATAAGAAAATGAAAATTGTTTCAGAATATTGGATAATTATATACATTAATTATGTGAATTAAGTGTAGCTGAAAAACAAAACAAAACAGCAAATAATGAAATATATGAATAAAAAAAGAGCCAACTATACAGCAATCTAACAACAAAAAACACACAAAACGACTGTCAAGACACGAAACAAAATCTGGATACTCGACAAAAAGTTGAGCCAATTAAATTATAATATAATACTAATTTTCATAATTTTCTACGTGTATGGACTTATCTGTTCTTTAGAGTCAATCTCTTTGGTAGGTTTATGATTGTATTTATATTTCCACAAATCATTAAGAAAGTACGAAAATCATCAATCATGTCATCAAAATTCAATGTATCTATAGAAATAGGTACATTTCATACATATATACCTACATCTGGATATGGCAAATTGCACATACGCATTTTGAATGTGTATGGAGATTACATTTTTACACGAATATAATATTTAGATTTCTGATAAACACCAACAAAACAGTGGACACATACGTGTAAAATAGAGTCCATCTAGAGAAGTTAACTTTACGCTTCTAACATTGTAGGTTTTTGTATTTGACGACTCCGAGTCTGATCCGATTTGCCAAGTTTTATACAAAAAAAAAAACATAATCGTGCGTGTTTAAAAGTTGTCAGAACAAAGAACTAAAGAAGAATACATATGAAAAAAAAAACTATAGTTGATTTGAGAAAAAGAAGTCGGACTAGGTTCCATTCATAATCACGGTATGACTACTTTATGAGTATACTTAGACTGAATTTCTAGCAATATTACAGATTATTTTGATATGCATAGATGCATATGGATGCATGATCAAAACAGAAAGTATGTTAAATAGACCCTGTTAACACTTTCACAAAATTGAATCAATCTTTAAAGAGCATCTCGCGTTAACAATCTTTTTAGAAATTGTGCGTTTACATTTAGTATACATTGCAATCTTAAAATAATCAGTCAAAAATTTCTTTAAAAAAAAACCGTAGAAAATAGAATAAGCTGGGAAATATTTGGTTCATTAGATAGGCTTCTACATTTATTAATTATCAGAATAATTTTACTTATAATAGTCATTTGGTCAAAGATGAGGAATTTACAGAAAATAACAAGGAACGAATAAGTTACAGGACATTAGTCAAGTTCTGAAACAAGTATTTACCAGACGCAAGAAAAAATGGCAAAAAATTGTTATTAGCGAATAAGTTACAGGGCATCGGTGTAGCGCTTAAACAGGTACATACGCGCTTATATGGATGTTTCACTTTTAAGAACCCATAGCTAACACCAGAGACAAGAAAACAATAAAAAAAAGATGTATTTTCTTAAAAGTTGCAATGTATTACAACGTGTAATTAGCAAATATGGAACGAATAAGTAGCAGTATGAAACGGGTCCTGTCCCAAGAGCTTGTTATTAAGTGGTTGTCGTTTGTTTAAGTGTAACATATATGATTTTCATTTATTTATTTTTTGGTTCATAAATTAAGCCGTTAATTATTTTCTCGTTTGAATTGTTTTACATTTGTCATTTCTGGAACTTTTATAGGTGTATATGTGGTATGAGATTTGCTCATTGTTGAAGGCCGTACGGTGACCTATATTTCCTGTGTCAATTGGTCTCTTGTGGAAAGTTATATTATTTGCAATCATACCACATCTCATTTTTTCTATTTATCTTTCAGAAGAATGACGCAAAAACATCATATACATTTTATTTTATTTTTATCTCTATGTTCTGCCAAATCATTTGAGATAATGGACGAAACACTGAAATCAGTTACTTATAAGAATACATTAAACTGACCATGCACAGATTTATTTTCATATCTACATAAAACACTTTGAATTCTAGATCAGTCTATCGCGATGTATCTAAGCGTTTACACTTAAACAAATATCAGGGTTGTGTTCAATATTGGGATTTATGACTATTGAACATGTAGCTAGCCTAGCTACTACATAGATATTGATATAAGCTAGACTAGCTACTCGTTCAATAGTCATAAATCTACATAGCCCTATGTAGCCGCTACGATATTTTGAACGCAATCCAGGAGGTGGTATTTTTAAGTCCGATGGAGATCAATCTTTCTCATTTTTGCAATACTAAAGATCAGCGATCTTTATTGTTAATGGAAGCGGGGTCTTAGATTTCTATTGATTTTAAGTAATTGTAATCAAAATAAAAAGGAACAGCATTCTTAACCGAAATTAAAATTCATGATATCAAAAGCAAAGTTCTGTCTTGTCTTTCAGATGAACTTTTACTGAACTATGAAATGATATAAAAATGTATTCACTATTTTAAGAAGAATTTCTATTCAACACAGACATATAAGCAGTATAAATAACCTGAATAGAAATGTTGTTAATAGAAGCATTTGTGAGTACATTTGTTAAAAGCATTGTTTTCCAACCACCACATTTATATTATGTATCTGTGAAACTGACTGAAAACCAATTACTATCATGTGTAAATTAATGTGCATTTATTGTAGTTCAAAACAAACAAACAACAAAACAGCAAATAACAAGAACTGTGTTGTCCGTTATATGTAAGAATATCGCCCAAACCGGCCGAACGTCTTTCAACGTTGTTTAAGAATTGGTGCAATGTGTTCCCCCCAATTCAAATTTTTAACCTTTTTTTAGAAATATCTCTTATTCCATTCCGGTGACCCCATCTTTTTATTTCATGATTTTATTTAGATATAAACAACGCTTATTCTGTTGAATACTCAAAGAGAAATTATTGGTCAATTTTTATAAAACTTGATTTTTTTATAGTTATTTCCCAATAAAAAAAGGCGGGAAAACTATTATAGCAACTTATCGTTATTATTTTCCACTCAGAAAATGGAAATGTTATTAAAATAGTTTGTATTAACAACTAGGTTAATAGAACAAACAAGTTTTATGGGATACTAACTTTTAAGAAAATATTACACTGCTATTGATTAGAAGTCCCGATTTCCAAATTCCATGAAAAAGATGGCGTTTTAATTCGAAAACGAGGTCGGTGACCCCATTTTTTTTGGTGCTTATTTTGAAGCTTTTGTCTAGCCTAAATTAAAAACAAAATATGAAGAAGATAATATTGGTAGATCTGAATAGAAGGACAAATTTGTAACAAAGGGTCAAATCCTACCCGTCCCCTTTGTACCTTGTTATTAACCAGGTGCAAGTTGCGGTGGATAGCAAGAAAACAATCCCTGCCATATAATTCAGGAAGAATGGAGTATCCATGACTTTGAATATGACCAATATTGTTGGATATCACTTTTTTTATCAAGTCCCATGGCGATGATTAGGAATAAAAACACTTTAATTTCGTAGAGAGTGACTAGTTGCCATTTTTTATATGGCTATTTACTGTCAGACTTTCATCCTCATTGGCTTTTACCTTGGCAAATTTATAGGTTTGAAATACAAGTTTATTTATAAAATCATCATTTATAAATAATTTTAAAGTAGAGGCTCTCAAGAGCCTGTGTCACTCACCTGTTACTGTATTTACTGATGTCGGCCATCTTGGTTGGTATGCGGGGTCATTAGACACTTTTTTTTAAATAGATACCCTAGTAATGATTGTGACCAAGTTTTGTTAAATTTGACCCATAGTTTAAGAATAGAAGATTTTTGTAATAGTTACAAAAATGACGAAAAGTTGTTCAATATTGACTATAAAGGGCAATAACTCCTTAAGGGGTCCTGTAACAATTTTCATCATTATGTTGACTTATTTGTAGATCTTACTTTGCTGGACATTATTGCTGTTTACAGTTTATCTCTATCTATAATAGTATTCAAGATAATAACCAAAAACTGCAAAATTTCCTTAAAATTACCAATTTTAGGGCAGCAACCCAACAACGGATTGTTGGATTCATCTGAAAATTTGTTAAGGGATAGATGTTATTCTGATGGACATTTAAATCTTGAAACATTTGCCCTCAATGTCTCAGTTTCAAAGATATAAAGCAAAAACTGCATTTTACCACTATGTTCTAATTTTAGCCATGTCGGCCATTTTGTTTGGTAGGCAGGGTCATCGGACACATTTTTTTAAACTATATACCACAATGATAATTGTGGCCAAGTTTGGTTAAATTTGGCCCAGTAGTTCAGAGGAGAAGATTTTTGTAAAAGTTACAAAAAATGACGAAAAGTTGTTAAAAATTTACTATAAAGGGCAATAACTCCTTAAGGGGTTGACTGACCATTTTGGTCATGTTGACTTATTTGTAGGTCTTTCTTTGCTGAACATTATTGCTGGTTAAAGTTTATCTCTATCTATAATACTATTCAAGATAATAACCAAAAACTGCAAAATTTCCTTAAAATAACCAATTCAGGGGCAGCAACCCAACAACAGGTTGTCCGATTCGTCTAAAATTTCAGGGCAGATATATCTTGATCCCTGTGTTTTATTTTTAGCCATGGCAGCCATCTTGTTTGGATGGCCAGGTCATCGAACACATTTTTTAAACTAGATACCCCAAGGATAATTGTGGCCAAGTTTGGTTAAATTTGGCCCAGTAGTTTCAGAGGAGAAGATTTTTGTAAAAGTTTACGGACGCAGGACGACGGACGATAGATGACGGACGCCAAGTGATGAGAAAAGCTCACGTGACCTTTCAGGTCAGGTGGGCTAAAAATCAAAAGGTTCATTGCTTTGCATAACATTGTTTAATTTAGATTAACCGGTAAACGGGGCATTGATTACATCACTGTCCTGTCGTGCCCATCAATTTCAAGATCGTCTGGGAATTCCCTGTGATTCTCTGGTGACAAGTCAAATATTGGCAGGTTTGCAAGTATGTTTTGATTAATATCGTAAAAACATTCAGGACTGAATCCCTCAAAATTGTCTTCACTTTCGCCATCATTGAAGAATTCATTAATTTGTTCATTGTCTATGTATAGTGGATAGTAAATATTTTTGTTTTTATTGATAACTGATCTTAAGTCAAAAGAAACTACAAGTCGTAAGTGCTGCAATCCCATGAATACTGACACTGCCCCCTACATGATAACTGCATAAACAAACAAGTTACATAAACAGCAATAGACGAGCATAGCAGTCTAAGGGTTAACACCACTTTCAACACTATTGGTTACATAGTGGAGGTCAGTTTTTATTGGACTGGAGCAAGCCTGAGTGCCCTGAGGGAACAATCAAACTTCGACAGGTCAATTAAGATTGAAGTTAAAAGCAACTCACAAGCTCAGTGTTGGATGCAATGTAACAAGATTATTTGGTGAAAATAGAAGGCAGGTAGATCTTTACAATCAGAGCATTATTGGTCCTGAGAAATTTTTTCAATCTATTGTGGTTTTCAAGTTGAAGATATAAGACAATTAATGTAATTTTACCCTTATGTACTATTTTTAACTATGACAGCCATGTTTTGTCTTTTAAAGACTATAACTCCTTAAGAAGTCATAATTTTTTTTAACTATTTCTACCCTGAAGTATCTTGATTTCTTAGTTTAATATTTCTTTACATTGAGTAAATTATTTTCTACTTGATTCATTCTAAGTTTGTTACTCTATATCACTATATGTACCTGTAAGTATTTCATCACTTCTTCATACTGCCCCTGTTTTGCTCCTGCTGCTAGATCGTAAGGAGTCTTATCCTGAAATACAGACAAATCTTTATATTGCTTTCATATGATTACTACAAAGAAGACTTTTGTCACACATATCTCACAATTAGTATTAGTAGCAGCTGAGTGGTGTTTTATTTAATTTTTATAGATGCTTACCATATTATTTTCGTTCATTAAATATAACTCATGAGACAACATTTAGATTACTTTTCACAACTGTTTAAAGACTTAAGAGAGGCTTTTTACTTTTTTTTATAAGAATCAGAACAAAAGCTCCATCTGTCATCAATTATTCTAAAAAATAATTCTTTGTAGTTTTCTTTAGAGTTTAAAGATTGGTAAATACATCCTTATGTCTACATAAGGGGTGTGGGACTTTGGGGGTCTTCATTTTTAACTATCTTTTCTAATTTTTTAGACACATTATTGATAGTCCTTTATATTTCAACACCCAAATATTAATCTCTAATCTTTATATTTTTTCACCCAATTCTTTTCTATTCATTAATTTTTCGGCCATTTTTCTCCATTTTCAATTTTTTTTTCTTCCATTCATGATTTTCTATATCTGCATATCCCATCCACACCCTCCTATTTCTGTATACTCTATCCACACCCTCCTATATCTGTATACCCCATCTATACCCTCCTATATCTGTATACCCCATCCACACCCTCCTATATCTGTATACCCACACCACATCCTCCTATATCTGTATACCCCATCCACACTCTCCTATATCTGTATACCCTTCACACCCTCCTATATCTGGGACAATATCCCTAATGCGCCTTGAAATGAGGAACTCAAAAGTCATGTGTAAACAAAAAATCTCTGTGTAGTGATATTTGACACATTTTATATGATAAACAAATGACTGAGCTGAACCATTTGTTTTAATTTACAAAGTAAGGGAACACAGAATAAATGTGTAAAAACTATGGAGCTATTAAATGTGTTCAAAGTATTAAATTTTCAAAGAACTTATTGTGTTAAAAATGGGATTTTTTACCATGAGGAGCCGCATCGCAAAAGGATACTCGGGGTTTGCTAATTTACGGAAAAATGAATCACACTTCGTACCCCGAAAATTTAACCACATATGTAAAAATGTCTCAGCTTCGAAACAAGCCATCATACATATACAAGTTTACTATGTGGGCTGAGCAACAGAAGAAAACGTTACCATTACGGCCTATGGAGAAACAATTGCACATATTGCCCCATCTGTATACACTCACCACACCCTCCTATATCTGTATACCCCATCCACACCCTCCTATATCTATATACCCTGCACACCCTCCTATATCTGTATTCCCCATCCACATCCTTCTATATCTGTATAGCCCATCCACACCCTCCTATATCTGTATAGCCCATATACATCCTCTTATATCTGTAGACCCCATCCACACCCTCCTATATCTATATACCCTATCCACACCCTCCTATATCTATATACCCCATCCACACCCTCCTATATCTATATACCCCATCCACACCCTCCTATATCTGTATACCCAATCTATACCCTCCTATATCTGTATACCCCTCAACACCCTCCTATATCTGTATACCCCATCCACACTCTCCTATATCTGTATACCCCATCCACACTCTCCTATATCTGTATACCCAATCTATACCCTCCTATAGCTGTATACCCCTCAACACCCTCCTATATCTGTATACCCCATCCACACCCTCCTATATTTGTATATTGTTATTTTACAGCATTCCATAGTTTTTTTTAGTGTTATCACTGGTGTTATTGTTTAAATAAGAAAATAAATAATGATAGGTATCTCTGCCACTAGACAGTTTGAATACAGGAATCATAGTCTTTATAGGATCCTCTCTTTCAAATTAGTGCCATGACAACGGATTGATGTAAGTTTTGTTTGACAATTTGTTTGTTTACACTGACTTTAATTAGTATGATAGTCTATGTTCTTGTGTTTTATAGTAAAATTTAGACATTCAAGTCTATAAAACATTTTCATATTTTAAGTCAAATTTAAATAATCATTTGACTTTTGACTATAGCCTTTAAAAAATCCATTTGACCAACCATATGTTATTCATCATTCTAGTGATTCATTACATAATAGTTGAACACAGGGCATATACTATAAAATATTACCTGATGTGTTTTTACCAAGGGACTGGCACCTCCTTGTTCTACCAGACATTGTGTGGTCTGTAGATGTCCTCTCGCAGCAGCAAAATGTAAAGCTGTTCTTCCATCATACTATAATATAACCAAATAACATGTAACTATAATGTACAATACTTTGTTGTCAATATCAATAATATACAACATATCCTACAACTGACATTAAAACTTGTCTGATAAACTGGACAATGTTGTGTAATAAATATAAACTAAATATATATCACATGAATCAGTGGTCAAAACTGAATAAAATGACCAGTCACACTTGTATTTATATTGTATATAAACAAACAATAAACATGTTTTGTTGTGAAATGTCAAAATTTCCATAAAAATCTGATATCTTAAAAAAATATTTTTTTCAAGAAATATGTAAAATAATTATATCAATGGATCCAGTAGAATAAAACAAGTAAAATGAGATCCAACTTTATATGATTCTTACACATATTTGTTCATTAAAACTGTCTAATTAACAACAGGAATTAGTGTAGATTCAGTATAATTATTCATTCTAATAAAATAATTTTTTTTAATAAACTTGTAAAAAGTCATATTTTCTGATTCAGAACAATAAACTGAGTAAAATGAGACCCCACTTGATATAATTATTACAGATATTTGTTCATTAAACCTGTCTAATTAACAACATGATTTAGTGTAGATTAATAGTAATGTGATCAGACTAAGTAGATAACATACTGTTGTGGTGTTGATCTTACATCCTGTATCAATGAGGAGTCTACAGATCTCCAGGTGTCCTCTCCTGGCAGCCCACATTAATGCTGTCCATCCACCATCCTGGAATAATACAACTGATATCAAAACTTGTCTGATAAACTGGACAATGTTGTGTAATAAATATAAACAAAATATATATCACATGAATCAGTGGTCAAAACTGAATACAATGACCAGTCTCACTTGTATTTATATTGTATATAAACAATAAATAAACATGTTTTGTTGTGAAATGTCAAAACTTCCATTAAACTTGATATCTTAAAAAAATTTTTTTTTTAAAGAAATGTGTAAAATAACTATATCAATGGATTCAGTAGAGCAAAACAAGCAAAATGAGACCCCACTTTATATGATTCTTACACATATTTGTTAATTAAAACTGTCTAATTAACATCAGGATGTAGTGTAGATTCAGTATAGTCATTCATTTTAATAAAAAAAATTTTTTTTAAAGAAACACGAAAAAGAATTATATTTTCGGATTCAGAACAATAATATGAGTAAAATGAGACCCCACTTGATATAATTATTACAAATATTTGTTCATTAAAACTGTCTGATTAACAACATGATTTAGTGTAGATTAATAGTAATGTGATCAGACTTAGTAGATAACATACTGTTGTTGTGATGTCGATCTTACATCCTGTATCAATGAGGAGACGACAGATCTCCAGGTGTCCTTCCCTGGCAGCCGTCATTAATGCTGTCCATCCATACTCCTGGAATAATACAACTGACATCAAAACTTGTCTGATAAACTGGACAATGTTGTGTAATAAATATAAACAAAATATATATCACATGAATCAGTGGTCAAAACTGAATAAAATGACCAGTCACACTTGTATTTATATTGTATATAAACAATAAATAAACATGTTTTGTTGTGAAATGTCAAAACTTCCATTAAACTTGATATCTTAAAAAAATTTTTTTTTTAAGAAATGTGTAAAATAACTATATCAATGGATTCAGTAGAGCAAAACAAGCAAAATGAGACCCCACTTTATATGATTCTTACACATATTTGTTAATTAAAACTGTCTAATTAACATCAGGATGTAGTGTAGATTCAGTATAGTCATTCATTTTAATAAAAAAAAAATTTTTTAAAGAAACACGAAAAAGAATTATATTTTCTGATTCAGAACAATAATATGAGTAAAATGAGACCCCACTTGATATAATTATTACAAATATTTGTTCATTAAAACTGTCTAATTAACAACATGATTTAGTGTAGATTAATAGTAATGTGATCAGACTAAGTAGATAACATACCCCTGTGATGTCGATCTTACATCCTGTATCAATGAGGAGACAACAGATCTCCAGGTGTCCTCCATAGGCAGCCCACATTAATGCTGTCTGTCCACTACCCTGGAATAATACAACTGACATCAAAACTTGTCTAATAAACTGGACAATTTTGTGTAATAAATATAAACAAAATATATATCACATGAATCAGTGGTCAAAACTGAATAAAATGACCAGTCACACTTGTATTTATATTGTATATAAACAATAAATAAACATGTTTTGTTGTGAAATGTCAAAACTTCCATTAAACTTGATATCTTAAAAAAAAAATTTTTTTTAAGAAATGTGTAAAATAATTATATCAATGGATTCAGTAGAGCAAAACAAGCAAAATGAGACCCCACTTTATATGATTCTTACACATATTTGTTAATTAAAACTGTCTAATTAACATCAGGATGTAGTGTAGATTCAGTATAGTCATTCATTTTAATAAAAAAAAATTTTTTTAAAGAAACACGAAAAAGAATTATATTTTCTGATTCAGAACAATAATATGAGTAAAATGAGACCCCACTTGATATAATTATTACAAATATTTGTTCATTAAAACTGTCTAATTAACAACATGATTTAGTGTAGATTAATAGTAATGTGATCAGACTAAGTAGATAACATACTGTTGTTGTGATGTCGATCTTACATCCTGTATCAATGAGGAGACGACAGATCTCCAGGTGTCCTCTCATGGCAGCCTTCATTAATGCTGTCTCTCCTAACTCCTGGAATAATACAACTGACATCAAAACTTGTCTGATAAACTGGACAATGTTGTGTAATAAATATAAACAAAATATATATCACATGAATCAGTGGTCAAAACTGAATACAATGACCAGTCACACTTGTATTTATATTGTACATAAACAATAAATAAACAACATGTCAAACTTCCATCAGAACTGTCATGTTAATTTTTTTTTTTTTTTTTAAGAAATGAACAAAATATTTATATCAATGGATTCATTACAATTCTCTGAGTAAAATGACATCTCACTTTATATAATCCTAACAAGTATTTGTTGATATAATGATTAAATCTGTCTGATTAACATGATTCAGAATAATGATAATTTTTTTAAAAAGTAACTTTTTCAAAGAAACATAAAAAATAGTTACATTTCCTGATTTAATTCGAGGAGACAAACAAAATGAGACCCCACTTTATATGATTCTTACAAATATTTGTTGTCCATTAAACCTGTCTAATTAACAACATAATTTTGTATATATTAAGGAATGTGGTCAAAGTGAAGCAATAATATACATGTCAGGGGCGTAGCTAGAAAGAAACGACATGGAAGCAAGTTCCGCTGAGCAGAGCGAGGCGAAACATTTTTGGGACCCTATTTTGCAGAAAAATGTTTTTTTTTCGGTTTTTGGTCATAGGACGACTAAAAGAGGAGCTACATGTATATGTAGATAAAAATTTATGAATGTAAAACTATTAATAAATCTTCTGAATAGAGTAACAAATAAGCAACTCATATTTTTGATAAGAATTTACTTAAAATTGTCCAAAATCTGCTCTTTGGGTCTTGGAAGAAAGAAACTTCTCTATTACTTTGTCAATATTCACACTGAAATCCCGATGAATATGCAGTAATGCTATGTAACTGTCCTTGTTCATTGTTGATCGTACATTTGTTTTCAATTACATATGTAGTACCGTGACTGAAAGATCTCCATCATTGTATGGTAGCACTCGCGAGATGTTATAAACTAGCGTACGTGTCCGGCATCGAGCGACCTTCCCAATTGAATTCATCAAAATTACTTGACAGGTCAGTTTCGTATGTCTCAGACAATATTGAGATTTGTGATATTTCCTACATTATGATGATGCAGATACAGCGCAAAGAAGATAATACTTGAAGCGACTCCACTTTCCAGTTCCCTTATCATATGGTCTAAAAACGCAAAAAATAATAAGAATTTCCAATACTGTTTTGGCGTGGTTGCAGGGTGATTCGACCACTTCGCCTCGGCATATTTTCAATGATATCAAAGGGATCTAATAATTCTAATGCCGATTGGTACATCTCATTCCACACTATTTTTAAGTAACTTGTAGTTTTACACTGTTTCACTGTACACTTTTTTTAACTAGTAACTTGTAGTTTTACACTGTTTCACTGTACACTATTTTTAACTAATAACTTGTAGTTTTGCACTGTTTCACTGTGCTTTATTTTCAAGTAACTTGCAGTTTTACACTGTTTCACTGTACACTATTTTGAACTAGTAACTTGTAGTTTTACACTGTTTCACTGTACACTATTTTGAACTAGTAACTTGTAGTTTTACACTGTTTCACTGTACACTATTTTGAACTAGTAACTTGTAGTTGTACACTGTTTCACTGTACACTATTTTGAACTAGTAACTTGTAGTTTTACACTGTTTCACTGTACACTATTTTGAACTAGTAACTTGTAGTTTTACACTGTTTCACTGTACACTATTTTTAACTAGTAACTTGTAGTTTTACACTGTTTTACTGTACACTATTTTAAAGTAAATTGTAGTTTTACACTGTTTCACTGTACACTATTTTTAACTAGTAACTTGTAGTTTTACACTGTTTTACTGTACACTATTTTAAAGTAACTGGTAGTTTTACACTGTTTCACTGTGCAGTATTTTTAAGTAACTTATAGTTTTACACTGTTTCACTGTACACTATTTTTAACTAGTAACTTGTAGTTTTACACTGTTTCACTGTACACTATTTTTAACTAGTAACTTGTAGTTTTACACTGTTTTACTGTACTCTATTTTTAACTAGTATTTTACACTGTTTCACTGTACACTATTTTTAACTAGTTACTTGTAGTTTGACACTGTTTCACTGTACACTATTTTTAAGTAACTTGTAGTTTTACACTGTTTCACTGTACACTATTTTTAACCAGTAACTTGTAGTTTTACACTGTTTTACTGTACACTATTTTTAACTAGTATTTTACACTGTTTCACTGTACACTATTTTTAACTAGTTACTTGTAGTTTGACTCTGTTTCACTGTACACTATTTTTAAGTAACTTGTAGTTTTACACAGTTTCACTGTGCTCTATCTTTTAGTAACTTGTAGTTTTACACTGTTTTACTCAGTAAATTACTGTACACTATTTTAAAGTAACTTGTAGTTTTACACAGTTTCACTGTACTTTATTTTCAAGTAACTTGTAGTTTTGTGTCTTTTATTGTACATGTACCAGAAGACGACGTATCTTAAAATGATTTTTCTATGAAGTATTAAATTAAGGTAGTTTTGAATGTGACTATTTTACTTACATTTTGATTATCAATGTCTGCATCATTCTGTAGACATAATTTTAAGGCTTCTATATCTCCATCCTCAGCAGCTGTAGTAAGTTTCTGTAAGTAAAACATAGATAGAACATTTAATCTTGTTAATCAATGTCTGCACCATTCTGTAGACATAATTTTAAGGCTTCTATACCTCCAGTACTAGCAGCTGTAATAAGTTTCTGTAAGTAAAACATGAATTTTAAATTTAATAAATTGTATTAAATAATTGCTGTTAAATTAGGTAATAATTATTCTTCTGTATAGCAATGACTACATAAATCAGTAGTATCCTTCCTTAATAAAACATTCAGACAGAGAGAAATTCTATAAATAGCTTATGAATTACATAATTGACAGTTTTAACAAGGATTCTGAAGGTACTACATAAATAATACACTGTCTACTACTGGAAAGTAATTTTCAGAGTATACACTCATACTTAAGAAAATATTCGATACATTTCTTACATGAAAAACTTTAAATTGCATTTTTGTTTGTCATCAGTTACTCAATACATATTCAATTTTTTTTGTGTAACTAAACTGCCACTCAGTATTGTATGATAATAATCAAAGTCTTCCCATGTAAGTTATTGACACACTAACCTCAGAGAATATATATTAAAGTTACAAGGAAATCTGCATGTGTGCAAGTGTCAACTGTGTATAGTGTACAAGATAAGACAATTAATTTAGTGTCACCCGCCTTATGAGTAGAAGATAAGACAATTAAGTGTCACCCGTGTAATGAGTAGAATATAAGACCATCAAGTGTCACCCGTGTAATGAGTAGAAGATAAGACAATCAACTGTCAACCTTGTAATGAGTAGAAGATAAGACGATCAAGTGTTACCCGTGATATGAGTAGAAGATAAGACAATTAATTGTCACTCATGTTATGAGAAGAAGATAAGTCGATTAAGTGTTACCCGTGGTATGAGTAGAAGATCAGACTATTAATTGTCACTCATGTTATGAGTAGAAGATAAGGCAATTAATTGTCACTCATGTTATGAGTAGAAGATAAGTCGATTAAGTGTCACTTGCGTAATGAGTAGAAGATAAGACGATTAAGTGTTACCCGTGATATGAGTAGAAGATAAGACAATTCATTGTCACTCATGTTATGAGTAGAAGATAAGTCGATTAAGTGTTACCCGTGATATGAGTAGAAGATAAGACAATTAATTGTCACTCATGTTATGAGTAGAAGATAAGTCGATTGAAGTGTCACTTGTGTAATGAGTAGAAGATAAGTCAATTAATTGTCACTCATGTTATGAGTAGAAGATAAGTCGATTAAGTGTCACTCGTGTAATGAGTAGAAGATAAGTCAATTAATTAAGTGTCACCTGTGTAATGAATAGAAGATAAGACAATTAAGTGTCACCCATGTTATGAGTAGAAGATAAGATGATCAAGTGTCACCCTCGTAATGAGTAGAAGATAAGATGATCAAGTGTCACCCTCGTAATGAGTAGAAGATAAGATGATTAAGTGTTACCCATGTAATGAGTAGAAGATAAGACAATTAAGTGCCACTTGTGTTATGAGTAGAAGATAAGATGATTAAGTGCCACTTGTGTTATGAGTAGAAGATAAGACCATTAATTGTCACTCATGTTATGAGTAGAAGATAAGTCGATTAAGTGTCACTCGTGTAATGAGTAGAAGATAAGTCAATTAATTAAGTGTCACCTGTGTAATGAATAGAAGATAAGACAATTAAGTGTCACCCATGTTATGAGTAGAAGATAAGATGATCAAGTGTCACCCTCGTAATGAGTGGAAGATAAGATGATCAAGTGTCACCCTCGTAATGAGTAGAAGATAAGATGATTAAGTGTTACCCATGTAATGAGTAGAAGATAAGATGATTAAGTGTTACCCATGTAATGAGTAGAAGATAAGATGATTAAGTGTCACCCTCGTAATGAGTAGAAGATAAGATGATTAAGTGTCACCCATGTAATGAGTAGAAGATAAGATGATCAAGTGTCACCCATGTTATGAGTAGAAGATAAGATGATTAAGTGTCACCCTCGTAATGAGTAGAAGATAAGATGATTAAGTGTCACCCTCGTAATAAGTAGTAGATAAGATGATTAAGTGTCACCCTCTTAATGAGTAGAAGATAAGATGATCAAGTGTCACCCATGTAATGAGTAGAAGATAAGATGATCAAGTGTTACCCATGTAATGAGTAGAAGATAAGATGATTAAGTGTCACCTATGTAAAGAGTAGAAGATAAGATGATTAAGTGTCACCCATGTAATGAGTAGAATATAAGACCATCAAGTGTCACCCGTGTAATGAGTAGAAGATAAGACAATCAACTGTCAACCTTGTAATGAGTAGAAGATAAGACGATCAAGTGTTACCCGTGATATGAGTAGAAGATAAGACAATTAATTGTCACTCATGTTATGAGAAGAAGATAAGTCGATTAAGTGTTACCCGTGGTATGAGTAGAAGATCAGACTATTAATTGTCACTCATGTTATGAGTAGAAGATAAGGCAATTAATTGTCACTCATGTTATGAGTAGAAGATAAGTCGATTAAGTGTCACTTGTGTAATGAGTAGAAGATAAGACGATTAAGTGTTACCCGTGATATGAGTAGAAGATAAGACAATTCATTGTCACTCATGTTATGAGTAGAAGATAAGTCGATTAAGTGTTACCCGTGATATGAGTAGAAGATAAGACAATTAATTGTCACTCATGTTATGAGTAGAAGATAAGTCGATTGAAGTGTCACTTGTGTAATGAGTAGAAGATAAGTCAATTAATTGTCACTCATGTTATGAGTAGAAGATAAGTCGATTAAGTGTCACTCGTGTAATGAGTAGAAGATAAGTCAATTAATTAAGTGTCACCTGTGTAATGAATAGAAGATAAGACAATTAAGTGTCACCCATGTTATGAGTAGAAGATAAGATGATCAAGTGTCACCCTCGTAATGAGTGGAAGATAAGATGATCAAGTGTCACCCTCGTAATGAGTAGAAGATAAGATGATTAAGTGTTACCCATGTAATGAGTAGAAGATAAGATGATTAAGTGTTACCCATGTAATGAGTAGAAGATAAGATGATTAAGTGTCACCCTCGTAATGAGTAGAAGATAAGATGATTAAGTGTCACCCATGTAATGAGTAGAAGATAAGATGATCAAGTGTCACCCATGTTATGAGTAGAAGATAAGATGATTAAGTGTCACCCTCGTAATGAGTAGAAGATAAGATGATTAAGTGTCACCCTCGTAATAAGTAGTAGATAAGATGATTAAGTGTCACCCTCTTAATGAGTAGAAGATAAGATGATCAAGTGTCACCCATGTAATGAGTAGAAGATAAGATGATCAAGTGTTACCCATGTAATGAGTAGAAGATAAGATGATTAAGTGTCACCCTTTTTATGAGTAGAAGATAAGTCGATTAAGTGTCACCCTTTTTATGAGTAGAAGATAAGAAAAATTAGTGTCACCCGTGTTTATATGAGTAGAAGATAAGATGATTAAGTGTCACCTATGTAAAGAGTAGAAGATAAGATGATTAAGTGTCACCCATGTAATGAGTAGAAGATAAGATGATTAAGTGTCACCCATGTAATGAGTAGAAGATAAGATGATTAAGTGTCACCCTCTTAATGAATAGAAGATAAGATGATTAAGTGTCACCCTCTTAATGAATAGAAGATAAGATGATTAAGTGTCACCCATGTAATGAGTAGAAGATAAGATGATTAAGTGTCACCCATGTAATGAGTAGAAGATAAGATGATTAAGTGTCACCCTCTTAATGAATAGAAGATAAGATGATTAAGTGTCACCCATGTAATGAGTAGAAGATAAGACGATCAATTGTTACCCGTGTAATGAGTAGAAGATAAGACGATCAAGTGTCACCCTTTTAATGAGTAGAAGATATGACAATCAAGTGTCACCTGTGTAATGAGTAGAAGATAAGACAATTAAGTGTATCCTGTGTAATAAGTAGAAGATATGACAATCAAGTGTCACCCTTTTAATGAGTAGAAGATATGACAATTAAGTGTATCCTGTGTAATGAGTAGAAGATATGACAATCAAGTGTGACCCGTGTAATGAGTAGAAGATAAGACAATTAAGTGCCACTTGTGTTATGAGTAGAAGATAAGACGATCAAGTGTCACCCATGTAATGAGTAGAAGATAAGACGATCAAGTGTCACCCATGTAATGAGTAGAAGATAAGACAATTAAGTGTCACCTGTGTAATGAGTAGAAGATAAGAAGGTTAAGTGTCCACTGTGTAATCCATAGAAGATAAGACGATCAATTGTCACTCATGTAATGAGTAGAAGATAAGACGATCAATTGTTACCCATGTAATGAGTAGAAGATAAGACAATTAAGACGATATCTGATATAGTTATTAGCAACACCTTAGTTGGTCAAATGTTGTGAGTCACCTTTCTTTGTCCCAGTTTTGTTCTTGTTTGTTTGATCTGTTTTCTTCGAAATAGTAGTTTTGTTACATTCGCCTAGAATTCTACAGGTTTTTATGTCAAATTACCACTTACTTGTATCTAATTGTACAATAATGGGGAACAAAACCACACAAGGAGACTATTAGGTAAATCTTACCTTATTCCAAACCGCCATTATATCCTAAAAATAGAAAAGAAAAATTATATTCAATATATACTGTTGAGTTATCATTGAGGTACATGTATTATAGTTACTGCCAATTAAAAATACATGATCATTATTGGATGTAATATACTGACCTAATATTTTTATATATGAAAGTGACCTACCGAATTAGACTATTTACCGGATTTGTAATCACATAAGCAACACGACGGGTGCCACATGTGGAGCAGGATCTGCTTACCCTTCGGGAGCACCTGGGATCACCCCTAGTTTTTGTTGGGGTTCCTGTTGTTTATTCTTTAGTTTTCTATGTTGTGTCATGTGTACTACTGTTTTTCTGTTGTTTTTTTTTCATTTTTAGCCATGACGTTGTCAGTTTGTTTTAGAGTTATGAGTTTGACTGTCCCTTTTGTATCTTTCGTCCCTCTTTTAGATACTTATAGATTATCGTTGATTATCTCAACGAGAATGATTTTCTCCCTTGAGCTGGAACAGCGAAAGTGAGAAAAGCAATCGAGTTGAGATGACCAATGATAATCTGTTTATCGCTATTTTACCTATGACGACGTTGTCAATTTCGTTAACAACGCATGTGGCGTCCTTAGTTTCTAGCGATAATTTTTCCATCTCAAGCGAGTAGCATGATATGAAAATTATCACAAAAAAGATCAAAGGAAAAATGCACAAAATAGCGATAATAATTTTAATTGATTAATAATAGCATTGAAACAGTGATTTATCTCAACTTTTCTGCACTATTAGAAGTTAATGAACTGAACTCAAAACCTTGACGATCTAATCACATACCTAAATGAGGTTCAGATGTATTCTACAAGCAGGGTGTGACCTTTTCCATTGAACATCAGAACATCTATTGCACTTTCCCAGACCTGAAAATGTCAAAAGTTTTATTTAACACGATAACACATATAAAGAACAATATTAAATATCATATTGCAGCTTCTCGAAACACTGTCTATAATCAACTAGACCAGTCACATTAATTTCAATTTTTTTTTATTCCGTATGTGCCTGTCGAAAAGATAGGACCTATAACGTAGTGGATTTAGTTAATAGTTGTGCACCATATTTGTTTTTCCTTTATTGTTGTAGTAGGCTGTTGATTTTTTTTCTTTTGAAATGTTTCACATTTTATCATAGCAAGGCTATTTATAGACGATTATATGGTATGGGTTTTGCTCATTGTTGAAGGCTGTCGGACAGCCTGTAATTGTTTATATCTTTGTCCTACGGTCTAGGAATATTTGCTTCATTGTTAATCATACCACACCTCTTATTATCATATGGTATGGGTTTTGCTCCTTGTTGAAGACTGTTGGACAGCCTGTAATTGTTTATATATTTGTCCTATCGTCTAGGAATAATTGCATCATTGTTAATCATACCACAACTCCTAATTATTATATGGCATGGGTTTTGCTCATTGTTGAAGGCGGTTGGACGACCTGTAATTGTTTATATCTTTGTCCTTTGATCTAAAAATAATTGTATCATTGTTTATCTAACCACACTTCCTTATGATTATATGGTATGGCTTTTGCTCATTGTTGAAGGCTGTTGGACAACCTGTCATTGTTTATATCTTTGTCCTATAGTCTAGGAATAATTGTATCGTTGTTTATCATACCACATTTCCTTATTTTTATACAATAAAATGATCACAGATACCCCCTCCCTCTTAACATACTTAATGTACTTACAGGATTGAAGCTATAAGTAAGTTTTACAATTTGCAAATATGTTAAGTCCTGGACCATTTGAAGTTTCGAGTGAAAGGCCCTCCTAAAGAAATTCAATGGTCCTAAAATAAGTACTAATGTTACGGATTGTAGGCCATCATGGCCATGGACCTTTGTTTTCCAAAATTCAAAGGTTCTCTCACAGAAATGAAAGGTTCCTGACCATTGGGCCCACACTAATTTAAAACTATGAAAAGTAAAGTAAGAATAATGTAATGGTGTGTTATATTGCCATATTTTAGGTTGTTGCTTGGTCCTTAACTAAAAGCTCTTTTCAAAAATGGCACTAGCCTATGATGTGGAACCATAACTTCGAACAAGACAAATAGATCTGTGTCGCTGCATGCAATTGATTGTGGTAACATATTTACTAAAGCATAAATGATCATTCCATAAAATCATAAGAGCCAAGAAATTTACATGAAAATTATCTTTGTACAATGAGTGTTGCAAAATTTCAAACTATTGACAAACAGGGAAAAGCTGCACAGCCGAAAAAAAATTGCTAACACGCTACAACTCAAATTTGTCAAACTGTTCATCTAATATAAAATCATTCCCTTCTATAGAAGCCAAGAAAAGTTCAAAGAAAGTTTCATTGTACAATGAGTGTTGTATAATTTCAAACTATCGGCAAACAGGAAGCGACTGCATGGTAGATGTGAAAACTGCTTCGTCTGTATTGATTTACCTTAATTTAGAGAAGCAGCAAATATTAATTTTCAAGTCTTTGGTTGAACTGTCCAGGGTTCAAACCCACCACCTCCCACACTTAAGGTTAACACAATACCACAACACCGTGAAGATCAACGAGGCAGTTTTTAAGAGAAAAAAAATTGTTATGCAATCTTAAAAAATACAATACATACTAATTAGATAAATACTGATGAATGTACCTCTGAGGTCAGCCTATTTTATAAGTATAAGGTTGTGCCATCATCTAAAGCATCTGTGAAAATTAACTATAAATCATATTTACTTGTTTAAGCCTGAAATATGTAAAATATATGTATCACTTAAAAATACTTCATTGGTACTTCTATTTATAGTTAACTGTTATGAATGTTTCTTATAAATATATCAATGTTTGTGTGTTGTCTCCTTGTATAAACATATCAATGTTTGTGTTTTATCTCATATCAATGTTTGTGTATTATCTCCCTTTCTTATAAACATATCAATCTTTGTGTGTTATCTTCCTGTATAAACATATCAATGTTTGTGTGTTATCTCCCTGTATCTTATTAGCATATCAATGTTTGTGGGTTATCTCCCTGTTTCTTATAAACATATCAATGTTTGTGTGTTATCTCCCTGTTTCTTATAAACATATCAATGTTTGTAGGTTATCTTCCTGTATAAATATATAAAGTTTGAGTGTTATATCCCTGTTTCTTATAAACATATCAATTTTGTGGGTTATCTCCCTGTATAAACATATAAATGTTTGAGTGTTATCTCCCGGTATCTAATAAACATATCAATGTGTGTGGGTTATCTCTCTGTTTCTTATAAACATATCAATGTTTGTGTTATCTCCATGTATAAATATATAAATGTTTGAGTGTTATCTCCCTGTTTCTTATAAATATATCAATGTTTGTGGGTTATCTCCCTGTATAAACATATCAATGTTTGTGGGTTATCTCCCTGTATAAACATATCAATGTTTGAGGGTGATCTCCCTGTATAAACATATCAATGTTTGTGGGTTATCTCCCTGTATAAACATATCAATGTGTGTGTGTTATCTCCCTGTATAAATATATCAATGTATGTGTATTATCTCCCTGTTTCAATAAAATAAACTTACAATAATATTAAAGTTATATGGTTTGCTACTGACCCCCTACAGGTCCATAGACTAGAGGGTTATTAAAATCCATAGGGGTTGGGGCCAAAGGGGGTCAGTAGTGAACCGTATATAGGATATAGCAAATTTATTGCACATGGGACTTTTCCTGTTGCATTTTGTAGAAAAATAAACAATGAAATACAACAACATCAATAGATGACGTCACCATTAACAATAGACAGATGTCATGAACCCATATGAAATTTACTAACCCCATACAGATCCATTTGGGGTCACAATGTTCTCAGAGCGATAAAAAGGTATAATGCGCAATTATTTCATTAACATGAATAAATCCTAAATGTTATGGCCAGCTTCGTAAAAATGTAGACCTTGTCATATGAGGTTATTTTTGAATTGTTGACTATATATTGACCTGTACACATCTCCTATATATTGACCTGTACACATCTACTATATATTGACCTGTACACATCTCCTATACCTTGACCTTTACACATCTCCAAATATTGACCTGTACCGACTCCTATATATTGACCGGTACACATCTCCTATTATAGGAGATGTGTACCGGTCAATATATAGGCTATATATTAACCTGTACACATCTCCTATATATTGACCTGTACACATCTATATATTGACCTGTACACATCTCCTATACCTTGACCTTTACACATCTTCAAATATTGACCTGTACACATCTCTTATTTATTGACCTGTACACATCTCCTATATATTGACCTGTACAGGTCTCCTATATATTGACCTGTACACGTCTCCTATATATATTGACCTGTACACATCTCCTATACATTGACCTTTACACATCTCCATTCTTGACTTGTTGGGTTGCTGTCTCATTGACATTTATCTCACTTTATTTTTCTTTAGCACAAGTTCCATGCTTAAGTTCAACCAGTCTATTTTTGAAGTCAAATAGCACTGTAATGATGTCATGTGTCTTGTTTACTATAAAAACATTGGAGTTATGGTATTTTGAATGTAAAAACTATATGTTGATTATCTCCCCTTATAGAGTTTGAATATTTTATATTGGAAACAAATTTCAATAGTAAATGATCCTATATAGTTTACTATACTGTACACTTACCTATAATAACAACTTGGCTGAACAAGGATCACATGGACTATAATAACAACTTGACTGGACAAGGATCACATTGACTGGACATGGATCTAATAAATATAAATAATAGAAGTTCAAACTAAAAACATGGCTAAAAAAGAAAAAGACAAACAACAGTACACAAAACACAAAATTAACAAGAATGTGTCCATAGTACACAGATGCCCCACTCACACTATCTTTTTCTGTGTTTAGTGGACCTAAAAATTGGGATAAAAACTATAATTTGGCATTTAAATTAGAAAGATCATATCACATATGGAACATGTATACTAAGTTTCAAATTGATTGGACTTCAACTTCATTAAAAACTACCTTGACCAAAAACTTTAACCTGAACGGATGGACGGACGGACGGACGGAAGGACAGACGGACGCACAGTCCAGAAAACATAATGCCCCTCTACTATCGTAGGTGGGGCATAACAATTAAAGACTGAGCAACAGGAAACCCATCAGAAGTTGAGGGCTATCTCAGGTGCTCCACATGTGGCACTTGTATTGCTCAATAATAAGACAGAACAAAGTTTTCATTGGTTGAATACAATGTTGACCTCTTTCATTGAATGGTTGCTGTCTCATTGACATTAACATCCAATCTTCAATTCATACACCACAAGTGACTTCTTTGTAATGATTGCAATGGTTTGTTTAGTTTGGACTCCCTAAAGCAATTAATTACTCATGGAAAGATTGGAAGAGTAGCTTGAATAATTTCAAATCATGTTTAGATATGGTGCGGACAAAAAAGAACAGAAATAAGTGCTGGTGTAATACTCCTTAGAATTATCTCCCCTTTAAGAATGTTAACATTTACGATTGAAATTTATTTCTGAATTTCATTTGATCAAATAAATAATCAAACATTCCAATACAATTTGACTATAATTTTCACTTACCTTTACTAAATTATAAATTAACTGGACTTGAATCAAATAAAAACGGACAGTAGATCTTTAAACTGAAAATATAAAATAGCTCAATTTCAGTTTCAGATAAATATCGGTTGAACCCTTTCTGAACATGTATATATACCTTTTTAGCTTGTGACAAGTAACTTGTCGTGTAAATTGCGTAGTTAACTTTTTTTCCTACTTATAAAAAAAAACAACTGTAAACAAGAAATAATTGTAACAGGATGCTGCTACGAAGTCACCCAAAAAAAGCACTCAAAATAAGTCATTCCCACGGTCGCCTGACATTGAGCATGTTGAGCAACGTCCAATACAAATTGGTCTGGTCTAGTAAAGTGATATGCACAAGTGACGTCTAGGTATTACACCTGTATGTCATTCAAATCTTCTTGATTCAGGGGTGGGGATCTAGACAGTTTACAAGTTCTTAAACAGGCAGGAGATAGGGATAAGAATGACCCTAGGGGACTAGCAATTTATTTCATCTGATTTGTTTTATTATCCAATACAAGAATATACAGTGAAACCTGGGTAAACCGAACCCTGATAAAACCGAATTTCAGTTTAAACCGAACAGTTTTCAAAGTCCCACAAAATTTCCCTATCAATCAACATTAATCTAACCTGAAAAATCCGAACTCTGTCAACACCGAATTCCGAACGCTCTTTGAAGGCTCGTTAGTAAATTTGTATATAAAAATTACCTGTCAAAATCGATCGATAGCAATCAAAACAATAGAATATAATAAGTATTTGCATGATTTAATAAAACAAACACAGGATGACAGAGTATCCCCGAGGGTATTTTAGGTTAATGAACTTGTGATTTGTTATTACACACTAATTAGCATGT
Source organism: Mytilus trossulus (assembly GCF_036588685.1). Taxonomy (NCBI): domain Eukaryota; kingdom Metazoa; phylum Mollusca; class Bivalvia; order Mytilida; family Mytilidae; genus Mytilus; species Mytilus trossulus. The sequence continues at coordinate 2,658,970 of NW_026963296.1, forward strand.
CTGTGTCCATTATAAAGTAATTTTTTTTTGTAAAGAAACGTTCAACTGGTCAGCTACCCTAATCGCCGATAATGACAAGAAAGGAACTTCCCTCAGATCAATTAAATACACCTTACTCAAATAATTACGGCCACAAAACCGTAACTGCCATTCTGTAGCTAAACTGTTTAATTAAATAATAATTTTAAAGTCTTTCACTGGATTAGAAGTCGTGCAACACAATGAGGTCAATGGATTTCGATTGCTGGATTCCCTTTAGAGGCCCTATAGATTTGATTCGTATGCTCCCGAAGAATTTCGTTAGCTATTTAGCAACGATAAAGTCCGAGAATAAACTGGACCCCTGCTGCTGTTTCACTCTTATCGTTTGCCGAAGTAACAATCAGCTGGTGACCAGTTTAGTCCGAGAACTCGTGTGTACAATGACGTTCCCGATTCAATTCTAAATCGTCATTCGACAATGACTGTGAATCTGAATTGGTCAGTGATTTAACGGATGATAAAATAATTATAAAAGCAAAATCGCTCCAGGTCGGACATTTCACAACGAGGAGCGTGATTCACGGAGTGGCGTTTGATTTTTAAACAACAATGTAGCAATACGTCTATCTTCATCTTCTTTTTTTTTACATTTACATCTAAATCAACACAAAAATAAAGCTGTCGTCTGTTATGTCACCTATTATCCCTTGTCAGTAAATACCAAAATTACTGTGGTGTCGACTTCCATTTACCTCAACAATCCGAACACCTGTGAAAACCGAACAAAACGCAAAGTCCCGTTGGTGTTCGGTTTGGACAGGTTTCACTGTATATGGTTAAGGGTAGGGGATCACAACTGTTTACAAGTTTTCAAAAAGAAGGGGGTGGGGTCACCTCTGTGGACTTCTTCTATATTTCATTTGATTTATTTTATTGTCCCATACAAAAATATATATGGTTTATGGGTGGGGATCTCAACAGTTTATGAGTTCTCAAACAACAAGGGGGTGTGAGTGACACCTGGGGACTCTCCTTCTATTTCATATGATTTGTTTTAATGTCCAGTACAAGAATATATATGGTTAAGGGTAGGGGATCTTGACTATTTCCAAGTTCTCAAACAAGTGGGGTGGGGCTGACCCAAAGGGACTCCCACTTTATTTCATTTGATTTGTTTTGTTGCCCCATACAAAAATATATATGGTTTAGGGGTGGGGATCTCGACCGTTTACGAGTTCTCAAACATGAGGGGTAGAGTTGACCTGACTCCCACTTTATTTCATTTGATTTGTTTTGTTGCCACATACAAAAATATATATGGTTTAGGGGTAGGGATCTTGACTGTTTACAAGTTTTCAAAAAGAAAGGGTTGGGGTGACTGACCCCTCTGGAGTTCCTCTATATTTCATTTTATTTATTTCATTGTCCCATACAAAAATATATATGGTTTATGGTTGGGGATCTCAACTGTTAACAAGTTCGCAAACAAAAAGGGGTTGGGAGTGACCCTAGGGGACTTGCCTTTTATTTCATTTGATTGTTTTATTTTACCGTATAAGAATATATATGGTTTAGAGGTGGGGATCTTGACTGTTTTTAAGTTCTCAAACATGAGGGGTTGGGTGGGGTGACCCCATGGACTCAACCTTAATTAAATTTGATTTGTTTTATGGTCGTGCGATCATTACTAAAAACCATGTGTGTCTGTCACTTACTGTTTTTAACTAAGTTATAGTCATTTGAAAATTTTAAAAAAAATCCCATAGGGTTCTATAGTAAATTCATGCCTTCTGTTGGCCCCTCAAAATACACCTAAATAGACCACAAGAAGAAAAATAATAAGAACTGAGCAAAAACTTTGTTTAGGAGTCTTTATAGCAAAAAGAATAATTACAAATTTTGTTATAGTCTGATTTTCTAATTTTCTAATGCCAAATATGGAAAAGGTCGAGTTTGTTGTGGGCTGACATGAGATGATATACCATGATACTTTCGATACTCTCTGACTTCTACGTATTCATTTAACATTTGTAAAAATCGTAGTCAGCGTCGTAAAATGTCCATTCATTCATATTAATTTTCTCTTCAACCGGAGAAAGGTAGGAAACCTTAACAAAAGTGCACACGCTTATATGTCTCGCCTTCTTTACTAATCATTGATATTATGTTGATAGTCCTAAATATAAAGCTTTACTACAACTGTCACCTAAACTTAACATTAACCAAGAAAACTAAACATTGACCAATGAACCATGAAAATGCGGTCAAGGTCAGATGACACCTGCCAGTTGGACATGTACACCTTACAGTGCTTCCATACACTGAATATACTAGACCTATTGCTTATAGTATCTGAGATATGGACTTGACCACCAAAACTTAACCTTGTTCACTGATCCATGAAATGAGTTTGAGGTCAAGTGAAAACTGCCTGACAGGCATGAGGACCTTGCAAGGTACACACATACCAAATATAGTTATCCTGTTACTAATAACAAGAGAGAATTTAACATTACAAAAAATCTTAACTTTTTTTTCAAGTAGTCACTGAACCATGAAAATGAGGTCAAGGACATTGGACATGTGACTGATAGAAACTTTGTAACATGAGGCATCCATATACAAAGTATGAAGCATCCAGGTCTTCCACCTTCTAAAATATAAAGCTTTAAAGAAGTAAGATAACGCCGCCGCCGTATCACTATCCCTATGTCGAGCTTTCTGCAACAAAAGTTGCAGGCTCGACAAAAACTAGGAATATATTACTCACGTTTGGAGGCACACATATATGGATCTGGGGCCGTATGCATAAAACATCTCAACTTAAGTATTCCTTAAACTTAGATTTCACTAAGAATTTCCTTAGTTAAGTCAAATTTTTAAATGGTATGCATAAACTTACTTTAAAAGTTTTCACTTGACTAAGGAATACTTAAATCGGAACCTTTCTCTAATTTCCGTATGATGTATATTAGCTCATCACATGTACTCACCCATGTAAAAGTTTCAACTTTGTTATGATTATCTAAATTTATTGATCAATGCATGCTTTTATTTTAAAGAGCTGGGTAAAAGGTATGTAAAACAATGAAATAAAACGTAACATAGTTATAAGTACATAATGATGAACAATTGGCGCAAATAACAATGAATAAGACAACGCTTTTTATGCTTGATGTTTTGACAGATGAGCATTGAAAAAAAATATTTCAGTAATCCAAAACTTTCCTCTACTTAGGTCGCATTTCTTTCTAACCAAAACGTTTTCTAAACGCTACACAAGTAGAAACAAATACATCGTTTAACATGTTTAATAAGTCTTTAATGACCCTGTTTGAACTTTCAATAAAGCAAGCACATCTTGTTGGTAACAGACTTGTTTATAAAGGTAGAAAAAATACTTCGTTTTATCAAGTTGAAGATAGAAACAAATAAGATAGAAACAAATACAGCGTTTTTACTAACAAACGACAAACTGCAGACGCATTTTTAGCGTTTTTATAGTTTGTCAAAGTTTATGGAAACTTTGCAAACGTATGTTTGAATGAAACGATCAAAACATGTGCCGCTTAGCGGTTTGCATCATTTGTGTTAGAAAGAATTTAATTATCTTTACAACAAATTTTTTAAACTCTAACAAAACATGATCACGGTTATAGTGGCGTAGCACAAGACTGAGTGTAGCATTGTAAGCATGAATGTGAAAACAAATAATTTTACAAAACACTTTTTCAATAAAATGTTCACTCACTTATCGTTCAACTTATTATGCGCTGCCATCTCCCTTTCCATCTTCCTTGCTTACATTTGCTTATATGGTAAAAAAAAATCTATTTTGATGTGAAATAAACATTGTGATCGCTTCCCTTTCACAACAAAAAAGGGGGAGGGTAGATTTTTTTTCCAGAAATCCATATACAAACTAGGATAATTTTCAAAAGTCCTACAATCTTAACTAAAACAAATTATTACATGAAATATATTCTCCCTGTAAGTGATTTTTTTTTTAAGGGTATGCCCTACGTCTTTAGAATAAAAAATTCAAATGACGCACCGACCACCTCATCCCCCCCCCCCCACCCACATAAAAAAGAACCCACACACACATATATATAAAATGTGGTTTTGCATGCTCTCTCTTAATTCTGTTTTAACTAACAGTTACAATTGATACCGTGAGGTGTATTTTAACTATTTTTAAAAAAATGTGCAGAGTAAACAAAAGAAAAATAGTACCATTAATTACATGTGTGTAAAAACTGAGTTCTTTTTGGTATACATAACAACGAGATTGGGAAATAGTATATATAACTACCCACTGTTATCTCTTGATTATACGTGATTTGAAGAAAATAACGATGATCTTTAATACTTACTTATTATTTAGCAATAAATAAATGAATAATTAATATTTAATTAGCTCTTCATCTTTTATATAAGCTTTGGATTTCAAATATTTTGGCCACGAGCATCACTAAAGAGACATATTTTGTCGAAATGCGCATCTGGTGCAGAAAAACTGGTACCATTAATGTTATTATTACTGATATATATATTAATCAATCAAATTGTAGGTTACACATTAATGTTCTACAAAATACGCAAACTTTCAACTGATTTTTAACTATTTTTGAAAATATAAGGTAGCTCTATGGGTACCTTAGATTTAAGTGTTATCTAATGCGTTTCCTGAGTATAAGGAGTTTATGCATACCACTGAAGTTTTGTGGGCGTGACTTAAAACAACTAAGATATTACTTAGGAAATACTTAGTTTAAGATTTTTTATGCATACCACTCAGATAAAAAAGGGTGGAGTTTCCTTAACTTCAGTGTTTACTAAGGAAAATCTTAACTAAGTAGCTTTATGCATACGGGCCCTGACGCATGTCTGGAGAATACAGATAAAAGCATAATGTAGAAACTGCTGTCTCGTGTGTGTATTGATTTTACTTTACGCATAGCCCAGAATCTGCGTAGTAGTATTTGTGATCGCCATTTTCAAAACGAAGTTGAATTATTTGATTTATCGATGAAAATTCAGTACATTTTAATTCAAGCTGTATGCTATCAAAACAGAAGAGCTCAAAGTTTCAAAAGCATTTTTCTATTACATGTACATGTATTTGTTTTCAAACACCATTACTACATTATCTAGACATGCTAGAAGTAGGACACACTTCCTAAAGTAAGATAGTCTGTCTCACTGCCTGTTAGAGGCTGATGCCTTAAGCAGTCAGGGGACTTACTTAAATGAGTGATTTAGAAAATCACTGATTCAAGTAACATTATGTTCATAAAGGCTGGAAGTTAGAGTTGTCTCTCTTTAATAATCACCTATTTAAATAGCACAAATTAATCACTAGAAGAAGTGATTTAATCTTATTGTAGCTTTAAATATAGAATACAAATGATCCAGGGACTAATTATGCTTATCAGAACCAACATCTGTGTTGTCTAGGATGAACAGGTCATGTCAGGTGATGAACTTGTACTGAATCTAGGATAAGGACATAAAAATCACTTGTTTAAGTATCATACCTCAATTTCCTTCCAAATAATCACTTCTTTAAGTATCATTATTCTAATAACCCCCACTAATTTCAAAACCCCCCGAACAGTGAAATTTTTATCGCGAACAGTAGAATTTTATTACATAATCTGAAAGATGAAACCTTGAACTTTACAGGAAAAATACTCCCACTGCTGGAAAAAATCTGTTAAGAAAGTATCAGTTCCTGAAGTAAGGCCATTATTATAGCATTTTATTCACTAAAATAGAATTTGCAGCTAAATTATTGCACCAAAGGCATAAACCTTTCTACTTAAAAGAAGCAAAAAGTTCATTTTTTTTCAATTTTACTAATGAAAAGATATTATCTAAACCTATTTATGACAAAATTTCGAATTTGCTACTTAAATAAGTGATTAAAAATCACTCATTTAAGTAAGTCCCCTGACTGTTAAGAAGGTTTATTGCTATATGTATAGCAAACTTTCAAAATATGAAGTAAATGTAGTAAGATATGATGGGAGTTTTATAAATTGAATTTTAAATAAAAATTGGACCTTTCTATGAATAATGGAGGACCTTTAGGTATCTTTGGTCAAAAGTCCTGGACCTTCCATTGCTTAAAGAAAATTTGAACCCCTGATTAATATACAACTTGAACATTTTTATTCATAAACAACTCAATGATACAATATCGCGTACAAATTATAGAGAATAATACATGGCAAAATCCGTATCATATGTCGTATCATCCCGAGACACCAATATCAGCCAAAGGGCCTTTAGGCCCAAGGATGATACGGCATGTGATACAGATTTTGCCATGTTTTATACGTTTAATCATATATTTCAACAGGAGAGTATTATATTACGAACTGTTTTCTGATCCTAGCACTAGGTCCGAGACTACAATTATTTCGTAGTGCATTTCTTTGAGAACATAAATGAAAATAAAAAAAAATCACACCTGCGCTTTCTCAAAGAAACTTTTACAGTGTGTTGTACTACTTCATGTACTTTTGGGACAAATTATATCAAAATTATAGAAAACTTCATCGGCTCTAACTCAAAATATTGACAATTTTATGTTTAGGACGTCTTGAAATCTTTTGACAGCTTCTGAAGTGCTAATTTTAAACCTTTTTCAGTTGGACCAAATCACTACTTTCCTTTAAAATTCTGGACCAAAATTTGTTTACAGTGTAATTTCACCCCCCTCGTTGCAATTTGAGGCATTAAACATGGAGAAATAAATTAGGAAGGGGTATAAAAATTAATGGCAAGTAACCCACTGTCAACAGTAGGGACTATATTTGTGAACAACGAAAATCAAGGGACAACAATGGTGGTCTCGGACCTAATAGGTAGAAAGAGTTGACAAATCTTAAAAAAACTTGGTATGACCAAAGCTTAATGAATTATAACACTGCTTACAAAGTTTCATGACAATAGGATGTATATTATAGACATTAAGTTAAGTTCTAGAATGCTATATAATGCCTATAGATCTATACTCATCTTTGCGTGTAAAATTTTGACGTTAAAATTGAAAAATTTCAACTATCAACATAAGGGGCTTTAAAAATTAAAATATTGCAAAAAAATACTTTTTAAATGCTTTAATATATAACTTATTATGTTAAAGCAATATATATAGTACTCATTTGATTTATCAGACTTGGCATAATTATTCAAAAGTCAAATTTATATGAGCCTGCGCCTAAAAATTGAGGTTTTTCAATGAAGGGGGGCCTTACATGAAGATGTAATATTTTCCAGCAATTTTAAATTTGTGAAGCTTTTTGGTTATAAATAATCCTTACATATGTATTGAAAGTACTTTAAATGGAAAGAAAAGTTACAAATAACATATCATATTAGTTTAAAAGGGTCTTAGGCCAAGTAAGACTGGAAAAAATTTAGGGTCAATTTAGGCTGTGCCACATATTTACATTAGAAACTGATACTGAGGCTACAAGAAATAAAAATTTGTGTCTTTTTTATCATTTCTATACTCATGTGACATGATACAACAAATCTGAGCACAAAAGACTCTTGCAATTAACTTTTCTTACAAACAGTATGGTCTCATACAAAGATTTTTGCCTATTTAGGGAAAAACTTGCATGCAATTTATTCTCAACAGGTTAATAATATTTAAACCACTTGCTATCCTACAGAAGAAAAGAAAGATATTAATGAAATGGAACAGGTACAATAGGCATTGTAAAGTGCATTTGATACAAAGGAGTAGGTCCGGTAAGGACCGATTTTGGCCTCAAATTTTAAGTTTCATCTGATGAAAGATTTTGACCACTTTTTAAACACTTAAGTGTCTATTTCATATGATTCAATTAATTTATGTGCAAGATTTTAACTTATTTAGTCATTAAAAACGATCCGATTCAAGCTCAAATATGAAAAATCTACCAAATATATGCGAAATAATTACACTTTTCAGATGGTTTTTGTGAAAAACGAAAGTGGCCGCATCCGTGTTCATCTTCAATCTTTACATATGTTATGTATTATCATCAAATACAACTTCCATTTCAATATTTTGGATGAACACGAATGCGGCCACTTTTGTTTTACCCGGAAACCGTCTAAAATTTAACTAAAATGCTGGAATTGTGAAGATTTCAGTAATTTAGCACGACTTCATGGGGCTAGTACCCAATATATGTGCATTGTATTGTCAAAAACAGCCCATATTTATGTAGCAGAACCATTCTACTATCCAATCACTAAGAAAAATCTGAAATTTTAACAATTTTGTAAAAATGCTATATTTTGGGGCCAAAAAGAGGTCTTACCGGACCTACTCCTTTAGTGAGGTCTTTATTAGGCCAGGATTTTTTAATTTGTTGGTTTACGGATCCGCCGACCCGATTTTGCCGACTTCCAGAATAAAAATAAAATCGAATTTTCAGGCTTTTTTTTATTCTCGCCGACCCTAACAAATGCATTATCCCTGAAAAATAATTAAAATATCCTTTTTTATGAAATGAAACGCATTAATCAGTAACAGAAGTGATGTCACTTTCTGTTGTGAAAAAATGAAACTTTCAGTTTACGTTTCTAAAAATAGACAAATCAATTATTAATGACCTTGAAATGTCGTTTGCGCAAATAATTTTGCGGAACGAAACCTGTGTTTAAAACCAATTACACAATAAGTTGGTTTCCCTTATTTGTCACCAGTCCGTTAGATGCTTGTTCTCATAGAAATAGACTTGTCCAAATGTGGACAGGTGGAAGTTCAAGACATCAAGTTAAAGTACTGAATTTTAACAAATCATTTGATATTTTCTTGTTTCATAGATAATAAAAAAATATCGTCCATTTAGTTAAAAACGGGAATGCATGACAACAGATTATTTAACCTGATATTCTCGTTTTTCCAGTGGACGAGTCTATTACGTTTTTGACACGTGTGTTGAAACTTATTTTGTACGACCTTTTTACTTTTTTTTTATTATCAGTTTTCGTGCTTATTATTTTTCACCACAGTTTTGATAAAAAGCTAAGTCAAATAACTGACGTGAATCTGTTTTTTCTTGTTTGTGAAATGACGATTTAATTTCGTCTTTGTCAGTGTACCCCCCCTTTTTTACGGGGAATTATTAGACAATGCCATGTGATGTTTACAGCTGAGCAATAATATATATCATCAAACTAAAATTTAAGAACGATGACAAAATAGTATGACAAACATATTATTAGAAAGGTGAAATATATTTTTATTTTGCATATCAGTTTTCTGTCTTGAAAGATTTTTTTTTCTTTTTTCTTCCAACCGACCGACCCGACTTTTTCATGGAGAAAATCCGTAAACCAACAAATTAAAAAAACGTGGCCTTATGGACATCAAATTTTATGTACCAAGCTCCCCACTATTAAATTCATCCAAACAAGGCGTTAGACAAGGGTCATTTATACAACACATTTTGCACATTTTGTCTTCGATAATCTTCTTTTCTGTAGATTCAGAGTTCATAAATGAGTAAAAGAAGTAGATAAAGGCATAGAAACACAAATATTGACACATGAAAACCTATCAGGCCAAAAAAAAAAATAGGTGTGTTTCCTGTTGCATGCCCCAAAAAATTAGGGTCGGTAGGTAGGCATTTTTTTTTTTTTTTTTTTTTTTTACTGGCCTGCTTCGGTTGTTTTTTGTGTATTTTTAAAATATACCTTGTGCATGAAACAGATGAAAGGCCGGATGGGGGTAGATAATGATGAAGGTAGAATTCTGGGACAGACAACATTTATAGAGTATGATGTCATGAATTCTACCCTGAAAGATATTGGACTAAAGTTATAGATTTCAATTGACACTATTTGATAAAAGTTCAAAAGTGTCAGATTCTGGAACAACACACTTGAATTTAAAGTCCCTCACATTAAAAAGCTGCACAACTTCCCCAACTGTCAATGTGGGAGATATTTCATGGTTTTTTTCCAGTCCCAGTAAATTCATTGTTCTAAGTCATGATACTGATTGAATATATCAATAAAGGTGGTAGAATTAGAAAATGGGGCTATTATACTTTTTTTTCTCGTTCCTGTGTGGACACTTATCGATTGTTATTGATAACACACTTTGACTGATGGCCATAGCAGAAGCCATGCCGTTGTTTGACTTCAATCTGTATCACACAAATGCTTACTGTATTAAAATTTTATTTGAAATCAAACGTTTAAAAGATGCCATTCAAAGGCTATACTAAACAAAAACCGTTTCCGGAAAAAAAACGAAAAAAATCCGGATTTTTTTTTTTTTTTTTTTTCCGGGAAAAAAAAATTTAGGGTCGGCGCCAAAAAATTAGGGTCGGTCGGGCGACCGGAAACACACCTATTTTTTTTTTTGGCCTCAGATAGAAAGTCAGGATGCCATTTATGCATCAATATTGAAAAGTTATAAAATGCCTATTTTGACCAGAAATTCTATAAAATAAAAGTTTAAATCCTTTAGTTGCATGCTATTTGACAAATTGACACCATCAAATTATTTAGGGAAGTTGCCAAAGTACAGATTCTATATTTACAGATTTCACCTCTTATGTCCGAGACCACAATTATTTCGTAGTGCATTTCTTTTTGAACATAAATGAAAATAAAAAAAATCACACCTGCGCTTTCTCAAAGAAACTTTTACAGTGTGTTGTACTACTTTTAGGACAAATTATATCAAAATTATAGAAAACTTCATCCGCTCTAACTCAAAATATGGACAATAAGAGCACTGTTTCTTTGCTTTTTGTGTGTGATTTTTTTGGTGTGCATGTACTGACTTTGTGTCATAAATGGATACCACATACTTTATTTTTCCTTTATATTATTCATTGTTTTTCAATGGCAGCTTCAGCACATCCTGTATACATGTGCTTTTGGGTGCATGTTTTACAAATTTTTTGTCAGGAGGAACAATTAAAGACAGCCATCACAATCAAGTGATGCTGCAATGTGCAGTTAAATTCATAGAAGTGAATACTTTTCTTTTAAACATGGAACCATTGAACTTTATTCTTCACCTTTGGCAATTTACTTTAAAACTGTAGATCTAGTATTATCTTAAAGAACATATATCAAAATAATAAATACTTTAAAAAAACTATTTGATCAATATTATTATATGATAAGGTTCCTCTGTGCACTACGCTTTCATCCACTAATAAACTGATTGTCATGAACTTGCCCATATGGTGTAGAAAGGTAATTTTAAATAAAAATAATAATAATACTAATAGAAACAATAACAATAATAATAATAACTATTATCATTTTTATCGAGCATACATATACATGTATATCGGAGAATTCGGCAAAACATAAAAATCAGGATCGAGTTGGTTTAAATTTTAATATCTAACATAACAATAACACAACCTAAGTATTGTTACATTTGTAATTAATCACTTACTAACCAAGCCTAGCATTACGAGAGTTAATGTCCGACGTAACAATAACTTTACAGTATTATATGTCACTTGGTTTCAAGGTAATTGTAGCCAGTGCCATTGATACCCTGTACAATTTGTGAACTGTCTCTGTACAGACCATCACGTGAAAGACCCTATTGGGTAGTCAATGATTTACGAGTTAGAGAAGGAGTTAGAGCCGGTCCCCTCTTTGGCAGTCAGTGGATTCGCCACTGCTTCTAAAGTAAACCTATGACTATTTAGTATTACATGTGTATATTTTACTGTTGTGTATGTATGTATGTACTGGTAAATGCCTCCGATATTCGAAGAACCCCTCGAAAGCTGCGAGGGTACAGTGGCATCCATGTACACTCCCTAATGGGATTAATGGAGATGTGTCACTAACATATATTTATACGACAATTCTCTTTACAAGGACAATCAATCCCCACCCAACACAAAGGGAGTGCTATGACACCGGAAGTCTGTTATTTTGGTGGAGGAAGCCGAAGTACTCGGAGAGAACCACCGGGCCACTCGGGGTGGAAACAGATAAACCAGAGAGATATCAGAAGATTGATCTCCAGGTCAAAGTAGGGACACTTTGACCAACCGAGGCCCCCAACGTACACATTCTAGTTTAAACTCCGGTCTGGGTACCAGAGATGTGTGTGAGAGGGTGAAAATTACCCTTCTAATGTACTGATATTTTTAGCACCCCGAGTGAGAATCGAACTCGGGACCTTCAGCCCTGTAGCCTTCGGTCTTAACCACTACTGGCACTAGACCACGAACTCACACTTGTTGTTTGGAACTAGGACCACCGCTGCACCAGCTGGACCAGCATTTCAACTTGCACGTCTTATTTTAATAATATTCTTTGTGTATTCACAACATATTTGATATTTCTTTGAGTATGTTTGACAAAAACCGTCAATTCTTACCATTTCTTTCACAATCGTTACAGGAATACTTTGACAGGCGGCGGGAAGATCTACATGCACAATACTATACAACTCGTTTCAGGACTTGTTTCCGGAAATTTTACTGATAGGATTTTTTTTCTCAAGTTTTGCTGTCTAGAGAACAAGTCAACACTAGGGAATTTCTACAACTAATAGGTTTAATTTCAACAGACGTCATAAGAATATAGTCTTGATTTTTTTTCTTTCTTCAATTGATCTTTTAAAGGGTTCAGGATCACTGTGTATCACTTCAGCGCCACCGGAAATTGTGTACTAACTTGACGAAGCGGAGAGAAAGGAAAAAATAAATAATTAAGTACCCGAGAAAATTTCGAGGCCAATCGCCCTCCGTCCCACCATTGGCAAAATACTCAACTGATTTTCATTCTTTTTTCCTGGCAAATCTTTTGATTATGATAGTATGAATTCATATATACTGTAACTCGCTCTCAAAAAGACGATTTCTAAAGAATATCAGTAAAATGAATCCAGCCTAGGGTACGACAACTTGCTACTGTAACGTTCACATATTTAGACTGTGGATAGTAAACTATCAACTTATTATAGTAATTGGCTAAAAATAACCTGTCCCCAAGTATTTCTAATTAAAAGTTGATGAGAATTTCAATTTACATAGTTGTTACATTTTTGAGACAAATATAATGTCACTTCAGTCTTTTCGGGATTTTTTTTTACTCGTATTTATTCAATTGTAGATTCTAAAGCTATCGCATATATTGATTGGGTTAGAGAAAAAGTTTAAGTTTCAACTTTTGTCTCGCTTTGGAGGCATATATATATATAAAAGTGACAACTATGCGACAGATCCAATGACAGGATCACCAGTGAAGGTGTTACACGACTGAAGAAAAAAAAACATTTTAGATTCACTATATACTTGTATATTGGATTGACTGATAGCAGGCTAGCCTCGAATACAAATTCAATTATTCTGTTGGACCCCCCTGATCGAATGACTTTAAGACTGCTTCTCCACCAAGCATGATGCATTCACGAGCAAGAGCAGGTATTGGTTTACTCGTGGAAAGACGAAGTGTTTTTTTTATAGTGGTTACGCTCTCTTGTTAGCTAGCATATGAGAATGCGACTCTTAATTGTTGGGCATGTTTAAAAAGGTATATGTATTTATCATTATAATTAATTTTCATCATCCTCAATATGTATGTAATATTTGTCGCTGGATATAAGACATACATCAGTATCATCATTATCATAAGTGCTATAGCTTGAGGCATAATCTTCGTCGTAAGTACATGTATTATATAGAGCTTGAGGCTTCTTCGTCGTAAGTATAACGTGAGGTTTAATTCTTATTTTATATTTTAGCCAGTTTAAGTCGAGAACTTATTTTACGCATGCATATCTATGATACATAGTTTTTATAAATATCCAAGTTATAGCCAATGGAGATCATAGAAGTATGTTTATGAAATGATCATAATCACAATTAAAACAGATAGAAAGGGATTGACTCGTGAGACTGAAACGAAGCATAAAAACAGCTAGCCATTTTTAGTATTTCCAAATGAGCTCCATGTACCGAAATGATAGTATCCACAGCTGCTGAACACTATCTTTAAAACAACTTCAACTAATATATAAAGAATAATTATCCCGTTTATAATATTGATTTTGTACTGTTATATCCGTATACCATTGTCCTAGTACGGATGTGACTGTCCGAAGTTAGAAGCTTTAAGTTCAGTGCTTATCGTTTGTTTTATTGTGTTTTCGTTGATTTTAATTTGACATTAATTTGGCTGTTGGTTTTTGTTGTTTTACATTTGTCATTTTGGAGCCTCTTATAGCCGACTATGCTGTATGGGCTTTGCTCATTGTTGAAACCCCTTCGTTGGACTATAGTTGTTAAAATTTCTGTGTCATTTGTTCTCTTGTGAAGATTTGTCTCATTGAAAATCATACTACACCTTGATTTTTGTATATATCACAAATTAAGAATAAAAAAATCATAGACAGTCTACATAAGTTAGACCTTTTGTCATGTCAAAAGTACAGAGTATCTGTAGGACCATTAGTGGTCATAATTGTATAACAGATTTTATGTAGTGCCCATGTGTCCATTAGTTTACACGTCAGTATCACATTTCTGTATTCAGTGAGCTACTTAATCACGGGAAAAAATCTAATTCAGTTTGTAGTCTTAAACTTTTAAATCACATGCGAGATGCCTAATGTTCAGACATTGTTGTTTTTAAAAAGTATTTATCAAAGTCAAACGACAATCATTTAAAGTTTTTTTTCCGTGCAATACAGTTCGTGATTATGGCCGGATCCAAGATATTTGAAAGAGGGTGTAGTTTTCGATAATTGAATTTATACTGACGAGCCAAGCGATGCAAAAAACAATTCGGACAATTATACGCTAAAAAGTGATATTGTGGAAAACATGAGATTTTTAAACGAAAAGGGGGAGTACGCCCTCTACCCTGTATCCTCGGATCAAGTTGAGGTATACTTAAACAAAAACCTCGCCCCATAATTTGGTATAGGTAAAGACAAGAATTCAAAGTACTTTTGAAAAATATATCATTGATATGAATTTCTGCCCACATCAAATTATCTTCAATTAAATTATAGAAAAATATTATTTCGTTTTAAAAGTCGAGTACGTCTTTTACATTCGGGTGTGTTGGGATTTACTTTAAACGTTAAATCTTTTTAAAACAATATAAAGGCACCCTTCTCGCTTCGGAATTCGTTATTTTAATATTTGTATGCTAAATGTCGTCTTGGTAGTTTTTAAAATTCATAATGTGAGATGAACTAAAATATTGGTCAAGTGAAATGACAAGAAATGATGGGTGTATTTGATTACAAGTTTCTAACTTACTTGTTCCATTATAGTATTTATGTCCATAAAATCATTCAAAGTTTAATGACAAAATATTTAAAGAGTAAAAAAAAAATAGTTGGGGTTGATTTTTACTGAAGGCATATTCCAGCAACAATGCGTGTTCAAAGATCAAAACATGCATACAGTGTATGCTCCCCTCCGTCATGCTTCAATGCAGTAGGACGAAATACGCTGAGTTAGGTCGGTTATGTCGAGTAAATTCATTTTATTGGAAATCTCTATCAGCCGACTAAATTTATTATACATAACATTGCATCGACTATACGGTATATGTTTTTTCATTGTTGAAGTCCGTACGGTTGCCTACAATTCCTTTCAACCACTTCATTCAATTGCCCTAAATAGCCGACTATACCTTATATGTTTTTTTCATTGTTGAAGTCCGTACGGTTGCCTATAATTCCTGTCAACAACTTCATTCAATTGCCCTAAATAGCCGACTATACCTTATATGTTTTTTTCATTGCTGAAGTCCGTACGGTTGCCTATAATTCCTTACAACCACTTCATTTGAACTTTGGTGGATAGTTGTCCCAATTGCAATCATACCACATCTCCTACTTTTTAACTGGATATTCAGAAGGATTTTATCAGGGTTGAAAAAAGATAAGGAAAAAAAATAGAATCCACAGACAGGCTAAAAAATATAATAACCCATCGGATTGGTCAAAAATTAAGAAAATACAAAATGAAGTTACCAGTTTAATAAGAAAATCAAAGGGTTAATATAACAATAATTTAATTAAAAAAATCATGAACAGTAACCCGTCCACTACAAATTGTTGTAAAACGGTTAAACAAATATCCGGATTAAAAACAAGCGAAAGCAAGGGTTAATAACAACTTAATATTGGATGAAATCGAAAAGGCAAATGAATGTAATCGATTTTTTCCTTCCCAGTCAAATATTGATGATTCAAGTGCTATGTTACCTGAAGAACTTCATACTCACGGTAGGTATAGTGTCCGACTAGGATCGTGGGTTTTCGAGTGATTTGATCGGGCTTTTTCGAGTGTGACCACTTTTTTTTCGAGTGAATATGATCAAAATTGTAAACAAACAGACTTCTTTTCTAACAAGACGTGATATAGAAGCTTGAGTTTGATATACAAGGTTATATATGATATGTTAGTATTTGAGATATAAAGATAGTATCATTCTGACATTGCTTTTCGTTTAAAAAGTTAGATTTAGCCTTAAAATGCTTTTATTCCAAAATACCGAATAAAGCCATTTTCTTATACATACCAATGCTAATGTCGACGAAAATGCATACATGAAGTCTATATATCTTTAGATATACAGACACTTTACAAAAACTATTGGTATTGCATTGAAAACGTCATTTTGAGACTAAATTCAGTTTCTCATGTCCGGGCTTTTTCGAGAGCAGTCCGGGCTTTTTCGAGTGTGTCCTTTTTTATCGAGTGATTGTACACATTTCTTCTAGCTAAGATGTTATGTGTTGACGTTTAAAATCTATAAAATAAAGGCTCAAATTAAGTACTTTCAAGGCACATGGTATATCAACACTTGCATTTTATCATGAAACATGTATTGTTCATTTGTAGATATTCTTTTTCTCACATCTAATAAAATGCCTGTACAGTATATATCCGTGATGTCAACAATCTGATGTGAGTGTTCCGGACCATATAAGTATTTGGACCTCATGGGGTAACTATTACTGAACAGCAAAATGTCGACTTGGAAGATAACTTCCAAAAATGTCTTAATGAACTGTTAAACAAGAGTTCAACTGTTTTACTAACTGACAAAAAAGTCAATATGATAAAGATCTAATAATTGATACTAGAGACGGACAGAAAACAGATACACCCAGATTAAGACAATTAATTGAAAAACAATGAGTTTCAACTTGTAGCTTGTGCTGTTTTGGGTAGCTTTTGAACTATAAAATTAATACATTTCATGTAACTGTCATTGTTACAGATACGTTTATTGTTTTATTGAATCGTTTCTATATAATGTATACCTATATGGTCCCAAATTGGGTTTCCCCTTGGGCAATTATTTTTTTCGCCAAAACAATATATTTTTCGCCACTTTATTAATTTTTCGCCAAATAACATAAATATATCTTTCGTTTACAATTTTCTTTTTTTTCTACCCCACCTCGTCCCTAAACCGTTAGTTTTTCCGTTTGAATTGTCTTGAACTAGTTATTTTGGTTGCTCTTTAAAGCTTGTTGTTCGGTGTGAGCCAAGGACCCGTGTTGAAGGCCGTACCTTAAACCTATAATGGTTTACTTTTATAAATTGTTATTTAGATGGAGAGTTGTCTCACTGGCACTCATACCACATCTTCCTATATCTACTATATGGTCCAAACATACGCGTACAGTTTGACCAAATGAGTATACGCTATGGTCGTTACCATACGCGTATGGTCCTAATACTCATAAGGTTCGGAACATAAGCATAGACAATTTGAATTGAGACGTTCATACGTATATTGTATAAGATAAGAGGTATGTTTGTTCTTAAAAGAGTATACATCTTAGATATTTCATTTTCTTTTTGTCTTGTATCTTACATTATTTATTTTATTGTTTAAGAAAAAAAAACGAAAATGACTAAATGGTACAACTGTGAGGAGAAGTCTGATTATGCAAATATAATGATTGGTCATACAGCAACTAAACACCATGATAACTTCCTTTCAATGTCTAAAAAGTGAAAAATATGAATATTAATCAAAACATTACAATATTGATTCTGGTGTCGTTCTAAGCACTGGACAGTCTAGCTGGTGATTAATCAAGACATTACAACGTTGATTCTGGTGTCGTTCTAAGCACTGGACAGTCTAGCTGGTGATTAATCAAGACATTACAACGTTGATTCTGGTGTCGTTCTAAGCACTGGACAGTCTAGCTGGTGATTAATCAAGACATTACAACGTTGATTCTGGTGTCGTTCTAAGCACTGGACAGTCTAGCTGGTGATTAATCAAGACATTACAATGTTGATTCTGGTGTCGTTCTAAGCACTGGACAGTCTAGCTGGTGATTAATCAAGACATTACAACGTTGATTCTGGTGTCGTTCTAAGCACTGGACAGTCTAGCTGGTGATTAATCAAGACATTACAACGTTGATTCTGGTGTCGTTCTAAGCACTGGACAGTCTAGCTGGTGATTAATCAAGACATTACAATGTTGATTCTGGTGTCGTTCTAAGCACTGGACAGTCTAGCTGGTAATTAATCAAGACATTACAACGCTGATTCTGGTGTCGTTCTAAGCACTGGACAGTCTAGCTGGTGATTAATCAAGACACTACAATGTTGATTCTGGTGTCGTTCTAAGCACTGGACAGTCTAGCTGGTGATTAATCAAGACATTACAACGTTGATTCTGGTGTCGTTCTAAGCACTGGACAGTCTAGCTGGTGATTAATCAAGACATTACAACGTTGATTCTGGTGTCGTTCTAAGCACTGGACAGTCTAGCTGGTGATTAATCAAGACATTACAATGTTGATTCTGGTGTCGTTCTAAGCACTGGACAGTCTAGCTGGTGATTACTCAAGACATTACAATGTTGATTCTGGTGTCGTTCTAAGCACTGGACAGTCTAGCTGGTGATAGCATATGCTATACACATTTTTTATTTGTCTATCATTGCTAAAGGATCATATTTAAAGTAATGAACTATTCATTTCATTGTGGATTTTATCTGAAATTTTATTAAAATTTTGTTTGCAATGGCAATAAAAATGGGGTGGATTAAGTGTGTGTGTTTTTTGTTTTTTATTAATAAGTTTCTTTTATTAATCTCCGAGTTCACCAAAAAAAATTATTAACTGTAAAATCAAAAGTAGCATGAAATGAAGTGAAAATGAATATAAGTTTCCTGCATAATGTTCTAAACACCGTTGTGTTAAGGATCACGTTATTTCTAAATGAACACTGGAAAGTAGTTGTATAACGCTCTCCGAACAGAATATATTTGCATTAAATTGAAAAAAAAAAGGTTAATGTTTATATGTTTTAATGACCTATTGGGAAAATATGATATTGTCCCTCACTTAATTACAGTTGTA
Organism: Mytilus trossulus; assembly: GCF_036588685.1. Lineage (NCBI taxonomy): Eukaryota > Metazoa > Mollusca > Bivalvia > Mytilida > Mytilidae > Mytilus > Mytilus trossulus. Next base: position 2,678,318 of record NW_026963296.1, read on the forward strand.
AACAAGAAAAAAGTCATCTTTAAAAGTCTAGAATACCTTCAAATTTTCTGTAAAAAAACCCGTACCATTTGTCTAAAAACTCGGACGATTTCACAGTTGCTCTCGAAAAAAACCCGGTCAATAACAAACACTGATTTGTTTATATTAAATACAAGGAAATTGTGCTTCTTTGTTGATCAAAACATATATAGTATTCAATTTAAGATGGGTAGTAATGTTAAAAACTGTTATAATTACAAAATATTCGTTAATTGAACTTATCGCATGTTGAATCACTCGAAAAAGCCTGCACTTCACTCGAAAAAAATGGACCAAATCACTCGAAAAACCACGATCCTAGCCGGACACTATACCTACCGTGATACTATTAGTGATGACATTAGTTATATAGAACTTACTGTTACTGAAGTTGAAGATATATTGAAAATTGTTAATCCCACGAAAGCTTCTGGCCCAGACCTCATAAGTTTCCGAATTGTTAAAAGAAGCATCTTCTGTTTTGAAGTATCCACTATGTAAGATATTTAACTTATCGTTAAGTACGTATATTTTTCCAGATTAATGGATTAAAAGAGCAAATGTTACCCCAGTTTAAAATAGTAAACCGAATGACGTTAAAAACTATAGACCTATTTCCTTGTTGAGTGTAATTTCAAAGTGTATGGAACGATGTGTATGTGATAGTGGAAAAAGCAGCTTCGTTTATTATTTTGGACTTTAATTTAAAATTATCAATTTTGATATTTTAGACTTTAATTCTCTGTGTTTTTAATTCATTTAATTTTATATTTTCGTTTCTATTTACATTTCGTATCCAGGACTTAAAATCAATATGCTTTGACATGAAATTTAATTCTTAGTTTGGACATTGAGTGACATGTTTCAATCTGTTAGCTACATATGTAATAAGTGACATTTTACCTTATTCATAATGTATGTTCTTAATTGTCTTAATCAGATTATCATTTCATATCTATTCATCAAGTTCTAAAAATAGTTTAATCTTTACCAGTGAACAATATCACTCAAATTAATTGTTATTTGTTATGTCTATACTTGTTAATTCAATTCTGTATAAATACTTGCTTATAATTTTTATAAGCAAGATTCGGACTCAGGACTTTACCCTGAACACAGTCCATCCGTAATAAAAGTAAAAGTATTCCATGCTGAATTATTGGTTTATTCATCGCTAGTTCCAGAGTCTCAGTAGTTAGTTTCACCAGAGTTTCAGTATTCAGAGTTCCCATTGCTATTCACAGCAATCTTTCGTTGTGTGATCAGGTGCATCACACAGCAGACATGGGGTCAATTACATTTGAAAGTAATTAATTACATTCAATTACAATTACAAAATCTTCAATTAAATTACACATTACATTTGACTTTTTTTACCAATGTAATTAATTACATTCCAATTACTTGGCAAATGTAATTAATTACTTCAATTACATTTGAAAGGAAAATTAAGATAAAACATTGAAAGGTTATTTTTTATTTCAACCGATTTTTCATGTAGAAGTTTCGAAGATAAATGCTTTCTGCTAGGCACTTGATACTTAGTGTCAGCTTTTTCCATCAAGTTTTTAAATTCTTCACTTTCGACAATAGAGAGTGGTAAAAGATCCCCAGCTATGAACATTATAAGAGCATTTGTCATTTCTAACTGTTTTGGATCAGACGGTGAATATTTTACACTTTTTTTTATGCATTGTGTCAATGTTGGTTGAATTTCTTTATCCTCAGAATGCAGAATGTACAAATCTCTGTGTTTTCTCTGAAAATTACAAAAGGCCTTATTTAATATCTTGAAAATATTAAATTGTTTTAATTTACCTATTGAAATTTTACATTTATTTAAATTTATTTGATTGTAAATGATACAAAAAAGAGCACTATTTTTTATTTTTTGAAATGATTTTCATTTTTATCCCAGCTTATTCAAATTATTTATCTTAAATAAGTGATTTAGAAATCTGACTTCTTAAAACAAAAATAAACTTTAGTTTTAATCACAACTAATTAATTTAATAAACAAAATATTTTCCAAATTTAAATGTAAGCTATTAGAGGATATAAGATAAATGGAATCTGGTTAGAAATGAAAAAGAAGCATTATGAATTTATTAATTTTTAAAATTCTTATATAGTATTACCTTCATATGTGTAACAAAGTTGGATGTAACTTTATAACTTCCACTAATGAGGGTGCCACAATGCATACATTTTCCTTTGAAAGTATTTCCATTTTGGAAGTCATCAGGAACAGTAAAATGTTCCAGTACACTCTTGGAGCTCATTTTTAAATCTGATAAAATGTTTTCTTTCAACATTCATATATATAGTGAACAAATTTTGCAAGTGAGATTTTGTCATATGCATTATCCCTTCAAGAATTTAAACATGTACCTATAGGCCCTAGGGGTATATTTATCTCTCTCTAATTAGCCTTATATCTGTTTAACATAACTGTTATAAAAACAGTCATTATATAGTTTGTAATAAAACAAATAGCCAGAGGTTATATTTATTGGTTATTTAAGTCCTTGAATAAAGTTAATTATGTTAAATCAATGTCTTAAAATATCTATCTAAATCTACTAATTAAGGTCAAGAGGTTCATTCCCTCTATTCCCACTTTTTATAAATCTTGTAAGAAAAGTTAAAATTTCATGTGGGAATAGGAGGAAAACTTGTGCAAACAAAGGATTATACTGTACAAACATTTTTTAATCAACTGTTAATTGACCAGTTTTATTCATTTAATAGAACAAGGTATAATTTTGCATCTGTATGAATTCTGGTGGTTTTTTTAAACAAAATAAATATGAAAGAAATTCAAACAAATTTTAGTAAATTATTTTAATTAATTTTATAACACAAATTCAACTGTAGATTCCAGCAAGTATAATATAACACAGATTATACAACAGCACTAAATCAAATCACACACTGTAGCACAAACATTATACAATCACTCCCTCGCTCAGGGCACTCAACATGACTGAGGAACCGAAGTGAGGGGTTCCAAACCCATCAAAGACTACGAAAGTGTCTGAAAAGACAACGAAGTTGTGAATGACGGTCGACAAATAGAGACATAAAGGACACACCCAGCATGAAATAATTATGTTGGAAATTTTCGTTTTTAATAGCGAAAACGTGGACAAGACTATTGTTTTCAATCCAGATACGGCCAGAATTTTTGTTTAAGGCAAGAATCAGAGTCATTTTTTTCTTTCAAATATCTCAGACTGCCTCCTCAAAACAAATGGTTCGTACATGAGACTTGAAATATTTCTGGGGCTTATACTGACTGAGGATCATTATTCAACTTTGTTATCTATAAAATAGGCATTTGGGGTTAAACATGTTTTCGTAGGTAAATAATGATGTGTAACTTTTTTTTCATGAGAGTGTACTAGTCTATAGAGTATTTACTATTACTTTCTGTTTGGTGGAATAGTGACACAGAAGTCAATACTTTCTTGCTCAATCATGTGTCGCTTTGAAGGTTGGCCTTGGTCCTTGTATTTTGTTACATAGTCTGTAAAGGCTGTGTAGTTGATGTTGGTATTAATCTGATCTATGTCTGTAAGGACACTAAACCACGCATCTTCAACCTCAGGAAAGGGTTTAAGTGGAAGTACAGTGGTACGGCGTACTAGTAAGGAATCTTGTATATACTACTACACTTTTGGCTTTGAAGTAAAGCTTACAGTTTTCACCCATTATTTTGATTATTTGTCCAAGTAATTATATTTTTTAGATAATACTTTTATTCCATATCTTAAGATTATATTTAGATATAATATTATTTATATCATGATTTATTAGTATAGCAGACAATTTTTTAAGGTAACAAATTCAAAAATTTGAAAATAAATCTGACTCCATTCTATTTATCATATTTTTTTCTTTATTTTCAAGTACAGTTACAAAAATGTATAACAATAAAACTAACTCCAATCTATTTCTCATAATTTTTCTTAATTTTTAAGTATTTCTTTGATGAAAAAGGACCATATTTCATATAAACAAGGTATTATACCTAAATAGTGTACCAAATATATTATGCTTTAAAAAGAAAATACAGGTAAATCTTAGGTGAAATTCAAATTAACCTTGATTGTTATAAAAACAAATTATTTATCAAAACATCTATTGTTATTTGCAAGTGGGAATAGAAGGAATAGAATTTTTAAAAAGTGGGAATAGGAGGAAGACACCAGTCAAGACAGTGACTTCCTAGTGGTTTCTTTTAAAATTATGGCATGTGTCTACATTTTTTTTATCATTCAATACAAAATGAAGAATCTACCATGGTTGTGTTAATACAGAAAGTATACTGTGAAGGCTTTTCTTTGTCAGCTTACAACATTTGTTAAGATTATTGCTTTTAATAATTTTTTGAGAAAACACAAGATTTAATCTTTTGATCCAAAATTTCAAATGTAATTGAATTGTAATTGAAAAGTAATTGTCAATTACAGGCAATTTTGGCTATGTAATTAATTACATTCAATTACATGTAATTGAAAAAATGCTCAATTACACATTACATTCAATTACATGATAAATTGTAATTAATTACAGTCAATTACAATTACATATTTCAATTACCCCATGTCTGTCACACAGTTTCAGTAACAAGAGGCCATTCAGTCAGACTCTTGTTGCACAACCTCACAATTCACCCCAGTTTCCCCGGTGACATGTATATCAACATGTTTACAATCACTTTATGCGCAATAATATACTGAGTGTCAATGAAAACGCAACACTAAGTTTTTTAGAAATAACATTTTTATAACAAATAATATTTTGTTTACAGTAATTGTTAAAGACAGTTAAAGGTAATATCCAAAGATAAAACTCAACCAAAAATGTTTAATTATCACGATTCGAATGCAATACATTAATGCAACACAACGCTACAATTCACTAACTCACAGTCTCAATAACGAATGTGTCCACCGCGTGCTGCAACGCAAGCTCTACAACGACGTGGCATTGACCTGACCAGACGTCGGATACGGTGTTGTGATTGTCCATTCTTCTCGCTATGCAATTTCGAGTTGGCGCAGCGTAACTGGTGGTGGATGTCGTCGTCTTACGGCTTGTCCAATTTGATTCCATAATTGTTCTATTGGACTCAAATCCGGCGCGAAAAGGCTGGCCATGGTTGTGTCTGAACATGGTTGTTGTTGATAAACGCAGTTGGGAGTCGTGCGGAGTGTGCACGAGCGTTATCTTGCTGAAAAAGATTAACATCTTGATGTCCAGCCATGAACGGTTTAACGGTCGGTCGTAAAACTTCATCAATGTAGCGTTGAGCGTTTAAATTGCCATTGATAGTGATGAGAGGAGTTTTATGGTTGAATGATATTCCTCCCCATACCATGACACTACCACCACCCCAACGATCTGTCTCTTGGATACACGAATCTGCATACCGTTCTCCTCTTCGTCTCCACACACGAGTTCGTCCATCACTACGGCGAAGATGGAATCTTGATTCGTCCGTCCTTAGGACAGTTGTTCATTGCCTGTGTGACCATCTCTGACGCTGTTGTGTCCATCTTAAGCGATTTTTGCGTCGCACTGCTGTCAGCATGTTACCACGGAAAGGCCTCCGTGCCCTCAATCCACTGCTGCGCAAACGGTGTCTTACCGTGTTTGCTCCACTTTGTCTCCTATGGACGCCGACAGTCTCCCGTGCTGTTTGGACAGCCGTACTGAACCGATCTCGCAGATGCTGAAGACGAATGTATCGGTCCTGTTGGGCAGTAGTTGCTCTCTGTCTTCCGGGACGTGGTCTATCATTCAAAGACCCAGTTTGGTTGAATCTTTGGATACGTCTGGTAATTGTTGAGGCTGAACAATGCATTCTGCGTGCAATTTCACGACTTGAAATGCCTCCTTGCACCATGCCCCAAACTGCATGTCTCTGGTTGTCAAAAAGTCTTGGCATCTACGACTTAGTTTATTACAGTGGCTAACTAAAAAGGATGGGAAAGTTCAATTCTTAAGCGAGACTTTCCAAAACACACAATGAGAAAATCACTCGTGCGTTAAATAGCGGTGCACTCAACTCATCCCCCATTTTTGTAACCAAGCACGTAACTTTTTTTCTAAAATCATTCAAGCGTAAAGATTTCGAAAGAAGTCCGACGATTCATTTTCTATCCGATATAGGTAATCATTTAAAAAAAATATATATATTTTAAAATATTTGAAATTTACAAGTGTTGCGTTTTCATTGACACTCAGTATATTTTAACGAAAAATCAATTAGGCTGATTCATCGGTTAATCAATTAATTAACATTTCAAATTATTTTGGGAAGGCTTTGGATAGCGGTAAAGACATAAGGGAAGTATTCTAGGATATACGTAAAGCGTTTGATCGAGTTTGGCATAAGGGACTGCTATTTAAACTTCAACAAGCAGGCATATCGGGTTCTTTACTATAAGGTGGTTTTGAAAATTGTCTTTCAAATAGAGTCCAGTGGGTGGTTATTAACGGTTCAAGTGCCGAATGTTTAATACCTGTAAATGCAGGCGTCCCTCAAGGGTCCATTCTATGCCCTCTCCTTTTTTTTGGTATTTATAAACGATATTGTAGAAGACATTCAAGCTCAAATTAAGCTATTCGCAGATGACACTTCATTATATATTATGGTTGACAATCCAACAGAAACAGCTACAATTTTAAATGACGATCTAGATAAGATTTATCATTGGTAAAAAAAAATGGCTTGTGAATTTTAATGCCCAAAAAACTGAAAGTATGATAATTTCAAAAAAAAAAAAATAGACCCTTTCATCCTCCATTAAATGTGAATATCCGAGAGCTACAAACAGTAAGTAGACACAAACATCTATAGTAGGTGTCTTTTTTTCTAACATCGGATCCTGGAACGACCATATTGAATATATAGTTTCTAAATCTTAAAAAAAATTAATTATTATAATGAGAAAAATAAAAAATGTTCTTGATAGATTTTCACATGAAAAAATTTACATATATTCGCCCAATTCTTGAATATGTCGATGTCGTTATTATATCATATATTAATTTTCCTCCTTTACTTCTCATTATTTTTTCACGCGTTTTTTTTTTTTTTTTGTTTTCTGCATTTCGTGTTGAAGAATTTTTATTTTCATGGTCTTATGTCATGATTTACCCAAAAGATCACACTGAACAATGCAAACACCAAGACTACCACGGGGCACATCGAGATATATGTTAGACAACTTGGGAGGAAATATCGTACGTGTATGGCAAATAATTCGAAAAGATGTTAAACGTCCTACAAACGAACTAAACCATCTTAGCCGGTTCCTTTGCGGATTTATTTTCAGAATTATATTTTAAACACTAACTGTTTTGAGGGAGCATGATTTCTCTTTAATGAGAAACTTTTTTCGAAGGAGTAAGCTACCATTTGATTTTGGGTTGTTGTCTCTTTGGCACATTCCCAATTTCCATTCTCAATTTCATTTGGAAGATGTAACACCAACTCGAACTCGGTCAAAATATTTAAAACAGATTTTTTCCTACCGACAATATAACATTTCATTTCAAACTATGTAGAATATAAAGCTGCACTCGCACCAGCAAATCAAAATTGAACGGGTTTGATTTAAGTTGTAATAACTTGTTTCCCAATCTACTACAAATAGATAATTCTAACTAATATAATATATTATAACACAAATACGAGTAGTTATCTCAAGAATAAATACTACACAACTAAAAAAAAAAAAACTTAAAACATACACCTCAAGTACCCAAGCTATGATTATTTGTCTTTAGATACCATACATTTAGTCTGCCGTAATAATAATTTGGATGTTAAACGTCCTACAAACGAACTAAACCATCGTATTCGGTTCCTTTGCGGATTTATTTTCAGAATTATATTTTAAACACTAACTGTTTTGAGGGAGCATGATTTTTCATTTTTCTTTAATGAGAAACTTTTTTCGAAGGAGTGAGCTACCATTTGATTTTGATAGGAGGGGGGTCGCTTTGATGAAATTTGTAAAAAAAAAAAAAAAAGAAGCAGGACAGGAGCTTTGAGTAAAAAAAGAGGCAGGATGAGACAAAAAAAAACCAGGATGACAATTTCGATAAAAAATAAAATAGGATAAACTTATAAAAAATAGGCAGGACCGAGTAGAGTGATATATAAAAAAGGACAGAGATTACAACTTAAAAAATGCAGGACAAAATTTTGTTTCCTATCCCCCCATATAAATCAAACGGTAGCTCCCTTAAATAAAAAAAAAAGTTATTTTTCGATAATTTATAGAAACTAGAAAATTAGTTCGAAGCGCAATGTATTATTTATTTCCCCCTAAAACGCTATGGAAACAAATTATTTTGTTCACTTTCCTTCTAAACAATGAATTGTTTATAATTTATTTATTCAAGAAATTTTAAAATCAAAACAATGTATTTAAGGGGGAAAACATAAAAGGTTGGTAGGTGTTGTATTTTCTTTTATTCCCTTACAACAAAAGTAAACAGACGTTACGGTTGTTAGTAATAAAATACGTACGAATATATTTAGGATAATAAAATCGAAGAAAGCATTTATGTCTTCCAAAAACACCACTTCAAATAAAGGTACGCAATGATGACATCCGAATCAGATTAACGGCAATTGTGATATTTTTTAATCATCTTTAGCTATGTAGTTTATTTCGTATATTTATAAACTGGTAACGCATTAATATGTACATCATATCACCCCTTGTTATTATCTATATAGTGATTAATATCATCTTAACATTACAGTATATTACAAGACGCCGTACAGAACACAAGTTGATATTTTGCAATTCTTTTTGATAGCGAATTTCAGTAAATATGAAGCCATATAATCATAATCTAATTATGTGTCTGTAAAAAAATTAAAAACAGTTAAGTAGCATGCAAACAGAGCGACGAAGGGCGATTGACATCGACATTTTCTGGTACTAAGTGCACTGTTTTGAAGTATAAAATACAATCTTGTATTTGTTTGATACTTATATATGATCAGTAAATCGATTTAGAAGCGATGTCATGATCAAACCGCTAGAAATGATCTACATTAAAAGATTATAAACTTGTTTATTTATTTTTTCCTTTCTCTCCGCTTCGTTAGTACCAAATTTCCGGTGGCGATGATACACAGTGAGCGTAGTAAATACATGTACTGTGTTGCTGTCCAAAGAGAACCGACATCAAGGTAACACTAAAAAAAAGCTTGCCCTCTGATAGTATCGAGGCAGGGGGTCTGCTTCTATAATCTATTCAGGTTTTACCATTTGAAAAACGAAATAATCCCATTAAAGTTATAGTAGTTTTTACTTTCAAACAATAGCTACATGTATATACAAATTAACAATATGTCAAGCTCCGATGTTACTTTTTCCCCTTCTCTTTGTTTGTAAGAGATATTGAATAATACTAGTATTTTAAAATACCATAAGCATGTATGCTTTAGATTTATTTATGAAAGTTAAATTCTGCAATATGTTTTAAATTTGGACTAACGGACACTCGGGGTGACTTTGACTTTTATAGATGACTATGAGGTATGGGATTTTCTCATTGTTGAAGGACGTACGGTGACCCAGGGTTTCCGCTGGCAATTTGCGAAAAAATAATAATTGTGGCGATTAAAATTCGTCATTGGCGAAAGAATTTGGCGAAAGAAATATATATAACGATTTATTTTCAGCCATCTTGTTTATTTACTTTTTTTTCGGGTTTCTCGGACTTTACCGATCAGACAATACTCGGAATTTACCTTGAACTCGTTAAGATTTTGACAGAAAATCAATAATCAGCTGATTGCATTCATAGCTATCGACATCAAAGGACTAATTAATAAATGTGTTAATTATATGATATGACAAAATGATATAGTTAAATGGCTTCTGTCATGTGTCACAAAAGGGATTTATTAACCACTGTGCGAAGCACGTGTTTGAAGCAAATTGTTTACGCTTCCTCTCCTTCTTTTAACGATAGTCCAGAAAAGAATTTTTTTTGTTAAGAGCAAAAAATGTTTAAAAGCAAGAAAGGTCTCCGATTTAAAACTTTATCATTTAACTTTTATATAGATCATTGATTTGAGTGGGTACTTCAAAGTCGTTTCAGTTACACACGTGTTTCAAGCATATAGTTTTACTTATTTACGATGGTCTAGAAAAGAAAACTGTCGTTATGTAGAAAATATATTCAAAAGGTTGGCATGAGAGTAACCCTTCAATGTAATGACTACACCTTACACGAGGGATCAATTCAAAGTGATAAGATGCTTCGTTTTGTTTTAAAAATCACTTCTTATTTAGGGGGGGGAGGTAAATTTTAAAAGGAAAATGTATTTGTGTAACTTGGCGAAAAAAATAATAAAGTGGCGAAAAATATATTGTTTTGGCGAAAGAGGTGGCGAAAAAAAATAATTGACCCTGGGGAAACCCTGCGGTGACCTATAGTTGATAGTTTCTGTGTCATTTTGGTCTCTTGTGGAGAGTTTTAAACCACTAGTTTCCGGCAAAACCTTAAAAGTCTTGAAACGATTGACGAGTGGATAACGGTTAAATGGTTTACGCTATAAATGATATAAATTGAAGGTATACTCAAATAACCATGCAGTAAGTAAAAGGAGATATGGGACACTGTATACGTCAATGAGACAGCAACCATATTGAAACGACGCAAATTACTATACAACATATTCAGGTCATCATACTGTCTTCACCAAAACGCAGCTGACTACATGTATATCGTAGTATTATGTCTGGTGCAAAATTTTTCGACTCTCGAAAGTTGTGTTTGATTTAAACCGATACTATCTTAGCTACGTTCAACTCAAGTTATAAAGAAATAACAAAACACGTGAAGATATGATCACCTCACAGAATCTGCCAATTAATTTCCAAGCCGTTGTACACTCTCTAAAATCGGTGTCTGTACCTTACTGTGACATACGATTTAACGTCATATCAAAAGGAAAACAGGGCCGTGTTTGATGATTAGAAGACGCATGTACAGAATTGTCAATGCAGAAATAAACAAACGAAGCTAGAACTAATGATTTTTTTTTAAATATGTAAATGGTACTCATGCCTAACTATAAATTCAAAATAACGAGAAACAAATTTAAAAAAAAACAATATAGAAAATTTTAATTGTGCAAGTCTGCATATTGATTGATATATATATATTTTTTTATTTTTTTATTGGTATCAAAGTCAATGAAACTATGTGTAATTAAGGTTGAAGACAAAGGGTAGGGTTAACACACAACAATGTTTCAGTTGTATATCAGGCCTCTACAATAACTTTTTTTTCAACTTGTCCAGTAGGACAAGTACATACCAAAACTTACTTGTCCGAATGAAATTGTTACTTGTCCAATTTTTTTTACTAAAATTAACCATTTTACATCTTAAGTTGATTAAAGGAACAAAACGAATTTAAACAATAGAACAGAATTTGACGTTTTTCTTTTGAAATACTTTTCAAAATTATGAGTCAAGTACAACTGAATCTAGTCATGTCACAGGACTTAGGTTCTAGTTTTCATCAATGCTAGTCTCATCAGACTCTGCACATGAGGCACCATCTGATAGGCCTGTACACTCATTTAACATTTGTATCCTTTATTTTTCTAAGTTGAAAAAAGTGTATTCAAATACAATCAATGAAAGAAGATAAGGTCTGATTGCCAATGAGACAACTCTCAGCAAGAGACCAAAAATGACACAGAAATTTACAACTACCGGTATATGTCACTATATTGCAAGTATTGTTTTTTCTACTTATGATCAAATATGATTTTGTTAATTTTATGGTAAATAAAAAAAATATTTTTGTGAAAAAATTACTGGTATGGTATGTATTATAAGGAACAGAATAAGGTACTGATTTGTTTTAGTCCCGAAATGTCTCCTGCCTTGCCAAACTGTCTTCATGTATCAATCATGTCTACTAAATATGTCTCCTACGGTGCCAAACTGTCTATTAAACTTGGAGCTAAACCTGTCGAGGTGACGAACTGTCCTGTACAGTTACCTTATCTACAAAGCGCATCACTGATTCAGATTAGTTAGACTGGTTTCCGAGAATGGTATACCTTTTGCCTTTTAATTTGTACCTGACAAAGAACCAGTTAAAAATTATCGATTTCAAGTAGAAAAAGAAGAAAAAAACTGTTTTGCATTTGAATAAACAGAATACAGACACATGTCAAATTAATATTTGTTTTCTTGTTTTTTGTTTATAATTACTTTGTTCATCAAAGTTGGATTATTAAAATTTATTTTTTGCAAAATAATTGAACTTGTCCCGACGGACAAGCTTGATACAGCTTTTACTTGTCCGACCTTTTTTCCCTCTGGTACCGGATAATGGGACAAGCGTTATTGTCGAGGCCTGTATATGTTAGTACTCTACATACTGCCGTTTATATGAGGGTGTGAACATTCATTTATAATTCTTTTTGTCCATAATTATATTTTCCTTTTATATTTTGGCACCATTCTAAATTTCTATTCTTATAACTTTACATTCATTGCAAGTCTATTTACCTCATCCAGACCCTCATGTACGAATTTAAAACGCACATTTTTACACCAGCAATGAAAACCTTCTTGTCTTTACGGGTAGACTTTTTATATACATAAATTAATTGGTACAAGGAAAGCAAAATGAGTATGTTAAATTTGATGTATGCCTTTTAGTGATTCTTCGTTACATTTGTTGTTTTTATAGTGATATTAAGATGATAACACAATATTGACTGCTGTACCCCTATTTTTGACATTTTTACTCTTTGAGTATGTTTGATTTGTTCATACATCGTTGACAATTTAATGGAATTTGATGCGACTGTCATACAAGTGAGAGGTTTAGCTAGCTATAAAACAGGTTCAATCCACCATTTTCTACATTAGAAAATGCCTGTACCAAGTCAGGAATATGACAGTTGTTATCCATTCGTTTGATGTGTTTGGACTTTTGATTTTGCCTTTTGATTTTGAATTTTCCTTTTTGAATTTTCCTCGGAGTTCGGTATTTTTGTGTTTTTTACTTTTTACAAGAAATTGCAATATTTTCGGACTAATAATAATGTTAATCTTTTACCTGAATGGGCAAGTGAATCGATCGGAAAACTTGAAGTCTCGTGAGTTGGATCTTCATCATGATCTATTCTACTGACTTTACTTGCAGTAGGGTTAAATAAATATGTTAGCTTCAATTGTGTCGATTTCTTTGACTCGGACATATTTAGAATACTGAAAACCACCGCAAAGGGGATTTCCAATAAGGGGAGGGAATTTTCTAAAAGTCTTGAATTCACAAAGGATACAGTCCATCCGTCTACGAATTAATACCGCCACCAAAACGTCAGATAGTATTTATACAAGTCGGTTTTTAAGCGTTTATTTTACTAGTCTGTTGCTGTAGGTTGAAATTGTGTAAACGAATTAGATTATAAAAGTGTTTTTTTTTGTGAGTTTTTTTTCCGAGGCATTGCAGTCATTGTCTGAAAAGGTTTAAATATACATTTAAATCTATTTTGCTGTTCGCAATATCATAACTTTGACAAATATATTCAAAATAGTTTTATTTGATTTTGATATAATACTCAATTATACTAGTCAAGAATACAGTTATAAAGTCAAAAAAAAAAAGTCACATACTACATGTACTATCTGTTCGTAGAAAAAAATTATAATGGTCTCAACAAAGAGGTCGCATAGAGAGAAGATAACACCATACATATATATATACATCCAGTCTAGCCGTTTCAAAACACAAGGCACGACTGAAGAGCAATGAACTCACCGTCCCTCTAGAAACGTCACACCAAATAGAACACAATAAGGGAATACAACTTTTACCAAGTACACTCTCAAAACAACCAAAGCTTTCCAAAACTGGTAGATGGTACTGAGCAAATAAATGTTCAAGCTGAATTAAAAAGAGGGACACTTGAAATGAAATTCTCTCCTGTTGCTTTTTTGTGTTTCATAAGCACACTCTGTCATTTTATGAAAATTCTACAAAACTTACAGCTATTTCTCATTTAAAAAGAGACACAGACAATTGTGTTGTTGAAATATCTCTCAGTATAAAACCAATCACTAACACGGGAATTGGAAGGCAACAGTTCTGTAGGATCAACATGTATAAAACAGCCTTTTCAGTAGAAGCCAATGGTAGAGACAAAGGAGATTTTATCAGAAAAGATCTGCACGAAATATAACAGACTCTTCCTTCTACAAGTCTCCTGAACAAAATGAATTTAATTATACAAGAAGTTTGTAGCTCATTTTTAGCAGATAAATTTGTACAAAATTGTATACAATCAGATTATATCTCAATTCATGATTCACCAAAAATACATTTGCCAAATAGAGACGACAATTTTGCACTCAGAACAATCTCAAACATCGCTTCATACGACGCAACAGTAACAACAATAACCTCCTCTCAAAACTATTCAAATTGTCCTTCATGCTCTGGAAACATATTCGACTTTGATTCATCATCTGTGATGTATGTGACGAAAAAATTTATTTTCAATGCCAAAACATTTAATCCCCCCATATAAATCAAACGGTAGCTCCCTTAAATAAAAAAAAAAGTTATTTTTCGATAATTTATAGAAACTAGAAAATTAGTTCGAAGCGCAATGTATTATTTATTTCCCCCTAAAACGCTATGGAAACAAATTATTTTGTTCACTTTCCTTCTAAACAATGAATTGTTTATAATTTATTTATTCAAGAAATTTTAAAATCAAAACAATGTATTTAAGGGGGAAAACATAAAAGGTTGGTAGGTGTTGTATTTTCTTTTATTCCCTTACAACAAAAGTAAACAGACGTTACGGTTGTTAGTAATAAAATACGTACGAATATATTTAGGATAATAAAATCGAAGAAAGCATTTATGTCTTCCAAAAACACCACTTCAAATAAAGGTACGCAATGATGACATCCGAATCAGATTAACGGCAATTGTGATATTTTTTAATCATCTTTAGCTATGTAGTTTATTTCGTATATTTATAAACTGGTAACGCATTAATATGTACATCATATCACCCCTTGTTATTATCTATATAGTGATTAATATCATCTTAACATTACAGTATATTACAAGACGCCGTACAGAACACAAGTTGATATTTTGCAATTCTTTTTGATAGCGAATTTCAGTAAATATGAAGCCATATAATCATAATCTAATTATGTGTCTGTAAAAAAATTAAAAACAGTTAAGTAGCATGCAAACAGAGCGACGAAGGGCGATTGACATCGACATTTTCTGGTACTAAGTGCACTGTTTTGAAGTATAAAATACAATCTTGTATTTGTTTGATACTTATATATGATCAGTAAATCGATTTAGAAGCGATGTCATGATCAAACCGCTAGAAATGATCTACATTAAAAGATTATAAACTTGTTTATTTATTTTTTCCTTTCTCTCCGCTTCGTTAGTACCAAATTTCCGGTGGCGATGATACACAGTGAGCGTAGTAAATACATGTACTGTGTTGCTGTCCAAAGAGAACCGACATCAAGGTAACACTAAAAAAAAGCTTGCCCTCTGATAGTATCGAGGCAGGGGGTCTGCTTCTATAATCTATTCAGGTTTTACCATTTGAAAAACGAAATAATCCCATTAAAGTTATAGTAGTTTTTACTTTCAAACAATAGCTACATGTATATACAAATTAACAATATGTCAAGCTCCGATGTTACTTTTTCCCCTTCTCTTTGTTTGTAAGAGATATTGAATAATACTAGTATTTTAAAATACCATAAGCATGTATGCTTTAGATTTATTTATGAAAGTTAAATTCTGCAATATGTTTTAAATTTGGACTAACGGACACTCGGGGTGACTTTGACTTTTATAGATGACTATGAGGTATGGGATTTTCTCATTGTTGAAGGACGTACGGTGACCCAGGGTTTCCGCTGGCAATTTGCGAAAAAATAATAATTGTGGCGATTAAAATTCGTCATTGGCGAAAGAATTTGGCGAAAGAAATATATATAACGATTTATTTTCAGCCATCTTGTTTATTTACTTTTTTTCGGGTTTCTCGGACTTTACCGATCAGACAATACTCGGAATTTACCTTGAACTCGTTAAGATTTTGACAGAAAATCAATAATCAGCTGATTGCATTCATAGCTATCGACATCAAAGGACTAATTAATAAATGTGTTAATTATATGATATGACAAAATGATATAGTTAAATGGCTTCTGTCATGTGTCACAAAAGGGATTTATTAACCACTGTGCGAAGCACGTGTTTGAAGCAAATTGTTTACGCTTCCTCTCCTTCTTTTAACGATAGTCCAGAAAAGAATTTTTTTTGTTAAGAGCAAAATATGTTTAAAAGCAAGAAAGGTCTCCGATTTAAAACTTTATCATTTAACTTTTATATAGATCATTGATTTGAGTGGGTACTTCAAAGTCGTTTCAGTTACACACGTGTTTCAAGCATATAGTTTTACTTATTTACGATGGTCTAGAAAAGAAAACTGTCGTTATGTAGAAAATATATTCAAAAGGTTGGCATGAGAGTAACCCTTCAATGTAATGACTACACCTTACACGAGGGATCAATTCAAAGTGATAAGATGCTTCGTTTTGTTTTAAAAATCACTTCTTATTTAGGGGGGGGAGGTAAATTTTAAAAGGAAAATGTATTTGTGTAACTTGGCGAAAAAAATAATAAAGTGGCGAAAAATATATTGTTTTGGCGAAAGAGGTGGCGAAAAAAAATAATTGACCCTGGGGAAACCCTGCGGTGACCTATAGTTGATAGTTTCTGTGTCATTTTGGTCTCTTGTGGAGAGTTTTAAACCACTAGTTTCCGGCAAAACCTTAAAAGTCTTGAAACGATTGACGAGTGGATAACGGTTAAATGGTTTACGCTATAAATGATATAAATTGAAGGTATACTCAAATAACCATGCAGTAAGTAAAAGGAGATATGGGACACTGTATACGTCAATGAGACAGCAACCATATTGAAACGACGCAAATTACTATACAACATATTCAGGTCATCATACTGTCTTCACCAAAACGCAGCTGACTACATGTATATCGTAGTATTATGTCTGGTGCAAAATTTTTCGACTCTCGAAAGTTGTGTTTGATTTAAACCGATACTATCTTAGCTACGTTCAACTCAAGTTATAAAGAAATAACAAAACACGTGAAGATATGATCACCTCACAGAATCTGCCAATTAATTTCCAAGCCGTTGTACACTCTCTAAAATCGGTGTCTGTACCTTACTGTGACATACGATTTAACGTCATATCAAAAGGAAAACAGGGCCGTGTTTGATGATTAGAAGACGCATGTACAGAATTGTCAATGCAGAAATAAACAAACGAAGCTAGAACTAATGAGTCTTTTAAATATGTAAATGGTACTCATGCCTAACTATAAATTTAAAATAGCGAGAAAAAAAGTAAAAAAAAAAAAACAGTATAGAAAATTTAAATTGTGCAAGTCTGCATGATGATTGATATCTATGAAATTGTATATTTTTTTTATTGGTATCAAAGTCAATGAAACTCTGTAATTAAGGTTGAAGACAAAGGGGGAGGGTTAACACACAACGAAGTGTCAGTTATGTATATTAGTACTACATACTGCCGGTTATATGAGGGGTTGAACATTTATTTATGATTCTTTTTGCCCATAATTTTATTTTCCTTTTATATTTTGGCACAATTCAAAATTTCTATTGTTTTAACTTTACATTCATTGCAAGTCTATTCACCTCATCCAGACCCTCATTTACAAAAAAAATCAATATTTTCAGACTAATAATAATTTTTATATGTTTTACCTGAATGGGCAGGTGATTCGATCGGAGAACTTGAAGTCTCGTGAGTTGGATCTTCATCATGATCTATTCTACTGACTTTGCTTGCAGTAGGGTTAAATAAATCGGTTAGCTTCAATTGTGTCGATTTCTTTGACTCGGACATATTTAGAATACTGAAAACCACTGCAAAGGGGATTTCCAATAAGAGGAGGGAAATGTTTCAAAAAGTCTTGAATTCACAAAGGATACCGTCTATCCGTCTACGAATCAATACCGACACCAAAACGTCAGATTGTATTTATACAAGTCGGTTTATAAGCGTTTCGTTTGCTAGTCTGCTGCTTCAGGTTGAAATTGTGTAAACGAATTAGATTATAAAAGGTTTTTTTTTGTTTTTTTTTCACCACCGAAGCAACTTCAACGTAAACTACGCCATTGCAGTCATTGTCTGAAAAGGTTTAACTATACGGTGAAATCTGTTTTGCTGTTCGCAATATCATAACTTTGACAAGTATATTCAAAATATTTTTATTTTATTTTGATATAATACTCAATTATACTAGTCAAGAATACAGGATAGTAAAAACAGTTTTGCTGTCCAAGGAGGATGCAAAGGATCTATATTTATAAGCTATACCTTTATCAGTTATAAAGTAAAAAAAAATAAGTCACATACTATCATGACTATCTTCAAACTAGAAAAACATACTTATAAACCAGGAAATAAGATAGTAAAAACTATTTTGCTGTCTACTCTCCTAAAACCTGTCTCTGCACATGATATTAGTATATCATCTGCTCACCATAGTTCTCCATATCAGTCAAATTTCAAACCGAAACCCGCCACCTATGATAGTAAAAACTGTTTTGCTGTCTACAACCTAAAACCTTATATAGAACTAAAATAGGATCATTAGCATAGGATAACAACAAACAAACATTTAATATTTTATAGATAGTTACGACTGTTTTTCTGTCCCTAGAACAAAATATAATGGTCTCACAAAAGAGGTCGCATAGAGACAAGATAACACCATACATATATACATCCAGTCTAGCCGTTTCAAAACACAAGGCACTACTGAAGAGCAATGAATCCACACAACCCTCTATTAACGTCACACCAAATAGAACACAACAAGGGAATACAACTTTTACCAAGTACACTCTCAATACAACTAAAGCTGCCCAAAACTGGTTGATGGTACTGAGAAAATGAATGTTTAAGCTGAATTAAAAAGAGGGACACTGGTAATGAAATTCACTCCTGCAGCTTTTTATTATGTTTCATAAGCACTCTCTGTCATTTTATGAAAATTCTACAAAACTTACAGATATTTCTCATTTAAACAGGGACAAAAACAATCTTGTTGTTGAAGAATCTCTCAGTATAAAACCAATCACTAACACAGGAATTGGAAGGCCACAAGCCTATAGAATCAACATGTATAAAACCAATCACTAACACGGGAATTGGAAGGCGACAAGTCTATAGAATCAACATGTATAAAACCAATCACTAACACAGGAATTGGAAGGCCACAAGTCTATAAAATCAGCATGTATAAAACCAATCACTAACACAGGAATTGGAAGGCCAAAAGTCTATAGAATCAACCTGTATAAAACCAATCACTACCACAGGAATTGGAAGGTCACAAGTCTATAGAATCAACATGTATAAAACCAATCACTAACACAGGAATTGGAAGGCCACAGGTCTATATAATCAACATGTATAAAACCAATCACTAACACAGGAATTGGAAGGCCACAAGTCTATAGAATCAACATGTATAAAATCAATCACTAACACAGGAATTGGAAGGCCACAAGTCTACAGAATCAACATGTATAAAACCAATCACTAACACAGGAATTGGAAGGCCACAAGTCTATAGAATCAACATGCATAAAACCAATCACTACCACAGGAATTGGAAGGCCACAAGTCTATAGAATCAACATGTATAAAACCAATCACTACCACAGGAATTGGAAGGCCACAAGTCTATAGAATCAACATGTATAAACCCAATCACTAACACAGGAATTGGAAGGCCACAAGTCTATAGAATAAACATGTATAAAACCAATCACTAACACAGGAATTGGAAGGCCACAGGTCTATAGAATCAACATGTATAAAACCAATCACTAACACAGGAATTGGAAGGCCACAGGTCTATAGAATAAACATGTATAAAACCAATCACTAACACAGGAATTGGAAGGCCACAGGTCTATAGAATAAACATGTATAAAACCAATCACTAACACAGGAATTGGAAGGCCACAAGTCTATAGGATCAACATGTATAAAACCAATCACTACCACAGGAATTGTAAGGCCACAAGTCTATAGAATCAACATGTATAAAACCAATCACTAACACAGGAATTGGAAGGCCACAAGTCTATAGAATCAACATGTATAAAACCATTCACTAACACAGGAATTGGAAGGCCACAAGTCTATAGAATCAACATGTATAAAACCAATCACTACCACAGGA
Organism: Mytilus trossulus; assembly: GCF_036588685.1. Taxonomy (NCBI): domain Eukaryota; kingdom Metazoa; phylum Mollusca; class Bivalvia; order Mytilida; family Mytilidae; genus Mytilus; species Mytilus trossulus. Next base: position 2,698,720 of record NW_026963296.1, read on the forward strand.
ATTGGAAGGCCACAATTCTATAGAATCAGCATGTATAAAACCAATCACTACCACAGGAATTGGAAGGCCACAAGTCTATAGAATCAACATGTATAAAACCAATCACTACCACAGGAATTGGAAGGCCACAAGTCTATAGAATCAACATGTATAAAACCAATCACTAACACAGGAATTGGAAGGCCACAAGTCTATAGAATCAACATGTATAAATTCAATCACTAACACAGGAATTGGAAGGCCACAAGTCTATAGAATCAACATGTATAAAACCAATCACTAACACAGGAATTGGAAGGCCACAAGTCTATAGAATCAACATGTATAAAACCAATCACTAACACAGGAATTGGAAGGCCACAAGTCTATAGAATCAACATGTATAAAACCAATCACTAACACAGGAATTGGAAGGCCACAAGTCTATAGAATCAACATGTATAAAACCAATCACTACCACAGGAATTGGAAGGCCACAGGTCTATAGAATCAACATGTATAAAACCAATCACTAAAACAGGGATTGGAAGGTCACAAGTCTATAGAATCAACATGTATAAAACCAATCACTACCACAGGAATTGGAAGGCCACAAGTCTATAGAATCAACATGTATAAAACCAATCACTACCACAGGAATTGGAAGGCCACAGGTCTATAGAATCAACATGTATAAACCAATCACTAACACAGGAATTGGAAGGCGACAGGTCTATAGAATCTCTCAGTATAAAACTAATCACTAACACAGGAATTGGAAGGTCACAAGTCTATAGAATCAACATGTATAAAACCGCTTTTTCAGTAGAAGCCAATGGTAGAGACATAGGAGATTTTATCAGAAAAGATCTGCACGAAATATTACGGACTCCTCCTTCTACAAGCCTCCTGAACAAAATGAATTCAATTAAACAAGAATCTTGTAGCTCATTTTGAGCAGATAAACTTGTACACAATTCTATACAAACAGATATGATCTCAACTTATGATTCACAAACAATTCAGCTGTTAAATAGAGACGATAATGTTGCTCTCAGCACAATCTCAAACATCGCTTCATATGACACTACAGTAACAACAATAACCCACTCTCAAAACTATTCAACTTGTCCTTCATGCTCTGGAAACATATTCGACTATGATTTCATCATCTGTGTTGTATGTGACGATTTTTTTTTAATTTTCAATGCGAAAACATTACATCAGACTTTTGGAAATCAATGAGCTTCGAAACATTATAACGTTTTCATTGTATGCAGTGTAACGTTTCGTTAAAAGACCTATGAATTTGTGAACTAGAAACAGACAATCTATTCACTGAACAGAGTGCTAACTCCCTGAACTCACCTGAACAATGAAATTGTTAAATTATCACCAGAAACTGGTACATCTGATCACATCTCTAGATCACTTGCGTTTAAATATGTATAGTATCCAACAACTTCCGAATGCAAGAGTTCCTGAAAACAAAACACCAAGCTCTCAGATCCAAATGGATGAATCAGACACCACCAAATAGGAAGCTAATCAAACGGTACCAAAGAAACAGAAGAACGTAAAGCAAGAATATATAAAGTCTAAGCTTGCCATTGCAGAAGCTCACAGTACAGCTCTAGAAAACACCGTTTTATATAACAATAACACAATAAGGAACTTGAAACTTTCTCAGTTGGACCTTAATGATATCAGCTAAAATAGAGTAGACCATCTCGCTTGAACCATAATGTGTTGATCACGAATGCTACTTATCAAAACTTCCATTGTACAAAACTGCATAACAGGATTAAAGAACTAGAACGAGAAATGACAAATCTCGGATTAATAGACTTAGAAAACCAAAGTTTAACGATCAGGAATCAAAATCAAAATAACTTCAACTCACAACTTTCTGTAAATATGGTGCAACCACAATATGTTTTTCATGTAACCACGAAAACAAAACCAACAAAATGGATGAAAAAAGCACAACCTCAGCCATTATTCCATTATGGTGTACGGTCTCCTCCACCGGATATGTATAGACAGTCAGATAGATTACCAGAAGCTTCAAGACTAACTAAGAGACCTTATATTAATCAGCAAGTTCAACAAGCTCAAATGTTCAATCCTATACCAAATAAACTCATCATAGATACCAGGACTTAATTTTGTATATACGCCAGACGCGCGTTTCGTCTACAAAAGGGACTCATCAGTGACGCTCGAATCAAAAAAAGTTAAAAAGGCCAATTAAAGTACGAAGTTAAAGAGCATTATGGACCAACATTCCGAGAACTTGTAACTCAGTTACCTACCTCTGATAGTAATAACTGTATTGCTGCATGGTAACCAAACATCGTCTTAACAATTTTTGTTTAACCAATCATACAGAACTCAAAGAAAAGGCAATGTTGAATCCAACATGCAATCTAAAGATACTGGAGATGTACGTAACACACTGAGCAATGATAGTAAAAACAGTATTGCTGTCAGAGAAGACTTGAAATTTATGGTTCCTGAAGATAAATATAACACACTGAACGAAGATAGTAAAAAAAGTTTTGCTGTAAGAGAGGACTTGAAATTTAAAGTTCCTGAAGTTAAATATAAAACATTAAATTAAGATCATAGTAAAAACAGTTTTGCTGTCAGAGGAGACTTGAAATATAAAGTTCCTGAAGATAAATATAACACATTGAACGAAGATAGTAAAAAAAGTTTTGTTTTCAGAGAAAACTTGAAATTTATAGTTCGTAAAGATAAATATAACACATTGAATCAACGATTGAACAAAAACTTAACTCTAATCACTGAAACATGAAAATAACACATGCCAGTTCGACATGTACACCTTACAGTCCTTCCATACACCTAATATACTAGACCTGTTGCTTATAGTATCTTAGATATGGACTTGACCACCAAAACTTAACCTTGTTCACTGATCAATTAAATGAGGTCGAGGTCAAGTAAAAAATGTCTGCCGGGCATGAGGACCTTGTAAGGTACGCACATCCCAAATATAGTCATCCTATTACTTATAATAAGAGAGATTTTAACATTACAAAAAAATCTTAACTTTTTTTTCAAGTTGTCACTGAACCATGCAAATGAGGTCAAGGACATTGGACATGTGACTGACTGAAAGTTCGTTACATGAGGCATATATATATACAAAGTATGAAGCATCCAGGTCGTCCACCTTCTAAAATATAAAGCATTTAAGAGGTAAGCTAATGCCGCCGCCGTAGCCGCCGCCGAATCATTATCCCTATGTCGAGCTTTCTACAACTAAAGTTGCAGGCTAGACAAAATTACTTGAATGAACTGCTAGATAAACACGACATCTTTTTTTTTAAGAACACTGGCTTTTTAGTTATGAAATAGAGCAACATGATTCAGACTTTCTCAACTTCTCAAGACATATTGATGATGTTTTTCTTAACTTTCAGACGGAAACAACTGAGTTAGTGCTATTGATATATCTACAACCAGAAATCCTACTTTTTTCGATAGTGGACACGATGCTAATAAATTATCCTCAAGTATCAAGAAAACCACTCAATTATTATAGCAGTGGACTTCAACGCCTCATATATTAAACATTAAAAGGACTCCCAAGATGAACTGTTCAATCATTTTTGTAAAGATAATCGAATGGAACTTCCAGTTAAATACCCAACTGATCACACATATTTTCAAGGAACATCTACATCACTGATTGACTACATATTGGTCAAATTTGTTGAGAACAATATAAGATTAAAAGAACTTATTCAGGTTTAAATACTACGTGAAGGTCACAACACCTTTGACCATTATCCTGTGTCTGCCGATCTCTGTATATAACTAAGGGCTAGTCGGAAACAGTATAGAGGACATATCTGTACCAAAATTAACTGGGAAAAAGTTAATAAGCAAAACTGTAAACTCAATGACTGTCACCAATAGTAGACAAGATAATATGACACATGACTGACTGAGTAATGAACCAAAAAAATAGAGTAAACCTGTACTAAAAAGATATAAGAGAATAGAAGAATTGATGAACTCTTAATAAACATATAATAAAACTACTAATTAATATTAATTATTCTTAAAGAAAATAAATATTAATTATAGAAACTCTACCACATTGAGAACACTATAAGATTAAAAGAACTTATTCAGGTTAAAATCCTACGTGAAGGTCACAACACCTCTGACAATTATCCTGTGTCTGGCGATCTCTATATAGAATTAAGGGCTAGTCGGAAACAGTACAGAGGACATATCTGTACCAATATTCTCTAAAAGTACAGGAAGTACTTAAGGATAGAACATACCATTAACATTAGAACACCATATGGAATTGATCAAGTTACTTACTGGTTTAAATACCGCATTAGATACATGCTATCCTCGAAGAAAATCAAAATTTATTAGAAAGAAAAAGTTAAGCTGGTCACCAAAACTGGCCAATGCCGTCAGTAAGTAAAAAAAGGCATTCTTCTTCTGGAAAAAAAGCAGAATCTCCTCCTTCTAAAGATAACATATATAACATACATAGGTTTGATGCTTAACGTATAGTAAGATCAAAACAAAGACAACAAAGGGCTGACAAAAGAAATCAGCTACATGAAGAAATTATGAAAGCATCTGATACGGACAAAGAACTTTTCTTCAGATTAATAAAACCCTCCTCCTCCCTATTCAATCGTACTCCAGATAATGAAGCTTTCAAGCCAGATGATATGAATGAACTCTTTAAAGAACATTTTACAAACTTAGCGAAAACAAATGCGAATCCTTTTTTTAGATAACGAATAGACAATTTGGTCAAATTAGATGCAGAAAAAATAGTAAAATTATGTCAAAAATACAGACATAGCTGTTCAACCTGTTACCTCCTCTGAAATTTCAAAACTTATTTCACAATAAAAAAGCGGAAATCTGGAGATGTAGACGGTTTAACATCAGAGTATCTTATATACGGAGGTATAGCTCTATTTGACTACCTGACAACTCTGATCGATCAATAACTTTCTATACAAAACATGTACCTGCTGCTATGAAAAGCGACATCTAACTCCAGTCCATAAAAAAGACAAGGAGCCAACCATTCCATCAAATTATAGAGAAATAACTGTAATCTCTATCCTATGCAAAGTCTTAGAACTCTACTCACGAGCTAGAATTGAAGGCACCTTGCATAAGCAACAAAATAGACTACAGAACGGTTTCACAAAAGGTGCTTCCTCAATAGACATTACTCTTTTAATCACCGAAGCAATACACAAAACAAAGGATATAATGAAAAATGATCTTAATCACCCTAAATGCAGAAAAAAACATTCGATGTCGTAGATCACTTACATCTATTTTGGAAACTATATCACCAAGGAATTACAGGCCCAACCTGGTAACTGATCAGAGAGCTATATAAAAATACATCGACTCAAGTAAAAATCTCAAGGATGTATCTCGCAAGCTTTCACAAACGAACAAGGAGTAAAGCAGGGGGTATTTTGTCTGCCAACTTCTACAAAGCATACGATGAGAATATTCTAGATACACTTGAAGCAACAAATATTGGATTTAAGATCGGAACCAATTACTTAGGTTGTCCAACATGTGCAGATGATATTATGCTATGCGCAACTTCTGAACAGGATACACAGGGGTGGATGCAGCCATTTTAAAAAGGGGGTTCCCAACCGAGGAAAAGGGGTGGGAGGTTCGAACTTTATGTCCCCCATTGAAATGCATTAAGCAGCCAAAAAAGAGGGGTTCCAACCCCTGGAATCCTCCCCCTGGATCCGCCAACTCCGTATCATTGAAAGCTGTACACAAAATGATAGAGTGAAAATCAATAGTAAAAAAACGAAATATTATTGATCAACAAAAAGAACAAAGAATCAAACCTTGAACTCTCTTCATCGAGAAGATATGCGAAAACCAGACCTTAACGCATCTGGGTTTTAAAAGACAAGACCTAAATACCCTTAATGTTGTCAATATATATTTGAAGAAATAAAAAGGGGAAATTTTATTATACTTTGAACGACTTTAAAAGAAGGGGGCCACTTACTTTTCAAAAATAAAGAAGATATAAGTCCCGGAATATATAAAAAAATTCTTGGACATGTTTTAACCATATTATACCAAAAAGATGTACAGTTCTTTGGGAAAATATCTTAGAAAAAAGTATGTGCCCTTTTGTACTACGAAGTGGTTTTTACAACAAACAAAAAAAATTTGTTCCCAGATCTTCCCAACCTTTTGAATAGATTTCTTCAGAACGCTTTTTTTTTCTAGACCATTGTACATGAACAAGTTGTGCAGTAAAACTATGCTTGAAACACGTGTGTCACTGAAACGACTTTAAAGTACCAACTCAAAGCAATTATATCAAAGTCAAAGGATAAAGTTTTTAATCCGAGATCGTTCTTGCTTTTGAAATTTTTTCATCATAATAACAGTTTTCTTTTCTGGACTATCATTAAAAGAAGAAGAGGAGACTTAAAAATTTGCTTCTAACACGTGCGTTGCAAAGTGGCTAATAAATCCTCAAACTGACATGTTATGGACGCCATTTAACCATATCATTTCGTCAAACAATACAATCAAAACCTTTATTAGTTAGTCCTTTGTTGTCGATAGCTATAAATGCAATCAGCTGATTATTGATTTTCTGTCAAAATCTTAACGAGTTTACTGTGAATTCCGAGTATTGTCCGATCAGGTTAAGTCCGAGAAACCCGAAAAAAGTAAAAGACAAGATGGTTGAAAACAAATCGTTATATAGCTTTCTTTTGCCAAATTTTTTGTTCTTGTTTGGCTTTATAAATATTTTGATATGAGCTTCAGTGATGAGTCTTATGTAGACGAAACGCACGTCTGGCGTACTAAATTATAACCCTGGTACCTTTAGAAACTATTTACTCCACTGGGTCGATGCTACTGTTGGTGGACGTTTCGTCCTCGAGGGTATCACCAGCCCAGTAGTGAACATTTCGGTGTTGACATGAATATCAATAATGTGATCAATTTTATAAATTTCCTGTTTCCAAAACTTTAAATTTTTCGAAAAACTAAGGATTTTGTTTATCCCAGGCATAGATCACCTTAGTCGTATTTGGCACAATGTTTTGGGAATTTGAAATCCTCAATGCTCTTCAATTTTGTTCTTGTTTGGCTTTACAAAAATGTTGATATGAGCATCACTGATGAGTCTTATGTAAAATTATAATCATGGTACCTTTGGTAAATATTTACACTATTGAGTCGATGCCACTGCTGGTGGATATTCTTCCCCGAGGGTATCACCAGCCCAGTAGTCAAATCTTCAAATACATAAGATGACAAACAAACAAAAAAAAGCAATTGAAATAACATCTTTTATTATATTACTATAAATTTTCTGTTTTCTCATTGGTTAAAGCATAGGACATCCTCATTAATAAAACATTATATTCACCGTGGCAAAAATCACGAGAGGTTAATATAAGATTTGGAACAGCGTCCGTGTACCTAAAAATATAAACGGGGAATTCTTGTTAACTATTTAAGGGATGTATAAATAAAATGGTTTTTAATTGAACGACCGAATAAATATCAACCAATCAGCGCTCTCGAAATTAAATCGTTTTGATCTCACAGACGACAGTTACATGTTTCCGGCAACAAAGTATGGCTGGAGCAGCAGAAGTAGCTACTGCATGAAAAACGCTTTTCATCGTTAAATAATGAGGAAATTAAGAAGATTTTGATAGAAAAGGATTCTAAAAATACTCGCCGATCAACAGATTCTAGCGTGAGGACATTTAAATCGTATTTACGAGAGAAAAATCTACCTGAATACCATCTAACCAAGGATATATTTCACAATCTAAAAATATTAAAATGACACTGAGAACTTAAGAGTCATATAATAAAGGAATTGTTGACTTTTGATATCAGTTGATACTATCAGATTATCACATGGCATTTTTCATATCGCATGTATTATCAGCCCTAGGTTTAATATCAGCCCAAGAGCCGCATGGCTCGAGGGCTGATATTGACCGAGGGCTGATAATACATGCGATATGAAAAATGACATGTTATGATCTTTTTATCATAAGCTTCAACCATGGAGAAAAATAAGTGATTCGTATATTGATCCTTTTACGTGGTTCTGTAATAGAGGTTTAAAGATTGAAAAGTTCACTGACGTCGGACCCCAAATTTAGTACATTCGATATGATTTTTTTCTATCATTTGCCTCAACAGAGAAGAAACACATTTTAATATGGACGAGTTGACAAAAACAAACAAAAATTAACAATACACATAATGAAGACTGTTTGGCAACTTTTTAAAGTAACTTTATAAATTAAGTTTGAAACTTTTAAACAATGCATTTATTAAATAATTTGTTTGTTTTTTTGTTTGTTTGTTTGTTTGTTTTTTTTTTTTTTATTATTATTTCACAACATATACTTTCCAGTATCAAAATGATTGTTTTGTACACTACTTTGTAATAGTTTTCACTGAAAACGTAGTATTGAGGTGTATTTTCCGGAATTTGCGAGTATCACCGGAATGCCATGTGATAACGTTACGGAAAGGCATGTGATAACAATCGAAGCATGTGATAAACTTTTCATATCAGCTCGCTAAGTACCATTTCGAAAAATATGGAATTTACGGCGATTAAATGGTATTATCATACAGTAAAAATCATATGTTATTTAGTCTAAGTATATGATAAAATGATTTATCAACCCCAGATATGTGATATTCACCTCGGCCGTGAATATCACATCTCTGGGGTTGATAAATCATTGTATCAACCTCATCAAAAGTCAATAATTGTATAATATTTTGCTATTGTCAAGGAGACAGCATGACATCTATAAAATTCAAACCAAATCAAATGACGATTTTGATACAAATATGGTCGGAAATTAATAATATAACAAATATAGCCTTTGGATAAGGTCAATACAGGATATATCGACCCAAAGAAGTACATAGACCTCGGACTTCGTCCTCAGTCAATATACCTCTTTCAGGTCAATATATCCTTGTATCGACCTCATATAAAGGCTATATTTGTATATTACATGGGATCAACTAAAACAATGCTTTAAAAAGGAGTAGGTCCAGTAAGGGCCTTTTTTGGCCTCAAAATATAGCAGTTTTACTAAGTTGATAAAATGTAAACTTTTAGTTATTTATTGAACAGTAGAGTGCTTCTGCTACATAAATATGGGCTATTTTTGACTATACAGTGAACATATATCGGGTACTGGCACCTTAAAGTCATGCTAAATTACTGAATTCTTCAAAATTCCAGTCTTCAAACTAAGCCCTACACAGGGTAAATTTCATATCTTCTCTCAATTATAAAATGGTTAAGTAGATACATAAATCTGTCATCAACAACTGATTAGGGACAGATAATATTGCTTCAAAACAGATGTTTAAAACAAAAGCTAAGTGTGTAAATTTTTGATAACCACTCAAGTACAGAAATAACCAGATAAATAACTTTTTATGCCATATATATATGATATATTTTTATTAGATTATGTATAATAATTCAATTTCATTGTTTGTTCATGTTGGTTATAATTTGCACGTACATTAAAGATATAAAAAATATTTCAAACATGAAAGTGGTTGTTAATTTCTCTGTTAAATGACTTTATTTTCTATTTCAGCTTCAAAATTCAAATTATACCTTTTTTTTAAATAAACTTAACACATAATTTATTAAATAGGACACAATTCAGAATCATTGATGTGTATTTACTATTAATACATTTGGTCAACAATTATCACTTCAAAATCAGGTTAACAAAACATGTGGTTTCTGTCAACTTGCAAATTTTAATTGAAATGGCAGTTTAGTTTGTATTTATGGTATTTTCTAAGTGATGCAGATGATAAGCCCAACATCATTTTGATGTGTTTTCTCGGGCATAGATGCTGGACTGAATTCTAGCATTTTAGTTAAATTTTAGACGGTTTTCGTGTAAAACGAAAGTGGCTGCATTCGTGTTCATCCTCAATATTGAAATGGAAGTTGTATTTTATGATAATACATAACATATATAAAGGTTGAGGATGAACACGGATGCGGCCACTTTCATTTTTGACAAAAACCATCCGAAAAGGGACATTTTTGGCATATTTGGTTGATTTTTCATATTTGAGATTGAATCGTATCGTTTTTAATGGCTTAATCAGTTCAAATCTAATACATAAACTAATTGATTGAAATGAAATAGACACTTGAGTGTTTAAAAAAAGGTCAAAATCTTTTGTTAGATGAATCTGAAATTTGAGGCCAAAATCGGTCCTTACCGGACCTACTCCTTTGAGTTCAGAGAGAAGATAATGAGTCAATATGAGTGAACAGTGTACAATTTCAAATAAGTTTTCCCGCACGTGGTGCATGCTTCACACCTTCATGTTAATACGCATAGACGTCAATTATTATTTTGTATTAATATAAACAATACACCAAGCTAAACAAAAACGTTAATTTTATGTATATGTATTCCAAATATCAATTGTAACAGTTTGCAAACCAAATATTATGAAATGTTGAATAGATACTTATGATGTGACCCGTTATAAACTAGCATTCAATGAGAATATGAAAACGATACTCACAAATTGTACGCACTGAACTTATAGTATAGATTCGTAGTCAACATCGAAATAAATACTCTGAATGTCGTTAACAAGTTTTATAATATTGAAATTTTTAATGTTGATGACATACATCAATATAAGCAAGATTTCGGTAGTTTATTGGTAGTGTGTTCTCCTTGACACCTCTGATTATTTGTGTGATTGCTGTATGTAAAATAAAACTTAAACATGTGCATTTGATAATACTCAGCTTAGAAGGAGGATTAAGTAGTAAAAGTCATGTCGGGTCAAACGTATGTGTAAGTATAAGTGAATAGGTTTCCTTCTGGTTTGTTGCCTTGTAAAATATATATGCCAATGAGACAACTCTCCACAAATAACTGAAATAGTATATGAACTGTAATTAATTATAAGGCTCAGCAAATGTCTTTTATATGCACAGCAGAGTTTTTATTCACATCATTGACATTACGTTTAACTTGTAAAGGTTGTAAGTTTGTAACAATTTGAACCATACCAATTATATTCTACAGACTATCTGCGTTGTATTTCAACAAAGCTGTCGTCGCATTTATCAATGTGACAAATAGTATTTATCGTTTAAATGTTTTAAACGCCCGACCAGAGATTTTGAATATAAAATAATATTGAAAAAAAAAAAAAAAAGACAATTTAAAGTTTACTCTTTTTAAAGCAGGCTACTTGTGTCTAAATAACTGGAGATTAATTTGATATGAAATTCTGACAAGCCCATTTTAATTAAAAAGATAAAAGGTATAATGTCTTAGTCGCTTGATGAACAATTTAATTAAGATACATTATCAGTAAGGTACGAGGTCCACAATTTATATAATCTTACTCGTTTGTTTTTCATCAATACACTACCCTAATAAGTAAATGTTTTGGTAGATCAAAAAATAATATATGACACGAGGCAATAAAGGAGAAATGCTTCCATTTCAAATTTCTTAAACGGGACGATGTATTTAGAGAGAGGGGCCGTTTATTGTATAGTGTTCTTCAAATTAAAATTAAAATTAAAACGAGTTAAAATCAAAAAAGAACACCATAAAGAAATTAATACTAATCCCCCCCCTCCCTTCCCCAGCAAAAAGAATGACAACATGGTGGATTTGACAAATAGAACAAACGCGTGTTCATCTACAAAACAGAGTGTATATACCAGTCAAATTGTATAAAACAAAATCGTTATTAAATGACATACATACTTATACAATTTGTTAAAACGAAATTCAACTAAGATAACCATGCAAGCATTCAACGTAATACAATTAAGAAAATAGGTATTTCCAACATTTGTTTTACTGATGCTTCAAGTCAATTTTCGTTTTGCCAATAACAAACTGTATGTCAAATTAAACATACAGTTGATTCTCTGTACATTCAAATAAAACAGATATTCTAACAGTTGTTCATACTTCTAATTAATTCACAAATCAACACATTTTTAATTGTAATAGTGGTTTAACATTGAAATTATAGGAACAAAACATATTATTACAGACTGTCGGAGTTGTATACAAACAAAACCTTCGTCACAATACTGTATCCATTATGACAAATAAAATGTATCGTGTAAAGCTTTTGAATACCCCACCAGTGATTCTGAATTTAAAACCTATCGAAACAAAAACAAGATGATTTAAAGATTATTCTTATTAACACGAGGTATTCAAATCTTTATTGCGGGCGATGAACCTGTTATATTATTCGGACAAGAACGATTTAATTAAAAGGACACAAGGTGGATAAGCACAGTCGCTTAATTAACAATTTAGCTAGAAGATATTATCAGGAAGCCGTGTGCGACATACTTACTACATCATAATCTTATGATTTTTATCAATATTTTGTACTAAGCTCATAAGTTATTGCTTTGGTATGTGAGAAAAATAATATATATAACGAGGCAAGAAAAGGGGAAATACCGCTGATAATATCCAACTTTTACAATAGGACGATGTTCTTGTGGAGAGTGCATGCTGTCTATTAAATGTACTTCAAATCAAAATTAAAAGACATACAAAATTTAAAAAGAACATACACAATTGAGCAGTGAAAATAAAGTGATAAAAATAAGACCGAAATCCAGGTTATAATTTCCACAGAAAAGAAGGCCAACAGTACGGTTTTAACATAACAGAACAAACGCAATATGATCTGGGATTATAATTTTAGATAACGATTAATTTGTTTCAAACTTCGATATTAGTAACATACATACATGTGTGCACATACAATTCCCCTTTGTTTAAGGCGAATCAAGCTACGAAAAACAAAACAAACATCCAACTTAAGAAAAAACTACTTTCCAGCATTTGTATTGCCCGATGCTTGTTGTCAGTGAACGGTTTCCAATTTAAGAATTCTTGTTTAGCTCGATAAATAGTTGAATCCCTATACAATTCAAATACCACAGATATTTCAACGTTTGTCCTTACTTCGCATTAATTCATTAGGAAACTAATTTAATACGAATGTATTATTGCAATTCAAAGTACGTTCCATTAAAAAAATAAAAGTTCATATATATTATTTTTTACCGCCTTCAAGCTGTAGCTGATTTTATAATACTGTACATCATGGAAGGTTGAAACTGTAAAACTACAAACAAAATCTAAATATACAATGGTAGAACTATTTGATTGTAAGTTAATTTTCAGAATGTTATTTTGAAAAACAAAGGCTTTTCTACCTCAGGAATAGATTACTTTAGCTGTATTTGGCAAAACCTTTTTGAAAAATATATTTTCTTTTACTGCTCAAAAATTGAATATGAAAAATAAAAGAATGCCCGAGAAAAATATTTTTTTTAAACTAATTATTGTAAGTATAAATCTCAGCCCCTCTTTCCCCCTTAACTGGATGCCTTAAATGACGTTTACCAATTGTTGGTGTTATATAAAGTACGGCTTTGAAAAACGTTGTTATACCTTTCGTTGTTAATATTTGTTACTATGCTTATTCTTTCAGACAATTTATTTAATACATAATAAGACATGTATTAAAGAATCCCTCTATCGCATGACAAAACATTTTTATCATTTTCAACGCAAAGATTTGAAGGCAACATCGAAATAAATACTCTGAATGTCGTTTAAAAGTTTTATAATATTAAATTTTGAATGTTGATGACAATCAAGATTTCGGTAGTTTAATGGTAGTGTGTTCTCCTTGACATCGCTGATCATTTGTGTGATCGATGTATGTAAAATAAAAACTTAAACATTTGCATTTGAAAATACTCAGCTTAGAAGGAGGATTAAGTAGTAAAAGTCATGTCGGGTTAAGTCACACGTATTTGTTAGTATAGAGGAATAGGTTTCCTTGCGGTTTGTTGCCTTGTAAAATATATAAAATTAAAAGAGCTTGTTGCCAATGAAACAACTCTCCACATATAACTTATTAGTAAAGAACTGTAATAATTATAAGGCTCAGCAAATGTCTTTTATATGCACAGCAGAGTTTTTTTTCATATCATTGACATTTACGTTGAACTTGTAATAGTGTTGCAAGTTTGTAAATATTGAAACAAAAACACATATTATACAGACTATCTGAGTTGTATTTAAACAAAAACGTCGTCGTATCTATCGATGTGACAAATAGTATGTATCGTTTAAAGGAGGGACGAAAGATACCAAAGGGACAGTCAAACTCACAAATCTAAAACAAATTGACAACGACATGGCTAAAAATAAAAAAGACAAACAGAAAAATAACAGTACACATGACACAACACAGAAAACCAAAGAATAAACAACACGAACCCCACCAAAAACTAGGGGTGATCTTAGGTGCTCCGGAAGGGTAAGCAGATCCTGGTCCACATGTGGCACCCGTCGTGTTGCTTATGTGATTACAAATCCGGTAAATAGTCTAATTCGGTAGGTCACATTCAACAAAGGGAAGTGGATTGTAGTTACGACGTAATGAACATATCCGATATCATTTGTGAAACGGTTATTCCATCACGGTCAACCAACTCGTGATGGCGTCCGTAAAATTTACGAAGGGATGATTTCAACTTCACCTTTTGGAACGTTTTTAACGCCCGGTCAGAGATTCTGAATGTAAAATTATATTGAAATAAAAGAAAACGATTTAAAGTTTATTCTTTTTAAAACAGACTACTTGAGTCAAAATTGCTTAAACGGGACGATGTATATAGAGGATCCGTTTGTTGTGTCGTATAAATGTTCTTCAAATTCAAATTAAAAGACAAAATATATTTGACGAGTTAAAACGAATAAAGAACACCATAAATAAAGTAAAAAGAATTCAACCAAAAGCCCTTTACAAGCCCAACCCTCCTTTCAGAAAAAAAGAAAACATGGTATTACAGCATTTCTTTTACCAATGCTTGAATTCAATGTCCGATTTGCAAATAAAAAAACTCAAATTAAACATACAACTGATTCTCTGTACAGTTAAATAAAGCAGATATTCTAACAGTTGTTCCTATTTCTTATTAATTCACAAGTAAACACATTTTTAATTGTTATAGTGATGTAACATTGAAATCATAAGAGCAAAACATATTCTTACAGACTGTCGGAGTTGTATACAAACAAACACTTCGTCGCAATAACCATTATGACAAATAAAATGTATCGTGTAAATCTTTTGAATACCCAACCAGTGATTCTGAATTTAAAACCTATCGAAACAAAAGAAGATGATTTAAAGATTATTCTTATTAACACGATGCATTCAAATCTTTATTGCTGGCGATGAACCTGGTATATTATTCTGACGAAAAAGATTTAATTAAAAAGACTCAAGGTGGATAAGCACAGCCGCTTAATTAACAATTTAGGTAGGAGATATTATCAGGAAGCCGTGCGGTACATATTTTACTTCATTATAATCTTGTGTTTTTCTATCAATCAAGTCAATAGTCTGTACTAAGTTCATAAGTTATTGTTCTTATATGTGATAAAAATAATATATATAACGAAGCAATTAGGGGGAAATACCACTGAGAATTTCCAACTTTTACAATAGGACGATGTTCTTGATAGAGAGTGCATTTTGTCTATTTATTGTATTTCAACTCATAATTAAAAGACAGAATTTTTTATTATAAGAACATACAAAATGGAGCATTGAAATGAAGTTTTAAAAATTAAACCAAAATCCTAAAATATCCCACAGAGAAAATAAGGACAACATAACGGTGTTAAAGAAAATATAACAAACGTAATATCATCTGCGATTCATATTTCAAATAACAGTAAATGTGTTTCAAACATATACTTTGATGACATACATACACATACAATTCTCATTTGTTCATGGCGAATCAAACTACGAAAAACGAGGCAAACATTCAACTTAAGAAAAAATAAAGTTTCTAGCATTTATATATTCCGATGTTTGCAGTCAATGAACGGTTTTTAAATCTAAGAATATTCAATTTTACAGCCTTCAATTTGTAGCTTTGTTTATTATATTTTGAATTATGGAAGTTTGAAACTGCGAAATTACAAAAAAAATACATACAACGGTAGTACTATTTAATTATTAGTTCATTTCACAAGAGTCGCTTTGATCATTTGTGTGGAATTGTGTCTTTAACTGTACATAAACATCTATTATACGATGAAATTAACTATAAATACTATATATATATTATGTAATAATATATAATATAGATTGCGTATTTATTCATTTGAAATAGATTGTCTCATTGCTCAAGAATTGAATATGAAAAATAAGAAAATACCCGAAAACAAGATTTCATTTAAACTTATTGTTTATAAGTAGAACCTTAGTAAACCTCTACCAGTCGTAACCCCTTAACTGGCTGCCTTAACTGACGTTTCCTAATTTTTTTTGTCATATAAAGAACGGCTTTCAAATGCGTTATTATACGTTACATGGTAAATATTATGTTAATACTTATAGTATGTCAGACAACCTAGTATCCAATAGCTAAAGAGAATCATATTAGCACATGACAAACGTGTTTATCAATTAAATGTTCCCAACGCTTCACCAGTATTTCGTAATCTACAAATTGCCGAAACAAAATAATCTTATTATGAACAAAAAACCTTCCTTTAGATATTCAAAGATGCAATTTGATATTAAACTTTTGACAAGCACGGTTTAATTAATTAGACACAGTGGATACATTTCTACAGTCTTAAAATAATACTATCAATATCAGGTAGTCTTTATGTGCATACTTTGTTAATCTTTACAAAATATTTTGATTTCATCAAAATACTTAAGCAACCGTGTTCTATATATAATAAAAATAAAATATATGTTAAATGTAACAATAAATGATCCGAAATTTAATCAGGGGGTACGATACTGAGATAAAGTCTTATGCTCATCGTGTTCACACTGTCTATCTTAAGATAAAAAAAAAAGATAAAATAGGGGAACAACAGAAATTATTTGGCAATCTGCCCAAGAATGAAGCAGCGGTTTCTTGGGCAGCGGTGCAACTGACAAACAAATATCCACCAAGGTTGATATTAATGCATGTTTAAATTGTATTCCTAAACATTATCATTATTATACAATGAATTAAAGTTTATTGAAATTCGGTAAAAAACTCATTATTTATAATAACAAAACAATATACTAAAAATAAAAAAAATAAAATAATGAACCAATGACAACCACATAATTATAGTCTCCTCACCTACAATAGGCACATTTAGAAAATGTTGAACATGTTTGAGGGCGCACAACGACATGTATGAACAATATATAAACATAAGTTAAAAAGGTCTAACGTAAATCAATAGAATCATAAACACAAGCGTTAACGCATTGAAATAATGTCTCTAAGGCTAAGATATCAAACAGAACACATCCAACATCCAATTGGTTTAGCGTAAAGACACGGTAAAAAAAATCACCGCAATGTTTAACAAATTTTACAGATTCGACCACGTTCTGTTTTACATTATTTCCCCTTCAAAATTTAAAACTGAGTAACATTTGAAATGACATTGCATTGGTAAATCTAGTTAACGAACCTTTACTTATTAGGACAAAATACTCTTCTACTATGTTATTGAGACATATTATCAAAAGAAGTCGTGTGTTCCTCATTAGTTGGTTATTATGTAGATATTCACTTTATCTTTTAGTTTCATTCTTGCATTTTTCAATTTCATAAAAATTGTAATCACAACTTAATCTAGAGATGAAGAAAGAAAGATAAACTACTTACATCAAGGCATCTAGAATCTGTTGGTTATCAAGTAACAACTTATGATATCTTCAAAACCACAAAAAATGTAAAGTACAAATCACACATATCAGGAAACTTTTTAAACATATTCTGTAAAGTCAACCTCGTATGTTAAATGTCTGAGTAATACAACACAGTGCATCTTGTTCTTAAATGACTGACAACGTATTTGACTTTAATTAAATAATTTACGTTTGGGTAGATATGAATGCCACTTCTTTACCCGAAGTATTTAACAAATCAAATGACAGTTCTGTTTGTAGGACAAATACAAATTAGTTATAATGTTCAATCTTCTACTGACTGGACTCTATTGTGGGAAATCTATAACGAATCTATATAACCTTCAAATAAAATAAAAAATGTAATGTCATGCATATTGTTCATTTTCATAAAAAATCCAAACAAAAAGTTGTTATAAGACTCAAACCTGCAGATAAGCTCTATAAATTATTCAACGCCATTTTAGAAAATTGGTGGAAAAGAGGAAAAGGTCTGACAAATATTCAAGAAATCAATTTGAAAATCAAAGAAGATGACATATATGTAACACCGTTAATAAGGCAGCAATACACATGATACATAACAAACTAAAATTCCAAACATCCTGTCAACATTAGGTCTGCAATCCCCCTCCCCCCACAAAAAAAACACGTTCATGTGTCCGAAGCTTTTTTTCTAGATTTATCTTTATCTATAACGCTGAAGATATATAAGGCCAATAGTTCGCTGATGCCTTAAGTGCTTTAAGTCTGTGATACTTTTTATAATTTGGATAAATGCTTTACATGGTTATAACTCAATTATGAGAAATTGAGTCAAAACGGTGAACAGTAATTTGACCCCTCAAAGGTGTTTTCAGTGCTGGCATAACATTTTGTGCTTTATGCATAAAATAACACATTCATATGAAATCCAAAAGAACCAAGCAACGAAAAATGCTTTAAAACAGTCTTTCGTCAACATTTTCTATAACAGAAACCTGTGTAGAAATTAACCCTTGAGTAAACCTTAAGTCACCTTTAAATAAAGGAACAGAAACATGATAATACACTGTATCTTGATTAAACGTTGGTGTCATTAATACAGGAATAGAACCATGATAATACACTGTATGTTGATTAAACGTGGGTGTCATTAATAAAGGAATAGAACCATGATAATACAGTGTATGTTGATTAATCGTGGGTGTCATTAATAAAGGAATAGAACCATGATAATACACTGTGTGTTGATTAAATGTTGGTGTCATTAACAAAGGAATAGAACCATGATAATACACTGTATGTTGATTAAACGTTGGTGTCATTAAATTCAAAGAAAACAATCGAGCTTTGACAAATTGGCCAAAATGTCAGATTTATAATTCATGAGTATATATATTACATGCAAAAGAAATCAAAGTTATGTTTACCTTCGGATAGACCAAAAATCAAATACCAAAAAGAAAAAAAAGTGTAAACCAGAACTTTTTTTTAATATTTTTATATACTTGATATAAATATGTATTGAATCCATTAATGCATTTCAAAATCATCGTAGGGGTATATAACAAATTATTTGTAGTATTGCGTGGACCATGAAAATGTGACACTTCGATCGTCCTAGGCTTTGTCATACTTTAAACTGTTAAACAGAATGCTAACTAAATCGAAATAGCGAGATTTTACCTGTGTAAATGGATTTATTCTTAACAGGGAGGTTCGAATAACACGTTTCTCATCTTAGATTGAAACACTGTACAACGTATCTGAGACACATGAAGACAATAACCGGTTGCAGATTTTGTCATGCACCGTGCTCAATAATACTGTGACTTTCTGAATCTGAAGTTATTACAAAATATCATAGAAAATATCATAGTAGATATAGTATTGTTGGATTATCAAAAGTAAAACATCACAGGGAATGTCACTGCTCAAAATAAGGAATGCCCCAAAAAAATATTGGGAAAGTCCTTGCTCAAAGCCAAGAATGCACATAGACAAACATCAATTCATCGTATAATATAATCTTGCATTTGTACTCTGCCAAATTCATTTAAACATCAACTGAACAACCGGTTAACCGGTTAGTCGGTCGATAGATTATCCAAGTAACCGGTTAGGCAAAACTGTTCTATTTGATAATTTTTAATATCATTTGTTATCAATTTTGTTTTATGAGTTTCTAGTTAAGGTTCATAAGTGTGATGAAAACAAACTTACTACAACTCTTGATGACACTTCAACTTTTTATGTATAGCTTGAAACCTGTAATATAACCATTTTAGACAAGAGCAAAATGCTTATATCCCAGACTAGTTCACAAATGGAAGATTCACTACAACATGTACATTGTTCGAACATTTGAAGAGCTAATGGAGCCTATTACTAGTACTTCTAGAATAATACTATCGAATACAGATATCAACGAGGTGGCATTATTATCCATCCAACAATGTTATTATACATAACTGCATACTTAATACCGGGATATCCGACATAAGTATTAACTGAATGAACTAACGAATTCGAAATCCAACAATAACACTGTAGCGAACACAGCTAGACAATTTAATGCGAGTCATATCTAGAGAACGATCTTAAGATATAACACAAAAGGTAACACAATTTTTTGTTGGTTCATGTCTGTCATATGTGTTTTTGTTTTAAATTAGGCCGTTTGTTTCCTTAATTTACCTTTTTAATATGTGTTCATGTCGTTGGCTCATATAGCTAACCATACGGTACGGAGTTTTCTCATTGTTGAAGGCCATACAAATTTCTTTCATTGCTTATGTCCACTTCGTTTGAGCTTGAGTGGAAAGAAGTCTAATTGGAAATCAGGCCATATCTCCTTATGTGTATACCTTCACCATTCTATCACAACTTACCGACGACGGTATCTGAATAAAAACACACTCGCAAGGTTTTGGCTGAGTAGGATAGGTTATAAAAAAACTACAAGTCTGTTTCTCATAACTGCTAATTGAAAAATCCTAACCTGTTATCAAAAAGTTCGATACATAAAACCTAATTCAACAGATAGTATAAATAAAATGAATTTAGCTACACGAATATTACAAGAAATAAAGGCAAACAATCAATATCTACAACATCAAAGTATGATCATTTTAGTCATAATACAATGAAGGGTATGGGCAATAGCTTGAACAATGCAGCAGACAACCAATATTTGATTTATATCTAAACATGATAATTAGATTTTTGAATTACAACTAGCAGCATAAGAGCTTCTTAAACCGGAAATGACAATGTTTGTTTGTTATAACCGTAGTAAATACAAAATACAGAGAAAAAACATCATGAGTAATCTGATTTAATTTTGTCATTGTGTTGTTTATATTTGATATTCCTTGGTAAGTTTTTTCTGTCTTTTTACTCTCATGATGGCCTTCCTAATCACAAAGCAATCTCATTAATGTATCATACTTATGTGACGTTATTACAAAACATTGGTTACACATTAATGGTTAAATGTGTATGTCAGCTGACCAGCAACATTATCATTTGCTTGAATTGTGTTAAAGTCTTCAAAAAGAGGGATTCAAGATACCAGAGGGACAGTCAAACTCATAGACCGAAAACATACGCATGTCAAACAATAAAAAGACTAACAGACACATAATAGTACAGATGACACAACATAGGAAACTAAAGACTAAGCAACACGAACCCCACAAAAAACTTAGGGTAATATCAGGTGCTCCGGAAGGGTAAGCATATCCTGCTACACATGTGGCACCCATCGTGTTGCTTATGTTATAACAAATCCGGTAAATAGTCTAATTCGGTAGGTCACATTCTGGCAGAGGTAAGGGTATTGTAGCTACGACATACATTGTAAGGAACACATCCGATATCATCTGTGAAACGGTTATTACATAAAGGTCAACCAAATCAAGAGGCGTCCGTGAAATTTACGAAGAGATGATTTAAACTGCACCATTTTGAACTCTTTGTTTGATAGCAAAAATCCATACCCACAAAACATAGAAACAGAAACACGATAAACAAATGATGATATGAATTTATTGGAGGTTCATTTTCTGAAATACATTTGAAATGTATTAAATCATTTTCTAATTAAATATACAAATTAAATGATAATATACTGTGAATTCATTATTATTCGTTTTTCCAAGATTTTACAGGTTAACCACGAAATTAAATGTTCAACGAATAAGAAATTTTTATAAAGGCTTGTATGCAGACTTTGGCAAAACCACGAAATTAATTATCAACGGACATGCAATGTTTCCTTAATCGACGAAAATTGATACCCACCAAAATAATTGAATTAGCAGTAAGTAATAACTCTATTACATTTGTCAAACCCCAAAGCATATTAAGACTCACCATTACATTTTGATATCTGATACATATATCTTTATGTAGTTTCAATAATAAAATAGTGTAACTTTATTTAATTTGCTGTTAATAAATACATATTTTAGGGAATATTTCCGGATGATTTATCGATATTGAAATTTGTCCTGTATGCTAACATTGCCTGGGTAAATTTTAAAATTGTTTGTATGCACATTGAACGACAAATATATGTGACGTATACAATTTTCTGACGTCAGACACACAAATCAATGAATGTTTTTGTAGATAGATGTTTTTTTGTTCTTGTAAATTGTTCCTTTTAAAATTGTTATACCCATATTTTGACTATTTTATTTATTGTGTATGTTTAGTTAACGCATCAATGTAAATATAACGAAATTTGATGAGACGGTCACCAAAGTGAGCGGGTTAGCGCTATAGAACCAGGTTTAATCCACCATTTTCTAGATTTGAAAACTCCTATACCAAGTCAGGAATATGACAGTTCTTGTTCTTTCGTTTTTGAGGCGTTTTGTTATTTGATTTTGCTATGTGATTATGGACTTTCCGAATTGATTTTCCTCTAAGTTCAGTATTTTTGTGATATTACATTTTGATTTTCCTGTCTGGAATTATTTTAGGACAATAGCTTTGAAAGGCATGCCAATTTAAACAGAAGATGATTGAAACCCATGTACAAATAAATGGTTTAAATTAGGAGTACAAGCTATTTTACTGTAATCGGTAATACTTAGTTTAGTGGGTAGCAAGTGACATACTATAACCCGCTAAAAAAGTTTAGAAATAAAGAAACCAAAGAACACGCATCTAGTTTTAAAGAAATTATATATCACGTTGTTCAAAGACGTAAATGTAGGTCATGTAATAATAAAATAAACATAGGAGAGTATATGTTCACACAACACGAAGAAGCCAACTGGTCGGGTAATAACTAAGTAACGAAGGACAGTATATGTTCACACAACACGAAGAAACCAACTTGTCGGGTATAAACTAAGTAACGAAAGACAGTATATGGTCACACAACACGAAGGAGTCAACTGCATTTAATTATGGACGAGGAAGAAAAAGAATACAATAGAAAGTGACAAGTTTATAAAGTTGAATAAAATAATCTATATATTATATATATGTATGGGGTAGTGACCTTTCGATCATTCATTTGGATGATTTCAAGTTGTAATTAAATGTGGTTTAAAGCATAGAATAAAATGCCTACGCTAGGTCATTACTTACCATTATTTAAACTACAGATGATTCAAACCTTTAATTTGTGTTGTCATGTCAATTAGGGGTTTACTGTACAATTTTCTAATTTGTTTTAAACAATAACAACTCTTCGTTTATTAGAATGAGATAAACATCATTTACTTTTTTATAGTTAAATTAAAAAAAAATCTTTTTTGAGATACAGAAACAGCCTAGTTTTTTTCAAATATAGATTTTTGATATTTGATAATGATTTTTGAGAGTGACATGTATTGCCAGAAAAAAGAGGAAAAAAAACTATTTTTCTGAAAAATTTGTTAAAACGGTCGATTTTTTTAATAAGTTGCTATTGCGCTATAAATATATCGTGAAACAAGAGATAGACCCATGTATGCACATACTTGTATATGTCTCTGATATAGCTTAATAATATATATGATAAACTATTTACAAAGTGATTTGCGTGTTTTATCTTTACTTTGTGCATTTATTGTGACATTTCCATTGCAACTAGACGTTTATATTAGGAATACTTAATGAGGTTTATTTCACATTAAATATGTGCCAAATGCCGTGTTTATACCTACACGCATCACGAAAGAATATTCCTCTTCAATTGGATCGGTACAAATCCTAAAAATATCAGCAGAAAATTAATAATTTTGAAGGTAATTAAATTAGATAATGCACAGTATAAGGCGTATAAAGCGTCTTTTGATGTCAGGAATGTTCTCGCGTAGTCCTCAAAAGAATCCAGAATACTGATAGTAGGTGCCCAAAAAATAGTTAAAAAAGGAAAATAAAATTATATTAAATACGGGATTATTCAGCTGTGGTGAAGAAATATTGGTGGCCTTGACCTGTTTTCTGCTCTTTGGTCGGGTTGTTCTCTCTTTGACACATTCCCCGTTTCCATTCTCAATTTTAAGTTATATATTAAACTTTATTTTCGCATATAAAGCGTGCAAAACATTAGTCGGTTGATTAAATGACGTCGTTTGAATTTCGTTGCTAAATTGGGGCGGTTTCGCATGAAAAAATATCGTTGCTGTACTGTTACTTTGTGTCAATTACTTATATGTTTGAGAATATTGTATAGTCCTTCAACAAATTAATACGCAGTAGAATCAAAGAGAAAATATACGAATTATTTACTATGTTAGAACTACATGTAGTCCATATAGTTAACTATGCGGTAGGGTAGGAATGTATGCCTTGGTCTTCATTCGAACAGTTGCTAACATTTTGCCAAGTGTATAACGTTTATCTAGATATATTAATTCGCAGATACGTCCGGCTAGAATGATAATGTTATCCAAAGCCTCGTATAGAAGGGAGGCGAGAGATACAAGAGGGGTATCAAACTCAAAAGCCGAAAATAAACTGACAACACTATGGCAACACAAGACAAACACAAACAACAATAAACTGACAACACTATGGCTACACAAGATAAAGACAAACAACAATAAACTGACAACACTATGGCTACACAAGATAAAGACAAACAACAATAAACTGACAACACTATGGCTACACAAGATAAAGACAAACAACAATAAACTGACAACACTATGGCTACACAAGATAAAGACAAACAACAATAAACTGACAACACTATGGCTACACAAGATAAAGACAAACAACAATAAACTGACAACACTATGGATACACAAGATAAAGACAAACAACAATAAACTGACAACACTATGGCTACACAAGATAAAGACAAACAACAATAAACTGACAACACTGTGGCTACACAAGATAAAGACAAACAATAATAAACTGACAACACTATGGCTACAGAAGATAAAGACAAACAACAATAAACTGACAACACTATGGCTACACAAGATAAAGACAAACAATAATAAACGGACAACACTGTGGCTACACAAGATAAAGACAAGCAACAATAAACTGACAACACTATGGCTACACAAGATAAAGACAAACAACAATAAACGGACAACACTATGGCTACACAAGATAAAGACAAGCAACAATAAACTGACAACACTATGGCTACACAAGATAAAGACAAACAACAATAAACTGACAACACTATGGCTACAGAAGATAAAGACAAACAACAATAAACTGACAACACTATGGCTACACAAGATAAGGACAAACAACAATAAACTGACAACACTATGGATACACAAGATAAAGACAAACAACAATAAACTGACAACACTATGGCTACACAAGATAAAGACAAACAATATTAAACGGACAACACTGTGGCTACACAAGATAAAGACAAGCAACAATAAACGGACAACACTATGGCTACACAAGATAAAGACAAACAACAATAAACGGACAACACTATGGCTACACAAGATAAGGACAAACAACAATAAACTGACAACACTATGGCTACACAAGATAAGGACAAACAACAATAAACTGACAACACTATGGATACACAAGATAAAGACAAACAACAATAAACTGACAACACTATGGCTACACAAGATAAAGACAAACAACAATAAACTGACAACACTATGGCTACACAAGATAAAGACAAACAACAATAAACGGACAACACTGTGGCTACACAAGATAAAGACAAACAATAATAAACTGTCAACACTATGGCTACTCAAGATAAAGACAAACAACAATAAACTGACAACACTGTGGCTACACAAGATAAAGACAAACAACAATAAACGGACAACACTGTGGCTACACAAGATAAGGACAAACAATAATAAACGGACAACACTATGGCTACACAAGACAAAGACAAACAACAATAAACGGACAACACTATGGCTACACAAGACAAAGACAAACAACAATAAACTGACAACTCTATGGCTACACAAGACAAAAACAAACAACAATAAACTGACAACACTATGGCTACACAAGATAAAGACAAACAACAATAAACTGACAACACTATGGCTACACAAGACAAAGACAAACAAAAATAAACTGACAACTCTATGGCTACACAAGACAAAGACAAACAACAATAAACTGACAACACTATGGCAACACAAGATAAAGACAAACAACAATAAACGGACAACACTATGGCTACACAAGATTAAGACAAACAACAATAAACTGACAACACTATGGCTACACAAGATAAAGACAAACAACAATAAACTGACAACACTATGGCTACACAAGATAAAGACAAACACCAATAAACTGACAACACTATGGCTACACAAGACAAAGACAAACAACAAAAAACTGACAACTCTATGGCTACACAAGACAAAAACAAACAACAATAAACTGACAACTCTATGGCTACACAAGACAAAGACAAACACCAATAAACTGACAACACTATGGCTGCACAAGACAAAGACAAACAACAATAAACTGACAACTCTGTGGCTACACAAGATAAAGACAAACACCAATAAACTGACAACACTATGGCTACATAAGACAAAGACAAACAACAATAAACTGACAACTCTATGGCTACACAAGATAAAGACAAACAACAATAAACTGACAACACTATGGCTACACAAGATAAAGACAAACAACAATAAACTGACAACACTATGGCTACACAAGATAAAGACAAACAACAATAAACTGACAACACTATGGCTACACAAGACAAAAACAAACAACAATAAACTGACAACACTATGGCTACACAAGATAAAGACAAACAACAATAAACTGACAACACTATGGCTACACAAGACAAAAACAAACAACAATAAACTGACAACACTATGGCTACACAAGACAAAAACAAACAACAATAAACTGACAACACTATGGCTACACAAGACAAAGACAAACAACAATAAACTGACAACTCTATGGCTACACAAGATAAAGACAAACAACAATAAACTGACAACACTATGGCTACACAAGATAAAGACAAACAACAATAAACTGACAACACTATGGCTACACAAGATAAAGACAAACAACAATAAACTGACAACACTATGGCTACACAAGATAAAGACAAACAATATTAAACGGACAACACTGTGGCTACACAAGATAAAGACAAGCAACAATAAACTGACAACACTATGGCTACACAAGACAAAGACAAACAACAATAAACTGACAACACTATGGCTACACAAGATAAGGAAAAACAACAATAAACTGACAACACTATGGCTACACAAGATAAAGACAAACAACAATAAACTGACAACACTATGGCTACACAAGATAAAGACAAACAACAATAAACTGACAACACTATGGCTACACAAGATAAAGACAAACAATATTAAACGGACAACACTGTGGCTACACAAGATAAAGACAAGCAACAATAAACTGACAACACTATGGCTACACAAGATAAAGACAAACAACAATAAACTGACAACACTATGGCTACACAAGATAAAGACAAACAACAATAAACTGACAACATTATGGCTACACAAGATAAAGACAAACAACAATAAACTGACAACACTGTAGCTACACAAGATAAAGACAAACAACAATAAACGGACAACACTGTGGCTACACAAGATAAGGACAAACAACAATAAACTGACAACACTATGGCTACACAAGATTAAGACAAACAACAATAAACTAACAACACTATGGCTACACAAGATAAAGACAAACAACAATAAACTGACAACACTATGGCTACACAAGATAAAGACAAACACCAATAAACTGACAACACTATGGCTACACAAGACAAAGACAAACAACAAAAAACTGACAACTCTATGGCTACACAAGACAAAAACAAACAACAATAAACTGACAACTCTGTGGCTACACAAGACAGAGACAAACAACAATAAACTGACAACTCTATGGCTACACAAGACAAAGACAAACACCAATAAACTGACAACACTATGGCTGCACAAGACAAAGACAAACAACAATAAACTGACAACTCTGTGGCTACACAAGATAAAGACAAACACCAATAAACTGACAACACTATGGCTACATAAGACAAAGACAAACAACAATAAACTGACAACTCTATGGCTACACAAGATAAAGACAAACAACAATAAACTGACAACACTATGGCTACACAAGATAAAGACAAACAACAATAAACTGACAACACTATGGCTACACAAGATAAAGACAAACAACAATAAACTGACAACACTATGGCTACACAAGATAAAGACAAACAAAAATAAACTGACAACACTATGGCTACACAAGATAAAGACAAACAACAATAAACTGACAACATTATGGCTACACAAGATAAAGACAAACAACAATAAACTGACAACACTGTGGCTACACAAGATAAAGACAAACAACAATAAACTGACAACACTATGGCTACACAAGATAAAGACAAACAACAATAAACTGACAACACTATGGCTACACAAGATAAAGACAAACAACAATAAACTGACAACATTATGGCTACACAAGATAAAGACAAACAACAATAAACTGACAACACTGTGGCTACACAAGATAAAGACAAACAACAATAAACGGACAACACTGTGGCTACACAAGATAAGGACAAACAACAATAAACTGACAACACTATGGCTACACAAGACAAAGACAAACAACAATAAACTGACAACTCTATGGCTACACAAGATTAAGACAAACAACAATAAACTGACAACCCTATGGCTACACAAGACAAAAACAAACAACAATAAACTGACAACACTATGGCTACACAAGATAAAGACAAACAACAATAAACTGACAACACTATGGCTACACAAGATAAAGACAAACAACAATAAACTGTCAACACTATGGCAACACAAGACAAAGACAAACAACAATAAACTGACAACACTATGGCTACACAAGATAAGGACAAACAACAATAAACTGACAACACTATGGCTACACAAGACAAAGACAAACAACAATAAACTGACAACACTATGGCTACACAAGATAAGGACAAACAACAATAAACTGACAACACTATGGCTACACAAGATTAAGACAAACAACAATAAACTGACAACACTATGGCTACACAAGATAAAGACAAACACCAATAAACTGACAACACTATGGCTACACAAGATAAAGACAAACACCAATAAACTGACAACACTATGGCTGCACAAGACAAAGACAAACAACAATAAACTGACAACTCTGTGGCTACACAAGATAAAGACAAACACCAATAAACTGACAACACTATGGCTACACAAGATAAAGACAAACAACAATAAACTGACAACTCTATGGCTACACAAAATAAAGACAAACAACAATAAACTGACAACACTTTGTCTACACAAGATAAAGACAAACAACAATAAACTGACAACACTATGGCTACACAAGATAAAGACAAACAACAATAAACTGACAACACTATGGCTACACAAGACAAAGACAAACAACAAAAAACTGACAACTCTATGGCTAGACAAGACAAAAACAAACAACAATAAACTGACAACTCTGTGGCTACACAAGACAGAGACAAACAACAATAAACTGACAACTCTATGGCTATACAAGACAAAGACAAACACCAATAAACTGACAACACTATGGCTGCACAAGACAAAGACAAACAACAATAAACTGACAACTCTGTGGCTACACAAGATAAAGACAAACACCAATAAACTGACAACACTATGGCTACACAAGATAAAGAAAAACAACAATAAACTGACAACACTATGGCTACACAAGACAAAGACAAACAACAATAAACTGACAACACTATGGCTACACAAGATAAAGACAAACAACAATAAACTGAATGGCTACACAAGACAAAGACAAACAACAATAAACTGACAACACTATGGCTACACAAGATAAAGACAAACAACAATAAACTGACAACACTGTGGCTACACAAGATAAAGACAAACAACAATAAACTGACAACACTATGGCTACACAAGATAAAGACAAACAACAATAAACTGACAACACTGTGGCTACACAAGATAAAGACACACACCAATAAACTGACAACACTATGGCTACACAAGATAAAGACAAACAACAATAAACTGACAACACTATGACTACACAAGACAAAAACAAACAACAATAAACTGACAACACTTTGGCAACACAAGATAAAGACAAACAACAATAAACTGACAACTCTATGGCTACACAAGATAAAGACAAACAACAATAAACTGACAACACTGTGGCTACACAAGATAAAGACAAACAACAATAAACTGACAACACTTTGGCAACACAAAATAAAGACAAGCAACAATAAACTGACAACTCTATGGCTACACAAGATAAAGACAAACAACAATAAACTGACAACACTGTGGCAACACAAGATAAAGACAAGCAACAATAAACTGACAACACTATGGCTACACAAGATGAAGACAAACAACAATAAACTGACAACACTTTGGCTACACAAGATAAAGACAAACAACAATAAACTGACAACACTATGGCTACACAAGATAAAGACAAACAACAATAAACTGACAACACTATGGCTACACAAGATAAAGACAAACAACAATAAACTGACAACACTGTGGCTATACAAGATAAAGACAAACAACAATA
This sequence comes from Mytilus trossulus, assembly GCF_036588685.1. Taxonomy (NCBI): domain Eukaryota; kingdom Metazoa; phylum Mollusca; class Bivalvia; order Mytilida; family Mytilidae; genus Mytilus; species Mytilus trossulus. The sequence goes on from NW_026963296.1 coordinate 2,729,671, forward strand.
AACTGACAACACTTTAGCTACACAAGATAAAGACAAACAACAATAAACTGACAACACTATGGCTACACAAATTAAAGACGAACAACAATAAACGAAACGAAACTAAAGACTGAGCATCACGAACCAACCAAAAAGTGTTATGATGCTCTCTGCATGTTATTACTAAAGACCGAGCATCACGAACCAACCAGAAAGTGTTATGATGCTCTCTGTGTGTTTTTGCCAGAGATACTATAAAGACTGAGCACCAAGCACCGACCAGAAAGTTTAATGATGCTCTCTGCGTGATATTGCCAGAGATACTAATTATTTATTGTTACTATATGAAATATTTGCCACTGGACGCCATGCAAAAACAAAATTAAACAACCAATCATTCAATTGAATATCAAAAAAATTTCAAATATATTCCATTTAAACATAAATTTACAATTACATTGCATTCATCGACATGCGTAAAACTAAAAGTTGTAAACTAAAAAGATATATCCAAAGAAAATTCAAAACAGAAAGTCCGTAATCAAATGGCAAAATCAAAATCTCAAGCACATAAAATGAAAGGATAACAACTGCAATATTCCTGTCTGGTACAGGCATCTTCTTATACAGAACATTGTAGATTAAACCTGGTTTTCTAGCTGATTTATGACTGTCACATAAAATTCCATTATATTGACAAAGATGTGTGAACAAAACAAACTGGCGTAACAGGTAAAAATGTAAAAAAGGGAGGTACAGCAGTCAACATTGTGACATCAACTGCATCACTATAAAAAAAAATTCAAATATGTAACAAAGAAACACAAAAAGGCGTATAGACAAAGAACATAAGCAAAGTTGAGAGACAAGAATATAAAAATTTACCATGGCACAATAACACAATGATTGGATGTATAAGTACAGAGCCACGTCAAATAGTGATCACCAAAAACAGACTAAACGGTTATGATGATGAACAACGTCAGTACCAAGAATCTATACTTCAAGACCATCGTCTATTATTTGTGAAGTTGAAGATTATTATATTTATTTACAAGTGCAAACACATCAAACGAATGGATAACATCTGACCTATATATCTGACTTTGTACAGGCATCTTATGTAGAAAAGGTTTGATAAAACCTGGTGTATAGCTTGCTAAACCTCTCACTTGTATGACAGTCGCATAAAATTCCATTGAATTGACAACGATATGATAACAAAACAAGAACTTCACCCTAGTCAAAAACTAAGACTGGGGTTAAGTTTGATTTATAAACAAATTCCACACAAGGCATGCAAGATGCTTAGATTATAATGCACAAGGGAACTTAATAATTTGCGAATATAATTTATAGTTAGGATGCTTAGATTACAAGTGCACAAGGGGACTTAATAATTTACAAATATACGTTATAATTAGGAGTACCTGCAGTTCCACTGTAACCTGTAATAGTGATTTGGTAGTTAGTGCTTTCATTCCCAACGTATATTGTATCATAGACGGCATATGCTGAAATCCTATTAATATCTTCTAGTTCAAATCGGACTTTATAGGAATTATCTTGTCGAAGAATGTAATGGAGATTGTCATTTCCTTTTGAAATAGATAATAATTTATTGATTATAAGTGGACAAATTCTGTCAATAGTTTTGTATATTTACATATTCATGTTCACTAAAATAGAATGTTTAGATAGTAGGCAATCAGCTAAGAACTAAAAGACACTTAGACGTATATAAATAGTTTCAAACCATGTATTATTGCGAAACAATGTGCGAAGTTCCTTTTTTCCAATGCATTACTTCGAATCACCAGAGATTAAGTCCTAGACAAATTCTTAATCTATTATGCAAAAAAAAAAAATGCAATCAAAACAGAGTTTCCTTGAAGATACAACAAACATATATGGAACTAAGGAGAACCACTGAAAAACACGCTATTATCAGGGATTTATTTTTGCGATTTTTAGTCAATATTGTTCTTGCTGTTTAATATTTGCATTTGAATTGTTCGTCTGTTATTTTTCTAAAGAAATTAATGAAGCACCAATAAGATAAAACGAGTGTTCATATTAAAATGAATGCAAATTAAGTCATGTAAGTCTAGGAGCAAAATAAGCTAACAAAATTGATATTCTATGAAACTACTGTTCGAGATATTAAAAGATGAGAAAAAGCTGGCTCTAACTTATATTAAGCATTGACTTTACATTTGTACTTGGGTTTCACATCGTAGACAGTTGCTTAATTATTGTAAAATATCCTTTTGTGATCTATTAAAGTTGTTTATGAAAAGAAAAGGGGGTAATATGGGTCAAAACGTGTAACCTACATAGTAGGAAAAACAAAAGGAATCCAAACATCTAAAATCCAAAATCTGACGAAATAACATAAAATACCCATATTTTCGCCGAAAGTTTTTAATACATTTTGATGTTTGATTGTTGTTGTTTTGTACTTTTGAGAATGTTGTCTTGCAACCGTCCGTATTGAGATATTTTATTCATTTACCACTGTATAGACTCTTTTTGATAATTTGTTAGGCTAACATCATAAAACAAATGCGTCTGTAGTTGAACACTTTTGTTTTAAAGATTATCTCCTAACCTGTACAGCAAGTTAACTTGATAACCAGTCATTTGGACTGGTCAAAGTTAACCTGTGACCGAATATAGGACTGCTCTGACCAGTCCTAGGACCAAAATCTAGTTAACTTGAAAAGCGGACTTGGTCCTAGGACTGTTTTTATGTCTGCCAAAAAGTTAACTTGGAAACAGGTCCGCTATTGATATAAGTTAACTTCGAACCAGTCCTGTCATAAAGTTAAAATAAGTTAACTTCGGAACCAGTCCTGTCATAAAGTTAACATAAGTTAACTTGGAAACCGGTCCTGCCACAAAGTTAACTTCTGCTTGGACAAATCCGATCAAAACCAGGCCTGTTCCCAAGTTAACTTTTGACTGGTCTGCTCAACACTAAGTTAACTTGTAACCAGGACCGCTCTTCGTTGATTTAAAAACAAATATTTTTAATATCTTTGTTTCGTAGTATAAACATCGAAAATAAAGTAATTTGAAAATTAATACTTCCGTTTTATGAACAGGATTAAATACAAATATTTGAAAATAAGTACGCACAGAACGTAACACAAATGAATCTGTGATCTGACAATCTATCTATTATAAAAACGATATCGGTTACAATGATAACAGGCACTGAATATATATATATATTCCGAGATCAAATTCAATCATATTATGTATATTTTTGAAAAGAAGTATATTTGATGTTAGGTGTATACGTCCTTGTTAGTTATACATCCTTGAACTATGCAGCCACAATCAGCAATAGTTTAATTCATTTAAATAATGACTACAAATTTTTGTTCGCCTAAATTAAGGGTGCAAGCATGTCCTCTTTTTACTCAAAATACTGATAGTAACAAAATTTCAGTAGTTTTGATGCCTCCAGTTGACTTGTATAACAAAATTATTTGACCGCATTACCAAAAACTGACCATATGTGAACTTTAAATTGTAAATCTATATACCAGCATAGTAAATCAGCCTCATTTTTAATGTCAGGATTCAATGTATAATACAATCATGACAATGGACAGCAATATTGCAATATAATAACAACAAATTTTGGTTCGCCTAAATTAAGGGTGCTAGCATGTCCCCTTTTTACTTATAATACTGATACGTAACAAAATTTCAGTAGTTTTGAAGCCTCCTGTTGACTTGTACAACAAAATTATTTGACCGCATCCACCAAAACTGACCATATATGCACTTTAATTTGTAATGGACAGCAATATTGCAATATAATAACAACAAATTTTTGTTCACATCAATTTAGGATAACAGAATGTCCTCATTTTATTCAAAATATTGATACGTAACAAAATTTCAGTACTGTTGATACCTCCAGTTGACTTGTACAACAAAATTATTTGACCGCATCCACCAAAACTGACCTTAATATGCTTTCATTCACGCATTGGCATTTGGTAAAATTAAGCTCTTTCAAACAATGTAGGATACGATAACGACTTTACTATTAACATGTGTCCATGAAAAGCATATACCACTATAAAACAAAACCATCCATGCAAAACCATCCAAAAAAAAAATGACAGAACAAACATTGTATCAAAGTTTTATCATCGCCAAAACAAGAGTGGCAAAACCCATAATTCGAAAATGAACTGAAAACGCCATTGCTAAAAAAAGAAAAAGACCAACAAACAAACAATATTACACAAACATCATAAAAAACTAAAGCCTAAGCAACACGAACCCCACCACAGCTGGGGGTGATCTCATGGGCTCTGGATGGGTAAGGTGATTCTGTACCACATTGGATACCCGTCGTGATGCTCATCTTAGTACAAGATCTCATGGGCTCTGGATGGGTAAGGTGATCCTGTACCACATTGGATACCCGTCGTGATGCTCATCTTAGTACAAACCCGATTATCAATCTTATTCGGTAGGTCACATTTTTCAAGCGGACGGAATTGTAGTTACGACATAGGGAAAATATCCGATGTCTTCTGCGAGGCGGATCTTCCATAACGGTGAACCAACTTGTGATTAGGTCCGTAAAATTTAAGAAGAGATGATTTCGTCAACATTTGGAAATCTTGGTTCGATAGTTTCCTTGTGAGCTGCAACCCTCTATCAAGGAAACCGTGATAAGAAACACAAGACCGGGAAAATCGTGTCAATTGAGAGATATATACTCCGTATACAAGCGCTACTTGAACGTTGCTACATAGAAATGGAAAGTTCAGAATTGGGAAGCTGTAATAATCTCTATTGTCGTAAATTTTTGTTTTTAACCGAGGAAAAAAGAAAAGAAGTAAGCAGTATTCTTTATCTTTGCTATTCTCTCATTTAACGATTCAGAGTTTGGTTACTATGTTGAACGTATCTATTCTATCGAATACTATGTTCATTTGACGCAAATGTGACCTCATCACTTTAATTGTAATAGTTTGTTTTAGGGCCATGATTGTGATATTGTTTAACTAGTTTTACGAATTTGTCAATTACATGTTTAGCTTAGAGCGTTCCTTACGTCTAAATTCATGACAAATTTGTTTGACACATTGAAGTCTCTATAACTTAGTCTAATTAAGTTTTTGTATAATTGTGTGATGTTGCTATTAATGATGAATTGATTTTGTTCGTTGCCTTTGCAGTGTTTAAAGTCACGTTAAAACATGTTTACGACTCAAAGCAGGACAACTGGCATTGCTTGTCAAATAGACCAGGATCAAACATACCTAAATACGAAAGAGATTTAAGACGTCAAAGTTGACAGATACAAATGATCACTGCCGTATACGGTGCAGAACATGTTTACATCTTTACGACTGACATTGTTTGTCGAAAAGAAAAGGATCAAATGTTCCTCGTTACGAAAGAGGGTCAACACGCCAAAGTTGACACATACAAGTGATAAGTAAAATACGTTCAACCATTAAGACCACTCTGTTACTGAGGTACATATTGCCCAATCAGTCTTCGTCTAGTAGCATGTGCTTGCTACTGACAAGATATTATTATTATTTTTATCAATCAAGAGAAACGTACGCATTTAATATATATAGTGTGCTTTTTTTAAATTCCGAATGAGTGATATCAATGCTCTTCAACTTCGTACGTTATTTGGCCTTTTTAACTTTTTTGGATTCGAGCGTCACTGATGAGTCTTTTGTAGACGAAACGCGCGTCTGGCGTATATACTAAATCTAGTCCTGGTATCTATGATGAGTTTATTTATAAAGTTTTTACTTTTTTTGCGTTTATCACATGGTAAAGACTAAAATCTATCACGTGTTTGATTAATGTAAATAGAGAAAAAGTAATATTTTTTAAAAAGCTAGTCGTCTCTTAGCTGATGAAAATGGAAAATGTTCTCGCTTTGTAGATTAATTCATTCAAAATAGCCTTCCATATCAATCAACAAAGTTACACGTAAGGTCACATGTTATAAGGTATTATATCGTTTATCGTATGGTGTGTCTACAAATCTCCAGAAGATTCGGCTATTAATAGATACATTGTAAAAATACCATGATTTATGACCAGGCAAAATCGAATTGCTTAAATAGAGAGGACAATTCCGATACTCTACGGGATTGAAAGACATTTATTAGGTTTGGATTGTCATAACCAATCAACACATTTTTAATTATTCGCGTCTCGTTATATCTTCCAATCAGGTACTGAAAGCATTAAAACCCGCAGAATGTTCATCGCTCAATTATTAATAATGTCTCCTAGGAGACGTTAATGATAAGCCATAGCTATGGCAAACCGTTTTTATATTTAATCTATTTTCAAATATCTTTTAAAGTTAAAAAGATATCTCTAAAACTAAATAAGATATCTTGTTAAGTAATTGAGATATCTTATAAATTAAACTAGATATATATTATGTATTAGAGGCTGCATCTAAACCTATAATTTTTTACGCAATGTAGTACTATGATCTTAAAACACTTACCCTTGGTGGCTCCTGCATTTGGATAACTACAAATTAATCTTATGTATGTGCTTCAGCCACAACGAGGACTATAATTTAGTAATTCATTTTTAAGTATTAGTTTATGCTTCTGTTGTAAAATGTTGATTTTTTTTATATTTCTGTGAAGAGGCTTGAGTGTCCTTTAAAGCACCTGCCCTTGGTGCCATGAATCCTGCATATGAGCAACAATACTATTTACTCATATTGATCAGTCACGAGGAAGGACTTAACTCAAAAGTTATTTTTTCTATAATGGATATGCTGCTTCTGGTGCACGGTCGATAATAACTAAAAATACAGGTTTTGATATGTGACAACATGTATTATAAATCAATTTATATTTCATGTTTTTTGTCAAACGTTTTTCTATTTTTATTTTTGTTAATTGTCTATTGCAATTGTGTGATAAAGAATCAATGTACTGATTCTGCCCGTAATGGGCCCACTATTAGAAATAAAATATATCTTATCTTATCTTATTTGTATAGAATAAAATATGTTATACAAAAGTCTAATAATATATCTTATTTAGGTTATAAGATATGGTATTTGTTCAAGAAAGATCTCTTATTAACTTTATTAGAAATCTTGTATATTTTTTGTATTCAAGATATCTTGTAAACTAAAAAAATGAAATTGAGAAGGGAAATGGGGAATGTGTCAAAGAGACAACAGCCCGACCATAGAACAACCGACAGCAGAAGGTCACCAACAGGTCTTCAATGCAGCGAAAAATTTCCGCACCTAAGGCGTCCTTCAGCTGGCCCCTTAAACAAATATATATACTAGTTCAGTGATGATAAACGACATAAGAAACGACGCAAGAAACTAAAATTAAAAATAATACAAGACTAATAAAGGCTTAAGGCTTCTGACTTGGGACAGGCGCAAAAATTAAGATTCAGTAAATAAGTTATACTTCCAGATAAATAAGATATCTATATAGATAAATAAATAACATACAAGGTTGATAAGATTTATTTAAAATTAAATTAGATATCTTTTTAATTATATAAGATATTTTATTAAAGGTAAAAATATTGCAAATTCAAATGACCTACCTAGCCAATGTTCCCCTGCTATGTATCAAAATCCAGTTTTGTATTAATTCCAACTCCTATAGAAATTCACTTTTCCATTGTATAGTCTTTGGATTGTCTATAAATACAAGTTATTGTAAATATAAACTAATCTCCTGAGACAACAACTTGTTTTCAAATTTGAATCTGAACAGTTCTGAACAGATTTATCAGCAAATTTTTCAGTCATTTTCTGTCTTTCGGTAAATTTTTTGACTTATCCACTGCGGCAAATCAAGAACTCTTCGTTTTCGTATTGTTTATTAATGTATTTCTCTGTCCTGAATGGTCCTGTATTGATTTGTATTGTCATGCAATGCTGTCTTTTTAATGTTTTATTCAGCACTGCCATAATAACGCGACGTTTGGCTAGCCATAAAACAAGGTTAAACCTAACATTTCTTTTCTTAAAAATGAAGTACAAAGTCAGGAAAATGTCAATTGTTATTATGTAGTTCGTTTCTGTGTGTGTGTTATATTGTCGTTTGTTTTTTTGTTGCACTTCAGTGTTCATGTTGTTTTGATGTTTTCCTCATATAGTCCATGTGTTTCCCTCGGTTTTAGTTTGTGACCCGTATTTGTTTTCTCTTAATCGATGTATGGCTTTCGAACAGCGGTATACTACTGTTGCCTTTATTTTTACAATTCTTTGCGGGAAAATTACTTAATAATTTTCTGTTCAACCTTTTAAATGATTTTAAAAACAAAATAACCGTTTCAAATAAAGTTTATTAGCTGGTGAAACAGAATAAATTTATAAATGAGGTTTCAAAATGGATAATTTTATTTGCAAACATAACTTTTTCTAGTGTTTTTGTAGAGCAAAATAATGCAATTAATTGTATAGATTGACGAGAGATTTGATAATATATAGTTATCATTATTTCTTAATATTCACATCTTTATCATTATATAATAAAACTAAAGAAACATACCAAATAACTCCAAAATTAAACATATCTGAAATTGGGAAACCTTAAAACCTGACCAAACCAATTTCAAATACTCTACTTAATCAACCAACGGAACAGGTTAAAAATAACTGTCATATTTCAGAATGGATTCAGGTATTTTCTGAAGAAAACAAGGCATAACAAAATAATTCTTTTTTCGCAATAGGTGATACGTCATTGATTTTCAAAAAAAGACAAGTAATATTGGTAGTCTGTGGACGGTCATCTATTAACGTTAGCTCTGATAAAGATCAGAATAATGCTCTGCATAAAATACATAAAGGTCAGCTATCCAAATATAAGACCAACACGAAAATAAAAGACGGGATAGAAAACACTCATTATAGATACCAAGCTTCAAATTGTGTACGCCTGTAAAATGTGTTAATAGAGCTGAGAAAACCAAGAATGACAAAAGTATTGCCAACACCTTGCAATTATTCAAAACTGTGATTTAAATGGCGCTATAAATACACACAAACCGTCGATTAACTTGTTTTCTTCCAGCCATTAAGAAATGTATATGTTACAATGATAAACACTGCTAAGTATGAATGCAAGGACAAACCTATACTTACAGATAGCAAATTGAGGAAAAAAAATAAGATCACATTAGGATTCAGAGCCAAAAGCTTCTATCTGCATTTTTCATTGTTTCGAGAAAATCTAGTTTTTAAGAGGAAAAGAAATGATCACATTACAATGTGGTGTCACATTGCATACCATAGGATCGGCATGTCTTGCTCCGCTAGTTAATATAATACCTCAAAGCTTTTGTAATAGGTTATACATCATTCATTTTCTTATTTGTAATCATTAGAAAAGTACGTAAGGAATGACTGTAATTTTTTTTCTGTCTATGAAGAAATAACAATAAATTTGGTGCACACTGAATTACGTGCGTAGTGGGTTATTTAACAGTGTGCACCACATTTTTTAAATTATTTCATATAGACAGAAAAAATATTACAGTCATTTCTTATAATTTAATTCTCAATTCCATTTTAAAAAACGTAGAAAACCATGAAAAAACTTCGATGACGTCACGGTCACATGACTAAATTATGTCTATGGGCTGATAACAAAATAACGTCAGCGCATCAGAAGACGGGTAACATCCAAAATTAAAGTATTTCAAAATACTACATCTATCCGTAGAAAGTATAGTAAAATTACTGCATATCCAGGGTATTTTGGCGATAAAATAAAGGAACCAGCTGAGGCTCACCTCCGGTTGCGGGATTTTCACGCTGCATTGAAGAATCATTTTTGTTCTACGGCAGTTACCTGCGCTTTCCTTGGTTGTTATCTGTTTCACATATTCCAAATTTCCATTCTCAATTTTATTCCAAAACATATATGAATCAACATTTCTTAGGTTTATACGACCTTTGAAATATATAGAAATATATGGACTCTATTACGTGTGAAGAGCCAAACGTTTTAGCATGACCAAGTCTTCTGTTTTAACATTTTAGATATTTCTCTAGAACTAAAAACTTTAAAAATTTTCAAAGGAGAATTAAGTAAAACATACAGTCAAAAGTAATACATTGTAGTAAACGGCTGTCAAAAGTCAAAAATCGATTTAAATTACACAGTTAAGGAAAAAAAACTTAAAATTGACACTCATAATTTTTAACTACCCTCTTCATGCTCTTTCTCTTACTTTCTAAAAAATAAGTGGATCCGCCACTGCAGTAGCAAATTGTCAGTAGAAACGTATAATCATATATGAAACTGTTTTAAGTGTACACACATTATTCTATGCCGTTTTGAAAGCACAAAATCCAAACCTTCCATCTTCAGGGTTTGATAGTGGTCGACCTTGAGATCTGACGTATACACTGAAAATCAGATCGGCTTAAAGATGTATCGGTCGTCTCCTTAAAAGTGATTTGCAGACATCAAAGGATACAACTATTTTGAAATTCAACTTGAAAGCTCTAAAAAACGATCACGCAAACCGTAAAATGAAAATATATGTAAACAAAGCTGCAACGGTAAGCACTTGATAAGGAATGCATTGTAAAAATCTGTCTAAATTGAATCATTGCAGTGTCGATTATTAACTTCAAAATTTAATGTTGACAATTTTTTATGATGAATTGAAGTCCATTCTGAAAGACGAAAAAGAATGTTTTTCAAATCTAACCATTCAAGACTTAGAAGAAGATGATTTTGGTAAAGATGGCGATGAAGTTACAATGGTTTGTCTATACTTCGTGTTGTTGGTATCATTGTTCATGCGCATGCGCATGCGTTTCTGGTTTACACTTTGCCTTTAAAGGATGTTCGCTCCTCTTGATTTATAATGTTTGCGGAAAACTAGGAATCCTTTGGTTATATTCATGTAGAGCTATTAAACAAAATAGCCCATCAACTCTTTTTTCTCTCTCCATAATTTGATTATATATAGTTCAAATTTTATATTTAAAATTCTCTTAAAAAAAGGTGCCAATTTTAACTGTATTAAAAATATGAAAATTTAAGAACCGAATTTGCAATGGCTTTAAACTCGAAAACATTTTCTTCTGCCTATTAGTTTCTTTATTTATATGCATGTACTATCAATGTATAACAATCTTTTAAAATGCGTGTTATTTTGAAACAGAGTAGCGAACTTCCTTAAACCAACAAATTATCGTGTTTTTGTTTAACGACTGTCCTCGGTATATATTGCAGTATGTATTTTCTGGATCCTTTTCGAAATATCTATTTCGATTCCGTACGCATGCTTGTGATATCTTCCGGTTTTTCGTAAGTTGTCAATGAACATAACCGGGAAAGAAAATTTGGGAATCCCAATGGCAACAATTCACACTAAAGAAGGCACGCATTGTTTGATTTGTAGTTTTAATAATAACAGGGCTTATCTCTGTACCAAGTGTTTATTTTAATAGTGTTGTAGAAACTGGAACCCCGGATGCAGAACGTTACGAGCCAGATCAATAGCAGGTTCTCTACAAGGCTGCTGACAAATATATATTTACCAAAAAGCAACAGTGATCAAAAGGAAAACACAAGTGATAACACTGAAAAACCGAATGACAGTCTTAAATACTCCCGGGATATTTCATTTTTATTCATTGCGGCATCAACTATGTCCTATATTGGATATTTGTTAACTGTGATCAGCTTTTTAATTGATTTTATCAATCCAGACACTACAAGTTCCTTTAAATCTGTGTCGGCCATTTTGTACAGAGAATTTTTCATAAGTAGTGCGGGAAATCCTGTCCTTTATCTGTTTCTGGAAAGACAGTTCAGAGTGGAATGTAAAAATGTTTATTCAAAATTCTTTGGAAAATGTTGTTGGAGCAAGGAAATAACGATTACCGTATAAATGTCTTCAGAGCAGGAACATTACTACAACTGACCATGCAAGGGCTGTATAGCCAGTCAATGTAGTTTAAAACTTTCGCAATCATCATAACTATTACCGTATAACTGCCGTCAGAGCAAGAACATAACTACAACCCACCGTGCAAGGGCTGTATAGCCAGTCAATGTAGTCTAAAACTTTCACCATCATCATAACTATTACCGTATAAATGCCGTCAGAGCAAGAACATAACTACAACCCACCGTGCAAGGGCTGTTTAGCCAGTCAAGGTAGTCTAAAACTTTCACCATCATCATAACTATTACCGTACAAATGTCGTCAGAGTAAAAACATAGCTACAGCCGACCGTACAAGGGCTGTATAGCCAGTCAAAGTCGTTAGAAACTTCCACCATCATCATAACTATTAACGTATAAATGCCGTCAGAGCAAGATAATAACTACAACCGACCGTACAAGGGCTATATAGCCAGTCAATGTCGTTAAAAACTTCCACCATCAACATAACTATGACCGTATAAATCTAAAATCTTATTCTATCAAAACTGGATAACTCATAACAAGATCAGAGTTCTATCTTTTGATCAGTTGGTAATGGTCCATAACATAAATTGTAAGTGTTCTCATATAATTGTAAGTGCTTCTATCTGTCAATATTAAAGTCAATAGACAACTGTCGAGTTCGTCAATTCCGTCAATTTTTTTGATTTTAGAGAACATCATTCGTGTGTTTATGGGCGTCGTTCAAAATTACGAACAATGAACAACTATCTAGATCGAATGACGATCACGAAGACGCTTGGTGAACTTTAATAAAAACAACTCGAAAGAGGTCTACTTTATCTGTTATTTTAATGGCTATTTCGTTCTGTCGATTTTGTAAATAATTATATCTGACACACTTCAAGTAAAATTAAGACGGGTTATATCGTTTGATTATTGATAAACTAAAATTTGTAATCGTGTAAAAGTATGTTGGTTTTTTTTAAGTGCCGGATTAAAAAAAGTTACTTTACTTTTCTTTTCCGAAAGTACTGCTACACTTTTTAAACTTTTTTCATGTTTCATTTTTTTACCGAAACAACGCACTACACGAAGGAGCTTAGTGTTTGCCATCATCGACGAGAATATAAAATACAATAGAATGTGACAAGTTTATTATGTTAAAAAGACTAATCAAACCTGAATTATCCCAAGTTTTAATAAAATGTGGTTTAAGGCATAAAGTAATGGCTTATGTTATGTTATCATTTATCCTGATTTAAATGCAATCTATAGAGAATACAAACATCTAATTCGTGCTTTAATGTAAATAAAAGTATTACTTTATACTTTTCTATCTTTCGTTATTTTCAAAGTGTAAGCAATGAACAACTCTCCGTGTATTAGGGTAACATAAATACCGTTTACTCAGACGTTCTTTGACATAACCTATGCCAAGCCGTTCTCGTCAAAACTATATTTAAACCTTTTTTTCGAAAAAATTACACATTGAGAATTAAAAAAAGCACATTGAGATTTAAAAACATAAAATAACACAATGAGAAATCGAAATTACACACAGAGATTTTAAATTTACACACTGAGATTTAAAAAAATAAAAAAACACACACTGAGAACTCAAAATTACACACTGAGATTTTAAAAAGACACACTGAGATTTTAAAAAGACACATTGAGATGAAATAAATTGAAAAACACACACTGAGAATTGTTAATTACACACTTAGATTTCAAAAATACACACTGAGATTGATATGCAAATTACTAATGAATATTCATGATATGAATAATTCAACAGATTAATATCTTGATCTCTGGAACTCTTGTCATCATAATGAAATGCGATTCCTTCAAACAACATTCGTAATAAATTTCAAGACTTAACATCGTTTTTTGCTTACTCATATTCATAAGTTTGTTGTTATAATTCAGATTATTAGTACCAGTGTATCGGGATTTTTTTTTACCTAAAATTGTTTAAGCATGGGTCCCTCTGGGGTCCCTTTTCAAGTCTTCCAACTGTTACCCTCATTTCGCAAGGTAATCTTTTATATTTTTGTTACGTTTATATGATATAATAGGCATTTGAGTAAAAATTTCACTGCATCGTTTGTCTTTTTGCAGTTTGTTCCAATATTTTCTTATAATTTTAATAAAGTTTTTCACCATTTGGTTATATTTTGTAATAAGAGTAAGTGGATATTTTTTTTGTTCTTGTATTTATAAAGTTTTTTTATAAATAATTTAGAACCAAATCGAAGAACTAACGAGTTCTGTCCCCTAGTTGTTTTAAGCTTGTAATATATTCAGATTAAGTATGCTTATTAGATATATGCGCATAAACAGTGTGCAAAAATCTCAGTGTGTAATTCTAAATTCTCAGTGTGTAATTTCAAATTTTCAGTGTGTGTTTTTCAGTTTATTTAATCTCAGAGTGTATTTTTGAAATCTCAGTGTGTAATTTTTAATTCTCAGTGTGTGTTTTCATTTTTGTAATCTCAGTGTGTAATTTTAAAATCTCATTGTGTAATTTCGATTTCTCAGTGTGTTATTTTAGGTTTTTAATCTCAGTGTTTTTTTTAATTCTCAGTGTGTAATTTTTTCGGAAAAAAAGGGTTTAAACATGGTTTTGACGAGAACGGCTTGCCATTATAACCCTGGTTCATCAACTTGCTGCTTAGATACTGAATAGTAACGTTTAAATCTTGATTAGCACCTGAAAGGTCTCGAATATCAAATGAGTTTGGAAATGTGTATCATATAGCCTGGTGAAGCTGGTATATTGCTTCTACGATTGGGGAAAATTGAACATTTAAAAATTAAAGTTTGTCATATAATCTGGTACTAAGGTAACCGTTTATACCTTATTCGAGATGTAAGTCTAAAATGAAGCGGAAGAAGATATGTCTATTTTGTCTTTACTGTCTTGTTAAGGAGAATAAAGAAATGGAAACCAACGAAAAAAGGATGGATTGTTATATATATAATGTGAATTTAAATGCTCTGGCTTCATTGATCTTCTTGTTTTTGACAAGTGTCTGAAAGAACTATAAGTCATAGGAAAATACAAAGGGATCGAAAAGGAGAGGCACACAGTTCGTTCAAATAGGAACGCCGGTAATTTGTTGAAAAAGACGACCTCAAAATTCACAAATATGTTATCAATAAAACCAGCATACTGCATACTTGGTCCTCTATGTAGTATGATTTACCTTTCTGTTCACAATTTAGGTAACAGGGCGTTGCAAAATTCAAAGTTTCGATAAATTATTTTCAGAGAAAGATCTAAGTTTTTATCAATTAATTTCAGACAAAGATCGATAACCAGTTATCTATGTTGTGTCTTTTGTACTATTATTTGTCTTTTTTTCGATCACTGAGTTTGATTGTCCCTGTGGTATCTTTTGCCCCTCTTTAAGAATTATCCAGAAGTTCTTCAGAGTTAATTTAGAATCCATATATGGTTAAAACCACTACGTAAGTAAACAGTTTCGCAGTATTTCACTGCTGACAGAAGTTTTGTCAATCTTATTGACAGTTACTTTGAAGAACATGCAGATGAGCCTTCAAAGTATCATTGTGTGTATGAATGTTTGTGAAGAGTAGGTATCCAATACAAACATATTTGGTCCCCGTAATTTCCGTTCAATGTAAATTTTCATTGAAGCCATGAGATATTACTGATCCACCAAATTCACGTTTTTTATTAGATGCCTGATTGCATTTGCCCGTTATAAAAAAAAAGAGTGTTTAGATCACTTTCTCGTCGTTTGGCCCATGCTCTGGCTTAATCCTCATCATAATCCATATCTTTGAAGTTATGGTTTCAATTGATGTGTTTTTAAACTTGAAACCATTTATTATATTCTAAGTAGATGAAGAGGAGCTTTAAATATGAGGCAACAAAGATGTTACTTCTTTGTTATAACTAACGTTGGTGATGTTGATGGCATCGATTCATTGTAATATTTCTGATATTACTGGTTTAAAAAGATTGTAAAAAAACAATATTACAAATTAAACTGACCAATATTAGCAGGCACTGGCTATCTCTGAGTGAAAGAAGATCCAAACATAAAGTTATTTAATTTCATGATATGTTGCATGATCAAGCTTCTAATTACCTTTGTAGTCGCGTACCTCAACAACTTTATAACTATAATACTAGAAGGGCATGTAATGTTCAAAATGTGAACTGTAGAACTTCTCCTCATCAAAATTCCTTCCTACCATCTGGTGTTCGTGAATGGAACAGCCTACCACTAGAGATATTAGATGTAAGATATCAAAACTTACACTTACTAATCATATAAATCGAGATACTAAGAAAGTCCCTACATATTATAATACTGGCTGTAGAAACGGCCAATTACTTCACGCCAGACTCCGATTGAACTGCAGTGGCCAAAATAATCACCTTTTCCAGAGAAAAAAACGTAATGTTCTTTCCTGACTCTGTATATGTGGGCAAGTTGAGAGCAGCAAACACTATCTGCTAGAATGTTATTATTACAGACTCAATAGGACACGAACCTATTCTACACTACCAAGATATAATATACAAACATTATTATTAGGTACATGTAGTGAACTCATCAGTGATAACGAAAACGGAAATATTTTCAAAGTTGTACCAACATTAAGAGTAATGTTTTGCCCATGACTACACTTATTTTCGTTTTTAGCATTTAATAAGCCAGTTACATTAAACTCTGTAGGATGGACTGGAAAAATTGCCTTCTCCTTCAATATTATGATTGCAGCCATATGGTATGGCAGTACTTAGTTCTCTTATCCCGAAATTTTCTCTATCACTTTGGAAGGGAGTTCTTAGTATAATGCTATTGTGTGGTTAGTGATTTTCTTGATGATGTCTATTTTCATAGATAACAAAATATAATGTCCAGTTGCTTCGATTTGTTATGCAGAACCATGAACTATGGGTCTTTATTAAACAGACCAGTGCTTATTCATTCATTTACACAAAGTTTGAATAACTAAGCCTTTTCTACCACAGGAATATATTACCTTTGCTGTATTTGGCAAAACATTTGTTGGTCCTCAATGCTCAACTTTGTTCTTTATTTAGCATTTTTAACATTTGTTTATTTGAGCGTCAATGATAAGTCTTTTGTAGACGAAACGTGCGTCTGCCGCAAATACAAAATGTCAATTCTGGTATCTATGATGAATTTTTTTGTCGAGTGTCATCAACATTAAGTAGCACACACAAAGAACACTCAAATACTGAAAAGACAGGGGCTCAAAGGATTGTGTTTACTTAGAAGTTTTTTCCTTAAGGAATGTTTTAAAGTGATAACTATGTTATAACTTATTTTCTACACAATGAATCGAATATACCAAGTCACGAGTGTAAAATGTTATTTCCCATTTCTAAAATGTGTTTGAACTTTTTATTTTGACATTTCATAGAGGACTTTTCGTTTTGAATTTCTTTTGGTGTTCGGTATTTTTGCTATTTTCTTTATACAGAAGGATCATTTGTGACCCTAATATCAAAAGAGCTAGAAAACCAAAATTAAAAGCAATTTAAAAGAGCATTAAAACAGACAGTAACGAAAAACTGTACAAAGTACGGCAACGCAAATCTACACTTTACACATAATAAGTGTAATTTACTTATGTATCTTTGAAAATGTGCATATTTTGGGCTTACTATTCGTGCAATCCATTAGAAGACGATATTTTGTTACTTGTCGAGCACATATTTTACTTGACAAATCTACTTGAATAAGAAAGCTATACGAGTTTTAATAGTGACTATGTAAATTTTGTATATTTTTTATGATTTTTTTACCTAGTAGACAAATTACAGAATTTGACAGAAATGAACCAAACTAACGAAAAACCTGGCATTTTGCAAGATCAATAAACAATTGAGATACATTGTAGCTGCAGGGTTTTATGAAATTTCAACTTGATTTGAAAAAGTTATAAAAGGTTTAAATGCTTACCAGTCGCGACTAAATTTCAACTTCGAGACCGGTCAAGATCCACCTAGTCTGTTCTAGATTTTGTCTAGTACAATTTCAAACTATACCAATGTTATCAAGTACTCAATCAGACTCATTGAGTAAAATCGAGACCAAAGTCGCATACAGTTCAGTACGGTTAATTCAACGAAAGCATACTCGGTTTACAATGTATAAGGAATTGTTCTACACTAATGTCCAAGCATCAACACGATTTCAACAAGCGTTAAATCGAACAAAGATACAGATCAAAGCACTGAAAATAGATTTGTATTTATTAAGTTGATAAACACAAATGTATTTAACAATGCACATGCATGCTTAAATACAAAATATATATAAAATACATATTCTGCAACATTAATATACATCCAATATTCTTCATAAAAACTAAGAACTGCAAACACACAAACAAAAATGTGTTTTCAGGTTTATTCAACGATACTAATATGATATAAAATATAGAAACAAGATGAAATTAACTCGTTTTGAGCGACATTTCGGCACACCAAATGGGATTAATCAATGTCGGTCCCTAATCAGAATTAGCTGTACATGTGTTTAAAGAGGAAAATCATTCATACACGTGCTTTCTTTTATTATAGACATTTTTTTCGAAATCCATGATAAGCTTACAAAACTAAACTTTTCACTTATGCTTTAAATGTTATAAATATATCGAAGTCCGTTCCTTTAATCAAATGAAATGTGGGGTCTATTTAAAAAATCTGAGTCCAATATATAATTAGAAATGATTGTTTTCATAAATAAAATTAAATGGATATAAACAAAAAATGTACTAAAAAGTAAAATCACAAAAATACTAAACTCCATAGAAAATTCAAAATGGAAAGTCACTAGTCAAATGACAAACTGAAAATCGCAAACGCATCACACGACTGGCTTACAACTGTCAAATTCATGACTCGCATTGGTTCAGGCATTCTAGACATCAAGAGAGGAGTATACAGACTAAAACAATAGATAGAATAAAACATACAGTCAGAGCAGAATTAATGTATTATATTTTGACGCTACAAGATTTAAACATATAAAACGGTTGAATAAACTTTTTTTCAGATGAGCAACTCGGGCTACTACTTGATTTTTTCTTGTAAATTAGATTGATGTACTTTCCAATCTATTTTTACAGTTCATGATTTTTCCCTGACTTTCCAAATATATGTTTACATATATACATATTTTATGGACAACGTGGACAAAAAAACTTTTCAATATACATATATAGGTTTTAATTAATCCTTTTCGTGCAGTTGTGAACGAATACTCTATCCTCAGACGTAACTTCCGTGTTTTGTATTAGCATTGCGAGTTCTTGATATTCTTCAAATGCGTTCAAAGCTTCGAGGAATTGATTATAATGGTCTTCTCCTCCATTCAAAAGTATTTCCATTAGTGCCCTGTTCTTTTCTTTATTTGAACTCTGTTTTTTAATCTTTTTACTTTCTCCTTCTTTCAACATATCTATAAACGTCAGGTGATCTACTATCCATTTAAATGAAGGAATTTTATAGAATGCATCAGGCCACTGTGATAAACCTGCAAGTATAACCTTTTTCATGTATCAAAAGTACCGTATCACATTGAATAACAGTTTCACGTCATCCAGAAATATCACTGTTAATATATTGATTCGAATTATGGAAAGATACAACTATACACAGCTAATCAGATAAATGAAGTAAAATGGGAAAAACAGAAGGGAAATTTACAATGACTGATCCATACACATTTTTTATTGTTGCAATCTATCCCATTATGTTTTTTACTTGCAATTATTATTTATATCATAAAGAACACTGTGTTTTAAGTACCTCGTTAACAGTTTCTGCACTTGATATTGTATAATATCTAGACCGGAGATAGATCAAAAGTAAGTTTGTGTATTTGTTATGTTTATCACCTTGTAGAATATTATAATTACTACTGTTTTTGATTGTGAGACGTTGTGATTTCTAGACTCGTTCAAGATTGATAAAGACATAAGTAAAAGTTAAAGATTGTTTCGCTAGCCAGATAATGTTACCATAGTTTTAATTTAAAGACATAGATAACTGTTTTTTTTTAGAAGAAGAGGATGTCGACATACTAGTATACAGTAGTTAAATGACAGACGTGTGTGAGTCTTATGGGTGGTTTCGATGCTTCAATAAATGAAAATTACACGTTCAATAATTTATTGCGCTCGAACCGCTTGACCAGGAACGCTCACAGCCGAATATTTGAAAGCCCAGGATGTATAAGTAACAAAACAGTTGAAGAGCATTATGACAAAAAAAAAGCCTACAAAATAGCCAAATCAATTTAAGACAAACTTTGCATCACGTAGTTGAAATCTTAGTTTCTTTATAATTTCAAATTTATCAACAGGTCATTTTAGAAAGATTTTTGAACAATCAAGTCAGTACCGAATTACTGACCACTGAAATGATTATAATCTCGGAGACTAATAGTCAACCGCCAACCCTGTTGTTTGATAAAATCACTCAATTTCGAAATGATGTAACATTTTCAATAACAGACACAAAAATAATATCTGTTAACGCTACATTGAATATTAGTATTTGATTACCCTCCGATACACCTGCTACCACCAAAATTGTGTTGGGTCTTATATTGTGGCATACTGTTATTTTTATTGTCTTTTGATCGATTGCAGTGTTTGACATGACTTTGTTCGTATGTTTTTAAACTTGAAAATCTGCGGTTGCAATTTGTTAATACATCTGTTTCTCAAACCACGCCTCTTTTGGAGAGATCTAGAATATTCATAGAAAATTAATTTTGATTCAAACTGGTTCCTAGTTATACTCTCTGTGTTCCATCTCACAGAGACATAAATTGGGAATGTTACCAGTAAATATATATGTGCATATTGTTTATATTGAAATGTGTGGTAACCCTTCATTCGAGATAGAGTTAGTTAAGAAAAATAGTGTTAGTTTAAACTCTGAGTTCGGGGCATATACACATTGAAAATATGCCATACAGCCCTAAAATTTGCCCTTTGTAACAAATGGTAGTGCATATGAACTTTCAATTCTAGTATAAGATTTTTTCAAAACTTCATATTAAAAGTGGTACAGTTTAATCCGTAAAGGATTTCCTATGGGAAATTGCATTGTCAATATTTTCAGTAATGCAATCTTGAATGTCAGTTTAATAATTTTAGTATCTTTTTAAGAAGTCATATTTTGCATGTTTCAAGAAAGATAACTTTTTTCTTTGTGTGTCACTTTCTAACTGATAATTGCATGACATCTAGATCATATCTGATTAAGTTTGTTTACATACCGTATAATGGTAAAACAATCGTGAAGACAATTAACAATGCTAGGATAAAGAAGATACAGTTTAATGTATGAGTTCTACCTGCAAAGAGAAATTATTGTATAAGGTTTTCAGTACACGATATCAACACAAGGAAATATGATATGATTGCCAATGAGAAAAATCTCCACCACAGACCACACGACATAAAGTTTAAGCATAATAAGTCACAGGACAGTCTTAAATAATGAGTCAAATTGATAAATAGCCCCCAATTGACAACTGTACATTCATTCAAACGAGGAAATTATTTATGAACCATAAAATAAAGGTAAAATGAATATAATATACATATTTATGTTTTTAGATAGTATAACTTTTTTTTTGACCGAACAACCGGACTATTTCATGCGAAACATTCCGTAAACTAAGACATTTATAACAGTTCTTGCATGGTGATGAGTTGGGCCAACTTGAAAATTGTTTGTCCCTGGTGGTGGGTTGTACAAATAACATTAACGGTACCAATTTTCCTGCACCATATGCGCATTTCTACAATATATATACATTAGTGACATATCTTTATTCGTTTTGTTAGAGAGTGTACATGCAGCTTTCGAGGGAAGCTTCGAATAACGGAGATATTAGTTTGTTTCCCGGCCGTTATTGAAATACTTAATATTTGTATATTCCAAAGGCACACTGAATGTTTTACGGAGGGGACCAACCTACGGAGGTATCAACTCGAACATACATTATAAAAAACTAGACTAAACAGTGACAGGGTTTCACAGTTAGCAAGTTAAACACGGGGCATAACTTTGTCTAATTAAATCTGTTTTATATTGAAATTTGATTATAAATCAAATAAATATTTTAGACACGTGTTTCGCTTGAATAAAATATTTAAGTATATTAATTCAACATCCACCCAATCCTTTTCGTTCAGATGATGCCATTTGTGTTGATGATTCAGCCAAATATCACTAAACCGAATACACAAAATAATCAGCAAAACCCAAATAAAACAACATTAGACTGTGCAATCATATTTTTCAAACAATAGTTACTTGATGATTTCCTTCTGGTATTGGTATAGAAGTTATATGCATCCTTCTTTGAAATCAAAGGACGCAAATGAGTGATGCATGAGTTGCATTGGCTACGTACGTTGGCAGCATAGCCAGTCTAACGTATGTTCAAGTTCATGCAGTTGAATGAGGTACCATTGGTACATCTAAATGTTTTCTCTGATGGTCTTTTCTTTTTAAAACCATGGTATTGTCAGTTAACTATCAGTTTGATTGTCCCTTCAGTGTCTGCTTTTTTCGTAATTATTTTAAAGGATTTGAATATGATGGTTATCTTGTTGTATTTCGTATAATAGAATTTAATGTTGGTATTTTTTTAGGATGCTAACATATGATTCCTTCTATACAAATGCAAACATACCTTCATCATAATTATTTCTAACGTCTTCAAATCTGTTTTCTAATGGCGAAGATAAGTTTTGTTGTTGTGACCTGTTTTATGATATTAAGAAAAATATCAACTAGACAATAGCCAATGTAAAAGGATACACAAATGAATGACCATTAAAAAGGTATAAATAGCTTCAGATTATAGAGACAACAATGAACCTAACTTGTTAGCACGCTTGTTCTTTATGCCGCAGATAGATGATCATTACCATATATACTTGTAACTGTGATAGCTTGTTTAATTTAAAAACAAAGTCGTGCAGTCTTAGGAGCCAACACAGTGGGAAAATATACAAAACCTCTCTTTAAAAATTACGGGAAATCTGTTGGTTTCCTAACTTAACAACCATCAATTCGAAAAGTTCAGTTTGATATTTTTACATTATATCTTAACACGTAATGAACTCGGAAGCCTTAATAGATAAATATTGGTAGGTAGTTAAGAGTGATGTATAATACACATGTCAGCAACCGTGACGGATTAATGATAAGTAGAAACATAGTTCATGTATTGAGATGTTACGTCATCATGTGTATATTATAATTATGTAATCAGAGAAAAGTTCCACAACTAACTTTGTTTTTCACTAGTTAAAGGCTCCCGAAATGTCACAAACAGGCTTTGGGACCTTGTGTTTGACCATTTGACTCTTTGAACTGTTTTTGTTCTTCGAATAAAAGGAAAGCAGACCAAAATTATTTCGCCATCTTTCCTTGTTTTGCCTTGAATGTACGTACAGCAAGAAATTATTTACTGAATGAATTAGGGGTACACATCACATCACATGTAGACTTTTCATAGATCTGCACAACTGATCATAACGATAGATAGTGTTACATAAATATTTCAAGTTGAAAAAATAATATCACGTTTTGAATTTTGTTAATACAACCGACCACCTCATATCTTGCTTTTTACAACAGTACCTAGAAACAAAAAGATGTTCAGGCATTTCTATTTCCAAACTTGTTTATGGTATGACTTATTCTAGCCAATTGTTTTCAGTATAATAGAAAGCATTGTTGAACTTAATACGTGCAATAGTAGTAAATTGCTGTTCAAAAGTCATATATCGGTGGAGAGAAAAACATATCAGATCAAAAGCTTAAAACGAGGGAGGCACATTAACTATGTGAGGACAACAACGGAAAACAAAAACAAACACTATATATGCATAGACACGAACTATTGATTAACAACTACCGTATTCCTGACTTGGTTCAGGAAATTTAAAGAAAAATGTTGTGGGTTGAACATTGTTGAACGGCTATCTTATATGAAAATGATAAAAAAAAAAAAAAAGATAACACGTAAATGACAACAATACGAAATAGGAAAACTGAAAATACATTCACAAGTACAGAAAATATCAATTATAAATAATATAACAGCACATCCTTTAAATTGCAGAATATAAACAAACATTTTTGATAACATTCTTTCAAAAAAGCGGGTGTATGAACAATGGGTCGTGCTTAACTCAAAAAGTTGTTAAAAAAAATGAAAGGCTATATGTGTGACAAAGTTGCAATTTACTTACGGTCTGGCGATAATTTCTGGACATGACTTATTCTGATTGTCAGAACCAATAGCAGGACAAGGATTAGCTGTAATGAACAAAACAAAATGAAATTAATTGAAGTACATATTCTGCAAACAAAAGGTATTTTGTTTCAGTTGCTTATTAGTTAATTAACAATTGACATGTACATTCATTTATACCATACGACAAGTGAAATAAATGAAGATTAAAACGGAATGCAAAAGCAATATTGTGTTGGACACGGTGCAAAACATTTTTCATAAAACACTATTCTCTGGGGAATGCTGACGTGTAAGTCCCTGTTATTCATCAAAATTTCGAGAAACTGATATGTATAAAAAAAAAAACAACAGGAAAAGTCGTTTGATGTGTTTTAGCTTTTGATTTCAAATTTGATTAGAGACTTCCCATTTTGAATTTACCTATGCGTTCGATATATTTGTTTTTTTCACTGATTACATGGCAATTCTTTTAGGGTAGACATCAGGGGTCTGAAGTAAAATTTTCACATTTACCTGCATTAGCAAGTATAAATTACATCAGGAATATGATAGTTGTTTTCAATTCGTTTGATGTGTTTAATCTATTAATTGTGCAATTTGGTAAGGGACTCTCCATATTGTAGTCCTATCATGTAGTGTTGTCATTTTATTATATTTAACATTGCCATAAAAGCGGGAGGTTTGGCATGTCACAAAACCAGGTTGAACCCACCATTATTTTTTGTTAAAATGTTTTGTACCAGGTCAGGAAAATGGTCCTTGTTATATTACAGTTCGTGTCTGTGTGTGTTACATTTTAATGTTGTGTTTCTGTTATTTCGTAGTTCTCCTCTTATAACTAATGTTTCCCTCAGTTTGAGTTTGTAACCCGGATTTGTTTTTTTCTTAATCGATGTACAAAGGAGAAGGTCTAGTAAGACCCTTTTTTGGCCCCAAAATATAGCAGTTTTACAAAATTGTTAAAATGTAATCTTTTAGTTACTTATTGGACAGTAAAATGCTCCAGCTACATAAATGTAGGCTGTTTTTGACAATACAATGCACATATATCGGGTACTATCACCATTAGGTCATTCTAAATAATTGAAATCTTCACAGTTCTAGCATTTTAATTAATGTTTAGACGGTTTTCGTGTAAAACGAAAGAAGCCGCATTCGTGTTCATCCTTAATATTGAAATGTAAGTTGTATTGGATGATAATACATGACATATATAAAGGTTGAGGATGAACACGGATGCGGCCTCTTTCATTTCTGACAAAAACCATCTGAAAAGTGACATTTTTCGGCATATTTTGCGCTTGAATCATATCTTTTTTAATGACTAAATCAGTTAAAATCTTTCACATAAAGTTATTGAATCAAATGAAATAGCCACTTAAGTGTTTAAAAAGTGGTCAACATTTTTCGTCAGATGAACCTGAAATTTGAAGCCAAAATCGGTCCTTACCCGGACCTACTCCTATCGAACAGCGGTATACTACTGTTGCCTTTTTTTTAAATTTATTTTACTTTTTATATCATAGGTGTGAAGTAAAAATGTTCAGATTTACCTTCATTGTCACGAATGAGTTTGCGACATGAACAGTCTTCCTCTGAGGGTAAACAATAGCAGTTGTGCTTTGGTGTGGTCACAAATATGTACCCTAGTGAAGAATCGCATCCACATGTTGAATCATTTATCATACTTCCTTCACGGTGGACGATTTGACCCTCTTCATAATAAAACGACTTTTGATACACACACTTATTGTTACCATCAGTTGAAAATGGGAAAGGCTGATATCGTTTATAGCTGCATCCTGCTTTGTTGAAATATGGTTCGAATATAAGTTTGCTGCCTAAAATTGATATACAAGAAATTAGAAGAGGAATATTTTGTAATGTAAAGCGGTTAATCATTGTAGCAAAGTCCCTACTTATTTAATTTCAGCCAGATTATTTAATTTCACTTTCAGATATATTGACGATGTTCTTTCCTTAAACAATCTGAACTTTTCTGATTGGGTTCCATTAATATATCCCCCAGAACTCGAGATTAAAGAAACAACAGACACGGCTTCCTCCGCCTCATTTTTAGACTTATATCTCGAATTTGACTTACACAGTCATCTCAGTACCAGAATCTATGACAAACGAGACGATTTTAATTTCGAAATTATAAATTTCCCCCACCTTAGTAGCAATATACCAACTTCACCTGCATATGGGATATATATTTCCCAACTTATTCGATATTCAAGAGCTTGCAGCTCCTACTCAGACTTTGTAAAACGTCATCAGTGTCTGAGTAGAAAGTTGATGAACCAGGGGTATGTCAAAGAACGTCTCGTCCTTTTTCTAAAAAAGTTCATCGGAAGGTACCAAGACCTTGTTGATAAATATTCCGTATCAACTTCTCAAATAATACACGATGGTCTTGATGTATAGATTCTGCGTACTGATGTTGTGTATCATCTTAACAACATGTTTTATTGTTCTTTTATTTGTTTTTGTTCTATTATTAAGATTACCTTTACTGTTGAATGGTTTTATGTGATATCCGTTTGACGTGGCTCGGTACTTATACATCTCGTCAATGTGTTTGTATTGGCTTTCATTTTTTGGTGATTTGTTTTGTATATGTGACTCTTTGTATTTCTTTTGTGCTTATAACGTGACTCTGTACTTTAAAAGATCCCGTCAGTATGATATTTGTCTATAATATGTCATTATGATATATTTCTATTATGAATTACTTGTATACGTTGAACCACAAACGTCAAAATCAATCAATGGCGTAGTGGAATTGAAAAAAAATTTGGATTCTCATAAATTCTATGTATAACTTTTGAACTAGTTTGAATCTCGGTCTATTTCTGTAATTTATTCTTACATACTTTTGATTTTTTAACTCTGTATGCGTACATTGCCTATGCACATTGAACAACAAATTTATGTGACGTATATAATTTTTCTAACGTCAGACGTTCTTAGACAGTAGATGTTATTGTGTCCTGTTAAATTGTTCCCTTTAAAAAGTTTTGGATTCTCATATATTCTATGTATAATTTTTGGACTAGTTTGAATCTCGGTCTATTTCTGTAATTTATTCTTACATACTTTTGATTTTTTAACCCTGTATGCGGACATTGCCTATGTAAATTTTAAAATTGTTTGTATGCACATTGAACGACAAATTTATGTGACGTATATAATTTTTCTGACGTCGGACACTCAAGTAGATCCATGTGTTCGTGGATAGGTTTTTGTGTCCTGTTAAATTGTTCCTTTTAAAAGTTTTGGATTCTCATAAATTCTATGTATAACTTTTGGACTAGTTCGATTTCTGTAATTTATTCTTACATACTTTTGATTTTTTAACCCTGTCTGCGCTCATTGCCTATGTAAAATTTAAAATTGTTTATAATCCAGGTACTTTTGATAACTATTGTATGCACATTGAACGACAAATTTATGTGACGTATATAATTTTTCTGACGTCAGACACTCAAATCAATCCATGTGTTCGTAGATAGTAGATGTTGTTGTGTCCTGTTAAATTGTTATACGATGATGACTGATGTTCCCATATTTTGACTATTTTATTGATTGTGACTGTTTATTTAACTAAAAATTGAAACTCATCAAAGATAAAAAGCTTCTAAATTTGTAATTTTGCGCCTCATCAGTTGCTCGAGTCAAAACGGTCATATGGTGTACGCAAATTCAAAATAGAAGCCGATCAACAAAACAAAAATACTTAGAAGTTGTGTGTTTAATACGGCAAATGCACCTCTTGCATTTGGGATAGAATAACCGAGCGTTTAGATTGATTTAACATTTTATAACCAGTAAACTAGAAGAAAATGTAAACATGTACAAATTACGGGATGAAGAATGGATCCCAGTAAGACAGATATTCACCGAAAAAAATAAGGACGTAAAAGACCCTAACGCATGACAAAATGATAATTTGAAATAATTCAAACGAGAAATAAACTGCATGAATAATTATTAAGGAAAAGTCAAAAAGCAAAAAAAACAAACCAATTCGCTTTTTGACATTATGATATTAACAAATATATTTCCAACAAAAAATTGAAAATTGCAACTGATCAAAGATATCAAGCTTCTACATTTGTAATTTTGCGCCGCATAAACAAAACAAAAATACGGAGAAGTTGTGTTTAATACGTCAAATGCAACTCGTGCATTCGGTTAAAAAAAACGAAACTTTTGATTTATTCACCGTTTTATAACTAGTAAATTAGCAGGAAATATATACATGTACAAACTCTGTGGTGAAATTTGGATCCCAGTAAGACAAATATTCACTAAACAACAAAGGAAAATAGAAAATAGAATGAAAAAGGGGAACGCGTCTTAGACACAACATCCCGATAAAATAACAGAAATCAGCATTGAGCCACCAAATGGGTCTGCAATGCAGATATAAAATCCTGCACTTAGAAGTGGACTTTAGCTGGATGCACGAAAATGGACGCCACAGTTTACTCGGAAACATTCTCTGATTAGTGATTTTTGTCCGTTTTAAATTTTCCTCGGAGATCGGTGTATTTGTTATTTTACTTTATAAAAAGAATGCTACCAACTAGCTATTGACGTTGATGATATATTCAGTATGACATAAAAAACCCGAACGCATGTCAAAATAATAATTTGAAATAATTTAACTTAATAAGCAATGATACTGTCCATCAGATTCCCTTTCTAAATATTAGGTGAACGGCTGTCTTTGGAGGGCGCAGTACACTGCAATTGGTTAAGTGATCCTGGTAGTGGAAATGACTGATAGTCACCAAAGTTTACTTGACAACGGGAATTAAAGTCTTATGAAAGTCTGTAGATTTAATAGAACGAACATTTACTTTGTTGGTTTCAAAGCGACATTTTTTTCAAAGTACACTGTTCACACATCTGAATGAAAAGTCTGATAATTTCTCTGATGATGCTTTTTTTGACATCATATGTTTTGTGAATGCCTTCATTACCAACTCCAGAATGTGCAGTCTAATCAAACGACAAAGTTCTTCTGGGTTCTCGGCCATAAAACTTTACTCAGCCCTCGGAGTACAAAATTAGTGCTCGAAACACAAAATTAAGTATTTTGATTGGTTGATTCTTGTTTCTGAGTACAAAAATCGTTCGTGCTCGAAAGTTTTATGACCGCAAGGCCGGATGAACAATAATATTTTTTATCTTTTCCTTTGTGAGTTTTTCAATTCCTGCAACACTCAAAACATCATACCCCACCACATGGTGTATGTATGAGACGGTCAAAAGTCAGGAGCCTGTAATCAGTTGTTGTCATTTGTTGCTGCGTTACATATTTGTTTTTCGTTCATTTTGATTTTGTACATATATAAAAACATGATATATGGCCGTTAGCGTGGTCGTTAAAATTGTTTAACATTTGTCATTTCGGCGCCTTTTATAGCTGATTATACGCGGTTTAGGCTTTACTCATATTACATGTATTAGAGGTAGGTCACAGGCCTCGACAATAACGCTTGTCCGATTGTCCGGTACCAGAGGTAAAAAAAGTCGGACAAGTATAAAATTGAGAAAGGAAATGGTGAATATGTCAAAGCGACAACCACCCGACCATAGAACAAACAACAGCCGAAGGCAACCAATGGGTCTTCAATGTAGCGAGAATTCCCGCAACCGTAGGTGTCCTTCAGCTGGCCCCTAAAACATGCATAATAGTACAGTGATAAGGACGTCATACTAAACTCCGAATTATACACATGAAACTAAAATTTGAAATCATACAAGATAATAAGCTTGTCCGATGGAACAAGAAGAATCATTCTGCAGAAAACAAATTTTAATCCAACTTTGATGAACAAAGTATAATTATTAACAAAACAACAAGAAAAGAAGATTTGTTTGACATCTTTCCTTTTTAAACTGAAACTAATTGAAACATTTTATTTCTCAAGACCCCTCAGACTTGCAATCGATAATTTAAAACTGGTTCTTTGTCAAGTACTTATAACAGGTAAAAAGCACACTTTTCTCGGAAACCAGTCTTACCGATCCCATTCAACCATGCGCTTTTTAGAGATGTTAGATAAGGTAAGACAGTTTGTCACCAGCTCGGCTCCAAGTTTAATAGACAGTTGGGCACCGTAGGAGACATATTTCATAGACATGATTTATAGACAGTTTGGCAAGGCAGTAGACATTTCTGGACCAAGACAAATCAGAACCTCTTTTTTCTACCTAATTTTGTTGCTTTATTATAGTTAATACCAATGTACATACTGTATTTTTTTTAAATAAGAATGAGGAAATTATTTACCATAAAAATCATCAAATAATGTTTGATCTTTATGTAGAAAAAACAATACTTGCAATACAGTGACCTATAGTTGTTAATTTCTGTGTCATTTGGTCTTTTGTCTCATTGACAATCATACCTCATATTCTTTTTACTGATTGCATTTGAATAAACTTTTTTCAACTTTAAAAACTAGAGGCTCTAAAGAGCCTGTGTCGCTCACCTTGGTCTATGTGAATATTAAACAAAGGAAGCAGATGGATTTATGACAAAATTGTGTTTTGGTGATAGTGATGTGTTTGTACATCTTAATTTACTAAACAGTCTTGCTTCTTAAAATTATCTCTATCTATAATGAACCTGGCCCAATAGTTTCAATTGAAAATGTTAATAGAAATTTACAAATTTTATGAAAATTGTTAAAAATTTACTATAAAGGACAATAACTCCTTAGGGGGGTCAATTGACCATTTCGGTCATTTTGACTTATTTGTAAATCTTACTTTGCTGAACATTATTGCTGTTTACAGTTTATCTCTATCTATAGGGGTAAATTCAGTAAAAAATCTCCCATTGACTTTAATGCTAATCTATGTGTGGAAATAAATTTATACCTGATTTACCTTTAGAAATTAAAATCTTTTATAACATTCATGAAAGTACAAATGTAGCCCTATCTTTTGCAACAATAAAAACATAGGGTCATGCGGCATTTTTGGGCATTCACATGGCCTTGTTTACAAAAAATGTAGATTCGCACTGAATTCCCATACTGACCCTCATTACTTTTCAACCCTGAAGGGAAAAAAATTAGTACATTCAGCATTTATTTTTTTTTTTTTTTCAACTCTAGTTTTGATCCATCTACCAAAAAATATTTATTACAAACACTATCTGCCAATCAGAAGACCATATAACTTCAGTGTTATACAGAAAGCTCTCCCCTAAATGGGCGGTCCCTGATGACGTATATTTATTAACTGAATTTACCCCTATAAGAGACTTCTCTACTTCTTTTCATTTTTTTTTGTAATAAACATGTAATGTATCCAATTTTCAAGTTCCAGTTTCAATACAACCTTCAAAAATGCTGAATTTGTAAAGATAGAGCAAAATTTATACTACAGCCCATACTGCGGCCAATGTATATTTGATATATACAGTTGGGCATTGACTGTTTTTAAAAGAATGGTGTAAAATACTATGTTTAATAAATATGAATTGTTTTCTGTGTTTGCTTTGAGTAGTATTGCAAGTACATCTAGAAACTAAAGTCTTGGTGTACTCTTAGTTAGTTTTTTTTCCTTATATGGAAGTTTTTGGTTAAATACCATGAAAAGACCACAGAAAGACTTTTCAAAGGCTTTTTTAAGCAGTTTCATACCAAATAAAACAACAATTATGTTTCATTATACTAAATCTGTGTTTTAATTTCTTGTAAATTTCACAAAATGTCATTGACAATCACTCTGCAGAAATTCCTGTTACCCGGACATCAGGATGGGTTCTTCGCCAAAACTAGACAGCTAGAACTGAAGTAGAAAAAAGTGCCAAATATAAAAAAATAAGATTAGGTATGACCAAAATTTACATTTGGTAGATTGAAGTAACAATTTAGAGCATTTAAAAGCAATAATTTAACTTAAAAAAAATCCAATTACAAACATTTTAACACTTGTTTCATAGATGAAGGACCTGTAATCATGAAAACTTGTCTAGTATATTCTTTAAATAAAGAAACGCAAAGCGTTATGTAAATATAAATGAATACCTTCATGCGGTCAGATTATTCTAAAATACTAGAAAAGTGCTTATTTACCACTTGTTCTACAACTTAACATGGGGAACACAGCTAAAAAAAACACTCCGTCAAAGTGAGGTAATCCATTTTTTTCATATGATTTTATACATTATGAGAAGAAATATGTGTAAAATGTGATGTAAATGGGGAGAATATTCATGCCTTTCATTGATATCACAACTCTCAAGTGTAATTTCTATTGTTTCTTACAATCTAGACACAGAACTGATTTTTAAAATATACTTCATGCTTCTCTCACTGTACACTGAGTGCATCCTGGATAGCCGCAGTTAAAGATAGAAATTTGTATAAAAAACAGCTTTAAATGGTTCCAAAATCCTTCCTTTACATAAACATTTACAGGAAATGAGTTTTGTGATTATTGTGTGGCCTTGGACAAGTACAGTGAAAAAGTGCATATTTTCCTATAGGGGTAAATTCAGTAAAAAATCTCCCATTGACTTTAATGATAATCTATGTGTGGAAATAAATTTATACCTGATTTACCTTTAGAAATTAAAATATTTCATATATTATTCATGAAAGTACAAATGTAGTCCTATCTTTTGCAACAATAAAAACATAGGGTCATGCGGCATTTTTGGACATTCACATGGCCTTGTTTACAAACAATGTAGATTCGCACTGAATTCCCATACTGACCCCCATTACTTTTCAACCCTGAAAAATCACGCCACACATTTTTTAAACCAGATCCCCAAATGATGATTGTGGCCAAGTTTGGTTTAATTTGGCCCAGTAGTTTCAGAGGAGAAGATTTTTGTAAAAGTTAACGACGCAGGACGACGACGGACGACGGACGACGGACGCAAAGTGATGGGAAAAGCTCAATTGGCCCTTTGGGCCAGGTGAGCTAAAAAAGGACAAAAATCCTATGAGTGTACATTTAGAGGCCAACCTCATGTGCAAAGTATGAAGAGACTTTAGCATTGATAAAAACTAGAACCTAAGTCCTGTGACACAACTAAATTCAGTTGTTCATGGCTCATATCTTTTAAAAGAGGGACGAAAGATACCAAAGGGACAGTCAAACTCATAAATCTAAAACAATCTGACAACGCCAAGGCTAAAAATGAAAAAGAAAAACAGAAAAAACAATAGTACACACGACACAACATAGAAAACTAAAGAATAAACAACACGAACCCCACCAAAAACTAGAGATTATAAAAGTATTTCAAAGGATATAAATCAAATTCAGTTCATTTTTTTTTAATTCATTTTGTTCCTTGAATCAACTTGAAATGCAAAAAGGTTAATATTAAGATTATTTTTGAACAAGTAACAATTTCATTCGAACAAGTAAGTTTTGGTATGTAAGTTTACAAAAAAATTATTGTAGAGGCCTGGGTCATTTAAAGACGAATCAACCGTATCGTTTACGTAGACGTATCCGCATCTGCAGATTTATCAAAAAACAGTATGTGATCTCCCTCTATTTAAAGGACGTGAGGGTACCTCTAGTTGGTAATTTCTGTGACATGTGGTCCCTTGTGAAGAGTTGTCACATTGACAATTATAACACGTCTTTTTTATTTACATTTTGAACCTTTCGAAATTCTTTAATTCTTTTTTCAGGTACATTGTTTATGTCTTATCATTGAATACCCCATATTTCAGCCAATATTTTCATCCCATGAACATGAATTAAAGATACTAATGATACTAGAAGGACTGTTCCATAGATATAGGAAGATGTATTATGATTGCCAATGAGACAACTCTCCATCCAAATAACAAGTTATAAAAGTAAACCATTATAGGCGAAGGTACAACCTTCAACACGGAGCTTTGGCTCACACCGAACAGCAAGTAAACACGGCCCCCTATTGATTTCGTCAACTTAGGCAATATTCTTCATCATAAATTAGTTCAATCGAAAAAACCTTCTTGTTTCAAAGACCAGTCTGTACCAATCATTCTTATACCTATACCAAACCTATTGCAACTAAAATGTTCAATTACAAACACGTTTTGCAGAATCTCAATATTGACGACTTCAAGTCTAAACCTCCTGGTTGCACTTGTGCTAGTTCCCAATTCACATATAATCCGGCTGGCCACGTTATTACCGGTGACCTCAACATTGTTAATAACACTTCTCTACGACAAGTGTTATCGAAAGGTCTAAAAAATATCGTGAGCCTAAATCCATCAAAAATACAACTTTTAATTGTTGATTGATTCAGTCAAAGATTATATCAGGCAATGGGCTAAGCGCGAGAAGGAAGAAGTAGACACTCGTTCCAAATGGATTAAGGCAGTGAGGTCGTTGATACAAACCCGATTTAAGAAACTGAATGGGTCTATCATTGTCCATGCTACGTCAGTCGTTAACGACCCAAATGTTGAAAAACACTTATCCTACCTTCATAACAAAAAAAGTTGTTGTCCCCGCAGATAAAACCCAAAACAACATCGTTTTTGTGTTTGTAAAATTTATTACATTTACTGCTTGATAAACGAATTAGGTTTTGCCAATTCACTTGGAAACGCAACATATACCCTCATAACACTTACCAAAGAGGAAATCCTGGATAATCATAGGACTTTGGATTTCAAACAAAGATGAAAAACTGGATCTTCCATCACTGTATTGAATACCAAAACTACATAAGTGTCCTCACAAACAACGGAACCTCTTTCTAAATTATAAAGATCTATTTTATACGGAATCAAAGACGGGCTTTAAAGTTATTGTGCAACTGCCTATTCTAGAGGTGACGTGAGTCAAATGTGGATACTTAAAAATTCCAAAGATCTTTTAGAGTACATACAATCTAACTCTCTTTCATCTTGTAATAGTATTAAAACATTTAACTTATCCACACTTTGCACAAATATTCCACATTCTAAAGTGAAAGACAAATTATAAGAATTGGTATTGCTTTGTTTAAAAAATTTGTAAGGGTTCCGCGGAACCCAGTGTCTCAGGAATCGCAGGCTCAACAAAAATGAGGGAAAAAATCAATAAAAATATTCCTCTTGATACTATCTTATGATTGTAAGAAGCTTCTGTCCAAGTTTGGTAAAAATCTAGAATAATTAATGAATCTAATAAGTGTTTTGAAAACTTTAACTGCAGACTGTATGTTAGCTGTATGTTAACTGTTAACTGGAAGAAGATCTAAGTCCATTTATAAGTAAAATACAGAAAAAATGGATTTATTTTTTTACAAAATTTACTTCTGGATACTATCTTATGATCATAAACAAGCTTCTATCCAAGTTTTGTACAAACCCAGGATAGTTTAAGAAAGTTATTAAAATTCTAAAAACTTTAACCACAGAGTGAATGTTATCTTTCCCCGCAGAAAAAACTAAGTCCATTTATAAGTAAAATACGGAAAAAATGGAATTTTATTTTTACAAAATTAACTTCTGGATACTATCTTATGATCATAAACAAGCTTCTGTCCAAGTTTGGTAGAAATCCAGTATAGTTTAAGAAAGTTATTAAAATTTCAAAAACTTTAACCACAGAGTGAATATTTGTGGACGCCGCCGACGACGACGCCGACGACGGAATGTAGGATCGCTTAGTCTCGCTTTTTCGACTAAAGTCGAAGGCTCGACAAAAAAGAAAGAATGGCCAATGTAGATACAAGTATCTTGTCTTAGGGAGGAATACATCATCTTCTTGCCAACTTGTTTCTTTATTATTATGAGCCTGCCTTCATACAGGAACTTAGAAAGAGAGATAAAAAGTGAGCAATATCCTTTGACTCTACTTTCCGCTATACAGGTGATGTTCTCTCACTAAATAAATCAAAATTTGGTGACTATATTGAACGCATCTATTCCTTTGAACTAGAGATAAAGGACAGAACAGAAACAGTTAATTCTGTCTCATATCTTGACTTACATCTAGAAATTGACAATGAGGGTCGGTTGAAATCAGAACTTTTAAAAAAATACGACAAAAGAGATGATTTCAGCTTTCCAATTGTGAACTTGCCATTTCTAAGTATAGCAACATTCCAGCAGCACCTGCATACGAAGTATATACAGATGGGTGCACTCCTAACCTGTACAGCAAGTTAACTTGATAACCAGTCATTTGGACTGGTCAAAGTTAACCTGTGACCGAATATAGGACTGCTCTGACCAGTCCTAGGACCAAAATCTAGTTAACTTGAAAAGCGGACTTGGTCCTAGGACTGTTTTTATGTCTGCCAAAAAGTTAACTTGGAAACAAGTCCGCTATTGATATAAGTTAACTTCGAACCAGTCCTGTCATAAGTTAACATAAGTTAACTTCGGAACCAGTCCTGTCATAAAGTTAACATAAGTTAACTTGGAAACCGGTCCTGCCACAAAGTTAACTTCTGCTTGGACAAATACCTCCAGCTGACAAGTACAACAAAATTATTTGACCGCATCCACCAAAACTGACCATATATGCACTTTAATTTCTAAATCTATATACCAGCATAGTTAATCAGCCATATTTTTTATGCCAGAATCAATGTATAATACAATCATGACAATGGACAGCAATATTGCAATATAATTACAACAAATTTTGTGAACTTTAAATTGTAAATCTATATACCAGCAAAGTAAATCAGCCTTATTTTTAATGTCAGGATTCAATGTATAATACAATCATGACAATGGACAGCAATATTGCAATATAATAACAACAAATTTTTGTTCGCCTAAATTAAGGGTGCCAGCATGTCCTGTTTTTACTTAGAAAACTGATACTTTACAAAATTTCTGTAGTTTTGATGCCTCCAGTTGACTTGTACAACAAAATTATTTGACCACATCCACCAAAACTGACCATATATGCACTTTAATTTGTAAATCTATATACCAGCACAGTAAATCAGCCTTATTTTTAATGTCAGGATTCAATGTATAATACAATCATGGCAATGGACAGCAATATTGCAATATAATAACAACAAGTTTTTGTTCGCATAAATTTAGGATACCAGCATGTCCTCATTTTATTCAAAATATTGATACGTAACAAAATTTCAGTAGTTTTGATACCTCCAGCTGACTTGTACAACAAAATTATTTGACCGCATTACCAAAACTGACCATATGTGCACTTTAATTTGTAAATCTATATACACCATGACGTACCCGCATAGTATTAATCAGCCATATTTTTTATGTCAGGAATCAATGTATCTTATAATCATGACAATGGACAGCAATATTGCAATTTAATAACAACAAATTTTGTTCGCATAAATTTAGGATACAAGCGTGTCCTCCTTTTATTCAAAATATTGATACGTAACAAAATTTCAGTAGTTTTAATACCTCATGCTGACTTGGAAAACAAAACTATTTGACCAAAACTGATCATATGTGCACTTTTATTTCCATTGTAACGAGCGCCTTAATGTCTTCTCCTGGCGCTCCTGTTCACATTTTAGTAGGACCGTAAATGTTCATGTTATCAATAATATTGGAAAACTATTAAAGCAAAAAATATTCTGAATAAATTGAGAATACCAGAATTTCATCTCTTTATTTATAATAACAGTCACATCATTTATAGGAGTTCATGATGGTGTTCGTGTAAAACAAAACTATTATGCCACATCATCAAAGTACCAACGAATCCGTACTAACACTGACATGTCTGAATTCATTTGTACTACTACTATTTACAATGATTTAATAAAAAAAAGTATACGAGGTTCTCTTCTTGGAATCTATTATGTCGGTTGATGATTTTGTTTATAGTTAAACGTCAAGTGGCAACTGTTTCATTAAAGTGCGCATTGAGTATAATTTTAGGACGTCCAATATAAATATCGGCAATGACAAATTTGACGAATTTGACGAGATTGTTGATAATTTTACCACACCGTATGCTTACGGACACTGTACAATTTCTGTTAGAATATTCTGCGGGAAATAGAATAGTAAATCCAATGCAAACAAGTTGAATATCAATGAAATATCCATGCAAGTATAAATTTATGCATAAAGTGAAATTTAGGAAGGGACAGGTAAACAACGGGGAACGAAGTAACGTAGACAATGTTGCCGATATCCCGTGATATAAGAATATTGTTCCGATGCGTTGGATAACCTTTCTATCCGCTTTCCAATAAAAAAAAAAAAACTCTGTGTGATCGTATAGCCATTTTTTTATTTATATAAGAATACATGTATATCAAATAAAAGAGAGCATTTGTATAATATCTAGTAGAGTCTAGCGAGTAAATAATAAATGATATCTGTGGAAAAACAATGCGAATGTTGTTTACATATTTTAATGAAAGGTCAAGTCTGATATGAAAACTCTTATAACGATAATCTGTCATAAGCAGACCTGTCCTCAGGTCTGGTCAATAGCAGACTTGTCCACAGGTCTGGTCAGAAGCAGACCTGTCCTCAGGTCTGGTCAGGAGCAGACCTGTCCACAGGTCTGGTCTGAGGCAGACCTGTCCTCAGGACTGGTCAAAAGCAGACTTGTCCACAGGTCTGGTCTGGGGCAGACCTGTCCTCAGGACTGGTCAAAAGCAGACTTGTCCACAGGTCTGGTCTGGAGCAGACTTGTCGATAGGTCTGCAGCAGTCCTCAAAAAGCAGACCGTAGGTCTGGTCCGCCAACGACGAGGTTAACTTGCTTGACTGCTTAAAAATTCTCAAGTTAACTTAGAAAGCAGTCAGCAAGTTAACTCTAAGTTAACTTTTGTCAAGGTTAGGACCGCACCCATCTGTATCTCCCAATAATAAGATATTCTCGTGTTTGCATTTCCTATCATGGTTTCCTTAATAGAGGATTGCTGCTCACAAGGAAGGTATTAAACCAAGAGTTCCAAATGGGGAAGCTAATATCAGCACTTCGTAAATTTTACGGACGCCATCACGAGTTGGTTGACCGTTATTGAATAACCGTTTCACAAATGATTTCAGATATAATTCTTACGTAGTAACTACAACCCTTCCTTTTCATGAATGTGACCTACGGAATTAGACTATTTACCGGATTTGTTATCAGATAAGCAACACGACGGGTGCCACATGTGGAATAGAATCTGCTTACCCTTCTTGAACACCTGATATCATCCCTAGTTGCTGGTGGAGTTTGTGTTGTTTATTTTAACGTTTTCTATGTTATGTCAGGTGTACTATTTCATTTTTAGCCTTGCAATTGTCAGTTTATTTTCGATTTATGAGTTTGACTCTCCCTCTGGTATCTTTCGTCTATCTTTTAAAATGACCTGACCAAGTCAGGAAAATGCATTCGTTATCTTGTAGTTCTTTTTGATGTATTTTGCATTGTCGTTTGCTTTTGTAACAACTCTGGGTTTCTGTTGTTTCCTTGTTCTCCTCTTACAGTGTATGTTTTCCTCAATTTTAGTTAACTTGTATCCCGGATTTGTTTTCTGTTATTCGACTTATAACTATTGAACAGCGGTTTATTACTGGTGTCGTTATTTTTGTATGTAAGTATCTGTTCAATGAGAAGACAGACAGATTTTAAATGTTTTATTGTATTCATTTACTATCAATTGTAGATTGATACACTACAAAAACACCAAGCTTACTTAGCATTGCTTTAAATCACAGTGATTACAAACACTTTGCTAAAAAATAACGCGTTACCATATATATCATACACAAAGTAGTATCCACGATTTCAAAGTGAACGAACTTTAGAGTTCAAAAATTAATTTAATAAAAAAGTATAAACCCTGCAAAAAAAATGTTATTAAAACTATTGAAGATACCAAGTACTGCGTCATTGAACCGATCAAAGTATGAAATATTGTCCCTTATTTTAATTGTCCCATTTTATTTAAAACTTCTCCAACACCAATGTTGGAATAAGATCTCAAGGATTTACAAACACATGATACAAAGATATCATATATTTATAATATGGGGTTAAGGCTGTTATAATAGCCAAATAGGTGCGAAACGGGTTTGATTATTGATAAGAATTGGTAAATGTTGGGAACGATATGGTACTTATGATTACGAATTGACAGAAAGACAAAATGGTCAGTGTACAAAAATGAATTGTTACGCCAAACAAATAAGCTTGCAAAAATTACAGTTAAACATATTGATGGGATTAGAACTAGTTGATACTTATAATTTGGCATTTAGGAACAATCGTATTTTATTATGATTCATGATGACCTCCTTATACTTAATCCTTTATGTTATAACTGGATCGGAGAAGGCATAATTTGTTTGATAGTTTAATATAATATGGGCTTTGTTTGTTCGCCAGTTAATATTTGTGCATCTTGCTGATCTGATTACCCCTTTCAGACTAATTTTTACTTCTGATTATAATTGGTTTAATTTTCCCAGCTAATTCTTTATGCATGCTATATGGCTTTCTCAAAGTGGTCAGCAATATATGTTATTCTTAATTTTTTTTTAAAGTAGCAGACTGATCTGAACGACAAATATACTAAATCAATATCAGAATGCTTAAGCTATACACTATAGTCAGTGCCTAGTGATGGTTTCCGCAATTCTAAATGATGGCATAACTCCTATTGTAAAATTCTCTTTATAGACATCAAGTCTGAGTTCAAATTTTTTTTGATAATCAAACCCTGTAAACCACTTTGTCCCAATGTGAGATTGAAACATTAACTACAAGAAATAATCCACAACGGTATTCAACATAAAAATAAAAGCATACGCTATATATGTATTACCTAAGGGTAGCATACATCATGTACATTTCCTTGCCGAGCTCTTCTTATTTTTATATGAATCGGAGAAGCCAGTTAATTCAACTTCACATTTAGATATATTGGTAATGTTCCAAATAACAATCCAAACTTCTCTGTTTGATGTCCATTTCTATATATCCCCATTTGTTTGAAGTATTTACAATGGTTTAATAAGGTCTCATTAAATAAGTATCATGCATGGTGCATTGTTTAAAGAGGGTCACAGATAGCTTCAATTGAATGAAAAAGTTATCCGGAATTGATTAATAACGTTGAGTTGTATTCCGTCATTGTGTCTTTATGCTACATTTTTTTCGTGTATTCTTGTTTTTTATTTTTACTAATGTACTTCGTCTTTTTGCCTTTTGTTGCTTCTCTGTAACCTTTTTTTGTTGTTTTATAGTATTTACGATTATAACACAATGTTGACTGCTGTTCCCCCATCCATTCGTATTGTATTTACGATTATACATATTTTCGAACATCCTGGCACTTTAAATTTGTAGGGGGTGAAATTCTCGTGATTTTACCTCAAACTCTATGGGAAAATACAATTTTTAATTCCAATTTAAAACCAAACGGTAGAAGATATCACAAAGATTTTTATAACACATGTCTAATATGATAAGATTTGGAAAAAAGGATCTCAAATTTAATTTTAATGATTCAACAAAATGTAATTGAGTTTTAAGTTTGTGTACTTATATATGGTAAAACCCGAGGATTTGCCACCGCTTCAACTCCAATATTAAAATAGATAAACACAATCTTATCATCTGATTGGTCAATCTTCAGCTGTGATGCAAGCATGCAATTATGTATAACACGTAACTGCTGTTCCCCTATCCATTCATTTGAGGTGTTTGACTTTTTGAGTTTGCCATTTTATCAGGGACTTACTGTTTTGAATTTTACTAGATCAGTATTTTTGTAATTGTTCATGTGTACCAGGATATGCGTACCCTTCCAGGGCATATGTGATCCCCTAGTTTTTTTTTATCATCTTTCGTTTTCTATGTTAAGTGAAATATTGTTTGTTTGTTGTTTGTTTTTTATTTCTTAGTCAGCTATGGTGTTGTCGGTTTCTTTTCGACTTATGAAATTGAATGTGTCTGTGGTATCTTTCACCTTTACTTTTACTGCTTATTTCAGGAAAATGACAACAACAATTAAACACAGAGTACTACATTTAATTATTGTTTTAGTTGATCAAATCTTAATTGTATAAAAGTCATATAATACATTCTTTACTTTAATGCAACAGTTTTAAGGTGGTACCTAACAGTAGAGGGAGATAACTCTGTAATGCAACAGTTTTAAGTTTGATGAAGTAAATAATGACATGTATTTTTATAACTTTATTGGTAAATATAGCAATACTCATATATATTACAGATATATTACATGCTTGATAAAACATCCTTCAGATTTATAACTTTATTGGTAAATATTGCTATACTCATATATATTACAGATATTACATGCTTGATAAAACATCCTTCAGATTTATAACTTTATTGGTAAATATTGCTATACTCATATATATTACATATATTACATGCTTGATAAAACATCCTTCAGATTTATAACTGTATTGGTAAATATTGCTATACTCATATATATTAAAGATAGTACATGCTTGATAAAACATCATCCTCATAGAATTAAACCTCAATTCGAAAAAAAAATCTATTATAAAAGCTTTACATGGACAGATCACATAAAAATTCTCACTTTCAATCCATTCCTTATTTTTTTTTTTTAAATAATTCAAAATGTCGAAAATATATCTTATACAGTTCAGTTTTCATTGGACAGAAACAACAAATCGAGTTAATTTCAAACAAATTCTAGACCATTAGGAAAGGCAAAAAAGAATAGTATTTATCATGACATCATTCTGTCAATATATATAATAAAAAAATATTAATTATAGGAAAACTAATCCCAGAAATCAAATTATCAACGAGTGACCGAACAAAACATAAATTCAACCTTGCGCATAGTGCATGTGTTTTTTTAATCAGGGTTGTTCGATAACGACGTGACTATTTTAGTTATACCGTTTTGTGTATCTATATGTA
This sequence comes from Mytilus trossulus, assembly GCF_036588685.1. Taxonomy (NCBI): domain Eukaryota; kingdom Metazoa; phylum Mollusca; class Bivalvia; order Mytilida; family Mytilidae; genus Mytilus; species Mytilus trossulus. Next base: position 2,772,757 of record NW_026963296.1, read on the forward strand.
ATTAAAGTAAAACAATGAAAGGGATTATATCTTTTTCTTATCATTCACAATTTGTTTTGATCAGACGTCTTGACAACGCCTATTGCTTTATGACATCAGAGGAGTGAAATAATCACTTTTATTTCACATGTGAAATTATCAGTCTTTATTTAACTGGGTAATTAATATCTTTCAATTTAACAAAAATGAATAAAGAATTCATTGAGCTGTTCATCAATAATTTTAAACAAGAACAGACAGAACGATTGCCATCCTGTCCAATAGAGGTTTAACCCTAAATTGATTAACAGATATTTTCCCGAAATACCGTATGCAATGTATTACCCCACCAAATGACTTGTGAATCTTCATAAAATGCTGAAAAAAATCATACTGAAGTATATAAACAAGAAACTAAACGTCGCAGAAACTACAACTACTCAAGTATTCACATTTTAACTTATATACAATAGACAAAAAACGTATAATAATCAAAGGTACCGAGGAATACAATGTCTCACAAAGGTGCATTAAATGAAATGAACAATTTCATGATTTACGAAACAGCTATAAAACGGAAGAAGTGTATGCAACTAATTTTCAAAAACGTTGACACTGTTTTGTACAAAATACTTGGCTTTTATCACACATTTATCAAAGCTTAAACCAAAGGGATACCCTTATAATTTCTATTTTCATTTGTTAATAATAATGTTGAGGGAAAAAAATCACCTAAAAACTGAATATCCCCGAACTCCTATAAATATAACATCATACCTGTCAACCTTTTTTCAATGCAGTTCATGACCTCCATTAAAAAAAGAAATATCATGTTATAACGCATATGAACATCAGTTCAATTTCATTATTGAGGGGACATTTCTTTTTATTTAAATCTACCACTTTCCTGAATAAGTTCTCTGAGGTGTATTATTTTTCATTACATGTCTCTCCTAAAATCATTCATTGTATTATATCAATTAAGAAGCTAAAGTGTTTTTTTTTGTAATCTCTATCCAAATATTCAGCATTTACATACAAAAAATTTATTACATATTATACCTGAATATTCACAAACCAGTAGTAAAAAGTATAATGACAAACACATCAACACAATAATAAAAAAATAAATGTAATGACAACTTTAGTCGCTTGCACAAGAATATTTCACTTTGAAAAGTTTTTCAAAACATTTAGCATAAATTTTACTCCACACAAATTTTCACAAAGGTCAGTTATACACTGTTTATTTGAAAAGTTTTATAAAATTGACATTACTATTTACATTTTTAAGTAAATTCCTTCTTGTGAAGATAACTTGACTAAAGTGCTTGCGTCTCAAAATATTTTTTAGTTGTTCTTTGATAGCAAAAAGTAAATAATGTATAATTCTGGTCTGTATTTGCATTTAATATGTTTAAGATTTAATTTTTTACAAGAATAAACCAAACGATAAAGAAGTATATTGTTCAAGGTTGCAAAAAGGGGAAGTAACTCAAATTTATTATCAAGTTACTGTGAAAGAGACAAATTATTGATGACCAGTAACTGGTGTTAATTAACAGTGTATTTGACACTTAAACTGTAAATTGAACCATGCACCTTATTTGACAATAAACAAAGCTATTCAAACTTGGTGTATAGGACGAATTACAAGTTTACCGATGTTTCAATGAATTGTTTTATTTAATCAGACAAAGGCAGCAGTACAGTTAGGAAAAACACTTAAAATTGACACTCATAATTGTTCCTTCCTTTCTAAACAAGAGAGCACACGCTGAAATGTCTCGCCTTGTATACTTATCATTGATATTATGTTGATAGTTCTAAGTATAAAGCTAAGCTTTATTACAACTGTCACATAAACTTAAAAAATTAACCAAGACAACTAAACAAAAACCAATGAACCTTGAAAATGAGGTCAAGGTCAGATGAACCATGCCAGGCAGACATGTACAGCTTACAATGCTTCTATACAACATATATAGTTGACCCATTACTTATAGTTTAAGAAAAATAGACCAAAACACAAAAACTTAGTACTGTGCAATGGACCGTGAAAATTAGGTCACGGTCAAATAAAACCTGCGCGACTGACATAAAGATCATAAAATATTTCCATACACCAAACATAGTTGACCTATGGCATATAGTATTAGATAAAAAGACCAAAACTCAAAAACTTAACTTTGACCACTGAACCATGAAAATGAGGTCAAGGTCACATGACATCTGCCCGCTAGATATGTACACCTTACAATCATTCCATACAACAAATATAGTAGACCTATTGCATATAGTATGAGAAAAACAGACTAAAACACAAAAATTTAACTATAACCACTGAATCATGAAAATGAGGTCAAGGTCAGATGACACCTGCCAGTTGGACATGTACACCTTACAGTCCTTCCATACACCGAATATACTAGCCCTATTGCTTATAGTATCTCAGATATGGACTTCACCACCAAAAGTTAACCTTGTTTACTGATCCATGAAATGAGGTCGAGGTCAAGTGAAAACTGTCTGACAGACATGAGTACCTTGCAAGGTACGCACATATCAAATATAGTTATCCTATTACTTATAATAAGAGAGAATTCAACATTACAAAAAATTTGAACTTTTTTTTCAAGTGGTCACTGAACCATGAAAATGAAGTCAAGGACATTGGACATGTGACTGACGGAAACTTAACATGAATAATCTATATACAAAGTATGAAGCATCCAGGTCTTGCACCTGCTAAAATATAAAGCTTTTAAGAAGTGAGCTAACGCCGCCGCCGCCAGATCACTATCCCTATGTCAAGCAAAAAAAAACAAAAGTTGCAGGCTCGACAAAAATAAGGCTCAATATTTGTGTTATGCCTGTATATATTTATGGAAAGAGAATCTTCCATGAATTTGATTTCATATAGTTAGAATGATGAATTATAATCTCTTTTTGGTAAAACCATGACAACAATCTGCATTAATTTCATACAAAATATTGCAAAAACAGGTGTGAAAATGTCACAAAGGTCTTCAATATTTGGTCCAAAGGAAACTCCAATCAATTAGAGTGATACCTTTCCTAAAACCATATACATTTATCTATCAAGAGTTTCAATTTTCATTTCTGCTCGTTTTTCCATAAAATTAAATTAAAATGATCGAGCGTCAAATCTTTTTGGAAAACACTACAATCATTTCTTGACCTATAGTACGGATAGAAATATATGGACTGTAAAACAGAAAAATATATGCTTAGGACAATATTAATGTTCATATGAACCCACTTGGAAGCTATATTATTCTTCAACTATCTAAAAATCAATATTATTGTACAAAAAGCTTTCATCTATAAAACAATTCACCATTACCATAATGCGAAACTTAACTTCAAACTGTGTATTTTTAACTAAAGGCTCAGGAATCCGGACAAAAACTGGTCATTGTCTGAATTCACGGGTTGTTGTACGACCCGATGGGTATTTAAAACAAGACTGAAGTGCTACCTAAAATACTTCATATATTTACATGTCATTAAAAGTGAAACAAACAAGTATTCACACTAGACTGCACTGAAAAATCATATTATCACGAAATAGTATCAGAATGTTCGGAACAACAGAATGAAGCATCAATCTATTGGTGAACAGTCAATTGACTTAGAAAATATACAAATGTACAAAAAAAAACACACACACATAAGTTTGCGTCAACCTATAGCATAAATAAAGAACCTATATCGGACTCATTATCATAAAAAGAAACTGCTTTTTCTAAATATCCTGTCATTGCACTTTTCACATGAGTTGAATAATGGTTCAAGGGTTGATAGATACATCTTTTTATCTTATTATTCTGATCCGATCTGTTAGGTTATGTTCGTAGATGGAAAATTAAAAAAAAAATCATTTTACGACATGTTCTTCCTCTTAAAAATTATGTCTATCTCTTTTCTGTACTTTCAATTTCATTGTTGTTGTGCATCTACTGGTTGTTGTGCTTTAACGTGTTGATTATTTTTGAGTAATTCTTCTGTAGACGTATTTTATAATCTGGAACATCTTCTAATCCTAAAATAATTAATAAATGTATGTTATACCTCAGTTACCAGTAACACTTGTTGCTGTCTTCCATTTACTGCTGTTTAAAATAGTTCCCATGATAAACCAATAACTTGAATATACCGATATTTAAGAGTAACATTTCTGCTGAAGATCCGATTGTCGCTTTCAGTTATGCTTTTATTGTAATATAATTTTGTCTGATTATGCATAATGTATGTATGTATAAAAAAGAAGATGTGGTATAATTGCCGACGAGATAACTGTTCATAAGAGACCAAATGACACAGAAATTAACAACTATAGGTCATCACATTTAAACAATGAGCAAAGCCCATACCGCATAGTCAGCTTTTTTCAATCAATAATATTTACAAATGTGATGTAATATGGTTCAATGGATAAAGTTAAGCAATAGTGCATCAAAGAAAGCATTTGGTGGTTTCAGTTCAAAATAGAAATTTATATATATAATACTCTTGATTATTTTTTTATTTTTTTAAAGTTTCAAATCAATAAAAAAAAGTTACATCAACCGTTTTATGTTTCAAAATCATGACCGCAAATATAGAACATATTGGTGGTAGTTAAAGAGTTGTAATAGTTAATTTATGTGTTTAATCTATTGCCTTGTCCCATCTCGAGATGTGTTTTTTTATGATGTTGGCTATAAATCGGTCTTACTGCCTTATAATGCGAAATTCACGATAGTAAGATTTCTTTGTCAGCAACACTTGTTTCTAGAAAATAAACTGACAGATGAGACTTACAAATGAAAAGGGTAGAACAAGTATCATTATTGATTTTCAGGATGTAATTATATTATAAAGTCTTATAAAAAGACGTCACGTTTTCATATAAGTCAGTGTCAAAATGTTAATGAAGTACATGCATGCACCGTTATTTATACAGATAAATAACTAGCCCAACAATGTCTACTTGTTAAGAATAGACAAATTGGGGATCAAAATAAAGATGGTCAATTTATTTTTTTGAAACTGACTTCATCAGCTGGAATGACAGCTATCTCCATCGGAAGTTGCTTGATATTTTTGTTGACATAATAAGTTGAAATTACAAAATATGCTATCGTGGCAACAAAGTGCTAACAATAACATTTGAGAAACGAACTTGTGAACTTTCAAATCATGATATTCTCCACACGTTGTTGCGTATGGTACAATGGTACAGTTTATTTGCCATTTTACTTTTTGCAAGCTTTATTACAATTGTCTCTAATGCTGATACAGTTCTTACCTGTTGTAGTAGGTGCTGACACTAAGCTTGATGAATCAGGCAATTTTTCTGCGAGATCTTCGTATCCATGATTTTGTTTTAAAACATTAATGCACATGGATGTATTAGGCTCTCCTCGTTTTATTACTATATCCAACATGGCGTTTGCTTGATCATTAGTTTGTTCAATGGTGCGTCTGTCGTCGATTGATATTACTAACTGTGTCATCATTTGATCTAATATATCACTGAAGTCTGATTTGTGATGTACAACTTCTTTCGTGCTATCTGAAATTAGATACAATTGCACATACTGAAAAAAAGTATATACGAATGCAATACGAAAAGGAGATGTAATGTATGAACGTAAGAAAGCAATTTATCAACTACACATCAACTAAGTTAACAATTGCAAGTCACTATAAGGCTTAAAACAATAAGCATAACGGTAAGTTAATATGACAACATATGTTGAAAAGAGAGAAATGCAAAGGCCTGATTATAACAACACTATAATAAAACAAGAATGTGTCCATAGTACACGGATGCCCCACTCGCATTATAATTTTCCATGTTCAGTGGACCGTGAAATTGGGTCAAAACTTTGATGTGGAATTGAAAGTAGTAAGATCATATCATGAGGAACATGTGTACTAAGTTTCAAGTTGATGTGACTTTAACTTCATCAAAAAATACCTTGACCAAAAACTTTAACCTGAACTTCGCACTATCATTTTCTATGTTCAGTGGACCATGCAATTGGGGTCAAAACTATAATTTGGCATTAAAATTAGAAAGATCATATCATGGGTAACATGTGGAATAAGTTTCAAGTTGATTGGACTTCAACTTCATCAAAAACTACTTTGACCAAAAACTTTAACCTGAACTTTTGCACTATCATTTTCTATGTTCAGTGGACCATGAAATTGGGGTCAAAACTATAATTTGGCATTAAAATTAGAAAGATCATATCATGGGGAACATGTGTAATAAGTGTCAAGTTGATTGGACTCCAATTTCATCAAAAACTACCTTGACCAAAAACTTTAACCTGAACTTCGCACTATCATTTTCTTTGTTCAGTGGATCATGAAAATGGGGTCAAAACTATAATTTGGCATTAAAATTAGAAAGATCATATCATGGGGAACATGTGGAATAAGTTTCAAGTTGATTGGACTTCAACTTTATCAAAAACTACCTTGACCAAAAACTTTAACCTGAACTTTTGCACTATCATTTGCTATGTTCAGTTGACCATGAAATTGGGGTCAAAACTATAATTTGGCATTAAAATTAGAAAGATCATATCATGGAGAACAGGTGTAATAAGTTTCGAGTTGATTGGACTTCAACTTCATCAAAAACTACCTTGACCAAAAACTTTAAGCTGAACTTTTGCACTATCATTTGCTATGTTCAGTTGACCATGAAATTGGGGTCAAAACTATAATTTGGCATTAAAATTAGAAAGATCATATCATGGGGAACATGTGTAATAAGTTTCAAGTTGATTGGACTTCAACTTCATCAAAAACTACCTTGACCAAAAACTTTAACCTGAAGCGGGAAGAACAAACGGACGGACGAACGGAGGCACAGACCAGAAAACATAATGCCCCTCTACTATCGTAGGTGGGGCATAAAAAAACTCTTCTGATTGTTAAAAAGTCTGGTTATTGTGAGAGATTTGCCAAATCACTCTTAATCCGACAGTTAAAGTACCGTTACTCCCGATTTAATTTAAAGATAAATAAATCTGAATTAAAATCTAAAGTGAGCACTGCTTTCTTAATCCCTACACGACACTGTTAAGTTTAAAGTGAATCGCTCTCAGCAAACTCAAAGAAGTGTGAATTGTGAGATAAATAGCCTTTCGTTTGACAGCTTACATTTTACAATTCTGGAATGATATTCAAAATGTGAGAGGGGGGCTTTCATTACACCTATAGTTTTGGAAGAAAAGTATAAAGACAGCTTAACAAAAATTTGAGGTATCGTACGTTGACATACGGGTAAATCAGACTGGACAATAGTATACCATATTATAAAAACGTCCCTCTTAGACAGATGTATTAAAACATACAAGTGGCTTGTAAGGATAAAACTGATAAGATGAACTTAAGGTAGCTACCATTCGATTTTTATGGGGTGAGGAGGGGGTTGGGAGGAGGATTTTGTTACTGTTGTAATCACTGTCCTGCATTTTATTTTTCACACTATTCTGACTTGCATTTTTTTCATAAATTGTCATTCTGCTTTTGTTTTTGCCAAGTTGCTGATCATACCTTTTTTTTACTCAAAACTCCTGTCCTATAAATTTTAACATGCCATCCAAGCCCCCTTCTTACTCTTCCCCATGAAAATCAAATGGTAGTTCCCCTAGTCTCAAACGATCATTTTAATCTTCACTGAGTACTGTGGATTCATTTTTTCGTTTTTAACAATTTTCGTAGATTGAGGAAAACTTGGATTTTTGTGTTTCGTGTTGTTTTCTAATTCTGCCAAAATTCCTAAATGGAGCAACGGTATACAGTTTTGTAGAACATGCTTCACAACTAGAATGATATTCATATATTCAAGTCTAATAAGCCGTTAATTAATTCGTTTTAATGGTTTAACATTTGTCATTTGGAGGCCTTTTATAGCTGACTTTGAGGTATAGTATTTTCTTATTGTTGAATGCGCCACGTTAACCTTTAATCGTTAATATCTGCGAGATTTGGTCTTTTGTTGAGACAAACAACAATTTCTTTTTGTATGTGTATAACCAACGTGTTTTTAACTGATCGGGTGGAGCTTACGTTTCAATTTGCATAAAGTCAGTCTATTTGAAGATGTATGTGAAAAGGATTGTTGATTATGTGTATTACTGGTTTATATTCACCGATCAGTGTCACCAAAACATTAAAGAATAAGACATATTTTGCAAGTGCTGTCAATATATATTCACTTGATATACAAAAATTCCAAAATTTAATTGTTTTGACATATTTTAAACAAAATTGATGGAACAGGTATTCTATCTAGTCCTTCGTGTAACTAGGATGACAAATTGATGGTATTGGTATTATATCTAGTCCTAGTGCAACTCGGTGAATGTGATGATATTTTCAACTCCACTCCTCGATGTAGACGCAGTCATGGTCATGGTCATTACACATCACCATCTCTGCATGATGTCTCTATTAATGACTTGCTGTCATTCATACAAAAGCCGTTAGGTATTCATCACAATCTCACGAAACTTTATTCATTACCCCTTTCAAAACTTCATTCTCTGTTCAATTTATGTTTGGAATCCACTGTAACAAACCCTCATTCAAACCAATACAAACTTGAAGCTATAATTTCGGATATTGCAAGTCACAGACTTTTCAAGCCAGTCCGCATTGGAAAAGATGAAAACAAGAAAAGATCTTTTCTAAACCTTTCCTTTGCCAACAAAGGTCTCGATGGCGTCAACTTAGGCAATAACCTTCATCATAAATTAGTTCAATCGAAAATACCTCCATATTTCAAAGAGCAGTCTATCATTCTAATATTTGTTTTTGATTACAGGATGGAAATGAAGACACTATTCCTTGTCTCCTTGTCAATCCCCCCCCCCCGGTTGCGATGTTGTAAAAATTGTTTTAAAAAAATTTAGTTTTTGACAAAGTGAATTAAGTCAAAGGTCAAAATGATTGAACGTATGTGACGAAAAATTGAAATCGATTATTAAACATTTTTGTAAATTTTTCCGACAGCTTAAAATTGCTGGAGCAGAAAACCACGACAAAAGGAAGACAAGATATCGAGATTGCTAATCGACTCATATTAGAGGTTTTGCCCCTGAATGATGATGGCTATCCAATATTTTGGCTTTAGTTACAAAAATCAAAACATAATTGAATAAGGTTAATGAGATATGAATATACAAAAAAAAAACATGCGACAACAGAAATAGTCAACACACTACTTATTTGAGGTATTGCATTTCAGTTATAAGTCTAACCCAATATAAAGTGAGTAAATGTGAATTTGTATTGGAGTTAATGGACTTGTACATATAACAAATATGCAAAGGCAATGGACGTTCTAAAGTTGTTCGTGTATTTGTTTAATACATGGTATTCCTGTAACACAAATGTGTTTAAGTAAGTAAGTGTAAGGCCTCAACAATGCTAAAATAGCTTATTTTTACATATCGAGAATTAACTTAAACTTAAACTTTACAAAAACAATCCCATACCGTATATTTCAAGTATGTCACAAACCCAACCCACAGACACACATACAAATGCAGATTTCTTTTGGTCAATATATAGTTATCAAATGTACCAGATGCACGTTTCGTTTACATAAGACTCATAATTGACGCTTAGATCAAAATAGTTAGAAAGCCAAACTATTTTTTTTAGTTTTTAGCCATAGCGTTGTCAGTTATGTCCTTATGGTATCTGTCGCCCCTATGTTGAAAAGCATTGAAGAACCAACATTCCAAATAATTGTGCAAAATACGGCCTGGGGTCAAGTTATCATGACATTAAAGAGAAACTTCGCCAAAAAAAAAATGATATTATGTCCATTCTGTATAAGAATGCTCAAATTTATAAATTTTAAAGTTTTATTTTCCAAGGGTATTTATCAGTGTACACGGCCGATAACTTGTAACTTTTCACTTTTTGAACTATCAGGTGTTTAATATACATCTCCGTCTTGCGTGTCCAATAGTGATATACTAGTTATTGCTAAATTCTTACGCTTGTTTGTAAATAACATTTCAGGTGTTAATAATATTATTTATAAAAATCTAAACAATTGGAAAAAAAGAAGATTTGTTTGAATAAAAATCTATTCACATATTTTTTCCAAGGGTAAGTTTGGGAAAATGTAAGTATATACTCATTGTCAATATACTTGTTGACGAGGGACAGATTGAAATTAAACATACAAGAAATATTGATTTAACAATAATGAACGCACTTGTCGATCATTTATTCATTCATCGTTTATACATGTACGCCTGAATAGAAAGTTACGGAATATAGATAATCGTAATTTAAAATACATACATGTATTCTAGAACATAAGAAATAAACATACAGTTTGTTTAAATTTGAATAAAAGTTTTGTAAAAAGACTAGTTCACGTATGCCAACAGTATTTAATCATCGGATGGCGATGAACTAGAGTATACCAAAAGAAGAAAAAGAAGAAGAGAACCAATTTGATTTAAATGCAGGTCGATATCTAACGTGCTTTGGTCAGAGACAAATATACAAATACATATAATATATAGACATGTATGCTTGAACATACTTGATACACGTATATATGTCTCTGCTTTTTATAATTATCATGGCTCTGAAGAATGTGAATATTTTCCAGGACAACTATTGAGTATCAAAGTTTCAAAGTAATTTCGGGAATTATTTCCTTTCTTGATATATATATATATATATATGTGTTTATTTACTTTTGCAATATATATGTATATATATACGTATATATGTTTCTGCTTTGGTTTAGCGAAGGTATGGACATAGTAAAATCACAGATTTATATTTCAATTAGATTGTGCACGAAAAATAGAAGAAATTCGTCATCATCACAATTGTGGGGTATAATGTATAATAATGTGAACATGTGTCTGATAGTGCTTCATGCCATAATTCATGTTCCGAAATGAATGTTATATATGGACGTACACTAATTATCATGGCTTTAAAGGATGTGAATATTTTCTAGGACAACTATTGAGTATCAAAGTTTCAAATTAATTTCGGGAATTATTTCCTTTCTTGGTATTCAATGACAGAAATTCAAAGATTAAACTGCTTGTCCGCCTTAGGGGTATTCTTGCCAGTCCGTGTAGTTTCAGTGGAAAATGTTAGTAAAAATTGCTGTTTACAGTTTATCTCCATCTATAATAATATTCAAGATAATAACCAAAAACAGTATAATTTCCTTATAATTACCCATTTAGGGGCAGCAACCCAACAATGGGTTGTCTGATTCATCTGAAAATTTCAGGGCAGATATCAACAATTTTACCCCCTGTCAGATTTGCTCTAAATGCTTTGTTTTTTTAGTTATAAACCAAAAACTGAAGTTTAACCCTATGTTCTATTTTTAGCCATGGCGGCCATGTTTTTTTTGATGAAATGGGAATTAAAACACAAACTTTATTCTAGATAAATCAGATAAAGTTTGGTTTGAATTGGTTTAGTAGTTTCAGAGGAGGAGATTTTTGTAAAAGTTAACGACGACGGACGCAGGACGACGACGACGACGGACGACAGACGCCAAGTAATGGGAAAGGACAAGATGTTTTCATTCTGACAAATAATTCCACGGCGAAGTACTTTTATTTGTCACCAACTAGACTATGTATTTTAAATGTGTGTATTAAATGCTACCTCTTGTTTCATAATCCACTGATCCGAAAAGACAGTCACACCTAGCAAGGTGTGTCCTACAGGCCTGGTTATATACCGAAGTGCAAATAATAATTTAACAAGCCTTCCACGAGTGTTGTCACAGAACCGTGCATACACAAATCGTATACACCTAGTCATAGCGGGAAAAGTTAAAAAAGAGTACACACAAATATTGTTTTTACAGATAAATATATTTTTTAATTTGTTCACCTTATAATTCCGAAACAGCTTTAATTAAAAAAATATATAACTTTTTTTGTTTTCTACTAAAATAAATCGAATATTTATGTTTAACATAGAAAATTGATCTCATGAATGTGTACAACTGTGCGTTTTATTGTCTTATTATTGGATGGTGTTTAGATATATCATTAGTCATCGGCGCGCTTACGATTACGTTAAAATATGATTAAAAACCAAGACTTTTAATGATTGTATTTTAAATCCCGGCATGCAAAAACCAGGAGAAAACGTCACGACCTACATGAAGTAGTTAATATTTTTTCATTAAATATTGAATGTCTCCTTTATTACTTAACACATAGCGATAACACTTTGTGAATATATATATATATATATATTATGCCAAAATGAACATATTCAAACCATAAGTAAAAAATCGCGAATTTTCCCTTTAAAACATCTTAAATGTCGTTCCTAAATATATAAGTGCAATACATATCTTTTTATTTCAACATATGTTTTGCGTTGTGACGGTATGGCTGTATTTAGAACCCTCTCCAAGTTGTTTGTTTTACATCCACAAGTATAAAAATGTAGTTTTTATCAAAGACAGTTATAGGTTTGAACGTTGTTTTCAATTTTTACTTGTATATGTTTATATATATATATTCGTCTAAACATCAACCCAAAAATGTTAGATCGGTAAATTTGCTTTCGCAAATTTTTTGTTCTTCCATCGCCGGGATTCGAACCCATGCTACTGAGATATCGTGACACAAATCACCTGCACTGTAGCCGTCCCGCTAGACCACACGACCACCTGGGATTCACAATAATAAAGCTTTTAGTGGCCGTGTGTTACATTTCCTCGTCAGTTTTAATCTAGCGTCGTACTACAGTACATGATATATAAGGCATGGAGATATTATTGTTACAGATCAGCTCAATTATCTATAGTAAAGGATCCTACAAATTAATGTAAATTTTAGTCACAGAAAATAATTATATTTATAAGTATGTCTGAGTCAGTGACAACTCTACAACAAATTTATCAATGATGGTGATACATGGCTGTGTACATTATGTAAATTCAACTTGTCTAAACATCAACCCAACAATGTTAGATCTGTAAATTTGCTTTCGCGAATCTCACACAATCGTTTATACCATATAATTTTTCCTGTTTGTGTAGTATTGTCAATTTTGATGATCCAATACCTATTAAATTTACTGGTTGGTAGATTCTTATAGACTCTCTCTCTATACATCATATATATAGCGTCTAAAAATAGCAACAATCAACATTTAATCTATCTAGGAGTTGATCAGTTTGTAAATAAACTGATGCAGTTACTAAATTAGATTATATAAGTGTCTAAGAATGTAACTTTAACACACTTATAAGTGTTATAACATTAGTTGTTATTTAAGGAATGACTGTAATATTTTTTTGTCTATGAAGAAATAACATAAAAAATTTGGTGTACACTGAATTACGCGCGTATTACAGTCATTCCTTAAATAACAACTAATGTTATAACACTCATAAGTGTGTTAAAGTTACATTCTTGTTTTGTCTGTTGCTTGGTCCGTTTCTGTGTGTGTTGCGTTTCGGTGTTGTGTCGTTGTTCTCCTCTTATATTTAATGCGTTTCCCTCGGTTTTAGTTTGTTACCCCGATTTTGTTTTTTGTCCATGGATTTATGAGTTTTGAACAGCGGTATACTACTGTTGCCTTTATTTACAGTCATTTCTTATAATTTAATTCTAAATTCCTTTTTAAACCGTAGAAAACCATGAAAAAACGTTGATGATGTCACGGTCACATGACTAAATTATGTCTATGGGCTCATAACAAAATTACGCCAGCCAATCAGAAGACGCGTTACATCCAAAATTAAATTATATTTTAGATATATTTCACGCAAAATATTTCGCTAAACAAATTAGCTTTATCAGGCGTGTGCATCTTTAAAGGTGAAATCGGATGCATGACAAAAAATATTTGTGAAGCTTGAACTACACAAAATTGAATAAAGGTTTAACCTTTTAATTGATTGTCTATATTTTGCCGTTTATTGTACATAGAAATTATTAAATCCAAACAAATAGTTGTTTTAGCTAAATATAATGAAGTCCATATAATGTATATCAATTTAAAATAGACTCCTGAATTTTTTAAGATTCGAAAAAGGATAAACGGATTATATAAGCCGGAGGTAAAAATATAATACAAGCCCAAACGCAATAATTATATACACAAGATTTAGTATAAAACTCGATTTTTTTTTATACATATATAACATAACAGGGGGTCTTAAATTAATATATGTATAACAGTTAACATTCTATTCTATTTTAGTAAATATCAACATTTAAGAATAACATGTTATGGATATAAGAATGGGAAATATCACATTTGAACTAGAGGAACACATTTACAAATTAGCAAAACTTACCTCTACATTCTAAGTTATCGAGGGCGTCCTGTGAACACTAAAAAAAACCAATAAGTTTGAATTGAAAATTTAATAAAAAAAATTTTTTTTTATGTTTCCTGTCTATAATTCCGTTGAGTAATTTTATTTTTGTTGGATGTTGTTTTTTTAAAGCGTGTATTATGGTTTTTGTTGTTCGTATTAGAATCTTGAGAAGTAGCCCAGGTTACCAGATTCATTATCTGCCACCCGGAACTACAAGTTTTGATTTGTGTATTTCACGGAACATAAGAAAGGGACGAAAGATACCAGAGGACATTTAAACTCATCAATCGAAAATAAACTGACAACGCCATGGCTAAAATTTGAAAAAGACAAACAGACAAACAATATTACACTTGACACAACACATCAAAACTCAAACATAAGCAAGACGAACCCCACAAAAAACTGGGGGTAATCACAAGTGCTCCGGAAGGGCAATTAAATCCTGCTTCACATGTTAATAGTCTAATTCGGTAGGTCACATTCATGAAGGGAAAAGCGAATTGTAGTTACAACGTAAAGAACTAATCCGATATCATCTGTGAAATGGTTATTCCTTAACGTTCAACTAACTCGTGATGGGATGATTTAAACTTCACCATTTGGAACTCTTGGTTTAAAAGCTTCTGTGAGAGCAAAAATTCGCTAACAAGAAAATAATGATAGGAAATACAAGCACGAGAATATCTTATCTATTGGGATATATGTACCCCGTATGCAGGTGTTGCTGGAATGTTGCTCCGACATACGCCTGCTTTCAACAATGTCCCGCCAGAAGTTACCCGTCGTGTTGCTTATGTGATAACAAATCCAATAAATTCGGTAGGTCACATGAAAGGGAAGGGGATTGTAGTTACGACGTAAGGAACATATCAGATAACGTTGATGGTTTTGTGTTCATACAAGAAAGACCCGCAATACATTGGTACATTTTTTTATTTCTATTTTGTTTATGTTTTCCGAGCGAATACTCAAGTATCGCTCGGTAAATCCAACGAGTATTCGATTAGTAAATTTTCACCGAGTTGAAATACCTAATAATAACTGTTATTTCATGTTATGCACCTGCGTATCATGTCAGTAAAAGACAAGTTAACAGTTTAATAGAGCGAAAACAATTCGTGCCGATTTGGGCACATCCCACAAACCCCATTTGCTCTAACTCTTGAAGGGCTGTGATTCTTTTTAAGGGCCTTACTGTTCTCATTTGTTCATGGTTGAACGCCGTTTGGTGATCTATTTCAACAATGTCCCGCCAGAAGTTAAAAAAGAAGATACCTGTCCTGACTATTAATTTTGACCATGATCCGTTAATAATTTCGACTATTTAAAGACACCTGTAACAGGTGAATCAACAACTATAATTTCTTCATGTCAACTTGAAAAAGGAAAAAAAGAGCGTATTTAGAACATGCAATATGCATGTAGGACTCGGAGGTCAATAAGGACACGATGAAGAGGCTGAAGTGCAATGGTCAACGGCGAAGTGCGATTGTCCTTTCTCTAAAGTGCAATGGTTGTGCTTGACGTTTGCATATTATTGCGTTTTCAAATATAACGTTATCAAACTTAATGGATCACAGGCACACGAATAAGAATAGAATGAAGGTTTCATGTGTACACATATGGATACAAAATAAAACGAACGATTCAAGACCAGAACAGTTTTGAGCATATAAGGTGGAGGTTACATATGATAATCGAAGTCTGACAAGGTGGCTAAAAGATGATCATGGTCTGCACATGTGCAAACTGATGGTCGGAAGCATGTATAGTCAGGAGCCTCTGGCCTTTGTTAGTCTTGTATTATTTTAATTTTAGATTCATGTGTACAATTTGGAAATTAGTATGGCGTTCATTATCACTGAACTAGTATATATTTGTTTAGGGCCAGCTGAAGGACGCCTCCGGGTGCGGGAAATGGGAAAGGCTAAAATAAACCTGAATGGTCCCAACTTTGTGTACTTCTCAATTTCTGCTCAGCGAAGAAGCAGTTAATTATCAGGCCTTTGACAGAACAAGCGTCACGTGTCACTATGAGTCAAGCAAACATGTATTTTTTATTTCTAAAAAACTGTTATGATATTAGATGAAATGATAAATGAGTGTTGTGAGCAATTTTTTAGCTATGACAAGAACAAGTTACTTGGTAGTATACAGGTATTTGATACAATTATTTTTATCCGCCGCGCTGAACCCCTTTTTTAAATCGCAATTGAACACTCAATTTTAAATCATGTAATCCAACTCAAATTCATTCTACTTATCCCGAGCGATCCTGTCTATTTCTGACTCCATACTGTCATGTACTTAAAATATGACACAAGTCTTTACCTTCACCTGGCCAGAATTAAAACATGATCTTCAAAATGCGATCGTGGCAACATCGCAACATTAAATGGGGGTTTAACTTGAGACCCTCGCATTTAGCTAGTATATACAACATCACAGTGAGACCATCGCACTTCGTCGTATCTACTTATCTAAAAACAACTTACTGTCACAATGTCGCCATCGATGCATTTTAACCAACGCACTTCAACGTGACAATCGCGATTCTGAGTAAATCGCGGTTCATAGTCCTACATAAAGAAAAGAAGATGTGGTAAACAGTAGTATACAGGTGTTCAAAAGTCAATAATCGAATGAGAAAACAAAACACAAATCCGGGTTGAAAACCAAAACCCTGGGAAACACATCAACTATAAGAGGAAAACAAATGAACAACAGATACACCGAAGTGCAACAACATCGAACGCCAACACACATCGAATCGATCTATTTGATAACTTCTGTCATATTCCTGACTTGGTACAAGACATGTTTGAGAATGGATAAAAACAAGCAGGTATCTTATAGAATATCAAATTAATCAGATTAATAGTGTAAAAGGTAAAATCATAACAAAAAATGAACTCCGAGAAATATTCAAAACGGAAAATTCATGATCAAATGTAAAAATCAAACGACAAAACACATCAAATGAATGGAGAACAACTGTCATATTCCTGACTTGAACAGGCATTTTTCAATATATAAAATGGTGGATTGAACCTGGTTTTGTAGCGCTAAACCTCTCACTTGTATGACAGTTGCATCAAATTTCGATTTTATATTACAACGATGCGTGAACAAAACAGAAATAATCGGTAAAATAGTGAAAATATGGTTATAGCCATCATCAATGTCTTGCAATCTCAGATTAAACAAACATTTACTAAAAAGCACAAAAAGCATCTCTTAAATTAAAAAAAAAACCACATTCACTGTTTCGCGTGTTTGGCGTCAGAAAAATAAACGTCACATAGGAAGTAATTTTGTCATTCAATGTATATTCAAAACAATCATAACTTCACATGGGGAATGGTGGAATGCAGGGTTAAAAAATCACAAGTTATTTAAGAATTATTTACAGAAGCAGACCAACATTTAAAGTTATCCAGAAGTTCTTTAGATTTTTTCAGAATCCATATATGGCGAGTGAGATAATTTTTGTCGTTTGTCGTTCAGATTATTATCAAATTTATAATAGAACAACACATAATGACGGGATCGATCAAAGTCCGTTTTAAGAGACACTAGTATCTATTTATAATTAAGATGTTGTTGTCCCTGTGGACATAACCTGAAATACTATTTTCCATGTTTTCCTTGTATGTAAATCGTATTACTGCGAGGGTTATTTTAAATGTTTTTTACAGTACCTTGTTAAAATAAAAGATATGAACGAAAGATACCAGAGGGACAGTTAAACCCATAAATCGAAAATAAACTGACAACGCCATGGTTAAAAATAAAAAAAAAAACAGACAAACAATGGTACACTTGACAAAACATAGAAAACTCAAGAATAAGCAACACGAACCACACAAAAATACTAGGGGTGATCTTGTAGGATTTAATAATGTCCCCAATGAAAAGTGTCCACCGGACATTATTTCCTAGTAAATACGGTCTCGGGACACTATTTCCTTATTTATATGTGTCCTGGACACATTTTCTATGAGAAACTGTCCTCAGGTATGAAAAAGTGTCCCTGAAAGTGGACATAATTAAATACTATACTTCAGTGATAAGATGTCCACCTGCCAGTGGTAATTTTTTCACAGGACATTTTCGTCCTCCTGGACTTTTTTTATATATATATGATTAAGGGGACGACCATTTGATATTCTGGGGAGGGCAAGGAGGATTTTGAAAATAAATAACTCAGCCTTGATAATCACAAAAATAAATGGTTTGTTCTGTGGTAGTTTGAAAATAAATTACCTGACTTGCAATGTATTGAAAATAAATAACTCAGCAGGTCTATAGCTTATTGGGCCTTCAGCGGTTCCAAAACCCTTCAAAAAATGTTTGCCTCGCTCTGCTCGCCGAGATATGTTTGACAATACTTTTGAAAGAGGCTAGGTAAAACCAAACTAAATTAACTTTAATACTATGTATGTATGCAATATGTGTATATTGCTTGGGAATATAAATGATTCAGTTCATTAAGAAAATTATAAAATACTTAATCTAATTATACCAATTGTCTTTTGTAATATACTTATTACTATGTATTTGTGTTTCGTTTGTCCTTTCTCGCTTATATGTACTATCTTAAAATGTTTGTATATATTGTCCTCACTTATGTGACTGAGGTTATGAATGAAATCTTGCATCTTAAAATTTCTGAAGGGGATAATGATCTTCTAGTATTCTGAGTAAATGGTACACAATGACTTGACTATACATGTATTAATGGTTTACCTTTTTAAATGGCTTTTTGGATGGAGAGTTGTCTCATTGGCACTCACACCACATCTTCCTATATGTAATTATTCTTAATTAACAAATATTTAAAAAAAATGTATGTTTTCGAATATCATAAATATAGTGGTAAAAAATAAATAATCAGTCCCTTGCTTTATAAAAAATGAAAAATCTTGCTTCAATAGTGCAGAAAATGAATAATCTGTCCTCTCAGTTAACAAAAATAAATAACCGATCAAAAACAAATCCTCCTGCCCCCCCCCCCAGAATATCAAATGGTCGTCCCCTAAATAAAATATATTACTAAATGTATTCTAATCTATACCTACTAATTTATAATACACTAATTTTGTTACTTTGACAGGAATTACTTGAATATGACATATGAATAAAACAGCATCTAGCTTGTCACAGTGTACCACTAGTTTTTCCATATTTTCTTTTGCCTTCTTGTCATAGTACAGTTCTTCAATTTTAATTTTAAACTTTTCACATTTCCTTCTTATAGTTTTTCTTTCATTTAGATTTGTATTATCAGGATATTTCTTATAACTTATATAGTTGTAAATTTCTCTGTATTCCTTTCCATCCATTTTTTATTTTGTTTATATTAATCAATTTCTAATTAAACTTTCTTATTTTATTAAAATTCAAGCATAATAAAACATTATAATGACCATTGTATTACTTCCCTTGGAGGACATAATTTGTTAATAATAGTAGGATTTAATAAATGTCCACCATGAAATAACTTCCTCTATTTCATAACATTCTGTAGTCAAGTGGACACTATTTTATAGATATTGCTATGACAATCTGTCCATTTAGGGGACAATAATCCATGGCAATGGACATTTTTGAATACCTAAATTCTATGAAATAATGTCCATGTGGACACAATTTTCCAGGACACTATTTTGCCTAACAATCTCACGTGCCTCGGAAGGGTAGGCAGATCCTGCTCCACATGTGGCACCCGTCGTGTTGCTTGTGTTCAAGCAAATCCGGTAAATGGTCTATTTCGGTAGGTCACATGCATGAAAGGGAAGGGGATTGTAAAGGATAAATATTCCGAAATTATTCCGTATCAACTTTACAAATAATACATTATGGACTTGACTTATAGATAGGTGCTGGTGTTGTAAATTATCTTAGGTGCGTCTTATCGGGTTCTTTTATTTGCATTTGTAAAGTATTACCTTTACTGTTTAGTTCAATTAAGGTAATATTCCTTTGTCATGGATTGGATTTCATCAACTTCGTCACTGTGTTATTGTGCTATGGCCAATGTGTGTATTCTTGTCTTTCCTTGTTGATTATTTATGTTATCTATTTTGTTCTTTGTTGGCATATTTGATTGTTTTATAGTGTTTATGATTATTACACCATGTTGACTACCCACCCGTTTTTGACAATTAAACTTATTTTGTTTGTTTGTTGTCAATAAAAGGAAATTATATGCGACTGGTGTACAATTGAGAGGAAAAGCTAGCTATTAAACCACGTCTTAATCTCCTTTTTTCTAACTGTACAAAGTTGGTAATATAAACATTGTTTTTCTATTCTATACATCAAAACTACCGAATTCCGAGGAAAATTACAAAAAGAAAGTCCGTAGTCAATGACAAAATCAAAAGCTCTAACACATTAATCTAAAGTTTAAAAAAAAACTGGTTTTACTTACATCTTTCTTCATAAAGGGTATATCATTTTTGCGAGTCAAGAGCCTCTGGCCTTTGTTAGTCTTTATGATTTTCAATTTTAGTTTCTTGTGTATAATTTGGAATTAAGAACGGCGTCCATTATCACTGTACTAGTATAGATATTTGTTTAGGGGCCAGCTGAACGACGCCTCTGGGTGCGAGAGTTTCTCGATGCATTGAAGACCTATGTGTAACCTATTGCTGTTATTTGTTCTATGGTCTGGTTGGTGTCTCTTTGACACATTCCCCATTTCCATTCCCTATTTTATGTAAATACCAGTCAGGAATATGATAGTTGTTTTCCATTTTAATCTTTTTGATGTGTTAGAGATTATAATTTTGTCTTTTGATAAGAAACTTTTCGTTTTGAATTTTTTAAGAAATGATTTAAGGTGGTATGGGTGTCTTTCGCCATCTTGGATTGTAAAAAACAGAGAATCTAAGGTCCATATTTTCTATCAAGTTATCAAAATTTTATGCAGGAATGCAGATATTTAATGTGAATTTTCATTTAAAAGAACCAATTTATAAGAATATAACTTAAGAATATTAATATTTTTACAAGTGTAGATTATTTTTGGTTGTTTTTGAATATTTTCAAATTGGTAATTAAAGGGGAGGTAACTCTAAAACAGTGCATTTTCTGAAGGACTCTACATGAAATTTTCCTATTTTTCTCTTTTATCTGGAAAAAACGTACGGTGACCCTATCTTTTCTTTTTATATTCTCAAAGCATTGTCTGAAAGCAATCTTTTCCTAATTTATTTTACAATTCTATCATTTTGTTTAGTTTCTATTCACAAAATGTTGTTTTTCCTGTATAGTCCATACAAAATTTGTCATTTTGTCACAACCTGTAGCTTGAGAAAATGTGCGGTGACCTATCATTTTTATAATATTTTTGAACATGTATCAATAGATACTACATTTTGACAAAGTATGAACAAATTCTATCATTTTTATTTTAGACTCCCATACCACCTTAAACAGTTATATGTAACAGAAAACAGATATAGGAATCACCCAAAATGTTTTAAATCATTTCGCCGGCTTGTGTGTTATTTAACAACATTTATTACCTTTTTAGCAATAGCTTGTTGTCGACAGGTGCTTTCTTCGTAGGGAAGAGATCGTGGAGTATATTCAGAACTCTTTGACAGCTGCAACGATTTATTGTTTCGTTTTAATTTAATAATTATAAAAGATCTAAACAATTTAAAAACACTTGTCATCTTAACATGTTAAGAGAAAAGTAAAATAAACTTCAATATATATAACTTTTTTTTTCTTATATATAATAACAAAAAACATCTTTTCATAAAAAAAACGGTGTCATAAGATAGACTCCTGAAATAAATAGCTCTTTTTTCTGTTCTTCTATTATCTGATACTTCCTGTTAAAAAAAGTTAACCCCTTTTTACTGATTCCGAAAGTACATATCCTTCTAATTGCTTTTCCTGAAAAAAATAGTGGAATCAATTATCACTGAACTGGTATACTCGTTTGTTTAGGGACCAGCTACAGTACGCCTCCGATGCGGTATTTTCTTGCTGCATTGGAGACCCATAGGAAGACTTCGGCTTTTATCTGCTTTTTGGGCGGGTTGTTGTCTCTTTGACACATTCCCCGTTTCCATTCTCAATTTTATTAAATTAAAACAACGGTTAAAATAGAGAAAATTACAGAAACATTTAAAAGCTTATAAATTGTTTAATATGGTATATAAGACATGTCTGTTATTTTGTTGAATATAAAAATTAGGAAGATGAAGCATGCTTGTCAATGAAACAACTCTGCAATAAACAACAAGTATACACAAATTAACAACTATAGTAAAGACCTGATGTAATTAAGGGCAGTACATCATATAAAGAGTTCACATACGATTTCAAAATGTTTATTCTTTTTATAAACACTTTCATTTTCCTAATGATTTCTTGCTATCTTATTTGTTTTCTGTATCTACCTAAATGGCCGCCACAACCCCTGACAAACTGATTAAAATCCTCCTCGAAGGATCCATACATGGAGTCGAAAACCAATTGCAGTCACTAACTGACTGGGTAAATATGTTGATAATACTAAAAACTATATAACATTCTATAGAACTAAGGCAATATTCACTGATATTTATTTTATATACTTCAGAAAGAAAGGTGATATCCAATTGGTTACAAATTTGTATGCTTTCTTAATATTTTCAACAATAGACTATTACCGTAATATCAACAGCCTGTTTAGGAATAGTGCTTCCTGTGTATTGGATGATTTCTTGAGCAGCTTCCGATCTCTGGGACTTCTGAAATGATTGTACATTTTTTTTGTATTACTCTTTTATAGTGCCCCTGTTTAAACCATCTCTAAATAATTTCTTGCTGCTAACTTCTCAATTTCGCGTTTTGTGACAAAATATCAATGTCTTTCAAATCAAAGTCGCTTTTAATGAATTAGTCATGGAAGTGTATAGTTCGAATTACACAAAGAATAAAAATTACTAACATGATCTAATTTTTACAGTTTGAAGGGTCTGATTTAAAAAAAAAATACAGGAATTTCATTCAAAAGGCGTTCCAAATTAAAACCATAATTATTTTCTTCAAACACATTATGTTGATTAAATAACAAATATCAACTCTTTTATTTTTTACTTGAGAAATAGGTGGGTTAAAATGTCACTTTTCCGCAGTTTCATTATAAGATGACATATATGGGAAAACCTTTTCTTGAACACTCCTAATAAGAATACGTCAACAGTTTCAATGTCCCCGAAGTATTACAAGGCGGCCATTTTTATTCAGTAGCAATCCAATATTTTAATGACATTTCTTATTTAAAAAAAATCGTAGTCCAAAAGAATGAATGTCGTAACTTAGCGCATAATAGTAAATTGGTCTCCTTTATGGTATTATGATATAATGTTAAGGAACTATGAACAAATTCTCCCCTACTTGATCTGATATTCCTTCATTCGCTCAGACAGCATTTGTTTGCAAAATATTATCCTGGGTTGATAAGAATTTAGGGGAAAACAATCGCTGTTTTGTTCTTCAGTCACTAATAATATATACAGTATGTCAATCAGTTATACACAGATAAAATCCGATCGCATTGGGTCGATTTCAACAGCATAAGCATTAAACCAATTCTTCTTCTGTATTGAAATATTGCGAGTCCGTCGATACTAAAAGTCAAACAAATTACTTAGGCATTACATAGCTATATTCACATTGTTATGGATATTGTAATTATTATATTTATTTATGTTGACCTAATATCTGATGCGTGGCCTGGCAGTTATTTACAGAATAATCTTGGAACTGTACAGTTTAGAAATTACTGGAACAATCATTGATACTGATGGAATGATTGGAACTTTCCATTTAACTTACATAATTATTCCAGAATGATCCTAATAAAAGATTCGTTTTTCAAACTTCTACCAGTTTCTAGAATCTTCCCTTCTAGTTTTCCAGGACATTCCGTTTTCACAGTATTCTAGAAGTTTCCGTGACAACTATATACAAACAGACACTAAAGTTCAACTTTTAGACTTAGACTTAGACTTAGACATCGATAGACATT
Source organism: Mytilus trossulus (assembly GCF_036588685.1). Classification (NCBI taxonomy): domain Eukaryota; kingdom Metazoa; phylum Mollusca; class Bivalvia; order Mytilida; family Mytilidae; genus Mytilus; species Mytilus trossulus. Next base: position 2,797,164 of record NW_026963296.1, read on the forward strand.
AGTATTCACAGCATTTGGATTGACACTTTAATTCTCAAACAACATCATACTGGATTGTAACCTTAGTAGTGAACGTAATATTCAGATTGGATTCCGAGGAAGATTTCCGGATACAAATAAAGATAAAAGATTGGACTCATATTTTGACAGTTAAGTTGACAGTAATATTTGCAAAATACTTCTTGTAAACTTTTGTATTATAAATCTTGTTAAATTTTATTATTGATATGTGTCTTTTGTTGGCTACAATTGAAAGGTGACTTCGGCCATAACACAAGTAATGCATTATTTGCGGAATATGAAATTTGAAGTCATCAATCTGTCATTCAAATTCATTATCAACAGGTACCAACATCTTAAAGAGTCTTTAAAGGTATTGCGCAATATGATGGCACGCATGATGGGCTACCGTAACAAATTTTTAAATTTCTTTTAAAAGCACATCTTTAAAATCTTTGTGAGCTCATTAAGTAATGGACTTGAAAATAATGGGTTGAGATATACTTTAAAAATGTATTAGGAAACTGAACGGTAAAATGTGGTTATATCATAGCATATCAGAATGAATTTTATGAAGATAAAATACACTTACCGCCCATTCATTCTTGAAACGGTGGTGTGATTCACATATTTCGCAGCGATAATCTTCAGTATTGTCTCTGCTAAAGTCATGGTATTCTTTAACCAGCTCTGGCGTTATAAGGCCACATTCCCACTTGGTCTTAAATGATACATTTGACATCTTGAATCTCGAATATACTATATTTTTTAATTTCTCAGTCACATTCCTGGCAATTGTTAAGAAAATAGACTCATCATCCATATTTTCATTTATGTCCCTAAAATCTAGAACTTGAATCTTAACTACATTTGCACCTGCCATGACAAGTAACTTCATAGACTGTGTGTTTTTCAGCTGAAAGACTACGGTGTCTTTGAATAAACAGAGTTGAGGTTCCTTCTGTTGAGAACTAGCAACCTTTGCGACACCATAGTTTATCAATGAAGCAATCAAATGATTTATTAGATGTGGTGGTAGAAACTCAAATTTGAAACACAACCAAGTTGATTTTTTACACTTATCTGTTGTCGCATTTATCATATCATAAATGTCCCCTTCTGGTTTTCGTTTGACCATGCAAGGAACATAATACAAAGGTTTTTTACCAACCCCGTCTTCGGTTGCAGGTATAATGATATCAAATTTCTCCATAACCTTTAGAATCTCATCCTTATGTCCAACATGCTGATGCAAAACATTGGTTTTATCTTTAAATATTTCGTCTAAAAGTGTTATTTGTAGTATTCCTTTATTATGTAGATCATCCAATTCTTGATTCATTTTACAGTTGAGAAACTCGGATTGACATTTCTCTGTTGTAACTATACATTTAAAGATATGAGACAACCACTGTGTATCTAAAATGATAAACTTGAGAAGATCTTCAAAATAGATCAAAGCTCTGGTGGCATGGTGATACTCTAGGAACAACTTAAGTTCCTCTTTTTTTAATGGTTTTGATAATTTATTAGAGATGTCCTGAATATCATCAAAAGAAATAATTGGAATGTGCAACTTCTTTTTTTTCTCTTGTAGACATTTTTCCAGCTGTATGAATTTTAAAGGATGGTCTGTATTCCATGTTTGCATTGAGGTTGCCAATTCTAAGATGAATTTTCTTATTTCACGAAAAATATCATCATTATCAGTTCTATTGGAAATATATCTTATATACCGTATATGGCTACGTGCAGCAAGTGAAACACCATCAAGAAATGCTTTCAGTTTTTCTCCACATATGGTCTCAATCTACAATATAAAATTATCTCAGATAACATAATTTGAAATAATCTGTGAGGGATTTGGTATTTGTCATACATAATGTCGTATAAATGCACTAGATTCGCATCTATAAGACAATCAACTGAAATGCTCAAAATGAAATTTCCTGAAATGTATTGATGTATTATATGCTATAAATTGATGCTTGAATTTGTTATTTTTTTGTTTTTCTCTTGTTTTTTTTTCAACATCATTAAATATTTTTTTCAAATATGGTCTTGTTACAATATCCATCGGGAGTCCAAGCTCCTCCTGATGTTCCCTGTAACAATCCACTAATCACTAAGGGCAGTGAATAGTTGTAAAATATATTTTTGTGTTTATAGAAAATTTTTCAATATGTACTTGCAGCCAGAAAACAAGGTTGGTGACACCATTCTTTCTTTTATTGTCTTAAAGCTTATATAGCTTATTTTAGAACCTACCTTCTTGTGTTTAATTTCAATACTCTCTGAGTAATTTAAAGCAACAATATTGGTTATTTTTTTTCATCAAAATCACAAGTCATTATCTTTTATGATAGTCCCAACAAAACGTACCAATAGTACTTATATTGATTTGGACTGCTGGTTATATTTGAATGTTGCACAATTCGATCTTCAAACTATATGTCTTCATGTTCAGATTTTTACTTATTGAAAAAGTTCCTGTGTGTGATACGTCGAAATATTAACGTAAATATGGCTGTCAACTTTGAAGTTAAAACGTATTTAGGAAATAATGCAATGATATGTAAATAAATGCAACAGTAGTATACCGCTGTTCGAAATTCATAAATCAATTGAGAAATGAACAAATCCGGGTTAAAAACTAAAACTGATGGAAATACATCAAATAAAAGAGGAGAACTACGACACAACAGAAACACAAAGTTTAAATGTAACACATACAGAAACGAACTATAATATAACACTGGTCATGTTAAATATAGCACTTACACAATTAGATGACAGGAAAACAGTACAAATGCAAGAACATTCATGATTTTTTTGTAACCACTTACCAAGTTGTGACTCACAAAGTCTCAGATTTTTTTGAAAAAAAAAATATGAAAGGTACCAGGATTATAATTTAATATGCCAGACGCGCGTTCCGTCTCCATATGACGCATCAGTGACGCTCAGATCAAGAAAGTAATAAAGCCATATAAAGTTGAAGAGCATTTAGGACCCAAAATTCTAAACGTTGTGCCAAAATTGTGTTGGCGATATCCATTGATAACAAACAAAAAATGTTTAGTTTTGTTTAACGTTAACTTGGAAAGCAGTCAAAAAGATTGGTCAAAGCAGGTTAGGACTTAATCAACATGCAACACATTTTTTTTGTCATTCAACGTCCAACATGAATGACGTAAAACTGAAGCAAAAGACTGGCTATTTTTGTAATAAATGACAATTTTATTCAGTTCAATCATTTTTACATTGAAAATAAATATATTACGTATGCCAGTATAAACAATATGTGGTTTGAACAGCTTTTAAGATAGGAAATACAAGCAGATGCACACAATGTACATTGTCAACTGAAATTCGTATTAGTTTAAAATCAATGCTTAAATGTTCAAAGGGTTGTGCAGTATTCCAAAGCAGTGATGAATACTGAGGTTTCACTTTTGCATGTATCTTATATTGTTCTCTTTCTACAAGTAAGTTTCCTAATTCCTAAGACTTTCCGCCCTACGTGCATTTTTTTTTCTTTTACAGAATCCGAGGCATCGAATGGCTTTATCAATTGCACTTACATGTGTAGTGGTAGCAGACCTACTGTAAGAATGAATAAATCAAAAACAGTTTGTGGTCCAGCTACTTTCCCCGTTTATCCCCAGAGTTATTGCAATTTACAATTTAAAGTCGAGGTTTCGCTAAAAAATATAATTCATAGAAAAGGGGACATCTATCAAAACAAACGAAGATGTGGTATGATTGCCAATGAGACGATGCTGATGAAATCATTGCATATTTCATTTTGCTGTGCATAGCCTAGAGACCAACAGAAGAGCCTCTAGTAGACAACATATTAAGTGAAAGAAGAATATTGGCAAACAAACGCTTCAAAACACTTTTTGGCTTGAAAACATGAATTATCAACCATAAAGATTATGTTTAAAAAAAAAAAAAAGGGTATACAAGGACGAATTTGAAAACAGGTGTGCCATTATGTCGCGTACGTATGTATACACTTCATTAAAACCGTTATGCCTTGTTGACAAAACCTGATACCAAAGAAAGGAGAAATCTATCAGCTGTGCATTTATTATAGTAAAATACCAATAGTGGTGAACATGGATGACTCCTTCTTATTTATAATATAAACCCCAATAATTTTCAAAGATTCCATAACTAATAATGTTTTAAGAACTTTAACAAACAAGAATGTGTCCAAAGTACACGGATGCCCCACTTGCACTATTCTTTTCCATGTTCCATGGACCATGAAATTGGGTAATAATCTTATTTGGCATTAAAATACGAAAGATCATACTATAGGGAACATATGTACTAAGTTTCAAGTTGATTGGACTTCAGCTTCATCAAAAACTACCTTAACCAAAAACTTTAACCTGAAACTCCCAATTCCATTTTCTATGTTCAGTGGACCATCAAATTGGAGTCAAAAGTCTAATTTGGCTTTAAAATTAGAAAGATCATATCATAAGCAACAAGTGTACTAAGTTTCAAGTTGATTGGACTTCAGCTTCATCAAAAACTACCTTGACCAAAAACTTTAACCTGAACGGACGAACGGACGCACAGACGGACGAACGGACGAACGAACGGAGCTACAGACCAGAAAACATAATGCCCCTCTACTATCGTAGGTGGGGCATACAAAATAATAATGTATTGCATTATATGTTTTATTTTATCTCATGTTAACTTCATATTTTATATACATATCAACGTGTTCATGTTTGAACAAGATATATGTGTTTTAACATTAAAATAACAAATTTGAGTCTGTATTAGGCGGATTAAAGATTATTCAAGGGTTGTACAATTTGAAATTGAAAATTGAAAATTAATAAAAAATCTCATTCTTAAATAAGCTCCTTCTTTGTCAGTATTATTATTGCAAAAACTATGGTTCATTATTTTTCTAATTTATTGAATATGTTATTTTACTTTGAATAACATGTATCAGAACTTAATGATTTGGAACTCTTTTACTTTTTACTTTACCTAGCACAGTAAGTTCATAAGGAATCAATACTTTGTATAAGATGGCTAGATCAATATGGACACATAGGCTACCTCTAGCAAAAGAAAAAAAAACGCAACAAAATAGCCAAAAGTGCTGAAATAGGAACTAAACACGAATAAATCTATTAATAACATGAAAATTGATTAATATACTAACATTCATTTAATTGCATCTTAAAGGGAGATAATTCATACTGAAAATGATATAAATGATGATGTGTTAATCTTGTGACATAATATAACAGTTTACGATACAATCTAGCAAAAACAGACAGTTAGCGTAAACGTTGTTTTTTAGTCAACATATGATATTTCGGAGCATTTAATCTTCCCTCTTGAACAATTGTATACAAACAAAACGGAAAATACAATCTTTTAAAAAACACTGCATATAAAACTAACAGTATCAATTAAAAGAAATCATATTAATGGTTCGTAGCTTTGTGTATAACGTTTAATGTTAATTGCACATGTTTCTTACATACCTTCTTTTCTTCTGTAGGCATAACTTTATCTTTATGAGAACCAACAAGAATCACTGGTGGAGATTTCATTTCATCAGTAGTACCTGCAGGTCTATTTTTCTCATGTTCAAGGGTGCAATAGCAATGGATTGAGTTCATCCACAATTCAAACATATCTAGAATATATTAATTTCATATCAGCATTGTAATTGCATCCAACTTACCTAAAATGCAATCAGGTTTTACAAGCAAATATTTCAATTGTGTATTGTACACGCTGCTGGTCTTTTAGGATTAGAAAAAAATCTAAACTTACAAATAACTATGCGTATGCGATAAATGTTAAAATTAAAACAAATATTAGTTGAAAGTTGCCAAGACCTCTTGCTGACAGCAATTGTTCCTTGATAATGAACATATCAATACTATTAGTCATATTAAATTGAGGAGGTGCGCTACGACCCTTTTAAGGCCTAGCTTGTTGCAAACAAAATCAGTAGATACTTATTAATTAACATAGTTATTTTGTTTATAAAACAGGTCGACAATGTTACGCCTTGAATATGTCTTACAATCTTCATCTCGAAGAATTTTTAAATCCTGTTTTACACCATTGGTTTGTTGATGGACATACGTTGACACATGTATTTAAACGGTTCATCTGAAATTCAGTATGTGTGGTATTATTTTCACAAATACTCAGGAACTGCTCTGGCTCCAAACAAGTTTGAGACAGAAACATCGCAAGCTACTATAAGTTGCCGCCAATTTTGAAAAAAAAGTTTACCCAACTTAAAAGCCAGCTAGTCTTGATTTCCTCTCCTCAAATTGAAGTTACCCTTAATTTAAATATCGTATGCACTCAGCATGAGCTGTACATTATTTAACATCTTACATTAAAGTAGGTAGTGCACAATGTTCATATACATGAAAAGCATCTGCACTTGTATTTGCTTTGTAAGTATTTCATAGGTATATGAATAAGAATATAGCATATGTTTTTTTTTCCACAAAACACGATAGTGTATATTTTTATTTGAATGTGCAAACAGGGACTTATATAATGACTGTAAAACAATGTTTATGTCCTTATAATAAGCGGATGGTTTGTATATACAACAAAATAGAGAAAATATTTTTAAATTGAAAAATAATAAAAAAGCAAATGGTAATGCAGACATTTTATACGTTCAGGTGTTTCACATTCAATCTTGTACGGTAATATTCATTACAAAACACTTTTCTGCGGAAATACCTTTTGTATTTATTCTTGTCATTATTAGGTCTTTTTACCTTTCTGTGGAGAGCACTTTTGTATTTGTTATGATTTTATCTTTTTTTTTCTTCCGTCATTACCCTTTTCTAACGATATAAAGATGGCATCGATTTATGACCTGCAAACATTTATTTACGAAGATCTCGCTGTGATAATGCATTTTGAACAGTCATTGCGCTGTCACAACTCATCTTTTTTAGCCGAAGACTTTTTTTTATTAGACAAGTAATCTCCCCAAACACTGTTTTTACTCGTGAGTGTATCTCCTCTTTAACTAAAAAGATAACGACACATTCTTTTTCTATATTAGTTCGTTACATCCCAAGGATATTTTGAAACGAAGCAATTCCCTAAAATCGTTAATTGTTATCTACCATTACCAAATACAATTTTTCGTTATGTTTTGTAACTCATAAACCAGTTACCCGTATAAACATAGAGTCTTGTTATTTGAGGTCCGTGTACCCTAACTAAGAACGTTATATAAAATTCAAAGGTCAAGGTCATACTCCCCATTTTGACAATTAAGCATTTTCTTTAACACTTTTTCAAGATATATATGAAAAAAACTAGTGCAATATATTTGCGTGATTGTGGTGCAGATAGGATACATTAAGTTTGAAGCAATCAATATCTTAGCCCGTATTTGGCACAACTTTTTGGAATTTTGGATCCTCAATGCTCTTCAACTTTGTACTTGTTTGGCTTTATAAATATTTCGATATGAGCGTCACTGATGAGTCTTATGTAGACGAAACGCGCGTCTGGCGTACGTACTAAATTATAATCCTGGTACCTTTGATAACTATTATAAGAGTAGTTGCTTCTCAAATGTTTTGTTTTAAGGTAAATTTGTTCTTGCTTCAAAGTCCCTAAATACGGCAGAAAAATCAATAAAAAAAATTAAAAATGAACTCTGAACAATTGATGGTCTTTCCACCCATAGAGATCTGTTTTGATATAAAACAATGAAAATTCAGTTTGAAATTTCATATCCAGCTTTAAACCAATAACAATATATTTTGAAAGGAAAACTTCAAACTTCAGTTAAAAGTGTCAGTTCTTATTGATTGATGATGGACACATATGAATTTATAGCAAAATCTAGAACGTCCAATCAACCAATGACCTTGACTTCAAATTCAAGGTCATAAACAAAGGACCCCAAATCAAAAGACCATTGGTCTGTTATATGTATGGTTAATGAGTTTTATCACTTTACGAAAAATTATACTTATTAGATTGGCCAAAACTCCTATTTATTGTTTACGAACCCTCTCAACCAAAACTTACATGTTACGACATGTCGCAACTAACAATTTAGTAAAAAAAAACTATTGTCGATATCTTAAAAGGTTTTCGAAAATAAGTCAAAATAAGTCATAATCAAAATTTGAAATATTACCTTGACCTTTGACCTTGACCTAATTTTCATTTTTTTTCACCAAGGACCTTAAATCAAAACACCCAAGGTATCTTTCACTTATGGTTTACAAGATAAAACCATATAACTTATATCAAACACATAAGGGGCAATTACTCTCATATGGAGTGTTCATACGGTGGAGATGTAGTCACAAGGAAAATGGTGTTCGGGGAGATAACTCCTACAAAGAATTTTTTTGTTTAAGAATGGGTGAAAAAAAAGCGCATAAATTGTATGAGGCTATATAAAAATACCTAAACGACATATTGGGAAACATAAATTGTACGCGATAACGACATTTGGAGGAAGACAATAATAATAATTAAGAAACAATTGTTCACAGAACAGGTGAAGGTCTTTCCACCAGTAAGGATCAATTTAAAATGATAATATTAAAATTTTATTTTACTTACGGTATTGTTTGACAGTCAACATAAAACTAATTTCAAAAACATATGGTTCTATATACTTTTACATTAATTTAGTACAAAAAATACCTACTTCCGGTTTACAAAAGGTCACTTCCGGTTGGTTTTTTAAGGTCACATTGCTTGCAACCTATTACAAAAGTCCCATGGCTTGATCAGGTATACTTATGAAGTAAAAGCAAACGTCAAAATCTAGAACGTTAAATTAACATATGACTTAATTTGAGCTCAATTTGAAGATCATAGACCAAGGACCTCAAATCAAAAACGACTACAGGCCTCTACTTATTACTGTACATGAGTTATATTAGCATACGATTGATATGGGATATTAGAGGGGGAAAACTCGCATCAAATGTCTACGTACCCTTTCGACTAAAATTTAAGTTTGACGACATGTCACAACTAACAATTTGGTGAAAATATTTTGTCGATACCTTATATAATTTCTGAAAATAAGAGATCACAAGCCAAAATCAAAATTTTTACCATAACCTTGACCTTTGACCTTGATCTCATTTTCATTTTTTTGGACCAAGGACCTTAAATCAAAAGACCCTAGGCCTTAATCACTTATGGTTTTCCTGTTGAAAGTCCATTTCACTTATATCAAATACATAAGGGCAAATAACTCTCATATGGAATCTCTATACGGCTTCGGTCAAAATAAAACAGAACATTCTGAGGGAGATAATTCTTATATGGGAAAGAATACGGTTAAGCCAAGTCAGTTTTAAAAGCGTATAAACTGTTCAATATCATATTTCAAATATCTAAGCGAAATCTTGGAAAACAAATTAGCATCGAGGGAAAAAAAATTGGCGGAAGAAAAAATAATAATCAAAAGAAAACCCAATAGGACTTTCCAAGAAAAAATGAAAAGACCTAAAAACCAGAAGAAAACCAATAGGTCTTTCCACAGAAAAGTGGAAAGACCTAATAAAACATAATCTCAATTTAAAAAAAAATCCTACAAAAAAATCATTCTACTATCGAACCCAAAATCGTTAACTTTTTTATTTTCAGACTTTTTTTTATTTTCCTGCATTTGCGCAGAAGGCTACTTGGTTCTTCAGGTCTCATTTGTCATAGCGTTTACATTGAATATGACGTCATAACTTAAATAACGTCATAACTAAAATCCGCAGCAACAGAACCAAAATTGGAAACGTTATGGTATTTCAATTTCTTTTTTTGAAACAGAATTTGAAGTTCAAATATGTTTGAAATAAAAAAAATACTATCAATTCATAAAGACTTCATCCCCTTTCACAGGTAATGTCTGTCTTATATTAAAGCCAAAATAATACAGGTAAGTTTTGGTACATTGATTTTAATCCAAAATCCTGAATATCATAATATAAACAGAACACTTTAATTCAATATACGTGACTGTGTATATTAACAATAAAAATGAGTGGAAAACAATACTGTTAGTATTTCTTATTAATGCCGTTTGGATGATGCACATTAAGTTCCTTTATACAAAAGCTTTTCACTCATTTTTATTGTTAATATACAGTCACGTATATTAAAAAGTTAAAAAACAAAAATACTGAACTTAGAGAAAAACCAATTCGGAAAGTCCATAATCACATGGCAAAATCAAATAAGAAAACGCATAAAAAACGAATGGACAAGAACTGTCATATTCCTGACTTGGTACAGGCATTTTCAAATGTAGAAAATGGTGGATTAAACCTGGTTTTATAGCGCTAACCCTCTCACTTTGATGACAGTCTCATCAAATTCTGTTGTATTTACATTGATGCGTTAACTAAACAGACACAATAAATAAAACAGTCAAAATATGGGTGCATCAGTCATCATCGTATAACAATTTTAAAAGGAACAAAACACAAAAACATTTATCTACAAACACATTCATTGATTTGTGTGTCTGACGTCAGAAAATTTTATACGTCACATAGATTTGTCTTTCAATGTGCATCCGATTTTTGAAAAATTTACATAGGCAATGTAAGCATATAGGGTTAACAAATCAAAAGTATGTAAGAATAAATTTCAGAAAAAGACCGAGATTGAAAATAGTCCAAAAGTATATATAGAATGTATAAGAATCCACAAATAGTTAATTCCACTACGCGATTGAATGATTTTTATGTTTATGGTTCAACGTATTTTGTAATTCATAATATAAATACAAATGTATATCATAATGACATAAAAATAGAACAAAATCATACTGACGGGATCTTTTAAAGTACAGAGTCACGTTATAAGAACCAAAAAAATACAAAAAGTCGCTTATACAAAACTCACCAGCTAAAAATGAAAGACAATACAAACACATTGACGAGATGTACAAGTACCGAGCCACGTCAAACGGATATCACATAAAACCATTCAACGGTAAAAGTAATATTAATAATAGAACAAAGACAAATGAAAGAACTATAAAACACGTTGTTAAGATGATAAACAACATCAGTACGCAGAATCTTTACATCAAGACCATCGTGTATTAATTGTGAAGTTGATACGGAATATTTATCAACAAGGTCTTGGTACCTTCAATGAACTTTTTTAGAAAAAGGACGAGACGTTCTTTGACATACCCCTGGTTCATCAACTTTCTACTCAGACACTGATGACGTTTTACAAAGTCTGAGTAGGAGCTGCTAGCTCTTGAATATCGAATAAGTTGGGAAATATATATCACATATGCAGGTGAAGTTGGTATATTGCTACTAAGGTGGGGGAAATTTTTAATTTCAAAATAAAAATCGTCTCGTTTGTCATAGATTCTGGTACTGAGATGACTGTGTAAGTCAAATTGGAGATAGAAGTCTAACAATGAGGCGGAGGAAGCCGTGTCTGTTGTTTCTTTAATCTCTAGTTCTGGAGGATATTTTAATGGAACCCAATCAGAAAAGTTCGGATTGTTTATGGAAAGAACATCATCAATAAATCTGAAAGTGAAATTAAATAATCTGGCTTCTTTGGTTCTTTTGTTTTTGACAAGTGTCTGGAGGAACTCCGATTCATAAGAAAATAAGAAGAGGTCGGCAAGAAGAGGCGCACAGTTTGTTCCCATAAGAATGCCGACAACTTGGTGGAAAAGTCTACCTCCTAACTCAACAAATATGTTGTCGATAAGAAACTCCAGCATACTGACCACTTGTTTTTCTGTGTAGCATGTTTTACCTTTTTATTAGTCACTTTTAACGAAATATGCCTTATGAAATCCCAAAGTAATAATTTTGAATTATAGTGTTTTGTTTATATTATGATATTCAGGATTTTGGATTAAAATCAATCGACCAAAGCTTACCTGTATTATTACTGATCTATTTTTACACTGTATACAATATGTATCAGTATTGATAAAACTTTTGACACTGAGGAAGGCCATTAGTTGAGCCGAAATATTTGTCAACACGATTTAATAACAACATTTTCGTATAATTACATCATTTATCAGTGCCGTTGGGCAAATTTTTAGACTGATATAATTGTTTCCTTATCTGCATAGTATCGCCTATTCTAGACGATCCGGTACATAGAAAATTTGCTGGTTGGTCCTTTTTATAGACTTCCATATATATATATATATATATATATATACCATAAGACAATAAAACTGAGTAGGAATAACTGCGAACGATTCGATGGAGAACAGGTATAAGTTGTGCGTGAATCTTTAAAGGAGATTAAAGGATTTGCCATTTTTTTGGTATTTATATGACTCATCCTTGATTTTAATATGTGATAAATAAACTGTGTATAGATGGCCTCAGTCGTATTTGGAACAAGTTCCAACAATTTAGTTTTTGATTTATTTAGGTTTGCACTCCACCTGTTTTTTTTTATTATACCTCCAACGATGATTCTCACGAAGACGTACCGTACCAAATTATAAACCTGTTTCTTTGATGAATTTTACACAATAGCATTATGGTTTTTTTAAAATATAACAAGTGATTCTGTCATCTAGTATATCTGCGTTAAGTCATTGTTTGTGAGATTAACTATATATCCTGCTATCAGTAGGTGGTGAAAGTATCATTGATGACCAATGATGATGGTTACATAGACAATAACTGTTTAGTGTCTTTTAATATCAGCTGTATTTGTACGAGGCTAGGAAACAAGGTGTATGCGAGCTTTTAGCGAGCTACTACACCTGTTTCGAGTACGGTTATTGTCTTGATCCTGCAATTAATTCTGTATTTTGTTTGTGTTTTGAAATACACAAAAACTAACATATTAAGCATTTATTTTCGATTTGTAATCGAGATTATCCCTTGAGGCCCGCGTAGTAATATCAAAATCACACATTACGCTGAAGACGGGTTCGCAAAAAAGAATCTCGAATGGTCAACAATAATACATCGCTAAAGGTGAATAATTATCTATTATAACATAACAACTAATTTCAACAGTAAAAACAAATAACAAAACATTGTCTAATTTGTAACAGAAGTGTACGAGTTGTCCTACGCTTCAGACTTGACATTCACTAAACCTGCATACCGAAATTGACATGGTTGAATTTGTAACACAATCATACACATTCAAGTTTTGAAATCGACAATTGTCATCGTCATTGGAATGCAATTGGAATACACATTCTGAGGTCACACAGGTTCAAACAATACTCAGTCCGCCAGTGGTCGGCGCTTTAAAGCGATATCTGCATAGTATACAGATACAGCATAGCGATATCTGTAGGGCTGTATCTGTATAGAAGAACACCCAATTGCAGGATAAAACTATATATACATGTAGTATATTAACAGTGTAAGGTCCATATATAGCGAACAACAAAACAAACACTACTGGAATACTTTGTCATATAATGACATTATATACGGAGGAAATCAAGATATAAACGAAAGAACTTACTTTATTAGAATGAAAAAAATAAACATCAACTTATTCAACCGCAATTGTTTTTAAAGACATATTAAAATAAAGAGTAGATAAAACGAGAAAATTAAATCTCATAGAAAGAAATGACCTAATTTTTAATTAATCGATAATGAACCAGATTTTGTTGTATTTCAAGGAAAGAACAAATTATAGATTACATTACACAAACTTACCATGTGCATCTTTGTCATCAACCTCACTGAGATTTGTAACAACAACATATATTGCATCCGGGGACAGGAAAGTTTGATGCGTATGGTAAAATTCTTCATCTCCAGCAAAATCCCAAAACAATAGTGTGGCATACTCCTGACTGTCATGCAAATTTACACTAAATTGAAGCATGGCTGTTAAATCATCAGCAATTTTTTGGTTGTCATGATTAGGAGTGACTACTGGAGGCTTAAATTGATGTACAGTTGCTGTTTTAGGTTTATTGCCGACTTGAAATCTAACTTGTTTGGCTTCTTGCAGGTTGACTTGAGATTTTCGCTTTTTCTCTGAATTCGTTGATTCAGAAACACCTCCGGTTGTGGTTGTGGTTGCTGCAGTTGTTGTCTTGGTGGTCCCGCTGGCTTCTTTTTTTAGTTTAGCTTCTAATGGTTTTAATATTCGTGCATATAGTTCAGTTTCTTCAGAGTTGCCTGTCATTATAAAATTAAACTAACAACTTTTTGTTTTTGCTTTTATTTTGTGTTTAAGAAGAAACACAGTAAAAAACATGTTTATCTAAAAATAATACAAATAAGCAACATTCAAATCACAATGCAACTTCGCCACCCATCATAATTTAATGTTCTCTTCGAAATAACAAGAATTGAAAAAGGTTGTATTCTTCTTCTTCCAAGATACACTTAAATTTGACAAGATAGAATGAGAAAGGCAAAATCTGATTACTGATTAACACATATACAATAAACAGTATTACAAGGTAAAAACGTCGATGTAAAGGCGTTTTTTCCAAGTTGAATACAATTCAATGAAGGTTTGATATTTAAAAAACACTTTTAAACCAGACTGAAACTAAACGACGAAGGAATTTGGGTCATTATTTATTGCTGCACAAAGAACAGTATATATTCTAACTCAATATTCGTTTTCAATCTCTATATAGCTGTTATATCATAATACTTTCTCTAAAGTCATGATTTACAGAAAGACTTTGTAGGCATTCGTCTTTAGTCAAAAGTTCCCATATCAATGACTCATCTACCATGTCCGCAGTAACAATACTCAAGAATAATACAATGCGAGTAATAAAGATTTCCGTTTCAAAGGATCTTTAACCTTACACAGCTTACAGCTATGAACTGGTCATTTGACTAAGTGACCTATATAGCTTCATACCTACATGTATATCGCTTCTAAAAAGGGATTAAAACAAACTGGTATTATACTTTCAATTCAATTGTGCTATATACATAATATCCCCTTATTGAATACTGTTTCAACTTATATGATATTGAACTAGGAGCCGGCGATATATTTGTGTCTAGCTCATATATTGACTTATATTCAGGACATTGAAATTGATGGCCAATCGAGATCAAAACACCATGGCAAAGAGTTGCGATTCGTCTATTTCTATGTAGCAACATTCTGTTGTGAAATATCTGTGTCATTGATGACTACAGACCTGTTCCAATTGCCAGTCCTAATGTCCATTATTCCTCGATATTACCGAAGTTCAAAGTGATTTATTACCAAAATTGTTTTGGAGGCAACATCAGGAGCAGGATCTGTAATAACCATCATATTGTGGTGTGGTTCGTGTTGTTCAGTCTTTAGTTTTATATTTAGTCTTTTGTGAATGTTTTTGTTTGTAATTTTTTCTTTTCTTGTCATAACCGTTGGTTATTTGTCCATTTGGTATCTACCGTATCTTTTTTCTACCACTTTCATAAGTAATCATCCAACTTAAACTATTGATAATATTTATGATAACAGTAAGTTTGCTTTTCGACAATGAACCCCACAATCTTCCTCTAACTTTATATCTTTCATCCGTACAAGTCAATTCAAGTCAGAATAATATTACTAAATAACTATATATATATTTTAGACAGTGACCATTAAGGAAGGACAAGACAATGCAATTACTAGATGCTTCAGAAATATTTATGAAAATACCATGGTGATTGACAAAGAGGTATATTAGATAAATTTGCCGTGAATTTTTTTCACAGAAGGGCCATTTTCAAAAAGAGCCGACAGAATAGAATTTACTATAAAAACAAAAAATAAAAATGCTTTTTGATCAATATCTTGATTTACATATATTATGATATATGTGATAGATAGTTAATTTAACCCTCAAAAAGGATGAAAAACCAATATGTGGAATTTAGGGTGTTTTTAGGTGGGAAAACAGGGAATCCCCTCAGAAGGCCATTTGAAACCAAAAAAAAAAAGTTATGTTTTTTGTGACTGTTGTAATTTATACTACTTTTCCCCTCAAAAATGCAATTGGTTTGGTGTCTTTATTACATACAAAACAACTTTTTTATGAAACAAATGTAACATCGCTAAATTGAACTGATATAACTCCTTAAGAAAACATTATAGTTAAGTGTCGCCGTGGCTCCATCCGTATGGCATAGAACTACTAATCAAAGATTGTTTTGAAGATCAGGTTGAATCTCGCATAGACTTTTTGCATTTTTTTGTGTTGTTATACTAAAATGTAATGTAATGTTGATAATACCGTAGCTTTATACTGTCATATGCTTTTTCAATACCTAAATGACCATTATTATCATGATATTGAACGACGATATCCCTTAAATGTTCTGGAACATATAATCGGATAAGAGGATCAATATCAGGCTGTGACAGAAAATACATTTTTTTTTGTAAACAGCATCTTCAATAGTAATGAATTGACTTTGTATAGAGCTACTCGCTGTACCTGTTTCAATTTCCCTCTTAACCTTAACAATGTTCAAATCTTTTGCTTGTTCTAATTCATATCTGAATCTTCATTTTGAAAAGTCTCCTTACTAGGTAAATCTGGTTGTTCTACAGTGCAAGTAGCAAATTTTCTTGTGTTTAATTTATTTGAATTAATTGAATTAATTTCATACGTATTATCATTTATATCGGGATCGACAGTTACATTACTTATTCCCTTATCTTCATCACTTTGCGGAGTTCTTGATAAAAGATCTACACAATAGTTTGTTTCTCCTGCTATGTACGCAATCTTACAATTGTACCCAGATGACTCTAAAGACCACATTTGTAGCTTTTTGTTTTTCATCGGAGAATCTTGTAAATATTTCAAAGGTTTATGATCCGCTTTGATGATAAAGTTTGCTCCGTGCAAATAAAAATCTAATTTCTGTAGTGCATAATTAATAGCAAACGCTTTTTTTTCAACAGTTGACCACCGAGTTTGAGTCTCGCTTAATTCATGCGATAGAAAGTAAATAGGTTTTTCAACTGCATTTTGTTCCTCTGTTATCTGTTTCAATCATGCACCAACACATGTATCACTTGCATCAGTGTACAAGACATAAGGCAAATTAGGGTTTGGATATGCAAGTAGAGGTACTACTGTTAAACTATTCTTCAAGTAATTAAAGCCTACGTCACAATCCTCTGACCAAGAATATTTCGCACATTTTCTCGTTAAATTGACAAGAGGTTCCGCGATTTTAGAAAAATTCGGAATGAATCTTCTGTAGTAACTACACTTACCAATAAAACCTCTAACTTCTTTCACAGTTTAGGGTATCGGAATCGTTTGAATAGCTTTTACTTTATCTTGATCTGGTCTAACACCTTCACGCGTTATTAAAAAAAAACAAATACTTAGTTTCTTCTTTAATAAAACTATATTTTTTTAATTTCAACTTCAAATTATGTTGTCTCAACCTATCAAACACTGTCTAGATGTGACGTAAATGGTCTTCAAATGTTTTAGAAAAGATTAAAATATCATCCAAATTGGCGACCGCAAATTTGTCTAATCCTTGCACTGCAATAGATATTAGTTGGCTAAAAATACTAAGTCCAAAAGGCATAACATTGAATTCAAAAAGACCCCTATGACAAGTGAATGCAGTCTTTTCCTTGTCACTTTCTTTCATGTTTATTTGCCAGTATCCACTTTTTAAGTCCAAGCTTGTAAAATACCTTGATTTATCTAATTGTGTCAAAATATCGTCTATCCATGGTAAAGGATGAGAGATAACTTTCGTTATACGGTTCAATAAATGAACACCAATACAAAATCTTTTAGATCCATCCTTTTTATCAACAACGACAATTGGAAATGACCATGGTGATCTAGACCTTCTTATAATATTTGCTTCCAGCATTTCATCAATTGCTTTATTAAATATTGGCCTTTTATGTATAGGAGTTCTATATGGTTTTAATTTAATAGGGTGATGATTTCCCGTGTCAATAAACATTTTAACGGTGTCAGTTCCCCCTAAATCGCCATCAGCGAATATGTCCTCATTTGCTTTTACAAGAGATCGTACTACTTCTAGATAATCTTGAGGAACATCAATTTTCTGATTTGCTATATCTATTTACTGAATTGATGATTTGAGTGTAAAAGAGGGACGAAATATACCAAAGGGACAGTCAAACTCGTAAATCTAAAACAAACTGACAACGCCATGGCTAAAAATGAAAAAGACAAACAGAAAAACAATAGTACACATGACACAACATAGAAAACTAAAGAATAAACAACACGAACCCCACCAAAAACTAGGGGTGATCTCAGGTGCTCCTGAAGGGTAAGCAGATCCTGCTCCACATGCGGCATCCGTCGTGTTGCTTATGTGATTACAAATCCGGTAAATAGTCTAATTCGGTAGGTCAAATTCATGAAAGGGAAGGGGATTGTAGTTTCGACGTAAGGAACATATCCGATATCATTTGTGAAACGGTTATTCCATAACGGTCAACCAACTCGTGATGGCGTCCGTAAAATTTACGAAGGGATGTAATATACACATAACTTAAAATGAGGCCATTGTATACAAATCAACACAAACAATTTTTCGACACCTTTTTTTAAACATGGTATTATATGTTACAAATGCAGTCAACAGCAATTTTGTCGCAAATTCACTAACTGTGTAGAAACTATACTAAGTACTGAATTTTTTACCACCGTCCCTGCACAGTCATCAGAAAATAAAACAACACCACAGAACAAATCAATTACACTACAAATCGTGATTGTAGGTAAAGCATCAAAAAGCTATTGCATCTGTATCACAACGAAGGGTCGATTTGTTAAAATGCCAGAAAAGGCAATATAACATGTGTTCGTAACACAAGGTGTTCTATGACCAACTGATGTAAGATGTTCTCCGGTTAAAATATATATTATCTTATCTTATTTTACAGACGATAAAACCTTAAAAGACTGATATACATATATTCAAAAGAGAAAAACAACATCCCATTTGAATTTGTTCGATATTATTTGGCTGGTTGACAAGTTACCTGGTATGGTACCTTATGCGCATAAAGGATGTTATATAGTCAATATAACAAAATCAATAGTCCTGGCCTTGTTTTTTGTAGAAATACCTGTTCAAGGTATAAAAAAAAAAATATGACGTATGTGCATGTGCTATAAGTAGCATCTATCGGCTATTTAAAACATGATTTACCTATCTTATCGAATGAAAAGAATTAACGCGGAAATGGCTATAGCTCTTTGCATTAATGTTACATTTGTTAAAATTTACTGTTTGCAATAGCATGAATCGTTCTATATAGTAGTGTTCTTATCCCGGGCATAAAAATAATGCCGTATTTGGCAAAACCTTTTCAACTTTTGATCTTCAGTGCTGTACAACTTTGTACTTTTTTCACTTTCGATCTTTTATATCTGGGCGTTATGTATTCGGGTTTAGTTTTCTGTAATTAGTTAATACTTCAGTTTCATTACGTATATCTCTTTCATATTCATTTGATAATATTTACTATTTGCAATAGCATGAATTGTTCTGTATAATAAGAATGTTCTTATCCCGGGCATACAAACAATGCCGTATTTGGCAAAACCTTTTCAACTTTTGATCTTCAGTGCTGTACAACTTTGTACTTTTTTTCACTTTCGATCTTTTATGTCTGGGAGTCACTGGTGAGTCTTGTGTGGACAAGACGCGTTTTTGGCGTATTGAATTTTAAACCTGATGCTTTTTGTTATCTATTAATCATGCTTTTCTTCGTCTAATATGTTCTTCTTTTTATTTGTATTGTAGTCCTGTAATATTATGTTGTCATTTCAATGTTATATTTAACTTTGCCATTAAAGTGCGCGGTTTGGTATGCCATAAAACCAGGTTCAACCCACCACTTTTATTCCCCTTTAAAAGTGTGCTGTACCAAGTCAGGAAGATGACCATTGTTATAATATTGTTCTTTTCTGAGTGTGTTGCATTTTAACGTTGAGTCGTTTGTGTTTTCTCTTATTTTTGAGATATTGAGATAAGACGTGGCACGGTACTTGTCTATCCCAAATTCATGTATTTGGTTTTGATGTTATATTTGTTATTCTCGTGGTGTTTTGTCTGTTGCTTGATCCGTTTCTGTGTGTGTTGCGTTTCGGTGTTGTGTTGTTGTTCTCCTCTTATATTTAATGCGTTTCCCTCGGTTTTGGTTTGTTTTCCCCGATTTTGTTTTTTGTCCATTGATTTATGAGTTTTGAACAGCGGTATACTACTGTTGCCTTTATTTACAACTGTCATCAAGGATTTTTCAGGATCATATCGAAAGAATATAGTTTTTTTTTTATTTGACATCAATATTACCAGATCGATGTTAATGGACACACTCTGGAGGCCATACATAAAACAAACAAAAGACAGCTAGTTGGGACAATTTTCAAATTTGGTCCTCAAAAAGCAAAAAAATAAGCCTCAACTTGGTAAACATCATCCTTCAACATGTTCAAGGGAAATAACATATTCAACAAATAAATCTGCAATTTAAACATACTATTTATTGGTTCTGTCCTAATTGTTTTTTTTTATTTACAGCATCCTACTTTCTTATTTCTTCTTTCTATCTTAGCCCAAATAAGTGGTTCCATATTGAGAGGACGTTATTAAAAAAATAAGACAGCATTTCCCTGGAAACCAACTGTCTAATTGGCAGTAACATACAGTCTGTTCATCGATTGGCCTTTACGTATCATGTTGTATGTGTGCATGTGTACATATCTAAATATATTTTAAAGAGTAAACTCCATTTTATCCCTTTTTATAAACTTTTTCATTGTTTACCATCAATTGAAAGCAGATTTCAGAAAGAAACACATTTTTTTTACAATATTCTATCAATTTTATATAATTGATAAAATTTACATTTAATGTTCGGGAAATTTCCCAAAATATATGAAAGTTTTAAAAAATTTGTGGGAAAGATTTATGTGACAACTTTTAATTCGGGAAATGTCCCAAAATTATTTTCAACATTATTATTTATAACAGATATGTTGGCAAAGCATGTTGACAAACGGATCTGAAACACATTTCGGGAAAAATCCCGACAAAAATAAAGATAAAGTGGAAAATGTATAGATGTGTGACAGTGAAGTTTTGTAAAAAGTAGGGACCCTATGTTTTATTATATCATTATAGTTACAATTTCCGAAGCACCTGAGATCACACCTAGTTTTGGTGGTGTTCGTGTTGTGTATTCTTTAGTTTTCTATGTTGTGTCATGTGTACTATTGTTTGTCTCTTTGTCTTTTTCATTTTTAGCCATGGCGTCCCTCTTCTTCGATACAGTTGCTTAATATGTGATTTACGGTATCATGTGTATCCTGCGAGATGCATCGGGTTTTATCATTATATTGCTGATAAGCCGACATACCACATGTAAAAGAAATATCATGAAAATGTATTTATAATTTTTTTATTCTTTATAGTATTCACTATGCACCAGTTTAAACTATCGATAGAAAGTATTAAATTTGTTGATAAGTGTATTATTGTTTCTCATGAAATGAATGAGAATGTACGAATAACACGTGTCTTCAGAGAACAAAGGGATTCGCGTGATACCTCGATATAGAGCTGTGATCTAGTATAAAATACATTGAATGCTTTATTACATTTATATTAGTGTTATTAGATTAGTTTTATACATTTTTTTGTAGCTCTATACCCGTTAATTAGTTATTATTTTGTATTATTTTCTTATCTCATTTTCCCTTATAGACCCTCAAGTTTACCACGAATTGGTATCAGTGAATAGTTTCCAAGGAAAAAATAGATTACCGTAAATGTTCTGATGAACGTTCTGCGAAATAAAAACATCTTTGATTTACGGAAATACATATATTGTTTTGTGAAAAGAAAGATTAGTTATTTAAATACATGTTTTGACAAGTTATTTAAATTAAATAATGAAGTTCGTTCAATTCGTAAAAAGTATTTAAAGACCTATTAAAGTGAACATTTAAGTTCAATTGACTCCTAGACATAACAGAGTTTAAGAAATGTATTAAGTAAATTATTCACCAAGTACACGAATATGGTTATTAAGTATGTCAGATATGTTGTTATTTGTAAAACCTATGAACAGTATATTAATTCCTTATCATTATATTGCTGATACGCCGACATACCAAATGTAAAATAAATATTATGAACATGTATTTAATTCTTTATTCTTTCCCAGGTACCAACCAGACCCGGGTAACATTTTCTTGGGGCTCGTCCGAGATATGTTGTCTGCAAATATGACAATAAACTAAAAGATCAAACAATGGTTAAAGAAACAGAGAAGGAGGAGGACAGGTTGGTTGTTTTAAAGATCCTGATTACCGAACTAGGAATACCTGCCGAGGACGTTTCGCAATTAACCAAGGTAAAGGCAATTAAGTTGATCACACAGTTATTGCAAGAGAAGCTGAAAGATGGAGATAAAGGAACCACGACCCTATTAATGTAAATATAACGGAATTTGATGAGACTGTCATTAACGTGAGAGGGTTAGCGCTATAGAACAAGGTTTAATCCACCATTTTATACATTTCAAAATGCCCGTACCAAGTCAGGAACATAACAGTTCTTGTCCATTCGATTTTGATGCGTTTTGTTATTTGATTTTGTCATGTGATTATGGACTTTAACTTTGATTTTCCTCTAAGTTCAGTTCTTTTGTGATTTTACTTTTTACAAATCAATGATCTTATCGGGAGTAAATAACCAACTGAAATACTGGTAGCTGAAAGAAAAGAAGAAACAACTAAAGACAAGAAAGAAGAAGTTGATGATCCCGAAATATCATTTAAAAAGAAAAACAACGATGAAATAACAGCATTATTTAAGGACAAATGTTCATTATGGAGAAAAGATTTCAAGATTTCTGGACAATTGGCGACTCAAAAGAAGCCTAATTCGTCAAATAGAGGAAGGGACGGAAAAAGGATACTATGACAAAGAAATCATTCAAGTTGTAAAACGGTCGATTACTGCAGGGTCTAGTTTACGTAACTACTTAGAAAGTAGGGGTTATTGTCTCTATCAACCTTGAGATGAAAACTCATAGCTCATTATCGCGAAAAGACGGCGACAGAGTTATATACAGAACTTTGCAATATCTCACAATCGCAAAAAGAAAATCCTCCAGGGCTCTTGATATAAGACGGAGAGTGATTTTTGCATCCAATGAAACTGAGGATGAACATCAATATCATCCAGATCTAGTTCAAGCTATGTTTCTGCACAGTCTGATGACAGGCATACAAAGGGACAACATCAGGCAAGAGATGAGACAAGTTCTGAGCGATAAGAATGTGGGGGACAAACCTTCATATCATCATTAAACCAAATAGTGTAACGAGAGAATGAAAGATTAGCAAAAATTAAAGGGTCCAGGGGTAAAGTAAATAAAATAGAAGCGACAGAAGAGAGCGATGTTTTCGGAGAATTCAAGAATGAATTTAAAAGGGAATTGGCAGAAATCAGACAGCTAGTCACAAAAGATTATAAACCACCTACACCACAACAACAACAACAACAACATACGGCAAACAAGACCACACGAGAGAGAAAGCCAGGATGTCCGCAATGTCAACAATCAGGTAATGGAGGACAATGTTCGCATTGTTGGATTTGTGGAAGTTCCGAACATTTCAAATCTGGATGCAAAAATAGGTTCAGAGCCAAAGACAAACAAGACAGACAGGATCCGAGTGTTTGGAAAGTGTCTATAAGTGAATTGAAAGGAACTGTATTTCAGCTTTCGTCAAAACAAAACAAAACTTTTAGTGAAACTATTTGGATCGTGACTGCTTCTTGAACGAGAAAGACTTTCGACTTTTATGGAAGACGGGAGCACAGATATCAATCATCCCAGTTCAAAGGCTAAAGGAAAGATGAATGAAACTGAAATCAGACCATTGAGTAAATTGATGGATGGTGAACTAATAGTCCGTTCGGCAAATTGCAGCGAAATTCCATATGAGGGATGGGTACATTTTGTACTTCAAATTGAAAAGCAAAGAGGAAAAATAAAATAGTTTAGAGGTGCCATTCCTACTTGGCTCACATCCGGACATGAATTAACCGATTAAAGGATATAACGTAATCGAACATTACATGGACAAGCATAGAGATGCCGCTGAAATTCTTAAATCTTCGATGGGAATCAAAGTCAATCGAATAAACACTGTAATGAACATCAATAAATCTAGTAATTGGGACATTTGCGCAGTTAAAAACGGGAAAAGGAATATAAATATTCTTGAACACTCACAGTCTGTTATTAAGGGAATTGCGCACATGAGGGATACCATATATCGCACATCAGCTGTTTCCATTCCATGCCAGTAGGAACTTTTGATAGACCAGAAGAACTAAGAATCCAAGAAAGTCTTGTAAGATGTGGAAATGGTAGCACTTCGAAAAGTAATGTCGTTGTGGAGAACACAACAGGTCATGATGGTCAGAGACCACAATTAGTTCGTAGTGCATTTCTTTTAGAAGATACATTTACATATATTTATCAACAGATGTATGATATAATACTTTACACAATACTATTTCAATATGGTGATGACGTACAACTACTTTATTTGAAAAAAAGTGTAAGTTTTACAGTCATCATCCATAACTGGTTGGCGATGTGTCTGTGTCTCATATTATCAGCTACTCAACACGGTTTAAGTTGTTAAGATACACGTAAAGTTGTATTATGGTATCATTAACGTCATTGTAACATTTAAATGAATGTGGCATTTGATTAGGTGATCGTGTGTACATCAACATCAGAGTATAATAACCTAAACAAGGAATAATTTGATAATTTTGAAATGAATACAAAGTGGAGAAAATTATTGTTGCTTACGTAAAAGGATGATACAAAAACTCACAAAATATTTGTAAATTTTGATTATAAATGACAGTTTGATATAACAAACCAAACGATAACACTTATTTTTTTTCTAATTTATGAAAATGGAGAAGCAGTTAAAAAGTTTAAACATCATACCGTCTAAAATATTCCATGTACCATCACTAGATTCCGCTTTACATTTTACTCTGTGAATCTCGATTCCGTTGGTACTTGTTTCATCTCCTGTATCTTCTGTAAAAGAAGTTTGTCCATCCACTTTCTTTTCTTTGTTGAACAATCTTTTAATGAATGATGTTTTTCCAGCACCTTTCTTCCCAACTATGACTAAACGTATTTCTCTCTTTTTTTCAGAGCCTGACTCAAGTAAGTTGAGATACAAAGGAACAGATCTTTTGTCAGTCATTGAATTTATTTCAGTTGGAATTAAATCAGCTACAAAAAAGTGATATCATACAATAAATAATGAATACAATGTACAATACAATGCTGTAGGAACAAGTTTTCTGTTGACGCAATATTTGAACAAATATGTGCAAGTTATTCCTTTCTTTACATTCTCAGTTGTTGGGTGCGTCATTTCAAAAATTTTTCAATACGAAAAATATGTGCCTTCAACGCCTGTAAACACCGTTTTTTTTCTCGTAAGTTTACAAAATTTACCAAAGTCTTAAGGTAGATACATGGTATACCAGCGTATACCGCCATCTTGGATTGTATAATCACAGTAAAAATTCGGTCTAGTTATTTGACTAAATCTGCATATTTGGAGACAGATTTACAATTTAAAGGTTAGAATGTTTGATAATATAAAGAAAAGTTGGTAGTTTATTTTATAATTCAAAATATTTGAACATATATATTTGTTTTGGCATTTAGAATCATTATTTTTAAAATGAGTCATTTAAGGGAAGATAACCCTTTTAGTACAAAATTTACACTAGACTGATAGGGAAATTTTTTATTTTTACTTGTAACAAGAAAACAAGTGCGGTGACACCATTTTTTCTTTTCATTTTCTTAAACTATAGTACAAAACCTATCTTTTCACAATTTATTTAAAAATTCTATCTCATAGATTTTTTTTTATGCACACAAATGTGTTTTTCCATTAACAATCTAACCAAATTTAGCCAATTTTCAACGACACATAGCTTGAAAAATAGCACGGTGACCCATACTTTTTATTACATTTCTGAAAAGAGCATACTAAAATCTTCATTTTGGCTAAGTAAAAGAAAATTCTGTCTCAAAAATTATTTACTTATGATCTACCTTAAATAGAAGGGTAACCCCCGGTTTTTGGTGTGCTTCGTTTTAATTAGTTTTTAGTTTTCTAAGTTGTGTATTGTGTAGTGTTGTTGTTGTTTTTTTTGCCTTTTTACCATTGCGTTGTCAGTCTGTCATTGAAATATGAGCTTGAATATGTTAGGATTACGATCACCTCTCTTTCATAATTTAGTATGCGTTTTTTGTAAAATGTTTACGTTGGATTATTAAAAAGCGTGTTCAACTTGAACTGTCGGATAAGATATAATTCCACGTTAAAGGGAAAGTCCGCAATATTTTTACTTATCATCTAAATATGTCCATGTAAACATAAAAACACATTCACAAAGTTTTAAATCTATATTCCTTCTACAATGTTCTAATAACGAAGAAACTCAAGTATTTGTAACTTTTTTGGTTGACCTACGTGTGTGGGTTTTGACGTTATAACCTGATTTGCTGAATCCTGGGAAATAATAAAATACGTGAAAGTCTTAATTGCTTATCTAAATTTAACGAAAGTAAAAGCACACAGATGACCGTTTGTCGTAGTGAATAATCACAATATGAGAATACAAGAAAATGATTATGCGTGTACCGTTTTGTATTGATTGAATAAAACTTCCTGTATGAAATTATCTAAATATCTAATATTTCCGAATGAATTCCATAAATTATTGTTGAGATTTTTGCCTAAAATATCTATTGAACTTTTTTTACTAATATTAAACTAAAAGTATTTTACGTTTCATTTACCGTGATAACTTTGATAACCTTTTCAACATATTCAATACAAAATATGTGTAAACAGAGTGTGTATATTATGTTTTTAAAGTCATTGTTTATTTCTCGATCTGAGGAGAATTCATCTTAACTTTTACCTTGCAGCAATATAGCATCAGGCGTACGCAGGTGTGCATTCACGCGTACACAGGTGTTAATGTTGTCATTTTGAATGGATTAGCAGAAAGAGTATAGCGTGTTTTATGCATCAAGATGAAATACCCGATGACAATTGAGAAACAATAATTAAATTGTATAAATTAATTGAAAATAAACATAACTTATTTTAATTTCTGGAAGTGTATACCGTGAATATTAAAATGAAACAAGTTTTGATTACATTCTATGCAATTAGCATAAAATTAAAATATAAAGTTAAAAAATAGTACTTTAAATCTTAAAAATTAAATGTTACATTTCCCAATTAATAATTATTGCACATCTGTTTAATTTACTATACCACAATTTGGTATTAACAATTATAGACATTGACAGCTTGTTCTTGATATTTGAAACAGCATGCACATATATGTTTATGAAAGTGATTATTTATATTGTGTCTGACGAAAACCAAATGCCTGCATGATTAAATCTTGCCATGCGTTTGTATTGGTTTGGTGGGTGTTCATTCAAAATCATTTTCAAAAATTGTGTTTGTGAGATGTAGATTTACTTCAATACCGAATTTTGTCTATATATTTCACAAGTGTATACCAAGGAGAAGCTCTGAAGATATATTACTCCTATTTTTTATATAGGAGTATTGTATACATCAATATTAAATGAACAAGATGATGGTGGTAGAAAGGAAAATTAGCGTCATGTGGCAAATATTACATAAAAGTCGGACCATGAGTTGTAAATCAGTATGAAAAGATTTCCAATACAACCATAGTGATTATGAATTATAATATGCTATACTCGAGTCGTACTAGTATTACCGGGTTATTATGTCGTTTGACTCAGACATACATTTTTTACTTTAGGCAATAACTAAACGGGTATTAAGTTTTTATACAAATTTATTCTTAATTATGCAATCATTAACTAAATCTATTTAACAAAGAAACACAGTGACGCTACGATAAAACAAATCGGATACTTAATTATTTTTAACAATGCTATGCAGAAACTTAACACATCAAGTTAGTGCACGTTAATACCAATTAGGAACACGATGTGTGATATTGTATAACTCAAAATATCAAAGCGAGCAATCACTTTGTCAAGCCAACATTTTTACCACTATGCCTGTCTTTATCTCCGATCCTATACAATAAGTATTTCCCTTTTCGTCGATCATTCTCTATATTGTTCTCTATTTCCCCTGTCGTTCTAATCCTTATAAAGATAGGGCCATAGACATAGAAGGGACTCTCTTATCCTCAATAAATTAATATTGATAGTGACTACAAGTGCTGCATTACTTTATATCTGCATGTTTACCAATCGGCAACAGCTTGTATTTGCGTGAAGAATTTTTTTTCTTAAAACAAGGGTCAAGAATCAGTATTCATTTTACCAAAAATTTCAAAAGTCATGTTTATAAATGTTTTAAACTTATCATCACCAAAACTAGTGGATAATATTATTTTCAGGACATCAATAATTAACAGGTGGAATTATAATTTCAAACACGCACAAGATAAACAACGTAAGACACAAATACATGCGGTTCAGTAAATGTTACCTGTCCATACTGGGTACCTCAATAAAGAGGCCATGCATGAACCTGTATTATATATTATTGTGTTTTACGAAACTTTAGTCGACAGGATGTCACTGGAATTTCCAATACGTCCTTGTAATACCTAACTGAACGTGTCGCTCTGACACGACATCTATCAATAATTACTTACTTTTATCAATTCGGGAGGAAGCCAAAGTATATATATATAATAAGATAACGTAAATAAATTTTAAAGGATAGGGTCACACATTTAACTATCAAGTGTCTTTATAAGTGACCCTTCCGAATGAATCCCGTATATCAATTTGTTATAATTTAAAGATTATTTAGTTAAAAAAAAAAACACTTTTAATAACAAATTGAGATTTCCAATATTTCGATATTTACATAATATTGTTATGATATTATAATTATTATGTTAATTTATGTTGACCTAATTTGTGTTGTATGGCCTGATAGTTGTTTACCAAATAATCCTATAACTGTGCAGTTTAGAAATCACTGGATCAATCTCAGATACTTATGGAATGATTGGAACTTTCTATTTGACGATTCTAGAATGATCCTTATAAAAGATGTGTAATTTAAACGTCTACATTTTTCCAGAAACTTCCGTTATACTTCTTTAGAACTTTCCATTTATAGAGTGTTTCTAGAGTTTTCCGTAACAACTATATATATATACAGTCACTTAAGTTAAACTCTCAGAATTAGAATTAGACTTAGACTCAGACATCGATAGATATTAGTATTCACAGCATTTGGATTGACACTTTTATTCTACAAACAGCATCATACTGGATTGTGACCCTAGTAGTGAACGTAACATTCAGATTGGATTCCGAATGATTTCCGGATACAGATAAAGATAAAAGAACGGATTCATATTTTGACAGTGAAGTTGGCAGTAATATTTGTGTAATACCTTTTGTAAACTTTTGTATAATAAATCTTGTTAAATTTTATTATTGATTTGTGTCTTTTGTTGGCTACAATTTAAAGGCGATTTCTGGCCGTAACAATATCTATAACCATGACAATCTGGGAATATATAATATATCAACATATAATGTCCCATCTAAAACCTCTTCCGAACATTGCTCAATAGCCGTTAAATATCATGATTAAAAATATGCTATTTTAACTTTAATAATTTGAAAAATTATCTTGCCTTAATACGTAACTATTATTTATATAGATCAATGCAATTTATATAAAAGAGGAATACACATGGATCTTTTTCTAAATCAGTGATTTAACCAAGAGTTCCAAATGGAGAAGTTGAAATCATCTCTTCGTAAATTCTATGGACGCCATCACGAGTTGGTTGACCGTTGCGGAAGAACCGTTTCACAAATGATATCGGATATGTTCCTTACGTTTTAACTACAATCCCCTTCCCTTTCATTAATGTAATAATGTACAACCATGTCTGATACAGTTCTTTCTTTTTTTGTGGGATTGGGAAAACTATGTAGACTTTTGTCATAACCTTGTCGAACAGAACAACCGTACGCTTGACAAGACATTTTGACACTGAATGACTGTTTACGGTAATCCCCGGATGATGGGAGTTTTTAACGCACGGTCCGTAAATCCTCCATTCTTTTTGTTCTTTGTGGTTTACAGATATCACGTGGTTTTTTTTAGATTGGGCATGCCGACAAAATGGCGATATGTCGAGAACTGATAGTGAATTTCAAAAATCTATTTTGATCTCTTTACATAGAGAATAAAAGTGTTTTATTTATGATCGTGGTATTTTATGCTTAGGCCACACCAATTTAATTTCTTGTTCTACGGATTTTTGGACTCCAAAATATGGGGCGAGCGAGCGATTGGAAAATTTTAATAAACAAATATTTAATTTGCAAATTTTAGTGTCGAAGCTTGAAAAGTAATGGCGAGCGATTATAATTTTTTTGTGTAAACATTAAAAAATAGATTTTGACAATATTAAATCTTGATTTATCACTTGTACGTTGACATTTCTTTAATTTCTGATGTATTTTTTCCCTGTTCACCAAGAAATAGTTACATCTGGTCTATGTGTGTGTGACAGACAATGAGACAATTCTCCATATAAGTCATAATCAGTTGGGGGGCAACCTCTTACTGTTATAAATATCCCTTTTAATGTTTTATGAGGGATCAATATAAGTTATAATATATTTGTTGGCATAAAAGAGCTCATATTTTCTCAAAGAACTATATATCTATCTGGTATTAAATGGTCAAAATATGTCCAAGAATTTTAACACATTTACTTTAAAATTTTAATTTTATTCAAAATAGGTGGACCCCCTCTTTTAGAAAAAGTTGTTTAAAATATGATGCAACTCTCCTCTTTTTGAGTACAAAATTCTAAGTTTCAAAGGTTTGTATAGAAGAACTATACACATCCTTGGTATTTCTATTTTTCTTTTCTACATCAATAAAACGACCCCTTATCTGAGGGAGGGTTGTTCTCAACCTGATAGTAACAAACACAGGTCATAGTACGGCCTTTTACACAGGGCTTTGATACAGACCAAACAGCAAGCTATAAAGGACCCAAAAATTATTAGCGTACACAATTCCAACAGGAAAACCAACGGTCTAATTTATATATATATCCAAACAGGAAAATACCAAATTATGAACAACATCAACAAACGATAACTTCAGAACGACAGGCTCCTGAATCAATCAGGACAGGTGCATACACATGCAGTAGCTATAGATAGTTTTGTTTCGTCAGCATACAATATAATTGCAGTTGAAGGCAAATCCTTCAGAATTTTTTCGTTCTTAATTCTAACAGCGACCATGTTTTGACAGGGAATATAAGTAAGAGGGAAAGAAACCAATTGTTTGTCCTTTACAGGTATTTCCGCGCTGTTCTAAATTAATATCGGAGCACTCCCTCTTTGGATAAATAGGTTTCATGCTGAAGCAAATATTCTCACAGATATTAACACCAAGGTGTTGGGGTGATTTTATGTTTAAAGTCGTTATATACAGATTAGACTGTGATTTTAAAACAAATGTTGATATCTTTTTATAATATTCACAAAAACAACGGTGCGGGAAATGGACATGATTACATTTCCGGATGCGGGAAGCGGGAATATAAAAAAAATCAAACAAGAATGTGTCCATAGTACACGTATGCCCCACTCGCACTATCATTTTCTATGTTCAGTAGACCGTGAAATTGGGGTCAAAACTTTAATTTTGAATTAAAATTAGAAAGATCATATCATAGGAAACCTGTGTACTAAGCTTCAAGTTGATTAAACTTTAACCTGAACTTCACACTATCATTTTCTATTTTCAGTGGACCATAAAATTGGGGTAAAAACTATAATTTGGCAATACAATTAGAAAGATCATATCATGGGGAACATGTGTACTAAGTTTCAAGTTGATTGAACTTCAACTTCTTTAAAAACTACCTTGACCAAAAACTTTAACCTGAAGCGAACGGACGCATGGACGCACAGACGGACGAACGGAGACACAGACCAGAAAACATAATGCCCCTCTACTATCATAGGTGGGGCATAACAATTGTTTTGAAAAAAATAGGTGCGGGCGGGTCCGTCGAACAAGGAATCAAATTGGTGTGGCCTTAAAAAACAAAATATCAATTTTTCATTTTTTTGCAGAAATTCCCTTTTATGTCCGGTTAATCTAATAAAAGGTCAGATTAAACAAAATCAATTAAAAATCAAGAGAAGGTTATGTTACCGTTTGAGTGGGAATGTTAAAAAATAATTGAGGGTGTCGTAAAATATTGCTTTGGCGAAAGAGGTGTCAAAACAAGACAAATTCCCAGTGAAAACCCTGTTCTCATTTAAATGTCTCGGACCATATGTTAAGTAAATAACCTGAACATTATGCACCAGTTCGTTTGTTTCTATATTTCATTATATCAGAGGAAATGCAATCATCTACAAAGAACAACCTTTAAAGCACGACCTTGACCTTTGAACTTGACCGCAAATATACATTTAATTTCTCAATTCAAATTTATTAGTGTGTATAGTAAATGTTTTATTTCATGTCAAACACTTACTGCTTTAGTTTTTGAGATGAAAGCCAAAACTTTATTTGATCACTAAGTTCTATTTTAAGAAATTGTCAGCCATAAATATGAATGGATAAACTCCCCGATTACAATCCATAGACTAGATACCCAAATGAACATTGCATTAAAGGGAAACTTCGCGATTTTTTAACTATCATCTTATTATGTTCATAATACCATAAAAAACTTATTCACCAAGTTTTATCTGGATATGAAATCTAATAAAGAATAAAATTGGAAATTATTAATTTTATTTATTCAAACTTCTGACTTATGTGACGTAGTTTAAGTCTTTTTGCATGCCGGGAGTGGATTAATTTCATTTTAAGTCTTACTCGTTAATCATCTGATAGCGCGTTTTATAGCACAACAACGACTTTTTGCGTAGCTAATAACCAACTAATAATTCAGAAAGAAAAAAAAATCAGCCGTGAAAATTAAAATGTACGATTTATATTTTAAGGATTTCTGATATGATTATAGTTATAAAAGTAAGTCATACAATAGAATTTTTTATAACAATTTTTTTCGACTGATAGTTGTATTCTCACATATTACTACAAACGATGATTTGTCTTAATATACAAATCCTTGCTTCAGTCTATTTTTAAACTATCAAATTTATAAACGATATTTAGAATTTTGATTCTTATAACTTAGTTAAAATTTCAAAATTTCAAAACTTTAACACAATTTGAAATTTTGATATTTTAAAACTTTGATCAAAATCCCAAAAATCTAAAATTTCTAAACTTTTTAAAATTTTGAATTGATAAGTGTTACACGGGCCCTGAAAGTCTAAAAAAAGTCTTGACGAATTTCCCTACCTGCAAATGCAAATGCAAATGCAAATATATAAAAAAGAGATGTGGTATGAAATCATTTTGACAACTTGGATCATATTTGAAGGTGAATATATAATATAAAAAAGAGGTGTTGTATGATTGCCAATGAGACAACTGTCCACAAGAGACCAAAATGACGCAGCAGTTAGCAACTATAGGTAGCCGTACGCCTTCAACATTGAGCAAAGCCAATACAGCATAGTCAGCTTTAAAAGCCCCCAAAATGACAATGTAAAACAATTCAAAGGAGAAAACAAACGGCCTTATTTATGTACATAAAATGAACGAAAAACAAATATGTAAAACATAAACAAACAACTACTGAATTACAGGCTCCTGAATTTGGACAGGCACATACATACAGAATGTGGCGGGGTTAAATATGTTAGCGGGATCCAAACCCTCCTCCTAACCAAGGACAGTGGTATAACGGTACAACATAAGAACGAACTATAAAAGTCAATAGAAAAAGGCTTAAATCATCAGATGGATAAACATACAAGTAAGACTTCATAAGACCAAAATTACCATTTCAGACTAAAATAGTGCTACTAGTGTAATTTATCTAATGCCTCAGTGAGAAATTGGAGAAAACAAATACAGATTAACAAATGTATAACACTTACCTAGTAAATAAGGGTCAATCTGATGTTGTTCCTGTGGAATAAACAAAAGACAATGTCAAGAGTATGAGTATAAATGATTAATGAATAGCAAACCCAACAGTATTGACGTGTGCTGTGGTTTTGGGTAAAAGAAGAGACAATACTTAATAGTTTCCATGCCGACTACCGTAAAAACGGCGAATCGAAGAATTCAACTTTATTTGTAACTAGTATATGACAATGCTGTTGATTAAAAATTACTTCATTCCAGGCTCTTACGTTTTCCAAATAATTAATAATACCAATAATTGATAAGTTTAAGATCGACGGGTTCAAACAGACAGATTTTGAAAGCAGAGAAAACTGTGCATCTTATAATTAGCATTACTTTATCAGATAGCAATACCAATACTAAAAATCCATGCTACAATAAGGCTTACACTTAATAAGATACTTAAATTCAGTCATGGCGGTCTAGCGATATAGATATGGGTGTGTTCTAGTATTTCTTATATTTTAGATTAACAACTTAACAATAAAATAGGTGGATGTTTAAAACGTAAATGTTGACCTCTAGATGTATTATAATCTGTTGGTTCCCCCCCCCCCACATACACACACTTTATTTGAAATGTGTGCATGAATTTACTGTATTCTGTATGTACTAAATGTAGTTTTAAAAGTCCTCGTAACAATTTTGGATTTAAAAAAAAACAAATTGTCAAGTGGTCTCCTAAAGATAAATGTATAATTAATATTGAAAGATTATCAAAACATTGAAAATAACAACATAAAGCTGTTTTTATCATGATCTGTATTTATTCAATTATCAGCTCACTCGTTTCGCGGGAGAATCAAAGTTCTTGCATTAAGCAATGTTTCCCTTTTGTACATGACATATCTAGTGAACTTATAAAGTGACACCACCCTTATTGGAACTTGATCAGTGTTTGGTGGTAATAAGGCTCTTCCACTTATACATAATGCATAAGTCAGACAAAATAAGGTTATAGACAAAAACCAAATACAAATTTACTTGCTGACTTGTTTCTTTATTATTATGAGGCTGACTTCATGCAGGAACTTCTTAGGAAGAAAGATAAGAAGTTAGCAATATCCTTTATATCTACTTTCCGCTATATAGATGACGTTCTTCCACTAAACAATTCAAAATTTGGTGACTTTGTGGAACGCATCTATCCCATCGAATTGAAGATAAAGGATACTACAGATACAGTTAAGTCGGTTTCATATCTTGACTTACATCTAGAAATTGACAATGAGAGTCGGTTGAAAACAAAACTTTACGACAAAAGAGATGATTTCAGCTTTTC
Organism: Mytilus trossulus; assembly: GCF_036588685.1. Taxonomy (NCBI): domain Eukaryota; kingdom Metazoa; phylum Mollusca; class Bivalvia; order Mytilida; family Mytilidae; genus Mytilus; species Mytilus trossulus. Next base: position 2,832,638 of record NW_026963296.1, read on the forward strand.
AATTGTGAACTTTCCTTTCTAAGTAGCAACATTCCAGCAGCACCTGCATACGGGGTATATATCTCCCAATTGATACGATATTCCCGTGCTTGCATTTCCTATCATGATTTTCTTGATAGAGGGTTTCTGCGCACAAGGAAGTATTAAACCAAGAGTTCCAAATGGTGAAGTTGAAATCGTCCCTTCGTAAATTTAACGGACGCCATCACGAGTTGGTTGACCGTTATGGAATAACCGTTTCACAAATGATATCGGATATGTTCCTTACGTCGTAACTTCAATCCCCTTCCCTTTCATGGATTTGACCTACCGAATAAGAATTACCGGATTTGTAATGACATAAGCAACACGACGGGTGCCGCATGTGGAGCAGGATCTGCTTACCCTTCCGGAGCACCTGAGATCACCCCTAGTTTTTGGTGGGGTTCGTGTTGTTTATTCTTTAGTTTTCTATGTTGTGTCATGTATACTATTGTTTTTCTGTTTGTCTTTTTCATTTTTAGCCATGGCGTTGTCAGTTTGTTTTAGATTTATGAGTTTGACTGTCCCTTTAATATCTTTCGTCCCTCTTTTAAGTACAGACAGAAAAAAATAATTCAGTAAAAGTGGTCTTTTATGTGAGATCAGCTTCAAATATGGACATGCATGTCTTTGAAAGTACAAGTTTGTTTTGGTTTCATTTGCCTGGACTGGGTTAAATAAGATGTAATTTGTATCTAATAAGCAATATTGAGCAGGATCTAATTATATGTATCTTTCAAAACTAATTAAAAGAACCAGAGATCACTATTTCATATGTCTTAATACCTGTATTACAAAGATGATTATGTTGAAAACTGAGGCTGTGCACATTTCATTTCTAGTAATTAAAGACAATCAATAAACTGCTTGCGATAGATAAGTAAAACATTAAGGGATTACCAGTTTAAGACCTCTACAGCTCCTCCTAGCGAAAACACTCGATAACTAGGGTCTTGTATCCTAGTCTAAACCTGCAGATGATCTTGGAGAAGCAAGGACACCAGAGATGCAGTGTGTGGGCCGACCGGTATGTGGATATGCCCAAGCACCCATCAACCTTGCCCAAGCTATGGGTGAATAGTCAGCCCGAAAGGGATTGTAAGCAAGGTAAGGCAACCTGTATAAGAGAGAGAACTATAAACAAACTGGGTAGATCACCACTTATTAGCCAAGCGAGGCAACTGATCTAGAGGACGGGAATCTCAAAGATAAAACCCCTGATCCTCCAAGTCGGGGGTTAATCATTAGGCTAATACCCTCATCTTATAAAACAACAACTTATTACAGAAATCAACACAAAAAATCAATAAACAGCAGACACACATGGGATGACGGGCTGCACCAGCAGCAATATGATCGTACAAGGAGAAAAGCCCAACTCGGTAGACCTTTGACAGGAACCGGAATCTCATGGACCCAAAAAAGACCATTAAGATTTGCACGTGGAATGTAAGAACTATGTTCCAGATCTCAAAACTGTACAAGTAATAAAAGAGACGGAAAGGTACACATTATGAATATTAGGCATCAGTGAATGCAGCTGGACAGTCAGGAAAAATAATCACACAGGGTCATACCATCATATACTCCGGCAGAAATGACAACCAACGTACAGAAGGAGTGGCATTATGAATAAGGAATGTACAAAGAGCTTGATAGAATGGGAACTTATAAATGAGCGATTGATCAGAGCTTGCCTTGATTCTAGCAATGCCAAGACAACAACAATTCGGTGCTACTTGCCTACAAACGATGCAGAAGAAGAAATTAAGACGCTTATTATGAAGATCTTCATGATCAGAAAGGCAAAACACCACTGTTCTTATTATAGGAGACTAAAAAGCTAAGGTTGGGAATTTAAATACAGAATATGACAAAGTTATGGGAAATTAAGGTCATGGTGTGATGAATCAGAATGGAGAGAGACTGGCATATATGTGTTTTAATGAATTGGTAATTGGAGGGACCCTTTTTAAGCCTAAAGACATACACAAAACTACGTTGAATTTTCCAACAACAGGGACAAAAATCAGATCGATCACATAAATAATCAGATAAATGGCAAACGGAGACGATATTACCCGATACACGAGCATTTAGAGCAGATGTCAACAGCAACTCCAAGTGAAGCTGAAAAAGGTACCAGACAATAACAAATCTGTGAGAAAGATCTTCAATGTCGAACGTCTGAAAGAACCTGAAATCACGCAAAAGTTTGTCAATGAACTCAGAAACAGATTTTGAGTATTAGAGGATCTTGATCAAACTGAAGACAGTTCCATAGAAAAAAAGTAGGAAAAGATCACAGAGGTGTATCAAATCACAAGTAAACAGATCATTGGCTTCCGTAACAGCAGCAGTGAACAATGGTTAACATTAGACACGGAAAGCAATCGATAAAAGAGCAAACTCAAAGAAAAGGTCCTCAGCACTAGGTCACCAAGGTTAAAAGAACAAACACAGAAAGAATAGGCAGAGAAAGATAAGAAGGTAAAGAAAAAAGCTAGAAAAGATAAAAAGAACCTTTTGGAAGTACGAGCTGAAGAAGCAGAATAGGCTGCCGCAAGAGGTGATATTAGGACAGTCTACAATATCACAAAAGAACTACTAATATGTGGACAATCCAAACAACCAGTTAAAGACAAATATGGAAAAATCATTACAACAGAAAGGAAACAAGCTGCACGTTGGGTAGAACACTTTAAGTATGTTTAGAGCCAATATACGAATTCCAGGGAGCACCCCAACTTTAAGAATAAAATATATGCACTGACCCACCATCTAAAGAAGAAATAACAACGGAAAGTAAGTCCATTAAATCAGGTAAGGCAGCAGGCATAGATGGACTTCAAGCTGACATCAACATAGCAACAGTCATAATACATGATCTCTTCAAAGACATAAGGGAAGAAATCCCTGAAGACTGGGGTGAAAGGTCTTATCGTTAAACTAAAGAAGAAATGTGATCTTTGGTATTGTGACAACACTCTCAATCCCAAGTAAAAAGTTTTGCGGTATACTCTAAAACAGGATGGACTCCAAACAACTGGATGACAGGTTGAGACTGGAACACGCTGGGTTTAGAAAAGGGAATAGATGCATTGATCAAATATTAACTCTTAAGAACATCATTGAGCAGTGTAAAGATTGAAAGACACCCTATAGATCAACGCTATCGATTTCAAGAAGGCATTTGACAGTGCTGTAATACTCAACAACAAGGAAAAACTGACTGGTTTAAAGTAACATCTGGATTACGACAGGGCTGTATCATGTCACCCATCTTATTCCTGGTTGTCATTGACTTGGTGATGCGGAAGACCACCAGTGAAAAGAAAAGAGGCACAATATGTGTCTCGTCTTAAATCATTGCATAGTTAAACATACCGTGATGAATATTAATTGTTGTTAACGTATACAACTGTTTTTATGTTTTACAGTATTTACCTTTTAAAACTATTTCTGAAAAGATAAGTTAAACAATACTTTATGTATTTATTATTTGAACATCAGTCAACCCCAAAAACATATTAATTATTATCACAAGTAGTTAATGGGAATAGTAAAAGCGTATTTTCGTATTGCACTTCACAGGTAAATATGTACAATTTGAAATTGCCATTGTGACTGCGTAAACATAATTACAAGTAATAAATCAAAAATTGAAGTTGACAAATGAAATATGTGCACGCGAGGTTAATGTGCGTTTACTCTATGTTCCGCTTGGTTTGCATCCAGCTGTACGTCACTTTACAATGCCATTTTAACTATTTGATGTTATAACGGGCGGGGGGAGGCGATGAAGACATATAGTAACATAAGGAACATTTAATAAAACCGGGATTTCGATTAAAGATTTCATTCATATTGAGTTATTATCAGATCTCGTATTGCTTAATATGAGGCAGGCATTACCTGTGAAAGGGGACAAAGTCTGTATGAATTTTTTTTTTTTAATTCAAACATATTTTAACTTAACAAGAGTCTCTCGAGAGCCTGAATCGCTCACCTTAATTGTTTTTGTTAAATCTCTCATCAATGATTATTTTGGCTTTTCAATTTATTTAAATGATCTTTGAATTGTCCAATTTTCTCCTATGTTCTATTTTAGCCATAGGAGCTATGTTTCTTGACATACAAGGAAATAAAATATAAAATTTATACTAGATACTCTGAAACTCATTTAGCCTAAGTTTGGCTAAAATTGATACAGCAGTTTCAAAGGAGAAGATTTTTTAAAGTAAGTCAACATGATGAACAAATTGTGAAAAAAGTCTTTGTAGGGCAATAACTCTTTAAGGGGTCATTTGACAATTTTGGTCAATTGACTTATTTGTAGATCTTACTTTGCTTAACATTTTTGCTATGAACAGTTTATCTGTATCTATAATAATATTCAAGATAATAACCAAAAACTGCAAAATTTCCTTAAAATCATCAATTCAGGGGCATTATACCTGAAAAACCAGTTACCCAATTCGGCTGAAAATTTCAGGACAGGTAGACCTTGACCTAATAAATACTTTAACTGCTTGTCTTATTTGCTCTAAATGCTGGAGTTTTTGAGAAATAAGCCAAAAACTGCATTTTACCCTGTGTTCTATTTTTAGCCATGTCATGACAGCCATGTTTTTGACGAAATAGAAAATAAAACACAAACTTTATTTTATACACGCTACTGATCAGTCAGTTGAAGTTTAGTTGAATTTGGTTGAGTAGTTTAAGAGGAGAAGATTTTTTAAAGTTAGCAAATATGATGAACAAATTGTGAAAAACTGTCATTAAAGGACAATAACCCCTTAAGGGGTCAATTGACAATTTTAGTCATATTAACTTATTTGTGGATCTTACTTTGCTGATCATTTTTGCTGTGTACAGTTTATCTTTATCTATAATAATATTCAAGATAATGACCAAAACCTGCAAAATTTCCTTAAAATTATCAATTAAGTGGCAGCAACCCAACAAGGGGTTGTTTGATTCATCTGAAAATTTCAGGGCTGGTAGATCTTGACCTAATGAACATTATTACTAAATGTCAGATTTGCTCTAAATGCTTTCGTTTTTGAGATATAAGCCAAAAACTGCATTTGACCCCTATGTTCTATTTTAAGTAACGGCGGCCATGTTTTTGACGGATCAAAAATCGAAGCACAAACTTAGTGCAGGATAATCTATGGAACAATCATGCTAAGTTTCATCCAAATCCGTTCAGTAGTTTCAGAGGAGAAGATGTTTGAAAAATTGTTAACGACGACAGACGACGACGACGGACGCCAAGTGATGAGAAAAGCTCACATTTCCTTTTAGGAAAGGTGGGCTAAAAAAGAAAACGGAAATACCGTAACGTTTCCGATTTTGATTCTCTTGTTAGGGATTTTAGCTGTGACATTATTTTATTGATGACGTCTTATTCAATGTAAACAAAGAAACGTTTTCATCAGGTAACGTTTTTTCATATCAAAGAATTTTTTAAAATGAAATGGATATTGAGTTCCTTCCGATATTTTAATGGACTGATAAATATATATTTCACTCAAAGTCTCATGCAAACGAGACCTGAAAAAGGAAGTACATTTCTGTGCAAATACAGGAAAATAAAAAAGTCTGAACAAAAAAATTAACGGTTTTGAGTTCATTAGTAGAATGATATTTTTGCGGGAAATTTTACAAGTTTAAAAAAAAATGTTTTTTTTTTTGTTTTTATTTTTCTACCGTAATAAGCCCTTATAATATTTTGTACACGCACATTAGTCACGAAGTTTTGTTGTAGGCTGTGACTTCATATAATTTTATGGTTGTACGATTTCTAGCAGATTTAAAAAAAAAAATCTTCTTATTTAATATAGCTTTGCAATAATAGACAAAGATACTTAAATTAATAAAAAAAAAAAAAATATCTTAGGCCATTTTTTTTCAAGGAAACATAAAATGGTTTCAATAAAATAGACATTTCGAAGAACTCGTTTTATTTATATAATTTTGTATTAAAATTTTATACTTTTCTTCAATAGTTATTACTATAATACGCCTTTACAAATTGAAAAAAAAATCATTGAGAAGTAATCTGATAATTTTTACATGTTTTATGCAAACAGGAAGTAGATAATTACAAATTTCAAAGGATTTCACTGATGATAGTTAGAATTTGCCCGAAATCTGCAATATAATTGAATAGCACATACATATATAGAAAGAGGGTTAATCGTTTCAAAAACAAGTATTTGTAAACCAATATTCTGTCTTTTCGATACGGAATATTGGTAATGTTGTGTTTTCCCCATGTATAATAACATTAACGGTACCAATTTTCCTGCACCAGATGCGCATTTCGACAATACATGTGTCTTCAGTGATGCTCGTGGCCAAAATATTTGAAATCCAAAGCTTATGTAAAAGATGAAGAGCTATTATTCAAAAGGTCCAAAAAGTAAAGCCAAATCCATGAAAGGAATCAGAGCTTTTCATGAGGGAGATACATTCCTTAATTTAAAATAATTTATAACATTTTGTTACAGCAAATTTTAATGACACCAAAAATCCGTATTTTCATGCCAGTACCGAAGTACTGCCTTACAATCAAACGTGTGTATGCAGTTATTGGATATTACACTTAACCATGATGCTTTATTTTTTTGTCTGACCATTCACCAATGCACATTGGTCGTAAATGACATACGTTACAATACTAATGTGTCAAAGGCTCTTCCATAAACTTGTTTGAACCTATCACACATTTTGAATCTGATATGCATGCTTGTGTGTAATTCCTCTGTCACAAAGTCGTCAATGAATTTGTACAAACCTAATATCTTCCCCAAATCCCAAACCTGAATCTGAATAATATTTTGACATGTCATTACAAGTATCTCAAAGACAACAGTGCCTTTGAAAAGAGAAATTTGACTTTTCTTCTGTCCAATGACAACCCTCTCTGCAATGTTATACTTCCTGATGATTGAGTTAATGCATTATTTACATATTACTTTCTATAGAAAAAAAATATGAAACGTTCTATGAATATGGTGTTATTTTACATTTTTACTTACACTTGGTATGCCTGACCATTCATCAGTAAAATGGTGGGGTTGTCTACAATTTTCACAGAAATATGTTGTTCCATGCTCAATACTGAAGTCATTCCGACCTTTAACAAGATCTGGCTCAGTAAGGCCACATTCCCATTTTTTCTCAAATTCTACATTTGACATCTTGAATCTAGCACGTATGATCTTGTTCATTTCCATTGTCACAAAGTTGGCTATGTATTTGTAAATGCCTCTTTTAATTTCATTCCCAAATTCCAAAACCTGAATAAGAATAAAACTTGGGTATGTCATTACAAGTAATTTTTGTGTTTTCTGTATCTCAAAGACTACAGTGCCTTTAAAAAGAGCATTTTTTCTTGTGTCCTCTCCCTTGTCAACCACGATTGCAACAGCATACTTTCTGGTTAGTGAAGCAATCAAATGATTCATTAAATGTGGTGGTAGAAACCTAAACTTGAAACACAACCAAGTCGATCTTTTACCAATATCTGCTGTAACATTGAAAATTTTATAAATGTCACAATAAGGTTCTGCTTTAATCATACAAGGTACATAGTAGTAAGGATTTTCTTCAGCACCCTCTGATTTTTCTGGACGTATAATGATATCAAATTTCTCCATTACTTTCAGGATATAGTTTTTATGTTTATACAAAATTGTTGTTTCTTTCTTAAATATATCTTCTAACACCTCATAATTTAATTTTCCTGTATGGTACAATTCATTCCACTTTTTTTGATTTGTGGTACTAGTTTGAAATTTCTCTGCTGTAACAATACATTTAAAAGCATCAGATAACCATTGGGTATCTAAAATGATATAATCTGGGAGATCCCTGAAATAAACCAAAGATCTGAGTTCATGGTGAAATTCCAGAAACAATATCAGTTCTTCCTCACTTAATGGTATTGGTGTATCAATTGAAATGGCTTTAATTTCATGATAGGAAATGATTGGAAACTCTTCTTTCTTTTTTTGAAGTAGCTGTTCCAGTTGAATGAATTTTAACGGATAATCGATGTTCCAGGTTCTCATTCTTCTGGCTAAGTATAAAATGTTTTGTCGTATCTGCTGGTATGCACTGCATTCATCGTCTTTATTGGAAATAAAGTATTCACATCTCACATGACCACGTTCATCATCCGCCAGTTCATTAGTGTACTTTGAAAGGTTTTCTCTGCATGCGATCTCAATCTTTTTCTAATTAAAAACAAAACATGTTACATGAAAGAATCTTTTTCACATATTGAAATGCAGCTGCTGCATCTGTATGTTATAAACATATTACAAGTGTCCATCATTTCATATTATATTTTTTTTTATTATGAATTTGCTTTATTTGCTACACGCTAGGAAAACATGTATGAACATGGGTAAACAGAATGGCAGTAATGGTATAACATAAGGCCACACATGAATATTGGTCTAAAAAAGTGCATTATATTTCTTTCTTTGTTATATATTTGAGATGTTTAAATAAAATCTAATAAAACATTAACTAACACATTAACAATGTTAAATAGTCCTTCAAATAAGAAGTCAACTATAGATTTCAGTCAATGTTGAATTGATCTCATCCTGCTGTCAGATCCTTTTTGCTCTTTGAAAATTTCTGTCTTTCTATTATCAGTATGGAAATAATATTAAAAAAAAATATAATGAAACATCGTCATGGATGAACAATAACTTCTACAAAATTTTGTCTGACAGTTTTATCGTAAATTAGAGCCTAACATTCTGAACATTTACAACTGCCAAAACGTGCATGTCACCACTTATGTTCTTCCTTCAACCGTCTTGGTTGGCAGACCTGATCATGAAATACACTTATTCTAGACTTCGTAAAGAATGTATTTTGTACCCATAAAAAAAATACAAAAAGAAATTATGTTGGTATACGAGTAATTCCATTTCAACATAATAAACTAATCCCTTTAAACAATAGCAGTGTATAAATCTTGTAGAATTTGTAAACATCATATACCGTGTCTGCTTCCGAGGTCACAGCATCTTTCCATGTACCAACAATAACTACTGGTGGATCATTATCACCCAATGTTTTCTTGTCAGATGTAATGTGTCTTTCTTCCAGTCTACTGTAGCAATGTATTGAGTCAATCCATAGTCGGAATAAGGCTACAAAGACAAAGAACATCTATTTCAGATAATAATCTATTAAAGTTCCTAGTAATTATGACACGGAAAGTTTAAAGATATCCATTGTATATGTTACAGTAAATAGGTGAAATCAGGAATTACTCAGTTACTAAACAATTCAGTAAATACATGTAATTACTAGTCGAATAAGTGATTACTTGTACTTACTAATCATTTGCTAATTGCTTCAGTAAGTAGAGGTAATCACTGCGCAGGTAGGTTAATGCTGTTCGAGAGTAAATCGGCTATTTATTCATATAAAAATCAATGAAATTTGAAATTATTTAGATTTTTTGTCGAGAAACTTCCATACCCAGAATTTATTTATATCATCCCTAATATCATCCAAAGTTTTAATTTAAGGTGTCTCAGAACCCCCCCCCCCCCCCCCCCCCCCCCACCTGGTTGCCATGGTAACGGGCACCATTCAAAGATGGCGTGTGAACGTCCAACTTCAAGAGCCTGGCGCACCCAATAGAACTAGACAAATGAATAAAAATAAAGTTGTATTTGGTTGACAAATATGTTATCTTTCACGTAACAGCTGTTTCATTCTTTAAATGTGCCCTTTTATAATAGAAAATAACAGAAGTGACATACAATCCAACCGTGGCCACACCAAAAGTCAACTATTTTGCCAATTTTAGAAATGTTGTAATTATTTGAAAAACAAGAAACAGCAATCTTCATATTCGTGAGCTTTCCAAGAATAAATATGCCAAGTTGTAAAGAGATCAATAAATGTTAACGGGGTGTGCCAATGCAATCTTTATAGATGAATAATATTCAAGTCCTTACTTGGAGACATTTAAACACTGAATTGATTTAGATCATGACAGATGGATTATTCCCCTTTTCGGTGTGAAAATGCCGGGAAAGAAATAATCGACATTTTGATAGTTTCTGACTAGAGATTAACACATTAAAGATGTAAAATAATGTTGTTGTTTTCACATTTTCATACTTAAGTTGTTCATGAATCTTTAAAGAATCACCATGCATACGAAGAGAAAAAAGGGGGGATACTCTGACGTTATACTTTGTAAGGGTTTTCGTAACCAAATGTTCATTTCTAACTACACATACATATACGTGTGCCGATTGCAAAAGAATTATCTTGCTTACTTCCTTAAATTTTAATATCATAGGGTCTTTACGACTTTTAGATTACCAAGGTTTAGCATAGTGAAATAACGTGATGGCGAACGGCAAAACAGTATTTCTAAAACAAAATGATTCTCCAGATAGGGAAAACACTTCAACAAGCACAACTGCATGGTAGTATGAAATCCCTTGAAGGCTTCTGTCAAACTTCTGTTTTACGAGAAATATTTATCTGTTAGCCCTGTTAAACCAGAGACATATATATATATCTCTGGTTAAACTTAAAAGTTTTTTCAATGTTTTTTTTTTAATTAAACACATTTTTTATTAATTCACTGAATTATAAGGATCAGTTACTGTCACATCACATGTGTGAATGGGTCTTTTTTAAACTATATCAGCTATAAGCAATAATTTCTAGAGCTATGTTCATTTTTTGAACATGCATCACTCATTCATTGCAGTTTTTCCAGTACAAAACAGTAAATTAAAAAAAACATTAAAAAAAGAAATTTCCTTGAGATAAAACTATTTGTTTATTCAATAAAGGTTTAAGCATGTGAAAGCATTGAGTTCAGTATGAGTATTATCTGCCTATTACATACAAGTATGACTATTGATATTTCAAAGGTTTCAAAATCAAAGAAACTTATAATTTTTCATTCATTTCAAAAAGTTTTCTCAAAATTAAAACAAAAAGCATTGCACATGTCACATTGAATTAAAACTGATAATTCTGATATAACAATGCACACAATATATACTTCCTTGTAGGTTTCCATGATCCATAATAAATAAAGACATATATCATTCTGCTGGTTTTCATGATAATGATGTACTAGATAAATCCTTATTCCTTTACTTGTGTTTTTTTTTTATTTCACATGTATCATGCTAAGAATATTCCTATATATTCATGTAACATGTTGTGAATTACAATATATATACCAGTGCAGGTACCACATATGATGTTTGAATTATAATTATCACTTAGTTCACAGTTTTATGTATATCCAAAATTATCTCAACTACTGCACATGATGCATAATGATATGAACATTTCCTTTTGTGTGTTGCCATGATCCTTCAAGAAAGAAGTGCACAGTCATTTCCTCTGATGTAAAACCTTTATTTCTCTGTCTTCAATGTTCACAAGTCAGTTTTAACAGCAATAAAATCCTTCCTTTTAGTGTCATACTGAAAACTGCTGCATTCCAAAGTTACATGTGACATGCCATGGGGTGTTCATATTCAACACTGTTATATTTTTGTTATATGTCATCAAGATTTTATCTTAAAAACATTGATTTCACTTTCTTTTCATGTATATATCTCAAGCTATCCTCATACATGGTTACACATTGTCTGGCAATTTCCTTGTATATATGTTGATCTTCATAAGACAGAAGTTGTCACTCTTTTTCTTTGATTACTTTTTTCAAATTTCAGTAAGGCTATCATAGTTAAAACTATTAAACTTGTACGACACCAATGCCTCCAAGTTATTTTCATGCATGTACTGAAAAAAATATGTAAACCATTAATGGCATTTAAAAGTTATTGGTATTCATGTTATGATACACAGTCAAAATTGTCACATTTGTATATTCCTTAATTATTTTTGAATTAAAAGTAAACTTGACACAAAGTTTAATTGATGAATTGTCTGTAAAAGTACAATAAAGATTATAAATACAACTTTCTATAACTGATATTTACCCATCACATTGCTTTGCCAATTTGTTATCAATAATCAATATAACTTTAATAATCAATATGGGGTGGGTGTGACTTAATACACCAGATAACTTAATTATATTCACCTAAACTGAGGGTCTGGATGGTGTTAACAGAATAGATACAGCAATCATGTAATAATCCCTTAAGCAAAAGTGCAATATTTAAACATGTTAAAGGCTGAGAAATTAAAGATTGAGAAAAGACTGATAATAAAAGAAAATGATGGTGTGTTAGAATACAAAGAATAGAGAATACTGGGCAAAATAGATAAAGATTAATATAGAAAATGGTATATAAAATATAGAACTGAAGGACCCTTGCTGGACTCATTCATTATAATAAAATTGATACTTACAATTGATTGTGTATCTATAGACCTCTTATTTGATGTTATAGAAACTACACTCTTTATGCATTAATTGTCAACTTATGTGTGCCAGTTGTAAATCAATCTGCAAAAGAAGTTACAATAATTACTGAAAGGTTTCAATTAATACTCAATTGTATACACACCAGGTTGTAAAATCAAATACACAAAATTAAGATTGATCTGTTGATGTAAATTGTTTTATAATAAGTGTGTTAAAATTTGAAAAGATCAATCCAAACACACAAATACTTCAGATACACATTATCATAGTGAATCAATATTAAAAATACATATTTAATTTAATCTTATGTCTATATATAAAATAAACATAAGAAAACAAATTATTAAAGACAAAAAAATCAAATGTACACTAAAAGGGATATTTTAAAATAATACTATAATGACTTATATGTAGCATCAATGAAAAGTTGTTAATAAATTATGGCCATGATAATAAATAATATTTTTCACATATAATATCTCATGTGAATGTTTCCACAGTTTGATTAAAAGTATTCTGAGGCATAAGTATGTATGATGCACAGAGTAATGCATGCATATATTTTGAATAAACTCTTGTTTTACTTCTACAATATGTTATAAATTGAAAATAAGAAATGATTTATCATGTGTAAATGCGACCAGTTTTAAGATTCATGTACACATATACCTTACAGATCTTTAAAGAAAATGCACTGGGGGGGGGGGGGGGGGGGCGGGGGGGGGGGGCTGGCGGTGAAAGGCATAGGTGAAAGGTGGTGGGCCTCAGTCTGCTTGTTGATCGGGCATTTTAACAAATTCTACTCCATTAACACGTTCCATGGTTGATTATGGTTTCCCAAATTTAAACATTAGACCCGCATGAATGCGCATTCCTGGTCAGTTTTCAAAATGTGGACGTGAAATTATATTTGTATAGTCAATAGTCAATAAAGATTGGATTGTTTATAAGCAAGTAAGATAGTGTAAACGTGAAAAATTATTTCTAAAGGAAGTTTCAACAGACTGACCACATCATGTTGACAGCGAAACGTGTAAATAACCACATGTTTAACTTTAATTTAACATGCAGCTTTCTCTTCAGACTACATTCATAATCGTGAATGAAATGGATATCCAAGATCCTCGGCAGAAAGCTAAAATAATTTAAAACTAACTTACCTCAAAATATAACCAACCCACATCTATATTAACGTGTTGTTGTCGAACTGAAGACACTGACTTCTATCATAAAAAGGTGCCCGATCAGCTGTTGGTGACAAGATAAAATCTGACGTCGACGAAACGTTCTAGCCAATCACGTGTCGAATATTTGGGAAAATGACGTCAGATTTAGATTACGATGCAAACACCGAAAATCATTGCTATTTTTTTATAAACTGCATTAACCTACCTGCGTGATTGTTTTAGTAATTTTACAGCTATTTTATACTAACTTGCTATTTTTGTTTCAAAGTTTGAGACATAATTTAAGAAACCAAACAAGAAAGTAAAGGACTGGGGTTGGAGGGCTTACTTTAAGGTTAAAAAAGCTAAGTTGTTTTAAGACTGCATGCTCTTCAACTAAAGTTAGGGTATTGAAACTGGATTTTTTTTTTTATAATTTGCAAGAATTAACCTTCTTTAAGACCTCCCAACTTAAGGTCAAGGAACAGTAAATCGGCTATGTCTCAGATGTTGGTATAATTTTGCATATGACCTATGGTCGTTTAGTCGGAAAATCTAAAAAAAAATATTATTGATACTTAAATTTCTGTTTCAATGATAAAAAATAATTAAATGGTCACCGACTTAGTTTTTTGTGTCCCAATCAATACTTTGTAGGTACTGAACACTTCCACAATCGACATTTTACGGTGTACTACGCGATTAAATAACGATTTTTACGCCGTTTGTTTGGTATGTTTTCACCTTTGACACAACTTTGATTGATGTTTATCGAAAAAAAAGGAAGTTGGTTACCCTATTATCATGATTATTATTCTGCATCATAGAAACAAAACTTTTGAGCCAAGAACATATAGATTTTGAAGAAAAATCTAGGGAGTAAGCATTGTTGGGGGCCAGCTGAAGGACACCTACAGCTGCGGGAATTATCGCTACAATGAAGACCTATTGGTGGCCTTCGGCTGTTGTCTGCTGTATGGTCGGGTCGCTTTGACACATTCCCCCATTTTCTTTCTCAATTTTTTTTTGGAAATTTGATGATTTAAGGTTGTACACCTCTGAGAAGCCAATAATTTCTAGAATTACACTTTTTTTTAACCTAATTTTTTGGTTTATATGACTGTATAAAAATAATTGGTGAAGAAAAAATCATATAGTAGTGCACTTCTTTTTTTGCTACGGTTCTTTGAAAATAACCAATTTTGATGATTTTGATGACAGACAAACGCAGACGGACATTATAATTTCTGGTTATATTTGGAACTTACTGGTGAAACTTTGACAATGTGCCTACGACTGTATTTATTTACATCATTAATCAAAAATATATAGACATGACAAAAATAGTTTAACCCCGCCGCATATTACACGGGCCTGTCCTAAGTCTATATGTATGGCTCTGAAAAGGGTCCAGGTAGGGGCTTTGGGTTGAAAGAGCAAGAGGTGCACATTATCCCCTTCATCTTTATTGCAGCCATAATTCTAATAATTAGGACATTTAAATATAGCTTGTACATGTTGAATTATTTGAAATACAACAGCAATGTCTTAAAAACCATTACATTGGTTGTCGTTTGTTTCTGTGTGAAATATTTTTTCTTTCACTTTTTAGTACATTAATTAGGCCGCTACTTTTCTCGTTTGGATTGTTTTACATATGTGATTTCGGGGCCTTTTATAGCTGACTATGCGGTATGGGCTTTGCTCATTGTAAAATGTCATGGGGTGACCTGTAGCTGTTAATTTCTGAGTCATTCAGTCTCTTGTGGAGAGTTGTCTCATTGGCAATCATATAACATCTTTTTTATACTTATCTTGTGAGAAGATTGTAATTATCTCTTTTTTTTCTTTTTTTTTCAAGTTCAAACTGCTGATTATGATATTTTGGGCATTAACACTCTATCACATTTATTCATTGTACACTTTTTACAACGTTTTAGTAAATACTTATTCCTTATCAATGTTCATTTTCAGCCAATATGTTTTAGACAGTTTTAACATCAAGGTATATTTAAGGATGATCACTTAGTAGTACCAAGGAATTGTATATTTTAAATATACAATTCATTGGTAGTACTGGCTGATCTTCTTATCATTATTGCCATTATTTGTGATCATCTGATCATACAATGCAACATTCTTTTATAAGTTGGTAAATAGGTGCAAAAATGCATTAACAAAATAGTAATTACTGGTAATAACTGGGCAGTTTTAGGAATTACTTGTATTAACGAAGTGCAACAGGAATTACATGTAATTCCTAAATTTTAATAATTACGCGTGAATCCTAATTTCATCTATTTACTGTAACTTATATGAATATCGTAATTCGATTAGGAAAATACAAATCAAAGTAATAAATCGAACAACTGAAGGAATGGCATGATATACAAATTTGCATGCATCCCCCGAAAATAAATCAGTTTAAAATTACACATCATGATACTTTATAATAAGCTTCTGTGTTGTTTTAAACAATTTAAAACTAATATTTGTGTGAAAGGAATATTTTTAGTGAAATTTGTGGTAAACAGAATATACAATGTGTCTTGCACACATTAAAATATATTATATAAATGGGAATAAGACAACAATAAAAGAATGTTAACAGGCGGCCTTGAGATCTATTGGCATTTAATAAAACATCTTAATTTGTAAATTGTTTAAACACTGTTCTGTTATCAGGAGCTTTGTAAAGGCATAAAGGCATAAAGTTATAAACCTCAACCAGAATAATTGAGAAACTATAAAAAGCTTTCGTTTTATATTCAGATCAAACAACATAAAGACATACAATATATGTCTATTGATTTTTGTACTCTTTGAATTGTTGTATGCTTTTATTCCATGTAAAGTTAATTAACCAGTTGCTTTCTTAAAAAAAAAAGCAACACGTGAACCTAAGCTCCTGACTGATAACCAAAAGATTGTTGCCTAAGTTTTGATTGCTTTTGAATTGAAATAATAGTGTACATTCTTACATAAATCAGTTGAAAGCAATATTGAATGGTTGTGAATAATATATAATTTTATACAGCTACTATTTGAATATACATTCCAAAGCTCGACTGTTTCATTTATTACTTTGGATTGTAAATCCTTTTTTCATTATCCTATTGCAAATCCCAGTTTCTATAAACAAGATGTATAGTGCAAATTCCCAGGTCAATCGCGATCTAAATTTAAGCACTCAGTTTGCCTTTAAATCTGGATGCTTTCATATTCTCAACACGTTATTAAAGTTGTCTGTACTAATGGTAGATGTTGTAAAGATAAATTTAAAGTCCATTTGCCATGTAAAGTGAAACCAGTGGCATGCAACTTTTAAAAAGATTTTGTATATTTTTCTCAGTTGAGAGTAGCACACCAGCTTCATTTGGACCTCTTATATAGAGACTTATTTTGGTCTAAAAAAAACATCTCAAATTTTAAGGATTTCCAGATTTTACTAAAATCAATCCAAATATTCTGGAGGGAAACTTGGTTTTGAGGAATATCTCATTTTCAGAAGTTTTATGAATACATGAACATCCTCTCAAAGGAACATATACATGTAAAAAGACATGTAGATATAAAAAGATACCAGGATTAACATGTTGTACGCCAGACGCGAGTTGAGTCTACAAAAAATCGTCAGTGACACTCAAATGAAAATAGTTTAAAAGTCTAAATATATTACGAAGTTAAGTAATCTATATTCCTTGGTTAAAAAATCCTTGACATTTCGAAAATATCCAAGTTTTTACAAGGACACTGACTCAAAAAAGAAAACAAAAGAGAAACAACTAGAGGTCAATATACCATAAGCAATGATGACCGTGCTTAAAAGTTACTCTTACTGCCGATAATTTATATTAGAAAATCTAAAATTCGCATTCGCGTGAGAAATTAATATTTAAACATGAAAGTGGTATTTTTGCGCAAGAAATAGTAAAAAAAGCATACGCACTGATACTCTTAATAAGTATACGCATTTGCTTCATCACATATCTTAATCTAATAGTTAATTCGGATGTCAAACTACCTAACTCAAGTGTTTTGACTCAGTATTCATTGAAATTTTATCCGGAATTTTTGTGAACCCAAACCGATTGTGTGCGTGCATGTGAACAGGGTGATGTATAATGTAAATGAATCAAGACTTGTAGGATAGCTGGTAACACACAATGATAATTAATTGATCAAATACAGTTTTTTTTTCAAAACAGTACCATAGTACACATATTTAAATGCTATAAGGTTGAACTAATAAAACATTCATTCCTCTTAGTGAACGTTTTTCCGAAAATAATTTGAATATAATATTAATAAACACAAATGTCAAGTATTTACGGATGGACATTTCATTTATCAAATGAATTTCTTTTTAAAGATTATGAATATATTGCTATACAAATTATAAAATGTGACTTATAAATCCTAACTAAAACAGTATACAATAATTGACATTAAGATAGTTATTAATTTTGTTATGATCATTGTAAAACATTAATTACGATTTGTTAGTAAATCGAAGATGCAAAGATTTCAGATCTTTGTGAATTGAAACCACGCAGGTATTTTTTCATTTATGACCATTTAAAATTTAGATTTTTAGCTAATTTTGAGAATGCATCTATGCTCATACGTTACATATGATTTTCATAAATGTTATGAATAATAAAACCTGTGAGACATAATCCATGTACAATTACCATTTTTATATTCTATAATTATTAGGAATACATTCTATATCAGTTTAACCTTAACAATGAAAAGTAAAAACACAAAAATACCGAACTCCGAGGAAAATTCAAAAAGGAAAATCAAAAATCAAAAGGCAAAATCAAAAGTCCAAACACATCAAACGAATGGGTAACAACTGTCATATTCCTGACTTGGTACAGGCATTTTCTAATGTAGAAAATGGTGGATTGAACCTGGTTTTATAGCTAGCTAAACCTCTCACTTATATGACAGTCGCATCAAATTCCATTAAATTGTCAACGATGCATGAACAAAACAAACATACTCAAAGAGTAAAAATGTCAAAAATAGGGGTACAACAGTCAATATTGTGTTATCATCTTAATATCTCTACATAAACAACAAATGTAACAAAGAAGCACAAAAAGGCATACATTAATTTAACATTCTCATTTTGCTTTTCTTATACGGCTGAATTTATCTATGTAAAGTCTACCCATAATGATAGAAGGTTTCATTACTGGTTTAAAAATGCGCGTTTGAAATTCGCACAGGTAGACATAAAAATAATTTTGTCGTATGACGGCATACATAAATGAAGACTTGCGTAAAGTT
The DNA here is from genome assembly GCF_036588685.1 of Mytilus trossulus. Lineage (NCBI taxonomy): Eukaryota > Metazoa > Mollusca > Bivalvia > Mytilida > Mytilidae > Mytilus > Mytilus trossulus. Next base: position 2,851,547 of record NW_026963296.1, read on the forward strand.
GATATAACAAAAACAGACTTAACAGTAAAAGTAATAATAATAAATAAAATAATGGTGTGGTTCAAAGTATGACGGGATACATAAGAACAGTTTCACGTCAAATACGGCTATATTTATCTATGTAAAGTCTACCCATAAATGATAGAAGGTATTCATTACTGGTGTAAAATAGCGCGTTTGAAATTCGCACAGGTAGACATAAAAATAATTTTGTCGTATGTCGGCATACATAAATACAGACTCACGTAAAGTAGATATACCAAAAACCAGACTTAACAGTAAAAGTAATAATAATAAATAAAATAATGGTGTGGTTCAAAGTATGACGGGATACATAAGTACAGTTTCACGTCAAATGTATATCATGAAAAAACAGACTAAACAGAAAAAGTAGTGTTATTGAATAAAATAGTTTTGTCATTCATAGTATTCAAGATCCTTAAGTAAAAGTAATATCAATCAATGAAATAATTTTGCCGTTCGAAGTATGTGGTTTTACATAACCACTGAGTCACTTCAAATGATAATCTAAAAAAGACTTATAAAAGAATTCTATAATACGTAATTAAGATGATAACAAACGTCAGTACGCAAAATCTATCCTTCAAGACCATCTTGTATTATTTGTGAAGTTGATACGGAATATTTATCAACAAGTTCTTGGTATCTTCCGATGAACTTTTTTAGAAAAAGGACGAGACGTTCTTTGACATACCCCTGGTTCATCAACTTTCTGCTCAGACACTGGTGACGTTTTACAAAGTCTGAATAGGAGCTGCAAGCTCTTGAATACCTAATAAGTTGGGAAATGTATATTCCATATGCAGGTGAAGTTGGTATATTACTACTAAGGTGGGGGAAATTGATAATTTCAAAATTAAAATCGTCTCGTTTGTCATAGATTCTGGTACTGAGATGACTGTGTATGTCAAATTCGAGGTATAAGTCTAAAAATGAGGCGGAGGAAGCCGTGTCTGTGGTCTCTTTAATTTCTAGTTCTGGTGGGTATATTAATGGAATCCAATCAGAAAAGTTCGGATTGTTAATGGAAAGAACATCATCAATATATCTGAAAGTGAAATTAAATAACCTGGCTTCTTTGATCTTCTTGTTTTTGACAAGTGTCTGAAGGAACTCCGATTCATATGAAAATAAGAAGAGGTCAGCAAGGAGAGGCGCACAGTTCGTTCCCATAGGAATGCCGACAATTTGTTGAAAAAGTCTACCTCCAAATTCAACAAATATGTTGTCAATAAGAAACTCCAGCATACTGATCACTTGTTCCTCTGTGTAGTATGTTTTACCCTTTTGTTCCTTATTAACAAAATATGCCTTATGGTATCCCAAAGTGATAAATTTATAGCGTATGCTACCATTTTTATGATGAAAAGCATTGTGGATTATTTCTTTTAGACGGTTTTTCAATTTCACATGGGGAATGGTTGTATACAAGGTTGAAAAATCAAAAGTTTTAATAGAACTAATTTCAGAAAAAGACCGTGATTTAAAATTATCAAGAAGTTCTTTAGAGTTTTTCAGAATCCACATATGGTTAATACCACTACGAGAGTAAACAGTTTCACAGTATATCTGAAGACCCTCTTTAACTGCGGACAGAATTTTAGTCAGTCTAATGGACAATTCTTTAGTAGAACAAGCAGATGAGCCGGCAATGTACCGTTGTTTGTACGGAATTTTGTGAAGTTTAGGTATCCAATACAAACAAGGTAAGTCCTCCGATTTGTCGTTCAATGCAATGTTCATAGAAGCCATGAAGGACTTATGATTCGCCAAAATCTCATCCTTGTCAAATGATATGTTTTTGTATGTGGGATTACCTGAGTGTTCATTTATTCCTAATTCTTTAATAAGACACTCGTAGTGATATGATTTACATACAAAGACAATATTATTTGAAGCTTTGTCCGCAGGAACAACAACATACTTATCTTGAAGAGATGATAGACATTTCACAGCCTCTTTGTCACTGAAAATGGACTTAGGTCGATCATTCACACAGTTTTTCAACTTATGAATGCGACGTTTTATCAGAGACCTGATTGTTTTGACCCATTCTGACAAAGTGTCCAGTTGAACTTCTTCTCGCTTAGCCCATGCTCTGGCGTAGTTCTCAATGGAATCCATAATTATTTTGAAGTTATGGTTCCAATTGATGTGTTGGGGTTCTCTAAACTTAGGACCACGAGAAATCACCTTTCGGAGATTTTCATGTTGAATTATGTTTAGATCCCCAGTAATAACATGGCCAGTGGGGCTGTAATTGTAAGGCGAGTTGGAACAATCACATGTCAGAGGTTTTTTTAGGTATTGTTCTAAATCAAGGTCATGTAATGCTTGTTTATAGTTAAATATTTTGGGTGCAATGGTTTTGGTGTAACTGTAGGATACAATAGGAACAGACTGATTTTGAAAATAAATAGGAATTTTAGATGTTACCTCCTTGTTATGTAGAACATTGCTGATGTTGATTGCATCAATTCCTCTATTGTTAAAGTGAACAGGAAGGAATTTCCTCTTTTCCTCATGTAAAGGTTCCGATCTTACTGGTTTAAAGAGACGGAAAAGAGCTACATCACAAATTATACTGACAAGTCTGTATATTGGAGAAAATGTATTAGTACCTCCTTTGTCAAGTGCATAATCTCTCAAACATTTTAGAAAGTTAACCGGCAGTGAAAAAAGAATAGTTCTAATGTAATGTAACCCTAACGGATGATGCAGATGAGAAAGAAGGTCATCAAAGCTTCCAGAGGCCGATCTAGATTTGGAAGACTTTTTTACATTAGGTCGATGGTAACGTTTTTGTCCATGACTACGTTGGTTTCGTAAGGTAGTATTAAATAAACTCATTACATTAACATCACTGCAGGCTGGACTTGACAAATTTCCTACTCCTTTGACATTATCATTGCACCCATATGGCATTGCAGTACCTAGTTCCCTTATCCAGAAATTTTCTCTATCTTTTCGGAAAGGAGTACTAAGTACTGGACTATTTGTGTGGTGATAAATTTTCTCGATGATGCGTACTTTCATAGATAACGAAGGGTCATGGTCCGGTAGATTAAAGTGGTTATAAAGAACCCTGAATTGCGGATCTTTATTATCAGACCGGTGTTGATTCATCCTTTTACGTAAAGTTTGTCGAGTTTCACCAACATAAAGTAGTCCACACAAAGTACATTCGATTCCGTACACTACATTGTCCGTGGAACAGTCCAGAGGTTCGAAAGATTTTGTATAATACGTTTTTCCTGTTAAGTTACTGGTGAAATCAGGAGTCGTGATTAACATATCACATGTCTTACATGTACTCCTTTTTCCTTTTTTGTGTTTACAAGACGAAATGATAGGTGTTGATTCACTTGTAGCAGGTGTTTTCAAACAGTCGAAAATATTAACGGAACATGGCTTTAATTTATGAAAAGTATCTGAATTTTTAAAGTAGAAATTACCTTCTGGCTGAACGTACGTCAAATCAGGGGTATCCCGGAGGATATTCCGTGGAACACACAAATCAAATGCTACAGTGTTCCGTGTAGCAAAAGAGGACCTTGGTAACCCGGGCGACGTCCCAGCCGGTTTGTTCTTAGTATTATTTGTATTCATCATGCATAAAGCTACCAAGTTAATGATGCCCTCGGGGAAAAATCCACCAGCAGTAAAGTTTCTTCTAGGAAGAAACTTGACATCGACTTGGTTGTAGTAAAAAGTAAAAACACAAAAATACCGAACTCCGAGGAAAATTCAAAAAGGAAAATCAAAAATCAAAAGGCAAAATCAAAAGTCCAAACACATCAAACGAATGGGTAACAACTGTCATATTCCTGACTTGGTACAGGCATTTTCTAATGTAGAAAATGGTGGATTGAACCTGGTTTTATAGCTAGCTAAACCTCTCACTTATATGACAGTCGCATCAAATTCCATTAAATTGTCAACGATGCATGAACAAAACAAACATACTCAAAGAGTAAAAATGTCAAAAATAGGGGTACAACAGTCAATATTGTGTTATCATCTTAATATCTCTACATAAACAACAAATGTAACAAAGAAGCACAAAAAGGCATACATTAATTTAACATTCTCATTTTGCTTTTCTTATACGGCTGAATTTATCTATGTAAAGTCTACCCATAATGATAGAAGGTTTCATTACTGGTTTAAAAATGCGCGTTTGAAATTCGCACAGGTAGACATAAAAATAATTTTGTCGTATGACGGCATACATAAATGAAGACTTGCGTAAAGTTGATATAACAAAAACAGACTTAACAGTAAAAGTAATAATAATAAATAAAATAATGGTGTGGTTCAAAGTATGACGGGATACATAAGAACAGTTTCACGTCAAATACGGCTATATTTATCTATGTAAAGTCTACCCATAAATGATAGAAGGTATTCATTACTGGTGTAAAATAGCGCGTTTGAAATTCGCACAGGTAGACATAAAAATAATTTTGTCGTATGTCGGCATACATAAATACAGACTCACGTAAAGTAGATATACCAAAAACCAGACTTAACAGTAAAAGTAATAATAATAAATAAAATAATGGTGTGGTTCAAAGTATGACGGGATACATAAGTACAGTTTCACGTCAAATGTATATCATGAAAAAACAGACTAAACAGAAAAAGTAGATCAATGAAATAATTTTGCCGTTCAAAGTATGTGGTTTTACATAACCACTGAGTCACTTCAAATGATAATCTAAAAAAGACTTATAAAAGAATTCTATAATACGTAATTAAGATGATAACAAACGTCAGTACGCAAAATCTATCCTTCAAGACCATCTTGTATTATTTGTGAAGTTGATACGGAATATTTATCAACAAGTTCTTGGTATCTTCCGATGAACTTTTTTAGAAAAAGGACGAGACGTTCTTTGACATACCCCTGGTTCATCAACTTTCTGCTCAGACACTGGTGACGTTTTACAAAGTCTGAATAGGAGCTGCAAGCTCTTGAATACCTAATAAGTTGGGAAATGTATATTCCATATGCAGGTGAAGTTGGTATATTACTACTAAGGTGGGGGAAATTGATAATTTCAAAATTAAAATCGTCTCGTTTGTCATAGATTCTGGTACTGAGATGACTGTGTATGTCAAATTCGAGGTATAAGTCTAAAAATGAGGCGGAGGAAGCCGTGTCTGTGGTCTCTTTAATTTCTAGTTCTGGTGGGTATATTAATGGAATCCAATCAGAAAAGTTCGGATTGTTAATGGAAAGAACATCATCAATATATCTGAAAGTGAAATTAAATAACCTGGCTTCTTTGATCTTCTTGTTTTTGACAAGTGTCTGAAGGAACTCCGATTCATATGAAAATAAGAAGAGGTCAGCAAGGAGAGGCGCACAGTTCGTTCCCATAGGAATGCCGACAATTTGTTGAAAAAGTCTACCTCCAAATTCAACAAATATGTTGTCAATAAGAAACTCCAGCATACTGATCACTTGTTCCTCTGTGTAGTATGTTTTACCCTTTTGTTCCTTATTAACAAAATATGCCTTATGGTATCCCAAAGTGATAAATTTATAGCGTATGCTACCATTTTTATGATGAAAAGCATTGTGGATTATTTCTTTTAGACGGTTTTTCAATTTCACATGGGGAATGGTTGTATACAAGGTTGAAAAATCAAAAGTTTTAATAGAACTAATTTCAGAAAAAGACCGTGATTTAAAATTATCAAGAAGTTCTTTAGAGTTTTTCAGAATCCACATATGGTTAATACCACTACGAGAGTAAACAGTTTCACAGTATATCTGAAGACCCTCTTTAACTGCGGACAGAATTTTAGTCAGTCTAATGGACAATTCTTTAGTAGAACAAGCAGATGAGCCGGCAATGTACCGTTGTTTGTACGGAATTTTGTGAAGTTTAGGTATCCAATACAAACAAGGTAAGTCCTCCGATTTGTCGTTCAATGCAATGTTCATAGAAGCCATGAAGGACTTATGATTCGCCAAAATCTCATCCTTGTCAAATGATATGTTTTTGTATGTGGGATTACCTGAGTGTTCATTTATTCCTAATTCTTTAATAAGACACTCGTAGTAATATGATTTACATACAAAGACAATATTATTTGAAGCTTTGTCCGCAGGAACAACAACATACTTATCTTGAAGAGATGATAGACATTTCACAGCCTCTTTGTCACTGAAAATGGACTTAGGTCGATCATTCACACAGTTTTTCAACTTATGAATGCGACGTTTTATCAGAGACCTGATTGTTTTGACCCATTCTGACAAAGTGTCCAGTTGAACTTCTTCTCGCTTAGCCCATGCTCTGGCGTAGTTCTCAATGGAATCCATAATTATTTTGAAGTTATGGTTCCAATTGATGTGTTGGGGTTCTCTAAACTTAGGACCACGAGAAATCACCTTTCGGAGATTTTCATGTTGAATTATGTTTAGATCCCCAGTAATAACATGGCCAGTGGGGCTGTAATTGTAAGGCGAGTTGGAACAATCACATGTCAGAGGTTTTTTTAGGTATTGTTCTAAATCAAGGTCATGTAATGCTTGTTTATAGTTAAATATTTTGGGTGCAATGGTTTTGGTGTAACTGTAGGATACAATAGGAACAGACTGATTTTGAAAATAAATAGGAATTTTAGATGTTACCTCCTTGTTATGTAGAACATTGCTGATGTTGATTGCATCAATTCCTCTATTGTTAAAGTGAACAGGAAGGAATTTCCTCTTTTCCTCATGTAAAGGTTCCGATCTTACTGGTTTAAAGAGACGGAAAAGAGCTACATCACAAATTATACTGACAAGTCTGTATATTGGAGAAAATGTATTAGTACCTCCTTTGTCAAGTGCATAATCTCTCAAACATTTTAGAAAGTTAACCGGCAGTGAAAAACGAATAGTTCTAATGTAATGTAACCCTAACGGATGATGCAGATGAGAAAGAAGGTCATCAAAGCTTCCAGAGGCCGATCTAGATTTGGAAGACTTTTTTACATTAGGTCGATGGTAACGTTTTTGTCCATGACTACGTTGGTTTCGTAAGGTAGTATTAAATAAACTCATTACATTAACATCACTGCAGGCTGGACTTGACAAATTTCCTACTCCTTTGACATTATCATTGCACCCATATGGCATTGCAGTACCTAGTTCCCTTATCCAGAAATTTTCTCTATCTTTTCGGAAAGGAGTACTAAGTACTGGACTATTTGTGTGGTGATAAATTTTCTCGATGATGCGTACTTTCATAGATAACGAAGGGTCATGGTCCGGTAGATTAAAGTGGTTATAAAGAACCCTGAATTGCGGATCTTTATTATCAGACCGGTGTTGATTCATCCTTTTACGTAAAGTTTGTCGAGTTTCACCAACATAAAGTAGTCCACACAAAGTACATTCGATTCCGTACACTACATTGTCCGTGGAACAGTCCAGAGGTTCGAAAGATTTTGTATAATACGTTTTTCCTGTTAAGTTACTGGTGAAATCAGGAGTCGTGATTAACATATCACATGTCTTACATGTACTCCTTTTTCCTTTTTTGTGTTTACAAGACGAAATGATAGGTGTTGATTCACTTGTAGCAGGTGTTTTCAAACAGTCGAAAATATTAACTAATATGTTCTTAGTCAGGTAGAATTTATTAATAAAATTAGATAAATTGTTTATAGAAAAATCCGTTTGTTTGATTATCTTTCTGCTCTCCGATCACTGTATATCCGCCTTTAGATAAATATTTGTTTCTTCATGCTTTCCAACATTTTCTCAGTTTAGTGTGGATCATTGTATGTCCAAGGTGTATTAATACTACGCACACGAGTAGAAGAACCGTCTAAAAGCATGAATTATATAATTGCGTTATCATTTTACATGATAAGTTGTTTAATATTGACTATAAAGGGCAATAACTCCTCAAGGGGGTCCTCTGACAATTTTGGTAATTTGACTTATTTGTAGATCTTACTTTGCTGAACATTATTGCTGTTTATAGTTTATCTCTATCTATAATAGTATTCAAGGTAATAACCAAAAACTGCAAAATTTCCAAAAAATTACCAATTTTAGGGCAGCAACCCAACAACGGGTTGTCAGATTCATTTGAAAGTTTGTGAGGGGATATATCTTATTCTGATGGTAATTTAAATCTTGAAAGATTTGCTCTTAATGTCTTAGTTTCAAAGATATAAAGCAAAAACTGCATTTTACCACTATGTTATAATTTTAGCCATGTCGGCCATTTTGTTTGGAAGGCTAGGTCAACGGACACTTTTTTTCTAACTATGTACCCTAATGATGATTGTGGCAAAGTTTGGTTAAATTTGGCCTAGTAGTTTCAGAGAAGAATTTGTTTGTACAATTTACAAAAAATGACGAAAAGTTGTTGAAAATTGACTATAAAGGGCAATTACTCCTTAAGGGACTGACTGAAAATTTTGGTTGTGTTAACTTATTTGTAGGTCTTACTTTGCTGAACATTATTACTGTTTACAGTTTATCTCTATCTATAATAGTATTCAATATAATAACCAAAAACTGCAAAATTTCCTTAAAATTACCAATTCAGGGGCAGCAAACAAACAACAGGTTCTCTGCTTCGTCTGAAAATTTCAGGGCAGATAGATCTTGACCTGATCAACAATTATACCTCGTGTCAGATTTGCGCTAAATTCTTGGTTTCATAGATATAAGCCAAAATATACATTTTACCCCTCAGACCTGTGTTCTATTTTAAGCCATGGCGGCCATCTTGGGTGGATGGCCAGGTCATCGGACACATTTTTAAACTAGATACCCCAAGGATTATTCTGGCTAAGTTTGGTTAAATGTGGGCCAGTAGTTTCAGAGAAGAAGATGTTTGAAAAAGTTTACGGACGACGGACGCCAAGTGATGAGAAAAGCTCACTTGACCTTTCAGGTGAGGTGAGCTAAAAATATAATTGTTTAACAAACTCGTTTATCAATATGAAATATTACCTTGTGCACCATGATCATCAGCTTCATTGAGTTTTGTAACAACAAGATACATTGCATCTTGAGACAAAAAAGTTTGATGTGTGTGGTAAAATTTTTCATCTCCTGCAAAATCCCATAGAGAAAATGTAGCATATTCTTCTTTGTCATTTACATCAACTTTAGACGAAGCGGATACCATAGTTTCGAAATCCCTTGCTGCTTGTTCAGAGGATTGGTTTGACTGCTGGGGAGTTACTGGTGGTTCTATGTGGGATTCTACTTGTTCTTGAATTGTTCTTTTTTCCTGAAGTTTTTCTATATATGGTTTTAAAAGCCTTGCTTGAGTTTGAGTATCTTCATAGTTTTCTATGATTATAAAACGAATATATTAGTTTTTGTCTGATATACTGTGTAAAAAGAAATGAGTAAAGCTAAAGATAAAGGTATAAAATAAGCGTTATACACCGCAAAAGATACCAAAGATATATGGAATTTCTTAATTAAGAAAAAAATGACAATGTGCAAAAATAAAATAAAAAACAACCGAAGGACAAACAACAGTAAAGAAAACACAACATAAAAATCTAAATAGAGAAAATAAAAAAATGCATTAAACTTGGCACCTTTTTTGTTATCAGTATTCAAAATTAAACAGTTTCAAAAATATCTCACTTTGCAACGTTTTGATATATCTTGGATTATCTATTTAAGCGTTTATCATCAGCTTTCAGTCATCAAATGATTATTTGCTCTTTATGTATACCAATGCGTGTTAAAAACAAGTTTTTATCTATCTATCATTGCTTAAGGGAGTAATTGCCTTTATAGTCAGTTTGTGTCGAGCCTGCAACTTTTGTTGCAGAAAGCTCGACATAGGGATAGTGATCTGGCGGCGGCGGTGGTGTTAGCTCACTTGTTAAAAGAGACAAAGAGATAGGACTCGCCTAGAAAAAAGACACCTGCAACATTTTTAATTATTTCAAAGTTACTGGACCATAACGTAAAGGAGAGAGCATCAACATGGTCGTCAATTTGAGATGTACTGATATTGTCATGAACCTTCATTCTTTTCAAACTAACTTGCACAAAAAAAACTTAACATTGAAAATTGTTAATTAATTACAAGTGACTGGATAATGACAAAACAGTCGTCAAACTGATATGCACAGCCGATAGTAATGCGACTTCAAACAAAATATCATTGATCTATCACATGCAGATCAGATGAAACTAACTTAACTTAAGCAGAAACCTTAACATTGAAAATTGCTAATTAATTCAGAGTCACTTATAGTTGTTGTCAAACTAATATATAGATATAAGAAGATGTGGTATGAGTGCCAATGAGACAAATCTCCATCAAAGTCACACATATGTAAGAGTAAACCATTATAGTTCAAAGAACGGTCCTCAACACCGAACAGCAAGCTATAAAGGGCCCCAAAAATTACTAGTGTAGAACCTAGTGACTAGTGATATATACTGAAGGTAATGTAACTCTGTATTAAATATAAATGATCTTTCACAAGTAGTTTTTATGAAACAAACTTAAGCAGAAGTTTTAACAACTTTTGATGCCAACGCCGCTAAAATACTAATCCTTGTGTCTCGCTATAAATCATTGAGATAAACTTTGATGCAGATTGACCTAGTAGTTTCAGTGAAGAAGATTTTTGTAAACGATTAGTTATAATGCGCTTGGTTCTAATGGTCAGTTGAGGTTAAAAATTAAATAAGGGTAAAATGGCCATTTAAGAGAAACTCCTCCTTTCTTGGGTCTTTTAATAATTTTGTTAGAAATGAAAAGGTGGTAACTTTTGACATCCTACGGATTTTGCTAAGGAGTAAAATGAACTTAAAATAGTAAATACACTACAATGTCTAGTCTGACTAAAGAAAACTTGGTGATTCATTGCATCAGTCAAAATTTGTTAACAAATACCAAATAATTGTGTTTTGATAATCAAAGGAGAAGATCCGGTAAGGGCTTATTTTGGCCTTAAATTCATAGTACATCTAGTGAAAAATCTTTGACATTTTGTAAACACTGAAGTGTCTACTTTAATCAATTCAATTGGTTATTATGAAAGATTTGGACTGACTTGGTCTTTAAAACATTCAAAGGAGTAAGTTCGGTAAGGGTCATATTTGGCCCCAATTATAAAGTTCATAATAACAAGACAATAAATGTTTTAAGTTGCCTTAAAGACATGTTAGAAAGTTAAACCCAACTGTTTTTGTCAAAGTTTAATTCTAACACGTTGATTTTTACATCCAAAATAGGTCAAAATAAGGGATTTTGGTGAAATTTGACAAAATCAGCTAGATTTCAACCAAATGAAGGACCAGTAAACATAGAGCGCAGGCGTCGACAAGCTTAAGATTCAAATAAGCCATGTGAAATGTCTTCACAAACATTATTTTAAAAGATCTTTGTTGTCGACGTATGCGCTCTACGTTTCCTGTCCAATAATTTATGGAAATTTACCTATTTTCATTGATTTTTTCGTGAAAAATCAATATGAGTACAGCTTGTGACGTCATAATGAAACGCAGAAACGTAAAATTTTCAACAAAATGGTTTATATCCTATCTAGTCAATGTATTAGCTGTAAGTTATCGTGATATTGGTCAATTAATCTGAACTTGACATTTACGCTAAAAAAGGGGGCCATTTTAGGACCTTATCGAACATACTCCTTTAGGCTTAACTATGAAAAATCTATCAAATCTGCCTTTTAATGTCACTTTTCAGATGTTTTTTCGTCTAAAATAAAAGTGGCCGCATTCGTGTTCACGCTCAACATTTATTTATATATTATGTTTTATCATTTAATACAACATATATTTAAATATCAAGAACAAAAATCGACTTACAATTAGCAAAAATATTTAAATTGTGAAGATGTCAGTAATTTATATAATTGAGAATGGAAATGGGAATGTGTCAAGAAAACAACAACCCGACCAAATAAAAAAACACAACAGCAGAAGGTCACCAACAGGTCTTCAATGTAGCGAGAAAACCCGCACCCGAAGGCGACTTTCAGCTGGCCCCTAAACAATTAAATACTAGTTCAATGATAATGAACGCCATACTAATTTCCAAATTGTACACAAGAAACTAAAATTGAAATAATACAAGACTGACAAAGGCCAGAGGCTCCTGACTTAGGACAGGCGCAAAAATGCGGCGGGGTTAAACATGTTTGTGAGATCTCAACCCTCCCCTATACCTCTAACCAATGTAGAAAAGTAAACGCATAACAATACGCACATTAAAATTCAGTTCAAGAGAAGTCCGAGTCTGATGTCAAAAGATGTAACCAAAGAAAATAAACAAAATGACAATAATATATAAATAACAACAGACCACTAGCAGTTAACTGACATGCCAGCTCCAGACTTCAATTAAACTGACTGAAAGATTATGATTTCATCAAATGACCATCAGGCACAATCCTTCCCGTTAGGGGTTTAGTATCATACCATCATAACAGATATGTAAAGAACATAACCCGTGTCATGCCAACAACTGTTTTTAGAATAAATGTGTTTAGTTCCGATGCATATACCTTATCAGTGACTCAATATTAACGCCAAAATATGCAATCTTTAATGACTTGACAACAGTATCGTAATTATATCCCTTCCTAATAAGTCTTTTTAGAGGTTTTGTTAGTTTCTGAGGTGAATACTGACACCTTTGTGCTTTAAAAAGAATATTTCCATAACAAATTGAATGTGAAATACCTGAACGTATAAGAAGTATGCATGTTGAGGTATATTAACGAATGATGTCCTTATACCGATGATAAAATTTAGTAAATGAATGAATGAATATTTTATTTGCGAAAGCATAAATAATATGCTATGGCAATACATAAACAAGTATATACAATGTGACAAAACAATATATAGCAGAGAACAATACATAATATAATAAAGGCACAATTAATTCACAATACATGATTTAATTTTCCAAGCATATTTCAGATAGTTACACAGTTTAGTTGTGATTGATTTTGATTTTGCTTGAAGTAAATGAAAAAGTTTAAAATTATTTGGCAAAGAACAATAATATTTTGGCAAATGTTCTTGTTTCACAGTTCTGTAAGCTGGACATACAAGTATAAAGTGATATTCATTTTCAATACAAGCCATATTGCAGCATATACATAGACGCATATGTCTAGGAATATTTTTATATCGCCCTAATTCCAAATTCAGCTTCACTTCTCAATTTTGTAAGTAAGTTGCTATTAATAAAAAAATCTAAATAATTCTCTAGTACAAGTCTGTTTGAGGTGTTTATAAATACATAGTTTTTCACAATCATTTATTGATGCATACCAAGTTTGTAAATACTGGTCCTTTATACGAGTTTTTATAATATCTGGCTGTATATTTACATAATTCTGTGCAGTCCAAACATAGTTCAAACCAAGATTAAACAATAAATCACGAACACTAGACGCCCAGTTCATTTTACCCTTGTTTGCATCTTCTAATAAAAGTTGGTAGACATCATAAACAATATGTGGCTTCTTAACAATAATATGAAGCCAATATTTCAAAATAATTGGTTTTCTTGAGACATACATAGGCAAATGACCAAGTTCACCACATGAAAAACTTAAAGGAAAATTTTTACCTAGTTTTAAAACAAATCTACAGAAACGGTTGTGTATTTGCTCTATATCATTTGCACGGTGAAAACCCCATATTTCAGATGCATAGTTCAATACGGAACCAACCATATTATCGAACAGTACACATTCTTGACTTGTGGATAAAAAAAACATGTTTTAAAGAGTTCAGAAGTGACGAAAGCGCTCTTGATCCCTGTTGAGATAATTTTTTTGGGGGTATGTAAAATTTTTCCATTGTAATGAAGTAGCATACCTAAATACCCGTAAGAGTCCACTATCTGTAGTTCTTTACCTTCATACACGAAACTGAAGTTAGCTGGCTGCCATCCATTTCTATAAACAACAACTTTGGTTTTGTCTGTATTTACCTCAATGTTCCATTTCTTACAATAGATTGATAGATTATCTAGTAATTTTTGTAACATTTCAGGAGACTTACTAAACAATACAGTGTCATCAGCGAAAAGAATTAAGTAAATTAGAAAACCATTCAGTTGTACAACGTCATCACTAGCCTTTACGGACATATCTTCTATAATATCATTGATGAAGAACAAAAATAATAAGGAAGACAATGGGTCCCCTTGTTTCACACCAAGTAAATTGTTATTTGCGTCCGAAAGTAAACCACCAGATCTAACTCGTAGCTGGACAGAGGAATAAATAGATTTGATCATATTAACAAATTTAATACTGACACCATTTTTTAAAAGTTTATATGATAAGATCCGTCTGCTTAGTTTATCAAATGCTTTACGGAAATCCACAAAGGTACAAAACAGTTTCCTTTTACGTTGCAGGATATGTGTAATAATTCCATGGATAACAAAAATTGCATCTATAGTTGAACGGCCTGGTCGGAATCCAAATTGGTTATTAATGAATTTTTCCTTATCTTCTGACCACGCCAGTAAACGACTTGTTAATATAGACGTAAATAGTTTAGATAATACACTTACTAATGTAATAGGTCTATAGTTGTTTGGGTCCGTTAAATCACCACTTTTCGGAACTGCAATTACAAGTCCTTCTGTCCAGATTTCAGGAAAAATCCCATTTTCAAATACATTATTAAAAAGTGTTTTTAATATCGGCGCAAAAAATAGTGGACCCGCTGAGAACATTTCACCTATAATGCTGTCGTTACCCGCACTTTTTCCGGATTTCAATTTGTGTATTGCTTTGATAACTTCTTCATCAGTAATTTCAGAATTTAAAAAGTCAACGTGGGATTCACTTATTTGTATATTATTTAGTAAGTCTAATACTTCGTTGCAGATATCTGGTGGACTGTCCCCAAGAATAGTTTCAAAATGTTTAAACAGTACATCATTGTCTACTACACAGCGTGATTTAGTCTTAGGTTTTATGGCTGACCAAAATTGCTTAGGGTTCGTTTTGGCAGTTGCACATAATTCAATTCCTTTCCGACGCTTAAACCTTGCCCTGGCTTGTCATTTCGCTTTATTAAATGAATTTCTGGATGAAATATAGAATGTTCTGTTAATATCTGTCGGATGACGCAGAAAAGTGTTCCGTAATTTATGAAACTATCTCGTTCATTAGCGCAATTTGCATCAAACCATTCATTGTTTTTAAGAATGTTATTCTCATTTTCATTTATCAAAACAGATCTTCCGAAAACTTCAAAAGCACTGTTATAAAGTATTTGATTTATCTCCCTTACCGAATCATTGACCTCGTCCAAGGTAGAAAAAACATTCACTAATGAAAGCAATCTGTCTTGTTGATTATGTAGTAATTGGATATAATCAATGTTTTTATTGTTATCCCATTTAATATACGTGTGAACTTTTGGTATATTGTGTGACGGACGATTGTTCGTAAAATCTAGTTCAAAATACAGTGGCGAGTGGTCTGAAAACTCGTTCAACTGTAACACTTCCAAAGTACTAATTAACTCATAATCACAAGGGGAAACAAGTAAATAATCATTTACACTTCTTCCGTTAGACGTACAGAAAGTGAAATTACCGTGTTTGTCGTTTCTGAGTCGTCCATTAGCTACCGTGAGCCCAGTGTCATAACACATATGTAAAAGTTTCCGACCAAAAGAATTGACAAATTTGTCCATAGAGCACCTATTTGAAATAATGGGGTTTTGCACCTGCTCAACACTCTCAACATATTTATCTAAATTTTCATTAGTCAAAAAGTCGTTTGTTTCACCTATACGACTATTCAAATCACCACAAACAAATACAGTCCCTTTTTCTTTTAAATCTACAACAATACTTTCAATTACTTCATGAAAATCATGTTCACATATTTGATAAAAGTTAGATTTTTCATGAGGAATATACGAGAAACACATATAAATATCATTATTAATAGCAAAAAAATCTCTTTTTAGTTTAATTACAACAATTCCATAGTTCAATTCTTTTTCAATAGAAATACCATCACACAAGTAATTTTTACAAAAAACAACTATACCTCCTTCATTTCTAGTACCTATATTTTTACAACGATTATTACAAGAAATGTTAACAAAACCATTAATATCAATTAAGTTATTTTCTTTAAACTAAGTTTCACAAACGAATAAAATATCGTATCTATTAACTAAATTAAGAAAATCGTTATCATCATAAATTGATACAAGTCCATGCACATTCCAACACAAACATTTTAAGTTTTCAAATTGTTCTCTGTGTAAACCCTTTGGAGTATATTCTTTTCCACCTACGAAAATCTTGTCCTTTACAAAGTAGGCTTTTGCATCTTGGTCACGCAACTGTTTCATGATAGGTAGTTTCTCTTTCTTGCGTTTTTTGGATCTCTAGAGGGAGTTGTTACGAAATTCCAAACTCTAATCCTTTTAGGTATTTTGCTCTTTTTTTGACGTTCTCCCTATTCTCAAAAGATGAAAAAATAACAAGGATTGGCCGGATTTTGTTGCCCTTTTGACCTAAGCGATAAGCATCAGTAACCACAATATTAGATTGATTTTCAATTTTCAGTTTTTCCTCACAGAATATGTCAATGGTATGACGACAATTTTCATCATTAATTTCAGGTATATTATAAAACATTAAATTGTTACTCATTGCTTTCATCTGGACTTCAAGTAATTCATTTTGCAATCGATCATTCTCTCTTTTCATATCATCAAGCGATGCACTTAGTTTTTTTATCAACAGTATTCACACTAGAGTTATTGGTTTTCAATTGGCCTGAAATTCTATTTAATTCAGCCTTAATATCGGTGAAATTTTGTTTGTGGTTGTCATATTCATAACTCATTAACTGTGTGCTCTTTTCGACTTGGTCTAATCGGTCATCTATGGATTTGGTACATTTTTCCAAACCTTTGCATTTAAAGAAGTTACAAACGAGTCATTTTTTTTCTAGTTTATCTAGCTTGTTTTTAAACTGGTCCATCCGACGGAATATTTCGTCAACCCATGTAGGACGCTGTTGCGTAGATGCTGACTGGTTAAGAGGTGATATGTGTTGCATGTGATGCATAGGTGGTGGGAACATCCCGATGGTCGGACTGGAGCACAAGTGTGGGTTATGTAGCATGAACCCAGCGTTCGGGCCAGGGTTGTAAGTATATACAAAGTTTGGATCTTGTGAAAAATTTTGTTTGCTCATATTAACACTTGTTCATTGTATCTAAACTATTAGAATTAGAAGCTGTATTGGGTGGTTTGTTTACATTTGTAAGGTCACCTGAACTGTCACCTGTGTTGACACATGAGTTGTCTTCAGTAGATTTACCTTTATTCTTCTTTTTACTTCCAGAGTCATTTAGAACACTTGTATCACTAGTATTAGTCCGTTTGACACCCTTTTCCAGACCTTTTTCCAGGCATTATCACACATTTTTAGAAAAAAAATATCTCTGTTCAAAAAACACTACTACCCGCCATTATGTCAAATGTTTTGACCAGTTTGTGATATCGAAAACCCTGGTGTAATAATTTTTCATTAATACATAAATTTCTCTCGTTAAAATCTAAAACATTGCTACATACACGAGCGAATCGTACAAGTTGAGATATATAAACACCGTAAGATGGTGACAAGGGAACGTCACCATCTAAAAATGGATAATTAACGATAGGAAATGAAAAATCATCCCTTTTATCATAAATGTTAGTAATCAGCTTTCCGTTAGTGATATAGATATCAAGATCGAGGAACGGGCAGTGGTCATTGTTAGTATTAGCTTTATTTAAAGTAAGTTCAACAGGATAAATTTCATTAATATACATACTGAAGTCGTCATTATTGAGAGCCAAAATATCATCCAAATATCTAAAAGTATTATTAAATTTGTTTATCAGATGTTGTTTCGATGGGTCTTTGCTTATTTTTGTCATAAATTGTTACTCATAACAATACAAAAACAGGTCCGCAATAAGTGGTGTACAGTTACTCCCCATTGGAATTCCGATAATCTGACGATATATAGAATCCCCAAAGCGAACAAAAATGGTATCTAGTAAAAATTCAAGGGCATATATAGTATCAAAGCATGTCCTATTAACATAGTTTTTTTGTTTATTGCTACTTAAAAATGACCTAAAAGAGTTTGAACATATATATTCACATTCTGATTTTCTAAATGCCCATTTAATTAGGTGTGTGAATTTTTTCTTAATGAGAATATGAGGCAATGTGGTATACAGGGTAGAAAAATCAAAACATTGAACAGATTCAAAATCACCAATATAAGCATGCAATTTATCAAGTACTTCCAACGAGTTCTTGACACTCCAAAAGTAATTTATTCCACTAATTTCGAAGGCCTTATTTGAACAATTTTTTATCAGGTTTTCAATTGTACCAATTGTACTGGTAAGAAGAATAGACAATTTAGTAGTTGAACATTGGCTTGAAGACGAAATAAATCTATATTTGTAAGGGCTTTTGTGTAGCTTCGGAAGCCAATACATAGTTGGGACTTTCATTGTATTGTGCTCTGTTTGTAAAGCGGTAGCTAAAAGTTTATGTTTGTTACAGATTCCCGTTTCTGAAAATGGAGTCAGTAAATTTGTTGTTGAATTGGTGATTTCCTTTTTCAGAACCTCAATGTAAAATTTACGTCAAACAATAATAATATTATTAACAGCTTTATCGGCCGGGACAAACATAAATTCCTTGGCTAGTTCTTTTAGTTTAAGTTTGATTTAGCATGCAATAATGAACCTAGTACCTGATGAATGTTCATTATGTGTTCAATAAATTGCTTCGCTGAGCACAGCTGGATACGACCGCAGAGGTCCAACCCTGAACAGTTGGGCAAAAATGGACACAATGTTGATACAGGTCTGAACTTGGATTGTAGTAACTGTAGTCAAAAAACTCAGTATTGGTTATAGGATTAAAATTTATATTAAATGTTTTGCTTTTGTTCAATACACTATGCTGTTGTGAATTGACCCCCCCCCCCCCAAAAAAAAAAAAGTTTTTACCCCCTCCTTTTTCCAAAATTTGTGTTTTTTGCCTCCATATATGGTCATAATTTCAATTCAAATTTCCAATGGAGTTTACAACCATAATTACCCATTTAAATACATCATAACAGTCTTAAAATAGAAAATGACATACATGATCATCATGATCAAGGCTTAAAATAGATATTCCATAATCAGCATTTTTTTTTTTAATAGTAACTTCTAAAAATAAATAGACAGCTAATCACCTCAAGATAATACAATAGTTATTTATACATAATTTAAATGCAGTGTAAGGGACGTAATTCAAACTCATAGTTGTACTTTTTTTTAATTGTTCATTAACAAGGAAACCCTTGTTTTCCCCCTTTTTTGCCCTTAATTCCAAAACTTTTGAGCAATAACACCCCTAAATCAAATCCTAACCATCTCTTTGTGATATCGAAACATGTGGTATAATTTCAGAGTGATCCATACACCATTCCGCAAGTTATTGTCTGATAACTAGGAAAATGCTTATTTAGGCCGTTTTTTTTGCCCCTAATTCCTAATTACTGTTGGGACCATAACTTCCCAAAATCAATCCAAACCTTCCGTTTGTGGTTATAAATGGTTGTGTTTTGATTTCATAGATTTCTATTTACATTTGCTAAAGTCATTATCAGGAAACAAAATGTCTTCGGATGACGACAACGCGACGTGATACAAAGATACGACCGCAATTTTGTTTGCTGTCGTGTAAAAACAGCCCATATTTATGTAACAAAAGTATGTTTTCTTATACATTTCATAGATAAATAAATGTTAACAATTTAACAACTTTGTAAAAACCCTATATTTTGGAACCAAAGAGGGGGTCTTACCAGGGCTACTTCTTTTCAACTAAGTCATTGAAGGGGAGATAACTCCTTTAGTAAAAAATAACCATACACACGTATCTTCTCATATATTTTTTCAAATTTCTATCTCATAGGTTTCTTTTTATGCACAAATATGTTTTTATTAACAATATAAGCAACTTTTGGCAATTTTGAACGACTCGTAGTATGACAAAAAGCACATTGACCCATACTTTTTATCATATTTTAGAAAAACCACAGTAAAATCTTCATTTTCACAAAGTATAATAAAAATCTTTCTGAGGAAATATATACCGATAATTTACCATCAAACAAAATTTCACAGAACTCAAAACGAACAGATATATGCAAAACTATACCATCAGACCATTATGAGGACAAGCCTTTCTTTAATTATCAATTTGCGTTTAAGCTTATACAACATACCATCTAATTTATTCCATATGCCATCATCAGACATTGCTCTGCATTTAATTTTGTGAATTTCGATTCCATTTGTACTGGTAACATCTGTAATGTCTTCACCAAACAATCTTCTAATCAATGATGTCTTTCCAGCCCCCTTTTTTCCAACAACTACTAAACGTATGTCTCTCTTTTTCTCAGAGCCTGACTCAAGTAATTTGAGGTACAAATCAATAGATCTTTTGTCAGCCAATAACTTCATTTCATTCGGAACGATGTCACCTACAACGATATGTTTTTAATAAAAAAAAAAATTAAATGAGAATTGCATAACTTATTTAATTAAGTATACACACATAACTATTTTCTTGTTTTCAACATATATTTTTTATTAGAATCTGTAATTTTGATAGGCAGACAACAGTCATGAGACATTCCAAAAGTCTATTCTATTTACCAATTAAATTCATTTTTCATGACTGTATGTGCTTTCTATGAGAACATCACAACAATGCGTAGTTAAACTAACAAAACGCTTGATATGACTCAAGAAATTTGAAGCGACCTAACGAAAACGGTTATAACGAAGCCATAAGGAAACCATGACGAACACGGAAAAAAATGGATTAACGTGTATGAACGAACATGCAGATGGACATGGGTAACACTTAATGTAACCTCTGCTTCGGCAGGGGCATACAAATCATAACAAAATAAATAGCTTTAGATACAAGTAGCGCAATATTTTTACTTCATATTCCTTTCAAAATTGGTGAAAAAAGAAAAAAAATAAAGAATAGTGAAGATATCAAGTCAGACTCAGTAAAATCAAATTGACGCTAATATTTCCTAACTCCATCTGGCCTGCATTTATAATTAATGTCTTGTGGTGTTAGCATCGCCACATCTCATTTGAGTATATATTATCGTGCTCCGTCCCTTTCAATCATGATCAAATATGTCTTTTGATTGAGTTAGGCCATTTCTATTGATATTTTACAGTGTGCATGTCTTTCTATAGATATAGGAAGATGTAGTATGAGTGTCAATGAAACCTATCCATCCAAGTAACAATTTATAAAAGTAAACTTTATAAGGGATTATACGTTTTAATGGATCCAAACCTTCTCCCTTTGATGAAATTTTAGTATGACATCACTACATAGAAAGACACACTATAAAATATCAATTTGAATGACTTAACTCAATCAAAAAACATCGTTAGAAAAATTAACACGCAATGCACGAATAAATTTGATCTGTGATACAATGTAACACTAATAGCACGATTTCAGTCTGAAATGGTCATTTTGGTCTGCATGATCTTATCTTAATTGACTGGATTTACCGTTAGAGGAAAACGTCAAGACTTGTAAGATCGTTAAGTCGTTCCGATCGATATTCTCATTAGGTAAATCAGTATTTTAATGCATGTCAAGATAAATAAGACTGAATCTTCTAGCGAGCTGTTAAAATCCATTACGACCGTGTCGTACCAACACACACCGTGGATAAAAAGTTACGTCAAGATGTTATCAGACCGTGTCCAGTCGTGTTCAGATTTTAATAATTTGGACACAAAACCAGTTAAACTTTCCCATTGTTTATCAGGGGGTGCTCTCCTTTAAAGAATAAATAAAAATAAGAACGAATGCGGTGTATGTTGACTGAAAGTCTACCACGTCCCTTTAATCATGTTAATTAAATAAAAAAAAAATATCCAATTTGAATTTTTACTTTTTCCTATTTAATTATTTAGCATTTTTTTTATACATTCTAAAAAGTAGCTCAAAGTCACACTGCTGCACAAACCGCCGCAATTGACTAAACAAAAATTTCAACAGATTGCCGTCATAACATTTATTTATTGAATATAAGCACCAGAACCTTTATATTAAATGGTTTACAAGTGATTGCAATACATGTTTATGCAATAACAGACTGTCGTGAGTTGTGAAAAAATTGTCATCTTGACGCAACAGATCATTTTTTACACCCTTATTAAATAATTATGGATGTCTGCAGTGAACACATGTGGAGCAGGATCTGCTTACCCTTCTGGAGCACCTGAGATCACCCCTAGTTTTTGGTGGGGTTCGTGTTGTTTATTCTTTAGTTTTCTATGTTGTGTCATGTGTACTATTATTTTTCTGTTTGTCCTTTTCATTTTTAGCCATGGCGTTGTCAGTTTGTTTTAGATTTACGAGTTTGACTGTCCCTTTGGTATCTTTCGTCCCTCTTTTGAAAACGTTATCTTAATATGATTAATTAAATCCTGATGTAACATTTTTTGATATTGTGAATGAATGCATTTTCAGTTAACTTTTAATGTTACATGTAGCTATATCAATAGCATTTGAGTAAATTTAAGGCAGAGAAAAAATATATATAGCTATGTCTTTTATCGTTTATTGTCATGATATTTTCCGTTCATTTTTGCAAAACTCATGCGTTTGACTTTCCATCTTTATTTTTTAATGTGTCAATCAAAAAATATTACATACCAGAAGAATTGGTTAACAAATAAAGTTTGGATATAATAGCAGAAATTAAAGGCTCATGAATTCATTTAACATATTTGAAATAGGTTTGATAAATTATCAAGAAAATGTTTATACGTCAGTGTAGCTGAAGTATATTTGAAGACCAGGTTATATATATGTGTTACATGAATACAGCATAATAAAGCTGGTTTTATTTGAATTCTATCCATTATGGAAATTTTTCGACGATAATTAATCAAATCTGACAAGTTTTATAAAAAAACGGAAAATAAGTCTACGCCCGTAAACGATTTAACGTTACCGTAACCTCTTTACTTGTCGCATGTCGGTAGTTTCAGCGCTTCAAATGGCAAACTTATTTAACACAAAATCGTTGACAAGGTAGATGGACACTACAGTACAATATAAGCTGAGCTGGAAATTACAATTGGTGAGTAGAAATGAATACTATTTTGAAACATGCCTATCAGACATGAGAATAATCATTGATACGGCCAAGAGTATGAACGAAAAATGTATACATCTGTTACATTTGTGCATACAGGTATGAATCGACGTTCTAGTACACCACACTCTTGTACAGTAACTTGTTCAAAGGCAAAGTAAGAATTTAGGCTTGTTAAAAAGTGTTCCTGTGATTGCAACCCCCCTTTTTTTGGAAGATCAATGCAGGATTTGGAAAAGTCCATATAAACTAGGGTTTGAATGCCCCCTTTTAACAAGAGGCTCTAAAGAGCCTGTGTCGCTCACCTTGGTCTATGTGAATATTAAACAAAGGACGCAGATGGATTCATGACAAAATTGTGTTTTGGTGATGGTGATGTGTTTGTACATCTTAATTTACTGAACATTCTAGCTGCTTTCAATTATCTCTATCTATAATAAACTTGGCCCAAAAGTGTCAGAGGAGAAGATTTTTGTAAAAGATTACTAACATTTTCGAAAAATGTTTTAAAATTGACTATACAGGGCAATAACTGACAATTTCGGTCATGTTGACTTATTTGTATATCTTACTTTGCTGAACATTATTGCTGTTTACAGTTTATCTCTATCTATAATAATATTCAAGATTATAACCAAAAACAGTAAAATTTCCTTAAAATTACCAATTCAGGGGCAGCAACCAAACAACGGGTTGTCTGATTCATCTGAAAATTTCAGGGCAGATAGGTCTTGACCTGATGAACAATTTTCCCATGTCAGATTTGCTTTTAATGCTTAGGATTTGAGTTATAAGCCAAAAACTGCATTTTACCCCTATGTTCTATTTTTAGCCATGGCGGCCATCTTGGTTGGTTGGCCAGGTCACCGGACACAATTTTTAACTTAGAAATCCTAATAATGATTTTGGCAATGTTTGGTTAAATTTGGCCCAGCAGTTTCAGAGGAGAAGATTTTTGTAAAAGTTAACGACGACGGACGACGGACGACAGACCCAGGACGACGGACGACGGACGCCGGACGACGACGGACGCCGAACGCCAGGTAATGAGAAAAGCTCACTTGGCCCTTTGGGCCAGGTGAGCTAAAAAGGGCTGGATCCACACCTGTTTATTGCCTAGCATATGGGGTATTCCCAATGGTTTGGTTGTGGGGGATGGCCTATTACAAGACCTAACCCCCTGATAGAGTAACCCTACATATTCATATGTATTGTACGTTAAAGTTTTGATAACTGTCACGTCCTAAAATTTGCATGAAATATTTGTCGCTGGATTTTTTATAACCGATAACCAACTAATCTTCAAATGTTACGATGATGATGTACCTATTTATATACAGTACAGCCTGTGACTTCCTCTTATTAATGTCCACCCTCTTGCATGGTCAACATCCAATGGTGAACATTATTGGGGTATTCAATCTTGAGATGTTGGCCATTATTGGGGGTCATAAATCATAGGCAGATTTTTTAATTATGTTACCTGTTAAAATTAATCAGGGTTGAAGTTTTCAGCTGGTATGTTTCATTAAAATTTACCTGTACAGGTAACTTGGGTTTCTTTTAAAATTGACATTTCAGCTTTTTTGGAAAATGTAGAATAAAATATTGGTTTAAATGTAGTCTGTTAATTTATTATATTTTTTTTGTCTTCAATTTTATTTAATTTTTTAATTTTTTAATTTTAATTTTTTTTATTTTTGTATGTTTTGTTTCTTACTGTTTTGTTTCTTATTCTTTTAATTTCTTCTAGTAAGAATCTTGAGTAGAAATGTCAAAAAGTCAAAGCTAAAGTTATTGACTAGCATTTGACAGACTTTTAATAATTGTTGTTTAAGTAAAAGGTTATATAAATGTACATGATGTACTGTAACATTGTATTCGATTCTTTGTTAACATTATTAAATGAGTTATTACTATTATTAATAACTAATAATCATGCAAGTTTGGTTTCTTAACAAAATAAAATGATCAATATCAATCCTTTTACAATAAATTTTGATAACATCTAACATTATTGAGGAAAACAACAAGTACCATTATATGATTTGAGAAAAAACTAATTTTGTTTATAAATCTAAATTTTCTTTAAATCTCAAAACAAAAGTTGTGCACAAACAATCATCGAAAAGACTTACTTTCCAAATGCCCACCTAGTTATCATCAAATTTGGATAAATGTTCATGAATAATGCTAATCATAATGAAAAATGTTCTTATATATATATCTGAATCAAGTGAATCTTATGAAAAGAAATTATTAAAAGGAATTGTCTTGAAACTTATTAAATATGTTATCTTGAGTTTGGTTAATTTCTTTCAAAATTTGTCTCCAGAAAAAATAAAGTGTTCTTCTAAAAGATGGTGACACTCTAATGGTCTATTAATTAAATCATTTTTTTCAGTGTATTATATTGTCGATAGTGCTGGACTGGCATGATACATATTCTTGGTATACATTTACAAAGAATATTTTAATCAACTTAGGCCTTTTAGATAAAGCTACTAATTGCAGGGACTTGAATGAATTAATACTTTTAAAGTTCTTAATAAAAAATGAATATGAAGAAAAAAATCTAAAAAAACAAAACTTATGATAAAAACTGTAAACTTGATTGTGTCAATAGGTAGAAAAGTTTTCGTCATAATTTAGAAATAGAAAATAATGGACAATATAAAGTTCCTAGAAAGAATAGAATGTGTAAACATGAGTGAGTGAGTGTGCCACTTGTAGGTCAATGAAGAACACCTATTCCTTGATTGTAAAATTAACAGAACAACTTTGAAATAATTCATTTGAAAATTATTTACCTTTTCGTTATAATGTCTCTAACTCAAGAACAAAAAGTAAAAGAAATGCTTAATTAACCTCTCAATCATGGATCATGTTCAAAATATCATATGACAATAAAAATGTTATCAAATTTTGCTGTAATAAATATTTTTAATACTTATAAATATTTTATTCATTGAATTGCCTAAATTTTATTTAGTGTAAGTTCTAAAGACAATCTTAAACATATGTTAAACAATGTGGAATGCAGATCAGTCATTGACAATCTTCATCTACAATGATCATATACTGAGTGCCAATGAAAACGCAACACTTGGTTTTTCCAAAATAAAATTTATATTAGAAATGATAATCTTTCAAAATAAATTGTTATTGAAAATTAACAATTCTAACAAAAGATCGATATCAAACAAAAATGTTTCATTGTCATCTTTCAGACGCTATAGGTAAACGAAACATCCAATGTCGAATCATCAACTCACAGTCCTAACAAAACGTGTTACAACCCCGTTGTGCAGTGCAATCTCGACAGCGCCGTGGAATTGATCATCCCGGACGTTTAATGTGATCTCGAGGAATGTTGTTCCACTTGTTCCGCATATCAAACTCAAGCTGACTTAATGATATTGGTGGTGGTTTTCATCGTCTAAAACATGTCCAATCTGATGCAAAATTTGCCCGATCGGACCAAAATCGGGCGAAACACATGACTTTTGGCCAAGATTGGTGTCAAATGTCAATGTAACCATTACTGACGGGTTTGGGTAGCATTGAATGATTTTTGGTTTACATAATTCAATATTTACGCCTTACGGCCATTTAGATGTCACTGAGGAAAGACTTTGGTGCTCTTTAACAATTTCTGCGCAAATGGTGCTTTACTAAAATTGCTCCAAATGATCTACCGTGACTACCATTGAACTCTCGTGACCTTTGTACACCCATCAGAGTCAATATCGAATATGTTTAGACCAAACGTATCGGTCTGGCTGAACGTGTTTTGCTTGTTGTACCCCGGGATGTCGCTTTTGGTTGAATTTGTGGATGATTTGAGTTATTGTAGATGCTACAACTTCAGTCTTCTCGTAATTGTATGCAGTGAAAGGCTTCATTGGATCATGCTCAAAACTGCATGTCGCTGGTTGTCAGAAAGTCCTGGCATTTACTCAGATGTTTATTGCAGTTTCTTTACAATAAGGGCGGGAAAATTCATGACATTAGCCAAGCTTTAAATGACAAAATCGTGAAAATGGTGTGTATGTTGAAAAGCGGTTAACTCGGATTATGTCTGTTCAAAATAACCCTTACTTCGAATTTGTTCCAAAAATCACTCAACCGTAAAGTTGTGTCGTCAATTGTCTTAAAAGTCATTTGAACCCAACTTAGAAAGTTTTAATATAAATAAAAATAAAAATTATAAGATTTTTTTGAAAAACAAAAGTGTTGCGTTTTCATTGGCACTCAGTATATAATAAACAATTTTGATTTTAGAAAATTAATTTAAGAAACACCTTGTCAATAGAAAAAGGCAGGCATTGTAAATGTTTGCAATATATTTGAAAATGATATTCATTTATTCTTCACTACCAAAAACTACCTGAGACACATGACCTGTAACTAGTTATATAATTTTAACACTTCAATGCATTCAATATTTCCCTTTATCCTTGACTAGTTTTTGATTAATATCTTGTGTATTAAAAAAGCAACATGAGGTATGATGATGGACATATAGGGCCTCTATGGTGAACATATTTTTATGGCCACCATCAATAAGATAAAGTCACAGGTAGTACTGTAGCCACTGGTAGGTGATGTACAATAATTATAATTTAACACATATTTGTAATGAATACTTTCAAGGCTTGGGTTTGCCTATGCAATAACCTCAAAATTGCTTTGGGCAAAACAAAGAGTATATTGATATTATGCCCTGATTCCAAATGATGTGACAGCATTGCGTCCTTAACGATAATTTTTAACACTTTTGTGATAAGAAATTTAAGATTTTTCCAGGTATGTTTCATTAAATTGTTATCAATGATTTGTTTTGCTCTAAATTTTGTAGAACTTAAATACATGTTATAATCTTCTAATATATTTATTTCTTGCGTTGGAAAATAACGTTGAAAGATTTTAACTTATTTCGTCATTAAAAACGATCCGATTCAAGCTCAAATATGGAAAATCTACCAAATATGCGAAAAAATGTCATTTTTCAGATGGTTTTTGTCAAAAACGAAAGTGGCCGCATCCGTGTTCATCCTCCATATTTAAATATGTAACGTATTATCATCAAATACAACTTCCATTTCAATATTTTGGATGAACACAAATGCGGCCACTTTCGTTTAACACGGAAACCGTCTAAAATTTAAGTAAAATGCTGGAATTGTTAAGTATTTAGCATGACTTAATGGTGCTAGTACCCAATATATGTGCATTGTATTGTTAAAAACAGCCCATATTTATGTAGCAGAACCATTCTACTATCCAATAAAAAACTAAAAGTTTAAATTTTAACAATTTTGTAAAATGCCATATTTTGGGGCCAAAAAGGGGTCTTACTGGACCTACTCCTTTGATGCAGTTTTTTGGTAAATATTCATAATTTAAGGGGACTCGCGGGTCTAAATCATTTTTTATTTAATATAAGATTTCGCAAAATTTTTCTAAAAATTAACTTTAGCTTTTACCTAATAGAAAAATGAAATAAAAAAATGAGATCACCGTTCATTTACGCTCACAATCTGCCTTCGAAAAAAACATACATTTTTGCTAATGTCCTTTTTTTCTGTTGAACTAATAGGAGAAAAAGCGGTAATATAGAAATTAAAAAAGAACTAAATTACAGGAATGGCTAAAATTTTACAATTATTTAGTTTATGTACAGCTTTTTCGAAAATAACAATAAAAAATATAGGTCACCGATGAGTTAAAAAAGGTATTAAAATTTTAATGCCAAAAAATGGCATTTTTGCACCAAAGGGAGATAATTTAGAGCTTTTTAAATGATATTTACATTTTAAAAGTCACCTGGGGGCCAACATGTTTAGTTTTTTTGGAATATTTTTTGTACTATATGATAAAGTAACAACTTCTTAAGGTAAATACTGTGGATTCATTTATATTCGTTGGTATCAATTTTCGTGGTTTGAGGGAAAATTACATATTCGTGGATATTTAATTTCGTGGTTTTGGCAGAGTCTACACTAATTCATTTAGAAAATTTGTTATTCGTTGAACATTTGAATTCGTGGTTCTCCTGTACCCACAAAATCCACGAAAATTGTTATCCAACGAATAATAATGAATCCACAGTAATAACATTTTTAATGAAAAATAAACGGTTGATTTTTTTCTGAAAATTTTATACCGGCGAGCCTCCTTAAAGTCAAAGAGTGTTCTACAAAGATCACCAGTCCTTCAGCTTTCATTTCATATAA
Organism: Mytilus trossulus; assembly: GCF_036588685.1. Classification (NCBI taxonomy): domain Eukaryota; kingdom Metazoa; phylum Mollusca; class Bivalvia; order Mytilida; family Mytilidae; genus Mytilus; species Mytilus trossulus. The sequence continues at coordinate 2,881,055 of NW_026963296.1, forward strand.
AAAAAATACCTAAATATTCTACATATTTTGGAAGTTACACTTATGCGTAGGAACTATTTTGTGTTAAATATGTACTACTTTCTGGTATGTGCTTTCTGGCCGGGCCTTACTTAGTGGTGTTACACCTATTACAGAACCTAACTTGCTACATTGTCTTGAGCATTACTTTATTTCATTCTATGATCTATTTCAAGCAATACAAAACATATAAAGCTTTAGTCCAAATACTATTTTACTAATTCTAAGGTCAAATTGGACTGGTAGTAACATATGGGTTATTCAAAGAAAACTGCATATGGATATTACCAATGGCCAATATACTTTTTTATACTCAATATCATTGTTTTATTCATTAATTTCTATTAGGAAAGATATGTGCTTACCAATAGTCATTTTTTTATCAGAGGTTCTTCATTAAATAAAAATATATTAGTCCAAATTTCAGACATAAATGAGAAAACTGTCCCCCTTTTTTTTTTAAATAGGAAAAATGCTTTTATTTTGTATAAACCATAATTCTGTGGTTAAACATAGATTATTAAGAGCAATTTAAATATCCCTCAGCTAGATAACTTTCTAAACTGGTTTAAAATTGCTTGTACAATGAGATTTTAGAATTCTTATATGAGTATATACCATATGCCTAGATTGTAAAAGGCTACCATCAGAAAAACAATCAAACTTGAAAAATCATATGATTATTTTGACCAAGAGCTATTTTGTACCATACACAAGTCATAAAATGCATGTTTTATTGATTTCAATCCCCAAAAATGCAGTAATAAGAATTTTGAGTCAAGTCTTTACTGCATGCATGTTGTATGACCATAAAAGGCTAAAATACTTGAGCATGACAAATAAAAAGAGCTTAAATTTCCCATACACAGGATGGTTCACCAAAAAAAGATTATTAAACATGATTACTAACATCAAATTTGACTTATTTTCATTGGAATAGGTACAACTTCTAAAAAATAGATTTCTGATGATTCTCTGTAATACAGAACCTAACTTGCTATATTGACTTGAGCATCACTTTATTTCATTCTATGATCTATTTCAAACAATAAAAAACATATAAAGCTTTAGTCCAAATACTATTTTACTAATTTTAAGCTCAAATTTGACTAGTAGTAACATATGGGTTATTGAAAGAAAACTGCATATGGATATTATCAATGGCCAATATACTTTTTTTATTCTCAATTTCTTTGTTTTATTTATTAATTTCTATTAGGAAAGATATGTGCTTACCAATAGTAATTTTTTTATCAGAGGTTCTTCATTAAATCAAAATATATTAGTCCAAACTTAAGACATAAATGTGAAAATTGTCCCCCCTTTTTTCTTTAAATAGGGAAATTGCTTTTGTTTTGTATAAACCATAATTCTGTGGTTAAACATAGATTCTAACATGACGTCCTTCAAACGCTTTGAGAACACACCCGTGGTAAAATATGAATATATTGATTAGGCTGTTCTGATTGCACTCCCACGTTGTATGGTTGTTTATGAATGAGATACCCGACGTCATAATACGATGACGTCAGAATATAAGAATTTTACGGGAAAATACACGCTTGTGAAACCGAAAATCATCACAACATTGAAAACGTAAACAAAATGTTAAAATGTTGTATAATCCATTTTTTTATACAAATAAAACATAAATTTAAAGTAAATTATCATTTAAATTCATCCAAAAGTATCTAAATACGTTATTGTAAATTGTTTTAGCATGTCACTAATTCGTTTTCTCCGTTCTTTCACGCCATTTTAAAAGTGTGTTTATTTATGTGAACGGCAAATATGTGCCTCCACCTAGAGCCATTCGATCCAAAAGAATTGCCGTAATTGTCCTATTAGCTCAGGGTAAAATATTTGTCATAAAGGGCCAACCCGTGGTAAAATCACGATATATTCAAGCCCCCATGCATTATTTCTTAATTATTAAGAGCAATTTAAATATCCCTCAGCTAGATAACTTGCCAAACTGGTTCGAAATTGCTTGTACATTGAGATTTTGGAATTCTTATAGGAGTATATACCATATGCCTAGATTGTAAAAGGCTACCATAAAAAAAAAAAAAAAAAAACTTGAAAAAAAAATATGATTATTTTGACCAAGAGCTATTTTGTAACATACACAAGTCGTAAAATGCATGTTTTATTGATTTCAATCCCAAAAAAACAGCTGCGCCATGAGCGCATGATACGCCCGACGTCTTGTGTGGAAGTTTTATGCAATAATCATAAATAGTTTCTGAGAAAGTTTTAAGCAATAACTATATATTGTGTGTGAGACACGGCGGGACATGTGAAACCCCCAACCCTGTTTTTTTTTACCAAAAATTTAATATCACTAAAATAAAATTTTGAATCAAAACTAAAAAGTATACAGATCTTTAGATTAATATAACAAAGAAGAGTGTAAAGTTTTAAGCAATAATCATAAATTATTTTTGAGAAACGACGCGACATGTAAAAAAACCCTCCCGCTTAACAAACTACTCAATAACTCAAAAATGAAATTTTGAATTATCACCAAAAAGTATACAGATATTAGGATTAATATAACTAAGAAGTGTTTAAAGTTTTAAGTCATAATCAATAATCGTTTTTGAGATACTGTGCGACATGTGAAAAAAAGCACACCCCTGTTTTAGTTACAAAGTGCCGTAACTCAAAAAGTTTTAATATTATTTTCACCAAAAAGTAAACAGATCATTTGTCCATCATAAGAAACAACTATGTTAAGTTTCATGAAATTGAGATAAGTCGTTCTCAAGTTACGGTGCGACATGTTTACGCCGGACAGACATACGGACGGACAGACAGACGGACGGACGGACGGACACCGTACATTTGTATACCATTAAACGTTCCGTCAAAATTTTGACGGGCGTATAAAAATGCAATCATAAGAATTTTGAGTCAAGTCTTAACTGCATGCATGTTGTATGACCATAAAAGGCTAAAATACTTGAGTATGCCAATTAAAAAGCTTAAATTTCTCATACACAGGATGGTTCACCAAAAAAAGATTATTAAACATGATTACTAACATCAAATTTGACTTATTTTCATTGGAATAGGTACAACTTCTAACAAATGGATTTCTGATGATTCTCTGTAATACAGAAGCTAACTTGCTATATTGACTTGAGCATTACTTTATTTCATTCTATGATCTACTTCAAGCAATAACAAACATATAAAGCTTTAGTCCAACTATTATTTTACTAATTTTAAGCTCAAATTGGACTGGTAGTAACATATGGGTTATTGAAAGAAAACTGCATATGGATGTTACCGATGGCCAATATACTTTTTTTATTCTCAATATCATTGTTTTATTTATTAATTTCTATTAGGAAAGATATGTGCTTACCAATAGTCATTTTTTTATCAGAGGTTCTTCATTAAATAAAAATATATAAGTCCAAACTTAAGACATAAATGAGAAAATTGTCCCCCCTTTTTTCTTTAAATAGGAAAATTGCTTTTGTTTTGTATAAACCATAATTCTGTGGTTAAACATAGATTATTGAGAGCAATTTAAATATTCCTCAGCTAGATAACTTGCTAAACTGGTTCAAAATTGCTTTCTGTCCGGGCCTTAAATAGTGGTGTTACAACTTATAAAATGCGATCGTAGTCAGCATTATTATCAGGATTTTTAAACGTTTTGACGACAACCTATAAAAAAATATAGTTGCCTAAATCGGTGACGGAAACTTTTCTGGTAATATCGATTTTTATTTTATTTTCCTGAATTTGGAATTTATATTCACAAACATTTTTTTTTTTTGGCTGTGGTCGATTTTTCGGCGGCTAAGCGACCTTTAACTATATAGTGGAATCATCCCTGTGTTTCTTGTGGTGCACTTTTAAAAAAGTATTTTCATATATAAAGACATTAAAAGAGGGACGAAAGATACCAAAAGGGACAGTCAAACTCATAAATCTGAAACAAACTGACAACGCCATGGCTAAAAATGAAAACAAGACACACAAAAAAACAATAGTACACAGGACACAACATAGAAAACTAAAGAATAAACAACACGAACCCCACAAAAAAACTAGGGGTGATTATAGGTGCTCCAGAAGGGTCAGCAAATCCTGCTCCACATGTGGCACCGTCGTGTTGCTTATGTGATTACAAATCTGGTAAATAGTCTAAATCGGTAGGTCACATTCATGAAAGGGAAGGGGATTGTAGTTCCGACGTACGGAACATATCCGATATCTTTTGTGAAACGGTTTTTCCATAACAGTCAACCAACTCGTGATGGCGTCCGTAAAATTTACGAAGGGATGATTTAAACTTCACCATTTTTAACTCTTGGTTTTATAGCTTCATTGTAAGTAGCAACCCTCAATCAAGAAAATCATGATAGGAATTGCAGGCACGGAAATATCGTATCAATTGGGAGATTTATATACCCGTATGCGTAAAAATCGAGAAATTATGTTTATGCTCCACCTACGATAGTAGAGGGATATTATGTTTTCTGGCCTGTGGGTCCGTATATATATATATTAGTTAAAAAATATAAGGGATGATAAAAGTATAAACCCTACGCTTTTGTTTCAGTTGATGCTGTAGGTTGGTTCCTATTTTTATGTCTACCTATGCGAATTTCAAACGCGCAATTTTACACCAGTACTGAAAACCTTCTATGCTTTACGGGTTGACTTAACATAGATATTAAAAGTCGTATAAGAAAAGCAAAATGAGTATGTTAAATTTGATGTATACCTTTTTGTGCTTCTTTGTTACATTTTTTTATAGTGATATTAAGATGATAACACAATATTGACTGCTGTACCCCTATTTTTGACATTTTTACTCTTTGAGTATGTTAGTTTTGTTCATGCATCGTTGACAATAGAATGGAATGTGATGCGACTGTCATACAAGTGAGAGGTTTTAAATTAGCTAGCTATTAAACCAGTTTCAATCCACAATTTTCTACATTAGAAAATGCCTGTACCAAGTCAGGAATATGACAGTTGTTATCCATTCGTTTAACAGGTTTGGACTTTGGTTTTACCTTTTGATTTTTGATTTCCTTTTTGAATTTTCCTCGGAGTTCAGTATTTTTGTGTTTTTACTTATTCCTATCAAAACGTGTAAAACCGCTGTATTTGTTTGCACCTGTCTTAAGTAAGGAACCTGATGTTTAGTAGTTGCTTTTTGCTGATGTGGTTCATAAGTTTTTTGGCTTCTCGTTTTTTTTTACATAGTTAAGAGAGTTGTTTTTCCCGTTCGAATGGTTTTATACTAGTCATTGTTTGGTCCCTTTAGAGCTTGTTGTGCGGTGTGATCCAAAACTCCGTGTTGAAAATGAAGACCATACTGTGATCTCTAATGATTAGTTTTTACAAATTGTGAGTTGGAGGAAGAATTGTCTCATTGGCACTTATATCACACTTCGGATATCTATAAAGCTGAATTTACATAATGAAGATTGTGTAAAGTGAACTAGAGAATGGGCTAAGAGACAAAAACCAAACAAAAGAGCAGAAAAAAGCCTGAGGCCACCAAGGAATATTCAACACAGTGAGAAAATCTTATTCCCAAAGGTGGCCTTCATCTTGCCCCTAAACGGAAATGAGTATTAGTTCGGAGAAAATTGACGACACTTTAACCTCTAAAAAATATGGATAAACCAAAATTTAAAAACTATTCTAATAAATGTCAGACGTTTATGACATGGGACAGGCGCACAAATGTTGCAGGGTTTAACATGGTTTTTCTACAGATCTCAACAATCCCCCTAAACGTCTATCATGTGTAGAATACACTAATACATAGCAGTATGCTAATAAACTGCATACCTGATATATTTTACTTACCACTAGTGGTCCCCTTAAGCTACCCTTATCAAAAACTACACAACATTGTTGACACCATTCACGCATTGATACATGTAGTCTAGATTTTTGATGTTGTCTAGACACAAAATGATTCGACAATTGTTTAAAGGATTCACCAAACCAAGCACAAAAAAGAGACATTTGCCAGAGTAATAACATTAGAACATAAGGCGTCTGTATACAGGACACATTTCACAAGGTCATGTTTTTCTTTGGCTCTTTATGACATCTTTACACTAAATCCATTGGATGTTGAATGTATACGGATTGATTGTTTAGTCTTAGATGCATATTTTTTAATTAGTTGTAAGTGGCTTTGGACTAGCTGTCAGATAACTGTGAGTACTCTCCGATCTGTACATTGTGTTTTTTTTTTGTCGGGATGTATAAGTACCTGGCCACGTACACTTGTATTTTTGTCGATCTGATGAGTTAAGCCTTTTCAACTTATTTTATAATTTTTTTTTATGTTTTACTGTTATACCACTGTCCCGGGTTAGGGGAGGGGGTTGGATCCCGCTAACATGTTTAACCCCACCACATTATTGTATTTATGTATGTGCCTGTTTCCAAGTCAGGAGCTAGTTATTCAGTGGTTGTCGTTTTACATTGTCTTATCGGAGCCTTTTATAGCTGACTATGCGGTATGGGCTTTGCTCATTGTTGAAGGCCGTATGGTGACCTATAGTTGTTAATGTTTGTTTCATTTTGATCTTTTGTGGACAGTTGTCTAATTGGCAATCATACCACAGCTTCTTTTTTATACGTACCACATCTACTTTTTATATGATATGAAGTATTTAGGTACTCTGAATTTTTAATTATAAATCCTTATGCCATTACATAAAACCATGGCATAAAACCATCTCATTTTCTTGCAAGACAGAGATTTTTTCTTAACTATTGATATGCTTATCATTTTCTATGTTCAGTGGACCGTGAAATGGGATAAAATCTCTAAGTTGGCATTAACATGTTTACTGAGTTTCAAGTCGATCGGAATTCAACTTAATCAAAAACTACCTCGACCAAAAACTTTAACCAAAACTTTAACCTGAAACGGGGCGAACAGATGGACGAACGAACAGACGGAAGCACAGACAAGATAACATAATGCCCATAAATGGGGCATAACATGTATTTAAGTGATATTGGTTTCTGTTTAAAATAAACATCATTTGTTGGAAATACAGTACGTCAAGGGGAATATTAGTTTTCACAATATCAAAATGATATTTGTAGATTTAAATTTACCGTTTCAAGTCCGTTTTAGCTTCCCTAAAGTCATTAACACTGTGGATCACATTGGATTTTAGGGAATCAGAGATAGAAGATAAACAAATGTCACAACAGTGGTGTAAAGACCTAAAAAGCTGTGTATTTCTATTAGATCTGTAGTGGAGTATTTGTAGAACATTGCACATTTTTTATCTGACAGAGGGAAATAATTAAAATTTTTTAATAGGGGTCTTAAAAACTTTTTTTTTTATTAAAATCTGAAAAGAAATGTAGGCTTGACAGCACTGACATTGTAGTTGTCCATATAATTAATATTTCAAAGAGGCACAACTCTTTTAAAATAGTAGGGGCTTTAATGGCCTAAAGTGGTCACAAATTTACAAAATAACAAAAATGTAAACCAAGCAGATTTTTCTTCATAAATATTAATTGAATATGAGTCAATGATTTAAACAAATATTTTTATCTTAGGAAAACATTTTAATGCCGTCTCCATGGTAGGTGCAAATGACGTCAATTATCAGAAAAATAAGCAAAAATACAGACATTGGTATGTTTTTTTCTACATTTTGACCACCACACCATGCTTGCACCAATTTATTTTTTTTAACATTTTGACAGGTTTATAAATATCGAACTTCTTTTTGGAACAAGGTTGGTGCGATAGTTTATTTTGTATTTTTCATAGACAACCAGAGCAATAAAAAGCTGAAATTTGCCTGAAAAATAAGACCTATTCTTCTAACAAAGTTTAATTTATAAATGTTATGCTTACATGAATTTCAAGTTTTTGCTTATGAATCAATAACATGTATTTCTATCAATATTTTCGTAATTTTACCCAGTTTAAATTAAAAACACGAAAAGCAATGAACTACATATTCTAAGGAGTCCAGGATATCTTTGAGGAAAAATTGTTTTTTAAATTAGGGGGGGGGGGGGGGGGTCGGTGGTTGATTCCAAAAAAACAAAATATACTGTAAAAAGTTTAAAACATTGTTAAAGATTTGATGCATACAAAATTTGTGATTAACATGAAATCAAATATTTTGAAAATGATATTATTTGAATTTGCTACGTCTCTGATGTCAATAAGCACTGAGTACAACGCTTTATAACATTTTATTATGGCAAAATAAAGTAAGAGAACGGAAACTGCAAAATCACTGATATTTTTTTATTTATCAAGACACATTACTCTAGAACAGTGAAAGTGACGCCAGCCAAATTCTACTTTGATCTGTTTTTGGAGGTAAAATGATTGTTTCTAGGTTTCCGAACATTTGCTTGTGACTAAATAAAGAAGGAGAACTGAAAACAATTTCGGGATCTACCGTTGGACAAGGTAAACCGTAATGAATCTGGTCCCGTTCGCCCAAAATAATGTTCACTCTCTTTTACGTTTGCTCCTTTTCAAGTTCCCACCCCTGGGTCTGTTCGAACCCTACATGTTTGACTTTTTTTAAATACTTTTAAATCATGTTTTAGTAAGTGTATTCATATAAGATAAAGATAATAGACATAAGTGTTTTTATTGTGACATCATAAAAAAGTAAAAAGTTTATTATTTTGTGAATTATTTTTACATATTATGAATACTGAATATGATGATTAAAGGCCAAGTCATACGTCTCTAAGACTTGTAAAAGAAAAGCAGAAGATTTCAAATGATATTGAACTATTCACAGTGACAACAATGAATTAAACAAATAATATATATAAAGAATACATTTGAAGAAAAAAGATAAGAAGGACCCAACATCCACAAACTCTACCATATTTGGCATTCTTGGATATATATTATACTTGTCCAAATACCAACCAAACTACGGGGTTAAGCTGTAAAAAAGAATTAACCTTCATGTTTTCTATTAAAAATCTTCATTGTTTTTACGCATACAAAACAAACTACTTGTCTTTCACTTCACACTAGTTATAACAGCTATCATGGTTTTCAAATCTTATTTGGTATTATTTTGAATAACACCAAATAAGCTTTGTAAATACAAAAAACAGTAATGGTAAATATTTAACATTTAATAAATAATCATCTATTCACCCAAGACATTATTTCATCCAAAAAATTCATAAGTATTTTGATTTATACATCTGAAAATACAAATGTATATCGAATAATTCAACCTGTTTTTGAATAAGAATAATGTTTAAATGTATAGGGTGCGAAAGAGTCCTGTGGGCGAACGTATAGGGTATGAATGTGTTTTTGGAGCGAACGGATCAGATACCAATCGTACAGCTTCCTCCACCACAGCGGATGATCTCACTTATTTGTGACTTTTAGCTAAATATGAAAAAGGTTCTTAGCATCAAGAAAAAAACCAATAGCGCCAAGAGATCAAAATAGCCACAAGACAGTTTATATACTACCAAAATATTATATACCTATACAGTTATTTTCTCTCATAATGATAGGTCATTCTTTTGAAGAATCAACCCGGACGATACTATATTTCAATGACATTTGCTTCAAGGCATAACATAATGACCTGTATAAGGTGATTATTTTCCTGGTTAAAATGCAAACTTTAATACTGTAAATTCAGAAATTAATGCGAGGTTTTTATTATTGCGAAAAATGCGACTGAGTTGTAAACGCAATAATTTAAACTCGCATTTTGAAATGTTTTATATGAATTTAACAGGATTTTTATCAAAAAATCGCATTTAAGTCTAAAATGACAAAATCGCAATAATAAATGCACTCAATAATTTCTGAATTTACAGTATACTTGAATATTAAATTCGTTTGATAGCTATCGTGTATTGTCAAGTTTGGTTTACTTTTTAATTTTGCATATTTCGTGGGCTTAAGATAGAAACAGTCCTTTTATTCCATTTATTAGACTGAAATACCAAAAATCGTAATTGACGCATATTTTATCTTTTTAAACAAATGATGTAAAGTTTTGTTAATTTATCAATACAATAAATGGACATCATATGAGATGAATTTAATAATGCAAACATTTTCATAACACTTTAAATCAAGCCAGATTCAACACATTATGTGTAGGATTTTGAAGATCTAATTTAATCATTGTATTGGAAATTATACTTTGAATTATGGATATTTGTTTTTCGTGTAACATGTACATGTATAACGAGTTCGTGCTCTCTTCGTGCCAGTTTACATCTTTATATACCTTTTACTCTATTCTTATGATTGAATGATCCTATATTCTGCTTTTCTATAAAATAACAACCAAGTACTTTAAAATGGGGAGGGGATATAATATGCATCCCTAATTCTGAGTTTTATATACAAAAAAAAGTTGTATTGCAAAAGAGAGAAAACAATCACTCTGAATTGTTCGTTTACAAAATTGTTGAAAACAAATAATCTGCTTTTCCGCGATAAAAAAAAAAAAAAAATAAGGAAAATGAACAAAAACAAAATCATTCCTCTTTCATTACTACAGTTTATACAATACATTACTTACAAAATGACATGTGTTTTTCAAACACCGTAATAATTCATTTGTATATTGCATCATGCAGTTACATGTACAGTATTTTTTTATTTAAACTGAACTGACTTTTAACGTTTATATATATAGTTTCATTAGTGAGTTTCATTACACATTATAAATGAGCCATAGAGCATATTAAAAACCTGAACACATCAGAAAAGAATATCCCACTTTCGTGTGGTCGGTAAAATAGGATGTTGATAATGCAAATATTGGCAGAAAATAATATTTATTGACGGTATATACGTCAGATTATGCATATTATTTAGGTTGTTCTTGTTATATAATACACCTTGGATGTCAAGATTGTCCAAAGAAAGACCTTCCTGCGGTTGGTCTTTCATTTGACCAAGTCAGACACCCTTCGGTGTGTTATACTTCAAGAATAACCTTATCTATAAATTAAATGCATATAAAAAATCAATTAAGTGTAGCAGATTATTTGTTGTTAAAAGTTCCAAAAGTTTAAAATTTTGTTTTATTTAGTAGCACTATGGCTTTGTAATGAATTATTAGTGAAAAAATATAACAATATTTTTAAATAAGAATTCACAGAAAAATGTGTGTCATGCATATATATAGTAACATTTTCAAATTCAAACCGAATAATAAGACAAGAATTTGGTTTGAATTTTGAAAAAAGCAACCCTCTGCTGACTTTACATAAGTACTGAGATGAACATATTACAATTATAATTAAAAAAAATACCCTTAAATGCATGTTTCTATATTAATTTATTTAAGATAAATTATTTTAAGATTTCTAAGCGCTAAATTAGTCTTCTCGTCGTTATTAGTGAGACCCCATGGCAGGGGCATACAAAACAATTAAAATTACTCTACATACATGTCGCACTAGAGACAAAATCTGCTAATATGATTCAATACTTGGTATAATTAAGGCGAAGTGTACGTTATTTAACTACACAATGGATTTTTTTTAAATTTCACATACGAATTCTGCTTGTAAAATTACACCAGAAAATGAAATAAAAAAAGGGGGTAACCGTTTTTGTTTTTGAGATACGAGCCGTTGAAATTAACTACATAATACACCAAAATTGCAAAGGATATATAGGGAAAATCATCAAAATTAGCAGATATTTTAACATTATCAAGATTTTCTATTTTGTTGGACAATGGATTTTTTTCTAAAATTGATATACGATTTTAAAATGAAAGACGAATCCATCGGTGCAAAGAAAGTCCTTAGCAACCGTACTAGTTTTTACGCTACTCTCTGTTGAAGTTTGTTTTTTGGTCGGAACATTAAAATTATCTGGGGACGTCATTGTCTGCAGTAACGTGGCCACAACTTCTACGTTGAAACTCTATTATACCGTACAATGTCGTAGCAATGGCGTGCGTGTGTATTACCCATCTTCATATGTATCACAAAATATCTGTCAATTGATAAGGAAATAAAGTAACTAATTTTAAAGAATAATTCTGTCGCAAAAGAAAATGCAAGTTTGTAAATTGATTTACCGCAAATGAAAGAAATTTACCGTAGACTCTAATTTCATCTTTACTATATAAGAGTGATTTCCGAACCTTTTTCAATGCTGGCATGGATTGTTTAATTCTTTTATGAATCAAATATCGACTTTGAATTTGTCTCGGTGTTGTCAGAATGAATTGATCGGCTTTAATACTAAGATCGGGTATACACCTCGTTTTCAATCTTACTTCTGCATGCTTGTATTTAAAAAAGTAGACCTATTTTCTGCATATTTTCATGTTCGTCATTTCTGCATGTTGTTAATCTGAGGATTTGCACACAATATAGTCTACATCATAAAACTATTTCATTAGTCATGTTTACACACATGCTCATTAAGACGTATCTCTGCCAAAACATATTTTATTTTACCAAATTTCCAATCTCAATCACTTTTCCTTTTTCTTTAACTAAATGACAAAGAATGTTGTAATGTTTGCTGAATGAAGTTTCAGTAACATAAGAAAATATTTGTTTGGTCCATGCATTATTTGTTAAAAATCCACATTTAAGGATTTAAATTGATTGATTGATTGTTGGTTGATTAACGTCCAGTGGCAATAATGTCATGCATGTTCAGGACGAGAACAAGTTTATTATAAATACAATAGGAAGTTTTGTTCATAACAGAGGCCATCCGGGATGATGGTCTGGGAATTTTGGAGTGCCACTAGAAAATGAGGGTATATTGGATAGGGACAGAAATTTTGCCGCGTGAAAAAGTCCACATACTCAACCCTTAATTCATAGTTGTTGCAATGGTTTTTAACGGGCATAGAGTGTGGCACTCTCTTTACACGAGGCATCGGATTTAACGTTCCCATTCTGACCGGACGTGACAGCGAGCTTAATAAATCCCGCACAGCCAAACGGACGCTCCTCTTCGGCAAATGTTTAACTGCCGGTCGGGAGAAGACCAAGCGACCATATTTCGTTTCCCAAGTCACCCTTGGGGTTACACGGATTTAAACAATAAGCATAATGCATACTATGGCTCTTCAACTATTTTAGTTCTTATACATCCGTGGCTTTAAAATGTTCTGCCTTTAGTGTCCTTTATCTAGGTTAATCCAGAAAAGCGCTTCATTTTATTAAACTTCAGAATTTTTTAGACCGCAATGGGGTTAAAAAGAAGGACTCGCTTATGTATATATATTTTTTTAAATTTAGAAAAGACAGGAGTATTTGGTATAACTACCCGTCGCAGATATTTCATAAATGTATATTCAAACTGAAAACCTTACACCTTATATGATCCTTTTGAGATCGACGTACCTAGTCAGTGCAATAACGACCATAACATACCCATGCAGTGTTATGCAATAACATGTGTGTGCAGGGGAATTCTTTAAATAGCGATGACTATAGAGTAATGCTTTCAATTAACTGGTGTAAAATTAATTAAATAAGAATGCGACCTTATGAGAATTATCATGTTCGATGCTTTAAAAATTTACCTAATAAAATGTTACAAGAATGTACTCAGTGTAATGTACGGAGATTATTCATACTGTCTTGCCTATCGCTACACGGGTTTACCTAGCGAAGTGCCGTACGAATATAGCCTCTGCATAATGAAAATGCATAGCTTTCCTATCTATATCATATAAAACAATAAGGAGATGTGGTATGACATCCAATGAGTCAACTACCCGCCACTGGTTAAATGAAGTCGATGTAAGCAATAACTATTAACAACCAAACTCTTTTAAACAATTAAAGGGACAAAAACATAAGTTGTAGGCCACAAAAACCCCGATACGAAAAATGCAAAAAATTTCCAACGAGAAAATCAACAGCTTTATTCATGAAAAAAATAGTAACGAAAAACAAATACCATGTTGTGAAGTGACAGACTTAAACCAAAGTAAATAGCAACCAGTTAAACTATTAGTCCAATAATACAAAATTTTGGAGTTTAAAATGATTTACACTCAACGATTTTTATCGGATACATTTTTTTTTTGGGGGGGAGGGTCAACGTTGATAATAAAAAAAGTAATATCCTATAAAAAACGTTGAATGTAAATGATATGAAACTCCAAATTCTTACATTATTGGACAAGTAATTGGCAGATCCCCCCCTTTTTGAGGTGATCAATGCATTTAAAAGGGTGCATATAGTTGGAACTTCCCTTTGTCCTGGGTTGGGACCCCCCCCCATTTTTTAAATGGCTGGATCCGCCCCAGCTAGAACACCACATGCTTCTCAATTCTTGTATTATGAACTATTATCAAGAACTAAGTGAAAGCATAGAGCTGACCGAGTGCGAGATCTTCCTGGATAATCATTGAGGTCGTGTAAGCATCCCTTGCAGTAGACTCCCGTTAAATTGAAAAAAAAATCTTTAAAATGCTATTGAAATGTATTAAAAGTCTGAACTCATTTCACCTCTCATTCCACTAAACATTAAATTACTGTTACAAGTGCCACAAAACTTTCCTGACCTCTTTTCCTTAACCGTAATGATATATTCTACTCATTCATAATCTTGAGTTGAGACCTGCGAATAAAACGTTACTTCAAAATTACATTTGTTTTCTCTAATTTGAAAAGTTGCACACAGGCACAATAAAAGAAAACAAATGTTGCTATCTCTTCGAAATTGGAATTTGAAAAAGAAGAAATGACGTGTTATATTTTTATCATACATGAATCATGTGTATTTGTACTTTAAATTTCAATTTGGTTTTAAATTTAGATTCAGTTTTTCCATAAATTTCGGACGGAATAGATGACACCTGTTTATTTTCTTGCACATGTAGAAAAAGTTGAAAACTGGAAGTTGAATTATTCTGCTTATTCTAAGATAAATGTTAAGAGTGATAACTTTTTAGTTTACAAAGAGTATTTTTTGGGGCCTAATTTGTTAATTTTCGTCTTTGTTGTTCCGACTTGTAAGTGTTGCCCTAGACTAGTGGCCAAATTATATTCTCTTGGTATCGTCTTATTTTCTAAATGGATATAAAACATGTTCTTAAATTTTTATTTGCACAAAATACGAACATGTCGACGTTTTTTTAATCTAATAATTAATTTCACATAGATATAGGAAGATGTGGTGTGAGTGCCAATGAGACAACTCTCCATCCAAATAACAATTTAAAAATTAAACCATTATAGGTTAAAGTACGGCCTTCAACACGGAGCCTTGGCTCACACCGAACAACAAGCATGTCATTCATTAATTGTTCGGTAACCTAAAACTTTATGTTGAGTACTGTGTGTTTTCGTTCAAAACTACGGCTTTTAAAACGATATTGTTGGGTCAATTCAGGTTTCATTTTAATTAATTTGATATCAATAGAAGTAGAATCGTCACATTTTTATTTATTTATAATTCTGTTGTGAGGAGTTTTTATCTGTTGATATCATCAAGTTTTACACGAAATTCCTTTCATTATGTTTATAAGGTGAATTACACCAGTTTAAATCGCAGGGTTCTATTCATGTTATTCATTCAATTACTTAACCTTTGTCAAAATTTTTTTTTTTTTTTTTACTCACTATCAAACTGCTAATTATTTGTGATGTTTAAATACGAAGCCTCTGTTGTAATTACTTTACCGTTGTCAAATTTGAAAAATTATACCAGCTAAGATCGGTCAGTGCTGTTCATTTGGAATGTATTTCCATGCAGTCTTTGTTGTAACATTTTTACTGTCGTCACCTTTGAAATTTTAAAAAGGTACCAGTTCATATCACACATTACTATTTTTATAAGAAGCATATCTATACAGTCATTGTTGTAAATACCTATATAACCTACTTCATTTTTGAAATTTTAGAATTGTACAAACGTTTTTGTGTTTGGTTTCAATGTAAACAATTCAAGATTGTCATAGTTAAATCAGAATAGACTGATATGATTCATTTAACATCATAATCATAATCATACTGATGAAAGATATCTGTCATCTGAAATATTTATAGATGTAAAGATAATTCCATTTAAAGTTTCCTTTTTTTATTATCGGTATTGTTTTGTACACTTTTTAGGCGTTTATACAATTTATTTATTGTGTACATGTATCGTTACTTCTAACGATCCAGCGCCCTCGTAAAAAAGACTTTGACTAATATTCAGTCGTGTTATATATATATATAAGGTATACACATATAAATTCATGAAAAAGTGTAATAACCAGAAAGTTCACCAGAAGGGCAATGGTACATTTTTATACTTGACATTGTCTTTGGAGTTTGCTACTTTTTACAATATGCATGTTGAGGGGTATAGAAAAAAAATGACAGAATTTTCTTATACTTTGTGAAATTTAACTTCGAAGTATTATAAATGAAAAAATGCAAAAAAATGGGGGTCACCGGCCATCTAAGAGATATTTTGACCTCTGAAAATGAGTGCAAATAGGTTATAGGAAATTATAGGGAAAATGGACACAAATGCACTTTGATTGAAATTTCAGAGCAAAATAAATGACAGAAGTGGCTCATTTTTTCATACTGTGTAGCTTGATGTCTCTATTTTATAAAATTGAAATAAAATTTGGGGGTCACCGGCCATCCAAGAGATTTTTTGACCTTTGAAAATGAGTGCAAATAGGCTTAATATAGGAAAAACAGACATAAAATATCTTTGATTGTATTTTCAGAGCAAAATAAATGACTGAAGTGGCTCATTTTTTCATACTGTATAGCTTAATGTCTTTATTTTATAAAATTGAAATAAAATTTGGGGGTCACCGGCCATCCAAGAGATTGTTTGACCTTTGAGAAAATGAGTGCAAATAGGCTAAATATAGGAAAAACAGACATATAATATCTTTGTTTGATATTTCAGAGCAAAATAAATGACTGAAGTGGCTCATTTTTTCATACTGTATAGCTTAATGTCTTTATTTTATAAAATTGAAATAATATTTGAGGGTCACCTTCCATCCAAGAGATTGTTTGACCTCTGAAAATGAGTGCAAATAGACTGAATATAGGAAAAACAAACATAACATCTCTTTGATTGAATTTTAAGAGCAAAATAAATGACAGAAGTGACTCATTTTTTCATACTGTATAGCTTGATGTCTCTAATTTATAAGATTGAATGAAATTTGGGGGTCACCTTCCATCCAAGAGATTGTTTGACCTCTGAAAATGAGTGCAAATAGGCTAAATATAGGAAAAACAGACATACAATATCTTTGATTGAATTTTCAGAGCAAAATAAATGACAGACGTGGCTCATTTTTTCATACTGTGTAGCTTAATGTCTTTATTTTAAAAAATTGAAATAAAATTTGGGGGTCACCTTCCATCCAAGAGATTTGTTGACCTCTGAAAAAGAGTGCAAATAGGCTAAATATAGGAAAAACAGACATAAAATCTCTTTGATTGAATTTTCAGATCAAAATAAACGACAGAAGTGACTCATTTTTTCATACTGTATAGCTTGATGTCTCTAATTTATAAAATTGAATGAAATTTGGGGGTCACCTTCCATCCAAGAGATTTTTTGACCTCTGAAAAAGAGTGCAAATAGGCTAAATATAGGAAAAACAGACATAAAATCTCTTTGATTGAATTTTCAGATCAAAATAAACGACAGAAGTGACTCATTTTTTCATACTGTATAGCTTGATGTCTCTAATTTATAAAATTGAATGAAATTTTGGGGTCACAAGCCATCCAAGAGATTGTTTGACCTCTGAAAATGAGTGCAAATAGACTGAATATAGGAAAAACAAACATAACATCTCTTTGATTGAATTTTCAGAGCAAAATAAATGACAGAAGTGACTCATTTTTTCATAAAATGTAGCTTGATGTCTCTATTTTTTAAAATTGAAATAAAATTTACAGGTCAACGGCCATCCAAGAGATTGTTTTTAGTAAAATAAATGACAGATGTTGTTCATTGTTCAAAGAGGGGTTGACATCTGCGGTTGTATAAAGCTGCGTCCTGCGGAGCATCTGGAATTCATTGTGCTTAAAATATATTTGTGACAACATATACAAACTGTGAGCTGACAGTCTGCTTAGTTTTTATCCATAAGTCTCATTCTGACTTTCTATCTAAAAGGTTTTTATGTGTCAATATTTGTGTTTCAATACAAAAGGAAGATGTGGTATGATAATTGATTGTTAATGAGGCAACTCTCCACAATAAACAAAATGACACAGAAGTTAACAGCTACAGGTCAAAAGCTGTTATCGCATAGTGAGATGTAAAATGCCCTTCAATGACTAATGAAACCATTCAAATGAGAAAACTGAAGGCATATAAATGTACAAAATGATGAACTAAAAAAAATATGTGACACAACAAAAGACAACCACTGTCTGAATTACAGGTTCATGACTTGGGACAGGCACATACATAATGAGCCACTTCTGTCACATACATAATGTTGTGAGGTTAATGTTTGAAGGTGACAACCCTTTCTCTTAACCTGGGACAGTGGTGTAATTTGGTACAACATAGGGGTTTTATCAAATTGTATTATTATTTTTTGAACTCTAAATCTAGCGAAAAGTAGATTATCACAGATAGATTTGCAGAATGAGTTGTATTAATAGTCGGGACCCTTGTTTTACAAACTTTATGGAGCAAAAAATATGTGATGCGGTTTGTATGTACATAAAGTCATAGAATTAGAGGTTTCAGTATATTCGCATTATTTTTTGTAACTGCTGTATTTCATATGTTATATTTCTTTTCTACTGTAGGATAGTAAGTAGTTTAAATATACATGTATGCCGCTTGAGACTTAAATTACATGCAATAGAAATCAGCCACCCTCCCAGAGCAAATTTTAATAACTTCAGCTGTAATATGCATTATTAAATGTAATGTACATGTATGTGCTAGGGGCCTAAATTTACCCTGAATTATTTCAAGTGTTTTGGCCTAACACTTTTTAATACTTAAAGTACTATTAAATTATTACATGTACATTGTAATATACTATGCAATTGGTAATTTCCTTTTTATTTAAAGTACATTTTAAACATATGGGAGGATTCAGAGGCAGCCCTGGGAAAAATTTGGTTAAATATATAGGGAATCACTGGAGCATGTCCTGAGCGGGTCCCCTTTTGGGCAGTCAGTGAGTCCCCACTTATGAAAAATTCTGGATCCGCCACTGAGATTTTTTATACAACAACATGAGGTTTTCAATTGCAGGAAAATATCACCTCTTCATACAAGCCCCCTCCCCCTTTTTTCATTCAAAAACCTACTAAACATGCTAAAAGGCACATCCTTATACATTTGTATAATTTTGACCTTTGAATAATTATTAAACATTCTACATATATCAGATACATGTACATCAAATTAGTCTGTAAACACATTTTGTCTATAATATATATCTTATTATTGCCATGAAACTTGGTCCTTAGGCTTTTAATTTAGTAATCTCTGGTCACACAAAGTTGGTTAAGATCAGTTAGTTCCAACTATCCTATTACACTTTAGAAACATCCTTTGATTTTATCTTTATTTACAAAATAAAGACTCTTGTGTGGACATTACCATGCGTTCCACATGAAAATCAATTATATAATCATTTTTGTAAATTTGATTACATATTTTGAAATATTTGTTTCATACACCTTTAATAAATATGCTTTAAAGAGGAAGTATTTTTAAAAGAGTTGAAATTATACTGTACCTTTGTTCATGAATGGCCCACCTAAAAAACTTAAAAAATGTCTGAAGCCATCAAGAGAATATGACACCCACTTAGCGCAGGTGTAATTTTAAAAAGTTTGCATTTAATGCACTTCGAAATAACTGTGTAGACCCCTAACATGCCTAACAAGCTTTTAAATTTAGAAAAATATATCACTTTATGACAAGACAATTTTTACTGTTTAGGTAGTAAACGTTTTGTTTTTCTCTCATGAAGATTCTGTAGGATCAAATATATTATAGTAGGGTAAGGAAAAGTTTTAAAGAATAGAGAATAATGCATGTGATATTCACAGTTAGGGTTTCCCCTGGGTCAATTATTTTTTTAGCCACCTCTTTCGCCAAAACAATATACTTTTTGCCACGTTATGAATCACAATACACTTGTAAATAAAAGAAAAAAGACATACGTGTACATGTAACAATGAAGAAAAACTGGGTTGTTAAATTATAAGAAGTTCAGAAAAATGGGAAAAAATAAATAGAGATAAATGGTATAAAGAATTAGTTAGGAATGAAATGAAGGACCCTCAATCCAGACCATTGGTAAGAAAGGTAGTTTTGTGAAATGATTCCTTTAAAAAAAAAATTATACGGTCTAGATCCTGCTAACTTGTTTAAACTCGCCACATTATTCATGTATGTGTCTGTCCCAAGTCAGGAGCCTGTAATTCAGTGGTTGTCATTTGTTTATGTGTTACATATTTGTTTTTCATTCATTTTTTATATACAAATAAGGCCGTTGTTTTCTTGTTTGAATTGTTGTACATGTACATTGTCAAAGCTGGGCCTTTCATTGCTGACTAGAACAAAAATGTATATACATGTATGTGGTATGGGCTTTGCTTATTGTGGAGGCCGTAATCGTGACCTATAGCTGTTTATGTGGGTGCTATTTTGGTCTATTTTTGGATACATCGAAGTTGTCTCATCCAAGAAATCATTCCACATCTTTTTTTATATAGATGGGTTTGTTCTAACATGTCTAAATTGTAAGTGTGCGTGCTTACACAAAAATGTTACAACTGGAATCCCGGCAAAATCAACTCCATTAACTTTCGAATACTCTAGGTTTACAACAAGAAAATTATGTTTGCATATGCATGTAATTCACCGTATCACTATTAGCCTACTTGGCCGGCCGACCTGGTCGCTTGACCTTTTGACGCATTCAACAATCACTTTTCCATTATGGTGTCAGATATTTTGTTTTATGACGGCAAAATGTACGGGAACCTGTGTGATATCGAGTAATGGTGGACAAATAGCGATAAGGTGTATTACATGTCTTACATGTATATAAACCTTTACTTCCATGAATCATGACCTTTACTCCAAGAAACCTAAATGGTCTGAAACCTATGCAGATGACATATTTCTCAGGTCCACAAATTTCAAAACTATTACATGATAAAATTCCATGAGCTATGCCTTTGGTTGCATTAATAATTAATTTTCAGCCTGAAAAAGGGGGAGGGGGGTCATTGCTTTGTTGTTCGACACGGATATTGTTCTGAAATTATTTACACTTGCATGTTATTTTTCATAGGTCGTAAATCGCTTTTTGAACATGTATATTCAATTCATTAGTACTTACTTGTCAGTTTAAATTTCCCCTTTTTCATGTTTTTCATGATTTGTTTACATCATCTTTCGCATGTTTGTCGGACCTTTTCTAGTGTAAGACAAGAGTGAAACTGATTCATAAGCTACCAAAATGAAGATCGTTATCTATAATTTCGATCTGCATTACAGTATTCATGAAAAGCAGTTCACGTGTTCGATAAATGTGAGTTATTCTCTTTTCATTCTTCTCCTTCGTCAAAAAAATGGTATTTATTTTTAGAACGGAAGTCCTATGTCAACAATGACAATTGTAACAGTAAATTTTATTAAGTTTTAAAATTGCATTTAAAAGTTATTCAACTCTTTCTCAATGCATTTGAATAGAAAAGATTATTTAAATGATCATATTTTACTGTTATGGAAAATTACGACAATGTAAATCACTTGCGATATCAATGCGTAACTCTATGCGCAGACGGCGCGAACATTTAAACCCCCGAACTACCTTATATTATCTTTTTGTTGCAAAATACCAGTATTAAACATTATACCATGTAAAATAGAAAACAAAAGTTGCTGTTGCAAAGATTTGTTGCTAGGGAGAAATTACAATGACTTTGCAAAGAAATGTGCATTCCATTGTGTGATATTTAAAATTCACTACATGTTAAACTAAAATAAAAAAAGCTTTAAGCTGTATATTTAGCATATTTAATTAGTTTATCTCCGCCATTATACTGTTTGCTAGGCAACAGAATATATAAGATAGACCAAAAATGCAACCATTTTCAAAAGGCCTATGGTATAGAGTAACCACATGACAAATTAAATAAAATTTGGGGGTGGGGTCAAAAATGGCCCATATCCCCCAAGTCCTTTGTATTAAACATTGCTGGTATAAACGATTGAAATCAGTTTGATAAAACCTAACCAGAATTGCACAGGACAGCGCTGACAATGCTTTCGTATACAATTATTATTTCAAAGGGGCATTACTCTTTTAAAAATTGTTGACCGGCACTGATTTTCACACTTGTCCTTAACATTGCTCAGATATAATCATATATTTAAATTTGGTAAAAATCTTGCAGGAATTGGACGCATGAGAGTGCTTCCAAGGAATTTTTCCACATAATCATTATATCAAGGGGCATAAGTCTTTAAAAAATAGTTGAACTGCACTGATTTTAAAAATCACCCGAGACATCACTGATATAAACCTTTGATATAAGTTAACTTAAACAAAAATCTTAGACTAGCAAAAATTGTATATGTGAAAGTGCTTACAACATTTGATGGAAAGACGGTGGCCTGGTATTTCTATGCACGTATTTAGTCCCAGGTTAGATGGGGTGGGGTGGGGTGGGGTGGGGGGTGGGGGAGCAGTCACAAACATGTTTAACCCCGCCTGTCTGTCTTAAGTCAGTAGCTTGTAGTTCAGTGGTTGTTTGCAAGTAAGGGATAATTTCATAAAGGTCTGGAAATTATAATAAACAAAACAGTATTTCATTGTTAGTTAGTCTGAATATAACTTATTATAATTAACATTTGTTTTTATATAACTGGTGAGATATCAGTTATTACTATTTACAACACTGTCAGAAAGCGGTATTCTGACTAAATTCACTAGAAATTAGTATTTTCTCTTAAGATAATTTGTTTTCTTAATAATATAGCAGGACTCAGACTTTTATGTTTTTTTTCTGACACACGAACATACAATTATATTGGTAATAGCAAGTGCTATTTTTTATTAGAATTTCACAGACAAAGTTATCCTGCCATCATGAAAATTAAAATAAGTATCTCTTGAGTGTAGACATACAATATTACATGTATTCTGAATAGATTCTTGTCATATCATCTAAAAGTCTGTAATTTAAGTATCTTACTACTTAAAATTGATGTTGTTTACCTTGAATATTTAGGAAAATATCTAATTCTTGAAATGAATAAAATATAAAAACTTATTTATGTGACTTTTAGCAAATGCCTATATTATACTAACCAGATCATACTGGCTTAGCAATTTACAAACTACTCATGGGTCAAGCATTTCAAGCCCCTGCCCGCTACATATGACTCAATTAAAAATGTCTTTTACAATAAATCTATAAACGTAGAGCTTGTTTAACTATTTGATATCCCAACCCTCCTAGTGTGGTATGGAACCAATTGTGCTAAGATTTTTTACACATCCATACACTTATACTAAAGTTATTGTGTGTGAACTAATTTATTTTCCATGAACCAGTGATGTATACCACTAAAACAGTTCTCTAAAAATTAGAAATGGTGTTTTATCTTTGTTCAACTATGACCAAAATTAACATTTCTGTCCAATAATGTCTTTGGATTTAGATTGTGAGCAAAGATGGAATTAAGGCATAGTTTCTGACACAGAATGAATGTGGTATAAGATTTTAAATAATTTCAAAATTAGACATTTACCAATTATAGTCCATTATAAAAATTCTAAATACACGGTTGAATTCATCATATCAAATAACCACATTGTTTCATTTTTTTGATAAAATCAAACTAATTTTTTTTTTTTACCTTTATGGGGGTCCAGTTTTGAAAATCAAGCTCAAAATCAAAAATTTAAAACACTGTTAGATTGCACACATTAAAGGACAGCAGCGATTGATTGTTTGAAGAAATGAAATAGTCTAATGTTGGACCCAAATTTGGACCAACTTTGAAAACCAAGCACAAAATCAAAAAATCTAAAACACTGTTGTATTGACCATACCAAATAACAAAAATAATTTATTCTTTGATGAAATCAAACAATGTTCAATTTTGGATCCCAATTTGAACCATGTTGAATACTGTGCCAACAATCAAATATCTAAATACACGCTTAGATTCAGCATATTAAAGCAGCCCAATTATTCTCTCTTTTTTTTTTAAATCAAACAAAGTTAAATTTTGGACCCTTTGGACCTTTATATGAATCATTTCAAAAACTGACCCTAAAATCCAAATATTAAATACCTAAGTATATTCAGTATATTTAAGACCCTACAACATTCAAGTCTAGTGAATTAAACACCATTGAAATTGCTAAAAAGTAAGCAATTTATACAAAGTATTGGTTTGGGCCCCTTTTAACTAAACAAAAAAGGTTACAACACCTTAAATCAATCCCAAACTTTATTATATGGTATAACAACTTGTGGCATAATGACATAGCAATAAATAGGCTTATACTCAAGTTATTGTCCAGAAAACCGAAAATCCTTCTTTTTCCCCCTTTTCAGCCCCTTTTTATTAAACGGTGTGGACCATGACCCCAAAATACACTCTCAACACTCCTTTGAAGTATGGAACCTTGTAGTAAAATTTCATAGAAACCAATACTCCAGTACACATATTATCTGAAAAATGAAAAATGCTTGTTTTGACCCCTTTTTGGTCCCTACTTACTAAACAGCTACACCAATAACCCCCAAAATAAATCCCATCCTTTCTATTGTGGAATGGAACCTTGTGCTTAAATTTTATACAGATATATAAAGTAATACTCAAGTTATTGTCTTTGAACCAGACAAATAATTGTTTTTGTTAGCTCTTTCTGGTCCCTTTTTTCTAAACAGCTACTTTAATAATCCCGAAATAAACCCCACAATTCCTATTGTGGTATGGAACCTTATGCTAAAATGAATAGAGATCCATACATTTATTTTGAAGTTATTGCCTGCAACCAAGAACAATACTTGTCTGATGCCCCTCTTCGACCCCTAAGTATTAAACGGTAATGCCATGACAATCATGAATCATTCTAAACTTATAATTTAAAGTATGAAACCTTGTGGTAAAAAATCATGAAAATATATTTTATTATACACCAATTATTGTCCTGAACCATGAAAAATGTTTGTTTTTGGCCCCTTTTTGGGCCCTAATTCCTAAACAGCTACGACAATATCCCCAAAATAAATCACAACCTTTTTTTGTGGTATGGAGCCTTTTGCTCACATTCTATAGAGATCAAAATACTTAGACTCAAGTTATTGTCTGTGAACCTGACAGAAAATTGTAAACATCCATGACCATTACCCCCAACATTAATCCTAACTTTCCTTTTGTGGTGTGGAACTTTGTTCTAAAATTTTGATCAAAGAAATATCTCTTATACTCAGGTTATTGACTTAAAACCAGACAAATAATTGTTTTGGCCCCTAATTACAAAACTAAGACAATAACCTCAAAAACCAATCCCAACCCTCTTATTGCGGTATTGAAAAATTAGCTAAATATTCTT
Organism: Mytilus trossulus; assembly: GCF_036588685.1. Taxonomy (NCBI): domain Eukaryota; kingdom Metazoa; phylum Mollusca; class Bivalvia; order Mytilida; family Mytilidae; genus Mytilus; species Mytilus trossulus. The sequence goes on from NW_026963296.1 coordinate 2,906,657, forward strand.
AGACATCCATACACGTACACTAAAGTTCTTGTCTGCAAACCAATTTATTTTCAATGAACCAGTAAAACTGACTTTTTTGGTCCCTTATTAAAAAAACACTGGACAAAAGCCCCCCAAAACAATCCCAATTGTCCTTTAGAGTTGTTGAACGTTGGCTTAAATTTCACAGAGATCCATGAACTTATAATCAAGTTATTGTCTGCGAACCTAAATGTCTTCAGCCGCAGACAACACCATAACATTATACATGTTATACTATTGCAAATAAATTTGCAATTTGCAGTCGTTCAAAAAAAATTGCAATAATAAATGCACGCTATAATTAAGAATGTACGGTACGTATCTATAACTAGTTGGCCACGAAAAATCCTGAAATGAACTCAGCCAGACAGACATATACAGCAAACAAAATTTAAAATACCAAATATTTATTACAAAAGTTACTAATGAACATTACCTTCCATCCCTTGTCCAGTAGTCACACCTGAAGATTTCTCTGACATGACAGTCTGAAAAAAAATGAGGAATATGCACTGTGAATATACCTTTACTAATATCAATTGTAGAACTATTAAATTTCTAAAATATAAAAAGTTATATATAAAAAAAACTAAGGGGAAGTTATCTTAATAGATATAAACCAGTCACCAAAGTGTTTTAGAAACTGTTCAAAGCACTTTTAAAGATATTGTCTAGAAACTGGAAAATAACCCCTTTTTGTGAATTAAATCCCATAACTTGGAATCGTAAAATCTAAAATTTATAAAAATCGAAAGGGATACAAACAATTCACCTAAGTTTCATGAAAACTGCTGAAAGCATGTTTGAGTTATTGTCTGAAAACTGGAAATTTAAAACAACTCATTATTTATAACAGAACAATATACTAAAAATAAATTATGATAGACATAAACCAATGACAACCACACAATTATGATACCTACGATAGGCACATCTAGAAAGATGTTGTGTTGAACATGTTAGAGGGCGCCCAACCATCCTAACAGGTACCAGAGCTGTTACAGCTATGCATATGAACAATATATAAACATTAGTTAAAAAGGTCTACCTCAGATCAATAGAATCATAAACACAAGGGTTAACGCAAAGGCTGGATGTGTATCATTATATCACAACAACAACAAAAATACTAAGAAAAAATCTTATAGTACTTGAAGTTACTAACAGCTTGTTCAAATTAGATAAAAAAAAATAAGGTATCTAAGGCTAGATATGTCAAACAGAACACATCCAACATCCAATTGATTTAGTGTAAAGATGCCATTCACGGTAAAAACAAATCACCGCAATGTTAAACAAATATTACAGATTCGACCAAGATTTAGATTGTTTCCCCTTCAAAATTTAAAACTGTAACATTTGAAATGACATTGCATTGATAAATCTAATTAACGGACCTTCACTTATAAGTGCAATAGACTCTTCTACCATGTTATTGATATATATTATGAAACGAAATCGTGTGTGATATTTGGCTGTTTAATGCTGTCCGATCGTGTTTGTTTTCATTTACATTCTTAATTATTGAGTCCTAAATTCTGAATGACAACCTCTTACATATACGATAGAACTTATCTCAATTTGGAAAGGACAATATTAATTCCTAAAATAATGAACTAACCTTTAAACATTTGAAACAATTATGAATTACACAGATTTACATCTAAAATGATTGTTTTGTATTTAGCAGTATTTTTTTTTTTGCAAGAGCTTAAGTTTTTTCTTTATTTTTCTAGATGCAGCAGCATGAACAAACTCCAATGAAAGATATGTGTTTTTGCTTTCTATCTCGGTTTATTAATAAGATAATGTTCTTAATTTATTAATATTAATTACTTGAATCTGTTTCTAGCAATTAGTTTCTATGCCATACAGTATGCATTATGTTTTAATGTTCAGATACAAACAAATATTTACTTCGTTGCAAAAGGCCGATGATTATTCCACTTGTAAACATTTATATATACCACGAATTTATTCCATTACCATATTACACGTTTTATTTTTAATGCCAACTTAACCTAGAGATAACGAAAGAAAGACGCAGGTAGGTTAATGACATGGTTAGCGCCAAATCGTAAAAAAATGTTAAAGCACGAGTTATTTCCCTTTTTTCTATTACGTAATGGCTGGCGTTCGTCTCTCTCGGTGAAAAAAATATCTGTACACGATTCCCCTCGAACGCATTCGTGTTAAATTGTGGCTAATAAGATGCCAAATTTTATTATATTGACGTGCATGACAGAAATAAACTTCATTTGTGTTTTAAAACCCTATAGTTATCAAATATTCTTCGATCAGTCACGGAAGTTAGCTCCGCCCTCTAATACCATATTTGGCAAATCGGTGTAAATTAGAAGCTTGCATCCGGAACAAATTGTGAGAAGCACCTGTTCGCAGAAAATTCAGTATTTGACGAAGAAGTGCTCTTGTATGTAATTTTTAGACTGCAAAACGATCTTTGAGAAGTATATTTGAAAGATTTGAAAGATTTCGACGTAGGGAAGTGTAATTATTGAAGGTAAAATACAAGAAGGGACAAAATAAAGGCTCGATATTGTTGGTTAATTGGCCACACGTGGTTAATTTCCTGAGAAAAAAAAACCAAGCAGACGTCCCCCTTAATAACTTAATTCTTTTTTTTTAACTCCCATACTGTTGACAAAACTTGGTAAATATAAACAATTTCTATCAGAAGTTAGTTTAATTTACATCTGGTTCAAAATGCAAGTTCCATATTTGTTTTCAGAACCTGTTGGGTTTTAAAATAAAATGAACCATGTGCTCCGATTTTCAATCGTCTCAGAATAATTGTTTTTTCAAGTAATTAATGAAATACTTCTTTTTTAACTATTCTCATGACTTGATTTGGTTTCTAAAGGTTAACATGATACAGCTGTTTTCCATGTTGTAAGGTTTTTTTCATGCAATGAGCAGATGAAATAGACTAGTCCAAATTAATGATGTCTGGCAAGGCTATTTTTTTTTTATCTGGGATGCCTTGATGCCTTCCTTCAAAAAAATTAAATAGCCTTGCCAGACATCGTCCTAGAAAAAAAATAAAATAGCTTTGCCAGACGTCGTTAATTATTTGGACATCTATGAAATTGAAAAAAAATAAATATCTATTTCCCACTTCTGTAGTACGGTTGGGTATGGCACAGATTCCTTTCGTCTGTTATGTAACGGGTTTATCTGTGCATAAACTGGGCCCCCCCCTCTTTTGTGTCAGTCAGTCAGTGGGCCCCCACTTATGAACATTTCTGGATCCGCCACTGAACTATTCCCTCTTGCTGTGGAGTTATGATTTAAATCCTAGGTTATAGTGATGCAGTCCTGTAGATGGTTCCTGTCTACTGTTCACAGTGCCCACAAAGATGGAGTTTTTGAACTGGTCGGTCTTGCTAATATGATAATGAACTATGACCGCATGTTTGTTCTTGTGGACTTGCTGGTCTGTAATATTCTTAGTTGCAACATTGTTATATGTTGTCGCTCTTATTTGTAGTTTGAGTCTGTGGAATTTTATTAGATCATCTGGTGGATTCTAATTTGTCCATCGCTTTCATAACTTTGTTTCCAGATTTTCATTACTTTAAAACATAGACCTGTACATGCAATTCATACATGTGCAGCAATACCCAAAACATGATAGTAAATTACACTTTATTATAAATATGATGTGAAGGCGTTTTGAATTATAGGACTTTGTAAATGTTTCAAATATATATGTTGTTAGGGCCCTATCTTTCATGAGAAATATTTGGCTGATTATATTGGGTTTCACTGGAGCTGGCCCCCTAAGTTGGATCAGTCAGCCCCACCCCCCCCCACCCCCCCCCCCCCCCCTTTATGAAAATTTCAGGATCCACCAATGGAACGCATTCTGTCATTCAGTTGCATACAACTGCAGTCTGACATCCAGTCTAGTGAAGAAATAACAAAACAACAATTTTCAAGGTGGTGGGTTATTTTATATGATGAGGAATAAACTCCATGTGTTAGACTATCGAAAAGTCAAGTTAGTCAGCAACCCAACAAATTAGACAAGGCACACACAACAACGGCAAACAATGGCTGAACTAGTAAACGTTTCTTTATTACCGATCAAGTTACAATCTGGACTGTCTGAGAAAGACAGTCCTTTTATACATCTACCAACGTGACTTGAAATTTAGAAAGAATGTTGTTTGTTTCTACCTTTGACAGGTACTTACTTTTAGAAAGCCAAAAGCAAGATATAAATATGTTATAAACGGTGGTCATTACTTTTGCTTCCATAGCTAAGCATTGAAGTTCATTTAATACAAAGCAATAAATGTCAATTAACTGACCACTACACGATGACCACCTGCCAAAAGTAAAGGTTTACCTTAAAGCCAAAACATGTACATACTAAGTCACGTTGTAAAACAATTCTATATCTGCAAGTTAAGCTTTAATACATATAATATCTTTACTGTCTATTTGTATATATGTCCTTTTGTATATAAAATTATATTTGAATATTTAAAGTTATTATATAAGCACTGCATAGTGTTACATTCCTCCCAATGTACTGGAAATATAGTTCGATATTTCACTAAAAGTCGCTAAATATAACTTAAATAGTCAATACTGCTGCTCCATTATAAAAGTCACATTTTAGGGTTCATCCTTCGAACTAATTTCACATTGTATTGTTACAGAATTCAACTGAAGTAAACGGTTATTAAAAATGTTCCAATTTGTTCTGATGTTGTCCAATAATTACAACAACTATGGTCTACTATATAACTGACTAGACACATAAAAGTCTTGTCCTTAAATCAGTGTCACGAAGAGTTCATTGTTATTTCCTTGTACCATAAAATGGTAATAAAATTGTCTACATACGTCTGTAAATACACAGTTCATGATATAGTTGATTAAACGTCCAATATGTATATATATAGATTATATATCAAGGTATCATAAATCCCTTCAGGTCACTACTATTCGGTTGTCTGCTTTCTTCCTTCAATGACTAAATACATGTTATAGTTTATTTACACAATTATTTACAATATAGTACTTCTCAGTGTCCGCTTTGATTAATTTCCATGTTAGATATGATCGTATAGATTTTTGTTTGTTAATTGTCAATAATCGGTAATTTCAGCACTGGATAAATGTTATTTTGTGTATCTTCCTTGTGGTTGACCAGCATTGGTGCAGAGGCTACATCTCTGTTGGTGGTAACTTCACCCTCGGTCTTTGCCGACACCAGATGCCCCACTTTATCATATTTGGCAGCGAAATTCATCACTTTTTCGCCACCCCCTCTCCTGGCTGAACAAGATAAGCAGAACCTAACCTTGCGTCTATATTTACATATAAGAAACATAGCTATTCCAACCAAAAGAGCCCCAAATAAATATATTAAAGTATATACCCAATTTGGTAATTCAATATCCTCAGTTATTTGACCCAAACTTTTTAATTGGCTAATTAAATCATCCATTGGTATCTCTTTTATTTGATCTAACTCTTTAGGTAACTTTGTTAAGTTAAATTTTGGAAAAGACTGGTGAAAAGGTTCCCATAGCTTTTTGGATGTCAATTCATAATTATTTATTATCCTTATAAAAGAATCATCCGTTGAGGTAAATTTACTTTGTTGGTTATAAAAAGGTAATAATGTCATAAAGTCATTCGTCGCTGTACATGTCTCATTAAGCGTCAGAATATTTATTGGAGGGAAAATCCTTTTTGTCAAGGTCGTTTTATATTTAGAATTTTGACAAGCAATTGCAAAATCAAGTGGTCTATTTGTCGTCACTAACCATGATCCTGACGAAATATAGTTTGCCATGGGCAAGATTGAACTCGGTTCTACTAAAACCTTACAAAACTTATCAATGTCATTTTCTTTCTTCATAAATAGTGAAATCGCACAATTCTTACTTAGATTTATAGGGTAAACAGGACTTACTATTTTACAAAATTTTGTAAAACGATCTGTACATTTATTAATTTCGTCATTATTTAGTAATACGTATTTTGACCGCTCAGCATTGACTGCAAAATATTCAACATTTATATCAAATTTCGCTACCATTGTTAATAATTTTGTACTGTTGTTTTTCATAGGCATAGGGAGATTATATGCTTTATAAACCTCGAACCGATTGTTTGAATCGAGAAGCGGAAGTGATATAATGGCTAATATTTTATCATCGTAAAGTACAGTAGTGCAAGTCAACAATCTATAAAAGAACCACAAATTTGAATTAGGATCCTCTGATAACTCTAAGTATCTAGGTAATTTGTTTTTAATTTCATTTAGAAGTCGTTTTAAATTTGTTGGAGTAATAGTACTAGGTGATAGATGACCCAATGATAACATATTTAATTGTGAACCTAAATGTTCTAAATAAAACATTGCTTTCTGCATTAATAATTTTAATTCACCTGTTATTAAATCGAGTTGAACATACTTTTGTATATAATTTTCTAGATCAATAATTTGTTTTTCAAATTCTTCTGTTACATTTTCGAGTTTCGAATCTATTTCACGTAAGTCCCCTATTAATGAATTAATTGCATGCCTATTTTCGGAAACCTCAATCCTTGTTACATTTAAAATTGAAAGATTTTCTGATAAAACATGAGAAAGTTTATTTTGATTATCTGCAAGGACTCTTATGTTACCTTTTATTGCACTAACATCTGAGTCCGTTAAAGTTCCAAACAAAAAAAATGCATGGCTTTACCGATAATTGGTAAAACACTACGTTTATTCCTATGTAAAGCCTTATAATCATTAAAAATTCTTAATATCGAAGTATGGGTATCTGTTAATAATCGAAATTCATTCCTTAAATTAGAAAAGGTATTTTTAAATCCTTCCTTTTCCGGTTTATCATATCGTCTCGTTATCTCTTGAGCAAGCGCAGCTGTTTGAACAATGTCATTTGAAAGTTTCTTAATAAAATTATCAAAAGGTTTTAAGTCTGTGACAAATGTAACTAACCAATTTGATCTGGTGGTTGTAATTGAATTTATTTTGTCAAAAACTACATTTTCTGAAATAAATGCTTGTTCACCCAAACAAAAGAGGAGGGTGACAAGAAATAATGTCTTCATGTCCGTCCTGTAATTTAAAGAAAATAAGTTAATAGTCGCTTAAAAATCAGTGCAAAAGTTTGGGAAATATGCTGCCATAAACTGTTCAAATGTCGTATATACAGGAAAATCTCTTACAAAACGATTGTATAATTTCTGAATTGAACAGTGATTCTTTAAAAGTGATAAATATGTTTCACTACGCCTTTTAGCGGCATTTTCCCTACCCTTGACAAGATCGCGAATATAAGAGGGGGTCAAATTTATTTCAGGGTTTTGTAAAAAAGTTTCAAAAGAGTCCCTCATCGTTTCTCCTAACATGTTTGACTCATGGAATACTCTAGCTTTGAAATGCCAAGTTTTAAAGATTCTCTTAATTATTGAAGGCTTTAATCCTTCTTCTTCCAAAGTGTCTTTGCATCCGGAATACGCTATATGGGAAAATTCATGAATTATTAGATTGACTTTTCCTTTTATTATTTCGGCCTCAGCCAGTCTTTCTAAATCTTCTATTCCAGCCATCTTCTTACTGAAAATATATACCAAAATAGTTTAGATGGAGTTTACTTTTTAACTAAGAGACTTTTTAAACATTGGGATATATCTGAGAAAATATCGATTATCTGCTGATCTTTATTTCCGCTCTGTTTACATACAGATTTTACATTTACGGAATTAACAGACATAGCTTCGCTATCTGAATATTTGTCGGTAACATCCGACTCGTCGCGCGCATCAGATTTCAATATCCGTTTAAACTTTGATAAAGGAATTTCATCTTCCTCATCAGTCTCACTACTAAAAACTTCTTTATCATTTAAGTTTTTATTACGAATATTAATTCGCTTCTTTAATTCCATTAAAGGAATCTCATCTTCATCCGAAGATGTGTCTCGCTCATGTTTATTTTTTCTTATCAACCGATTTCGAAATGAGGTTCTATTCTCGACCGTCTCATTCTCCTCGTGGTCAACCTCCATTTCGCTTTCGTTTTCACTAGATTCCGGTGGAACAACGAATCGGCTTTTCCTTAACTTTTTATTTTCTTTTGATTTTGGAATATCCCACGTTTCAACGGGTGCAAGTTTAAGATGATGTGCTTGTACTTGAGTTAATCTTGAAATCTTCCTCTAAATTAGCACAAACATCTCAAACTCTGAACATTGTTAAATCAAACTAAAGCCTAACCAGTCACGTCCTAAAATAACGTTTCTGTTCATACCAGAAACGGCGTGATACAAGAGTGTTATTTTCTTATTTTTGATAGATTTGTTTAAAGTTTATCAATTTTATAATGTTATAAACTACATTGTGCTCCAGAATCAAAAGTGCCCTTAGGTTTCTAGTTTTTTTTCTACTAGTATTTAATATACGACTGTTTGGATTAGCTGCCAAAAATTATAGTAAAAGTTACATGTTTCTGGTTTAGTTCCTCTCTCTTTGTCGGCTTCATAACAAAGAGAGTTTCTTAGTTTCCCTAGGCCTGAACCTATTTTCTTCTTTTATATTTCCAGTATTCTATGTCTTTATTAAATTTAGGGGTTTGGTCAAAAGCATTAACCTGTTTTCTTGCCCTACAATCCCTAGATCTGTGTCCTACTTTATTACAGTTGAAGCATCTTTTAGAATTTCTAAAATGGTCAACTTCCATTGCTTCTCCACTCGCACCCTGTACTTCATAATGTCTACTTTGATTTGATCTTTCTGGGGTTCCCCTTCTCAATTCAAACCTTTTTCTTAGATTTTGTTCTGTCATTGCTACCGCGACAGCACCTTGAAAGGTGTCTGGATTCGACCTCATAATTTTCATTTTTAAGTAATCTAACGAAAGGCCATTTATAAAGAAGTTAACTAATTGTTTTTGTATTATGGGCAAATTTACGTTTTGATCCTTAAATACCTCTTCAGCGAGATTATATAGTCTTTCCGCGAAGATGGGAACGTTTTCACCATGTTTTTGTTTAATTTTGCTTAAAAGATCAAAAGCGTGTTGTGGATCGGATACTTCTGAAAATCTCACAACCAATTGAGCTTTTAGCTCATTCCACCCCACAGTTTCATCCCCGTCATTTTGCTCTAACCACCTATGGATAAAATCACTAACCGGCGGGTCACTAGCCTGATATGCTACCATCTTAGCTTCGTTTCTGCCCAACCCTGCCAAAACAATATATTTTTCGATTTGTTTTATCCATGTCCTAAACTTTGTAGCATCCCCTGAAAATTTTGGTATGATCTGGTTAACTCCCTGTGCCCCTAATTTGTTTGATAACCCTTGCAGTTGAAAAGCTAGGTTATTGAACGCTAGTCCTATGTCTTGTTCAGCCATTATGAGAAAGTAACAAATCGATCAGAAAATCGCTTACCTGATTATGAATATAAGGGTTATCCTGGTCACGGCACCAATTCCCAGGTGTTAGACTATCGAAAAGTCAAGTTAGTCAGCAACCCAACAAATTAGACAAGGCACACACAACAACGGCAAACAATGGCTGAACTAGTAAACGTTTCTTTATTACCGATCAAGTTACAATCTGGACTGTCTGAGAAAGACAGTCCTTTTATACATCTACCAACGTGACTTGAAATTTAGAAAGAATGTTGTTTGTTTCTACCTTTGACAGGTACTTACTTTTAGAAAGCCAAAAGCAAGATATAAATATGTTATAAACGGTGGTCATTACTTTTGCTTCCATAGCTAAGCATTGAAGTTCATTTAATACAAAGCAATAAATGTCAATTAACTGACCACTACACGATGACCACCTGCCAAAAGTAAAGGTTTACCTTAAAGCCAAAACATGTACATACTAAGTCACGTTGTAAAACAATTCTATATCTGCAAGTTAAGCTTTAATACATATAATATCTTTACTGTCTATTTGTATATATGTCCTTTTGTATATAAAATTATATTTGAATATTTAAAGTTATTATATAAGCACTGCATAGTGTTACATTTGTACATGAAGCAACCCAAAATTTTATCTTCACAAATTTAAAATCTACCTCTCTGATGGATAGTCATGTCATTGGCAATCATACAAATGTTCCACACAGTGCTATATAATTCACATTTTCATGTTGCATTTACCATGTTGATTTATATATACATTTTGTAGAAAAGATATAAAGGAATCAAACGAGAACAAGTACATGATGTTTTTGACACATTTATTATATATACAACATCAATTCTCAAATTACAATAATTTTGCTTAGAATTGATACATGTACTTAGAAACAAGATTCTAACCATGCCCCCCCCCCTCTTTTTTCCCATGGAAAAAAAAACCAAAAAGTTTCTGAACAAATGTCTACATGCAAATGACATGTATAATTTAATTATGTTTTTTTTACAAGAATAACTTGTACATTTTATATATTAAAACAATGATAGTTTGACAGTATGCACCTTTAGTTTCAATACCCCAACTATTAACATCTTATCTAGATTAGTATGTTTTGACAGAATTTTGTTTATAGATGCATAACAAAAATGTATAATATGCAGAATACTTGTCTTTAAGTTTTTAATTGGAAAAAACTTTCATGCAGATCTAGACTTATATGATGCTATGACATACACATGGATTTCTTGTATTTGTAAGGCTTTTAATATTTAACGTTGAAAAGACCCCAGTATTTACATTATATCTTGTCTGTATGGAAGTCGAGCAGCGTACACCTGCTATTCAAATTAATTGTTTATACTCATGAAAGACTTCAATTATTGAAAGTAAGCTATAATTTTGCATATTAAATTAAATACATGTACCATGGTGTAAATAGTGGGTCTCATTTGGGTTTAATCGTGACACAGGATTGTAATTTTTTTGTGAGCTTGACAAGTGAAAGACAAATAATTGTGTTGTGAACACGGAAAATGAGCTCTAGTGGGACCCGAGAAATGACAAAATAAGGAGAATTTCTTACATGCATAGTATAAGTGGGATGTGGGAATCTTAACAAAATAGTAAGCATCCCAATTTCTAAAAGTATTATTAAATGAGGTCTAGTGGGACCCGAGAAATGTCAAAATAAGGAGAATTGCTTACATGCATAGTGTAAGTGGGATGTGGGAATCTAACAAAATAGTAAGCATCCCAATTTCTAAAAGTATTATTAAATTTGTTTATCAGAGGTTGTTTCCATGGGTTTATTTATTTATAACCAACCAAAGATTAAGGAGTAAGATTTATTTTTTTTACCAATTTAACTACAGTCGATTCCACTTAATTGCATACCGCTTAATAGCATAATTCGGTTAATTGCATACTTTTCTCCTGCACAAAACCATTTCCCATTCACCTAATGTTAAATTGTCCGCATTGTTATATGCATAGCCTTACAAGTGGCATTTCGGTTTATTGCATAGAAAATAATCGCCAGCTAGATATGCTCAGTTAAAACTGACGAGATTTTTGACCGGAAACGGCAATTTGGTAAGTATATTTTTGTTGAATGCATATCATAATTTTCATTATTATTTCACATTTACTTGTGTGTTATTCAAATAAAGTTTTAAAACAGTATCTTTCGTGTTTATATGATTATAGAAAAGGCCTCGATGTGTACACAGGTAAAGTTTCCCATATTCTATTTTAAGCCTCGAGGTAATAAAAATGTCAATCAGCTGATTGTTGTAAAAACACAACCATTCTATGATCTTCTATCTCAAAAGGTGTTAATTATTGATTGGATTTCAAACATTGTTCATAGATTATATTTTGGGTGAATTTTTAAAACATTAACGCCTGCTAATTATCGATCATTATCCAATGTGTAATTTCGTAATTCAGCTTGGGTGATCTACATTTATGTTAAATATTACAGGGCATTTATATATGGTTGAAGAATAACCCGTGCATGGCCCCATTACCTGTTAACTGCTTTGCATAAACGAAACTATCGGTGTTAAAGTAACAGTGTAACATCACTGTGTAATTGGTAAAAACTGCATATCAAAGGCAGTTCATTGCACAATTATTGTTTACAATGATTATAAACTGTGTAGTATTGTTAAATAGTTTATTTTAAACAAAGCGTAACAATTTAATTTGTACATCCGGGTCATAGAAACAAATCTATTTTTAGAACAATTTTATTTTTGTATCTCAGGTAAAGGAAAAGTCGGTACATAAATAAACTAAAACAAAATGTGTTTATAAACTTTATTGAAAGAATACACAATGAAATAAAATGTATGACAGTAGACAAATAACTTTTATTAGAATAAATAAGCATTCATTATGTTGTAAGTGGACTATGGACGTACATCTTTCTTCTTTGCTGATCTGCACTATCGATGTTATTTGACTCCGTAATTTGTCATTTCGGATATAAGCATACTCCGCTTTATTGCATAATTTCGTCTGACAAATAGGCTATGCAAATAACCGGAATGTACTGTACTAATATAAATCCATAGATCTAACAACTAGCATGGCAAATAAGCATACAGAATGACACAATGATTTAAGCAAGACCCAACAATCATGGTTGCAATGTTATGTATATGTCTCTAGGGTTCCAAAAAATATATGAGCCACTGCAATCAGACATACATTTTTTCATATTTCTATTTACTTCATATGGACCAAAGTTACAAAATGTAGTACTGGTAATCAGTTATTAAGCATCACATAAACAACGAATGACATAAAGATACATTGTTTTGTACGCAAGCTAAAATTTTGATATAAATTTGATATTCTCACTTACACTTTCAAACTGACTTATATCTGGGATATAATAGCTGCCTGTGAATTTTTATTTCTTCAAATACACTGTATTGTCAAACAAAATCTATTCTTTCAATATAGAATGCAAATTTTCTCTATACTTGATGTTGATTTTACTATGGTGAAATACATACAATGTATACAAAAATAATATGTATTTTCATGTTCGTTTATAAAGCAAGATTAAGTTTCAGGCAGCTTCCATATAAGAAAGTTAAAAACTCCATTAACTTAATTACATGTATGTTTGGCTTTAATCAACACCATCATGCAAATTTTGACTCTGATTAGGAATACACGTCTTACTGTTATAAAAAAGACTTATTCACATGTACAGTTCACAAAAGATAAATCTATACACATATTTTTTCACACAAAGGACATGTGCAATCATAAAAGAAAGACAGACATTTTGACAAAAATTTCTTCAAGTTCTTATGTTATCAACATGAAGTATCCTGATAGCTTGACTTCAGTATTTTTAAGGACTACATGTATATGTTTTTTCTTGATCTGTCCCAACATTGCCCCAAAAAGTAAGGCATTCTAATACATTGTAATACATGTGTAGCTTTTAAAAAAAGATTATTTTGGAATTGCTATACACTTAATAATTGACAGACATATATTTGTTTGTAAGGTCCCGCTAGGAAGTTGTCCTTGCCATATAGTTTTACCCTTGTCCGAAATTACGTCAGCTTGGCACAACACAATGTAAATACAATTAAAAAAAAAACTGTTCTGATAGTTGGGTATGTCTGATTCCTGCATGTCTCTGGATTTTCCTATAATTAATTCATTGTCCACTCAAATTCATACTAGTGCTTTTAATATAAGTTTATCATGTTTTAAATAGATCAAATCAATAAAAATATCCCCACTTGTCCATCAGTGTTTCTGCTAATTTTTTTTTAAACAGAAGGGATTTATTGTTAGGAGATATAGCAAGTTTGGCTCTGATCTCATTGTGATTCTTGCTAACCACTGTTTGTAATTTAATATAGTGTTGTTCCATTTTCGCCTGTATTGAGGTATTATCAGGACACCGCTCACATTTTTCCTTTGCTTCAATGTATAGCTTTACATCAGATATTTCGCCTAGCAACATTTTAATTTTGTCCAGTTCTGTCATTCTTCTTTTTTCTGAAAGATAACAAATATCAAGTAATTTCCAGAGTTATCGGTCTTTTGTGGATTGATGTGAAACTTTTGACATAAATCAATTTAAGGCTTTGGTTCTAAGAGAACCCTTATTTTCTATTCAAGAAAACAATATTTTTTGATATGTTTGTTGGTGATTGACAAAATGGGGGATGAAATTTGGTATCTTGTGAAAAAATGAACTAGAAATAGTTACCTATCATGCCTATCATTGAAAGGAAATGTTGGTGATTATTATTTAAACAACAAGTGAATAAATATTTAAACGTTACAGCTTATTTTCTAATGCTTGTAGCCTAAAGGTTTGGTTGGCTTGCTTGCTCTGTTTGTATAAACATAAGCTCAAGCATTGTTATTATGCAAACAATAAAGACCGACATAGTTAAACATAAAAATGTATATATATTATATTTAAATTTGATTTAATGTTATTCAAATTACAATTGTAGAATAAGCAAGCTAACCAAAGTCCTACTCTACAAGCATTAGGAAATTAGCTGTAAGTACAATTATTTTATTAACAAAAGGTTCTTGTTTACATTGTCTATCAGAAGAAGCTATATATGTCGTCTGTCTACTATATCAGACTGATTTTGAGAATCAATAAGGTATATAACCTTAAAACCATCATAAATGTAATGGTAACAGTTAAGTGTATTCATTGATTTAATAATTACCTCTAGACAACCTTACAGACTGCACATAAGACAGCATTCTTTCCATCTTGTTAACATTTTGTAATTTCTGCACATTCTGTATAGATAGCCCATGTTGTCTTGCTGCAAAAGAAAACTTCTGGTAAATATGTGCATAACATAGGAAACATTTTTATATAAAAGCAAAATTCATGTAGTTGTTAAATAATTATCTTATCACTGTTATTTTGATGCGCTATTTAGACAAGAACTTAATAAGTGTATGACTCTTTGAAAAAGGTCAACAATGTTGAGATTAATTTAGGGGTTATCGTCCTAACTGTTCAGGAAAAAAGGAGCGAAGAACAAGTAATTTTGATGTTTAGGACAATGTGTGAATAAGGGTACGGCTCTCTGTGAAATCAATATTCAAAAGAAGTATTGGGATTGATTTAAGGGGTTTTTGTCCAAACCATTTAAGAATAATAGACTTAAGTGTGTATTGTTATGGGTTTACCTTTCTACATTGGTCAGAGGTATAGGGAAAGGGTTGAGATCTCACAAACATGTAAATCCCTGCCGCAGTTTAGAAAGACATCCATTATCACTTAACTGGTTCTCACTACATTGAAGACTCATTGGTGACCTTCATCTTATGTCTGCTCTATTGTCAGCTTGTTGTCACTTTAACACATTCCCCATTTCCTTTCTCAATTTTATTTTAAGCAAGGACAGAAAAAAAAATGGTTTCTTGACATTGATTGGAGTATACATGCACTGTTAGTCTAGATGGATATCTTTAAATGGTACCTCAAGGTTCCATATGAAGGTTTAAATGGATTTACTGTGTTATTTCCCTAAAAATTCACCTGTTTCATTCTCCACAAATAATTTTCTTTTCACTTTTTCAACTGTCAAACAAGTTCTTTTCCTTGGTAAACTAGTATTCTCCTTGTCAGATACATCAACATTTAATTTTATCAGTTTTCTCTTGCTGCCTGTTGATACAAAAGAAGTTAATGTTAACAATATTTCAGTTTGAAAACATAAAACTTAAACATTACAATATAACAGTTTAATTTGGATTGAAAAACTTCACCAAATTCCTCTTGAAGAAAGTAAATCATTTTTTTTTATTTACTTTTTTGTAGAGGTTGCTACCTTTGTTGCAAAAGCAAGTTATAGCAATTCTACATATTTTCATTGGCATCGGCAAAAGTATGGCAATACCTTGGTTCTTTTGAACTGTTACAATTTTTTTTATTCATGAAATTTGTAGAGGCTTTATTTTTTATGGTCAACACTATGGTAACATATGATAAGTTACTTGTTGACATACGTACACATATGTTGCGGTATGACTATGTACATGATGTAAGAATGGGCTTATTGCCAAAAAAATTGTAAAAACATTAAATTTATTTATTCACAAATAACATACATGTAACAGCAATTACATTTTATTACCATAATGAACAATTTACAGTTACCTCGACAATTTCTAGTTTTTCTTGATTTCTCGTCCTGTACAAATATCTTATATTTTTCTTTAATCTGAATGTTATTTTTTTCTTGCAGCTGGGTATCTAAAATAAAAGTGATCTCATTTATATTTTCAGCTTATTTTCCTGCCCTAAAGGCAATGCCATATGCAATTAAAAAGAAATAAGATGTCAGTTACCTGTTTGAAGTATGAAGACTCAAATTTTCTTGATCAGGTATGTTCTTTTTCCTTTACCTCATTCTCATGGTTCTGTGACTTCTTAATAAACGGTTATTTTTTTATTGTCATTTGAAAATTCTATTATTACAAGATATCTGTTCCTTTACATTAATTTAAACAGCTGAAATGTATACTTACAATTTATAGCGTCCTTTTCTGTTTCAGTGCAATTTATCTCCCTTGGAAATTCATGGTCAATGCTGTGTCCATCACTCGATCCTGTGTCATCTTCTGAAAAATTAAGAAAGAAAATTTATTATCAAAGGTACATGTATATCGTAATATTGAAATATTAAAAGAGAGATATAAAATATCAAAAGTATACTTTTAACTCCAAAAAGCAACAGACAACCCAATGGGAAAACAAATCTTCACAATACACAACATAGAAAAAACACTATGGTAATCCGGACAAAATAAAAAGAATATCTGTTTAAACGAATTTGAAAAATTGAAAATGAAGCACTTTCATCTGCTCAGTGTCATATGGCTTTTTCAAAAGTAAACTTAATTAAACAAAAAATAAATACCATGTGCATTGCTCAACTTCATATCAGGGCATCTATCTTGTCTACTATTCTGTCTTTCTGTTATTATTTCTCCAGGTCCACTTTGAGCTTCATCCACTGTAACAAAGAATGAAGATTAAAATCTTGCAGGTGAATGTTTTTTATATGGCATTTGAAAATAAGAATTAAACAAACATATACTAATTCATTGATAATGAACTTCTTACTTAACTCCAAATTATATGCAAGAAAGAAAAATAAGTTAAAATTATACAAGACTATCAATGGGCAGATGCTCCTGTTAAATATGTTTCATTTAACTAGTTGTACATGTATCAACATTTTTCACATTGGAGCATTATGTTTTTCGTGCAAAGCATCTATCTGTATGTCGCGCTTCATATTAACTTTTTAGTCGAATGTAGTTTTTAATGAAGTTGAAATCCAATCATCTTAAAACTTAGTACACTTGTTTCATGACATATGATCTTTCTAATTTTAATGCCATTTTAAAGTTATGACCCCAAACTTCAGGTCCATGAACATAATGTGTGGGTGTACTATGGACACAGTCTTATTTTCTCTTATTCACATCAAACTTTGTTAAGAAAAAAGTCTTTTATTTTTTAGACCTAATTTAAATCAATGTATTATTGTATATATATTAATTCAAAACAGTAAGAAATGTATACATACAATTAATAGCGTCCTCTTCTGTTTCAGTGCAATTTATCTCCATTGGAAATTTATGTACAATGCTGTGTCCATCACTCGATCCTGTGTCATCTTCTGGAAAAGTAAAGAAAGCAAATTTATTATCAAAGGTACATGTATATTGTAATATTGAAAGATAAAAAAAACACCATAAGGACAAAACTCGCAAGTTATAATAAAACTGACAGCCCAATGAGGAAAATTGAAAAACAATGCGCCAAAAAACTACTCAAACACAACATAGAAACACGCTCTGGAAATCTGGACATTATTATTTTTTGGAATTGATATTGCAAATCATTATAATTAATAAAGGTAGATTTATGGTATACCCCAACTTTGATTGTCCAATCACAGTACCAACTCTGCAAATTTGGGGACCAATTTGCAATTTAATGGTAACTTGGCTAAATCATATAAAGAAAACTTGGTGATTAATTTTATATGTTATGCCAAATAATTAAATGCTTATCATTTATGTTTGTTTTAAGAATTATCTTTTCAAAGGAGTCTTTTAAGAGGAGATAACTCTTTCAGTAAAAAAAATTATACTGGACTAATAGGTTTTTTTTGTGTTTTTTTTTACTTGTAGCAAAAATATGCGACTACTACAAAAGTACAGTTAATTTGGGAAAAAAATAAATACCATGTGTATTGCTCAACTTTATATCAGGGCATCTTCTATTCTGTCTTTCTGTTATTATTTCTTCAGGTCCACTTTGAGCTTCATCCACTGAAACAAAGAATGAAGATTGAAGTCTTGCAGGTGAATATATTTAACATGGCATTTGAAAATAAGATTTAATGAAGAGGATTTTTTAATTACTTTCTTAAACTATCCTGTATTTTACCAAACTTGAACAGAAGCTTCTTACAATGAAAAAATAATATCAAGAGGAATTTTTTTCTTTCTTTCCCTCAATTATGTTGAATCTTGGGTTTACAGCAAAAGTAGGTGAGACACTGGCTTCTGCAGAACCTTTGCAAACTTATTTTTTTAGAAACAAACTTTAAAATTTTGCATATTCAACTTTTTATTTAAACTATATATTATTCTTTAAATCAAATGGTCAGGATTCTACTTCGTCAAAATTTTCCAAATCACTTCAGTTTATTTTCACAATCGTAGAAATGGAAGCCATTGTAGGTATGACGCGCTGCCAATTTTGGTCTTGAAAACAGATAAATTTATTATTGTGTTATTTTAATTCAAAGCAGTAAGAAATGTATACTTACAATTTATAGCGTCCTCTTCTGTTTCAGTGTAATTTATCTCCCTTGGAAATTCATGGTCAATGCTGTGTCCATCACTCGATCCTGTGTCATCTTCTGGAAAAGTAAAGAAAGCAATTTCATCATAACTGGTAAGTCAGTTTATGGGAGGCTATATCTCTTACACATATTTAAGCCCAGCTACATTCTTTATGTGCCTGTGAGCAGTGATAGTGAGCAGTCTGTAGTTCAGTTGTTGTTGGTTCATCATTGTTCATATGCATCATATTTATTTTTTCATAAGTTTTTTTTAAGCCTTTATATCTAACTATCTGGTATAATTTTCTTTATTTGACCTTTGGAAATCATACCACATCTCTTGTTATATAAAAACAAGAATGGGTCCATAGAAAAGAGGGAAGTAAGATACGAAAGGGACAGTCAAACTCTTAAATTTAAAACAATCTGACAACACCATGGCTAAAAATGAAAAAGACAAACAGAAAAACAACAGTACACATAACACCACATATAAAACTAGAGAATAAACAAGTAAGGAACGTATCCGATATCATTTTCGAAACGGTTATTCCATATCGGTCAACCAACTCTTGATGGCGTCCTTAAAATTTACGAAGGAATTAGACGGATGTCCCAAGTTTCTGAAAATAGGGTTAACACTCTAATTTGGAAGTAGAATTTGGAATTGGAATAAGAAAGATCATATCATACATTTTCCAGCTCTTAACTTTCAAGGAGAGTTTTTTTCTAATTCATTACATATTTTCAATCTGGAATACTTAATAGGAAAGAAAACAACTATTAATTTGTGTTGTTGTAAAAATTGGTAGTTTGACCATTCATAAATAAGAAGACTATATATAGACATTTGAATAAATTGCCACCTACCTGAATTTTTTTCAAGGTCCAGGTTTGTGTTCAGCACTGATGTTACTTTTCCATTGACATCATAGATTTTTATTTTCATGCAAGGTACTGTAAACTTGTTAGTTGTTACTTTGTCTATGATATTATTCCATTTTTCATCTAAATATGCATACTCTTTTTTCAGATTAGATGTGCTGAAATGATGTAAATTAGGTCCACAGTCTTGTGAATGATTTTCATGTGGGCCATCTAAAAATTCAACATGACCTTCTGATGTCTTCCACCATACATTGATACCAACTTCAAGAAAATCAGAAATTCTTTGACAGTGTGCTTGTATTAGACGGTGTCTGGAAGCAATTAACTGACCGGGAATGATGGAGTTTCCTCTGGGAGGAAGCAAACGAGCTTGCTGGCTGATGGCTGAATCCTGATGTTCAAAAGAATCAATTTGGTCTTCACTGTCCTGCTTTGCTAAAAATCTCAAGACACAGTTATCAACAACATATTTGGCTTGTCGGTTACTGGTTCTGACAGAGATAGATCTAAGATCTCCAAATGTCCTTTCCTGGTTTTCTGGAAGAAGGGACCTTAAGCAAAATAGTCGATACATTTCAGGAAAATGAACTGTGAAGCTGTGGAAGTGTGAGCCATAAAATTTTCCTTTTGTAAGTTTCTTAGGGTTGATGATGACATATTTGATCAAAATGGCAAAAAGAAAGCATTGGTTATATAATCTTAAAACCTGCTTTTGTGTCCTTTCATTTGAACGACTGTAACAAATGGTAATGATTTCTACAAGGCTGTTGCAGATTGTCAGGATGTCAGCATTAACAAGACCATCTTCGTAATTCATATTAGTGAAGTGAGCTAGCTTGATAGCGTATAAGCGTGCATTGCTGGCTTTCAATTCATTTTTGTCACCCACAGTAACTTCAAAGAACCTCAGGTATTCTTTTTGAATGTTGTCATCAAGGTGGTATGGCAATTCAGTTATCAAGTTTTGAACAACATTCACAATGTCGTGAAGTGGCTCACAGTTGGAAATTTCATATTGTTCTAAATTTTCGGTGGTACATGTATTGTCAAAATTGGGACAAAACAAGGCAGGTGGTCTCTGTATTCCATGTAGTGTCTCTGTAAGAAGTGTTTTCAGTTCAGGTTTTTTTAAGTTGTAAATATCAAGGTTTCTGTAATCTAGCTCATCAGTAAGGGTTTCCTTGGTTAAATTTACAAAGGGGTTGATGTTGTTCTGCATGTTGAAAGTTTTCCACAGAGTACCAGCTTTAAAAAGATCAAGACGTTGTTGTAAAGATTGAGTTTTCTGGATAAAAGCTGCTTCAAAATTTGTGTGGTTCACTGCAGCTAAGCCACAGATACATCGGTAATTGCCTCCCCTTTGCTGTCCACACTCAAATTGTCGGGCAGGATTGTCCCCAGTGAAAATCCTGACTATGTCATAGACCTTTAAACCATCGGGAGCAATTGATGGAGTGCTTAGATCTTTAAGGTCCTCCACCCTTGTCGTACTGTATGACATCTGGTCAGAATCGCTACTCTTTGACTGACCAAATATGTAGAGCTTTGGCTTTTCAACAATGCTTTGTACATCAATAGCTTTTTGATCAGGGTATTTTTCAGTGTATTCCTCATTTGTAAGATAGATATTTTCATCGAACAAACAGGAAACCATTATCAAAAAGTATGGCCTACTCAAGATGCCAGAATGGTCATGCCACAATTTCAAATGACGATGGATGGTGTTGGCAGACGCCCTGAAAAAACCCATTTCAGACTGTTCATTTGTCAGCTTCTGACATAACTGGTGAAGGGGAAATTTTCTGCCATAAACTGTCACAATCTTTTCTACCAATTCACCAGTGGTTGTTATGTTATTGGATTTAAAGACTTTAGGAGCAACTGCAACACCTATATCCAAGTCGCCAGTCTGTAATAGTTCCCTTACTTCTTTCTTAAGTTGTTTGGCTGGTCTTGGTGTTGGTGTTGAGAGACGTTTACATAATATGTGTTTAGCCCTACGAACTCGCCTGAAGTAATCCCTGCCGCTTATTCTTTTAGTTTCATTAAATTTTTTAACTTCAACTCCTTCAGATTTTGCAAATTGGTATAAAACCTGACCTCCATTGAGTGGAAATTTATGATAAGCGTTTTTGACCTGATATTTTCTTGATAATTCGGTCCAGTTTACGTTTGATTTTGCAGGAAGTGATTTGATTTCATTAATGAACTTATTCTTGTCGAATTCATAATTGTTTATGTTTCCTATACTTTTTCTCTGTTTTTTTATTTTTTTGGCCTCTTCTCTGAATCTTTTAGCTAGGTTTTGTTTTGCTTTGGACTTACTAATAAAAAATGTTCCCAATCTTTCTCTTTCATATTCACTATATGATTTTGTTGATGCTAGAAAGTTTCTAACTTTATTATCTGCATTTAGTAGGTTGGACATTTCTTCTTTTTGTTTTGATAGTACAGATTTTATTTCTTTTTCTTTTTCTCCTGAAGTCAACTTTGGTGTTAGTTTATAATTTTTGCAAATTACGTCTGTAAAATTACTTCCAGTTTTCTTTTCTATGTACGGGACAATTGTTTTCACAACTTTAATCATTTTGCCATCATTGTTAGTTTTTGAAGTGTTGCAAACTGTTGTTGTAAGTTGAGTGCATAATTGGTCGATATCATTTGTTGTTTGTGGTGCACTGGCAGCATGCAGAGACGTGTGGAAGGCATCGGATTTACAAATATTGCAATCTTTTTGCTGATGGCCTTTTCTTTCAATTTCACTGAGTTTACACCAGTTTTTCAGGTTATATTTTTCTATGAAGAGAGTTTTTTCGCCTGATTTGTTACAATTTTTCCAATATTTTGTCTTTGTAAGATAAATTTGCACCCGAGGGACTCTAGATTTGAACTCGGCTAATGGTATATACATTTTGGGGTATTTATTCATTATAACATGATAATTGTTATATCTTTGAAATACATTTATGTTTTGACTGTGGTTAGGCACGGTTGTATAAATTGAGTTTTCTCTGGAATTTTCAACTTGCTTATTGTTCCACCATTTCAGATTATCTGGGTCTTTGGTTGATCTAGCCAAGATCACCTTTGCATAGTTGCACATATTCATGTTTGCAGGTTATTTGTCAAAAGATTGTTGAAACATTGTGTCAAATTTTAAAATATGTTGTGTCCTCCATGATGATTTCAGCTATTTTTTTGTTTATAGATTATATTTATATATGTATTGAATCTTAAAAAAAGAATGTTGTGCATTTTCACAGAAATAAAAATAAAACTGATCAATGGCATTCTTCATGTATTTTATTTCGTTAAACAAGAATTTAGAGGCTAGGAAACATCAATTTGACAGCATATTTTGGAGGAGGAAAAAAACAATTTGAACCATTCAGGACTCTTATATTACAATTGTGAAACAAAAATGATGGTCAAAATTAAAAAATAAAATTATTAAAAAAAAACTTTAAAAAAGAGCAGGATAAAACTTTAAAAAAGAGCAGCATAAAAGAAGTGCAACATGAACTGACACAACTCTTAAACAGAACTTAACATGAACACTATACATTGTATAAGGGTCTATATTGATAGATTGGTAGTCTTTGTCTGTGTATTTATTTCAAAATCATGCAGTTTCATTCTTCTTGTGCAAATGATAAATAAAAATGTTTTGTTAAATTTTCCATACAAGACATTTGATAGTAAAACTTAGAAGTTGGCAAACATCATTTGAAACAAAAAGTACCAAAGACATGATAAAAATATGGTAGTGTTGGAATCTTGGTCACACTTTTTTGGAAAGAAAGCTTCAAAAGATATTGGATTTTCTTGGGTACACATCTTCTTTTATTATTGTGTATTGGCATGTTGACAACAGAAAATGGAATAGTAGAAGTAGGATTCTATTATGTAGAAGTATTTACTCAAATGAGTAACTGAGATTATGAAAACTCCTAGTGAGATGTCAGAAAATATTTGGTTTAATTATCAAGGAGTGTATTCATGATGTGTTGGAAGTGAAAATTAAAAAAAACTGTCAGAAGGGTATATGATTCCAATACTAAATGTCAAATATCTGCTATTGCAAAGTACAAGTGAATCACTAACTTACTGTACATTCAGAAATTATTGCGTGCATTTATTATTGCGATTTTGTTATTTTACACTTGAATGCGATTTTAATTTTTACGATTTTGAGAAAAGTCTTGCTTAATTCAGTTGAAATAATACAGAATGCAAGTTTTAATTATTGCCTTTACAACTCAGTCGCATTATTCGCAATAATAAAAACCTCGCAATAATTTCCGAATTTACAGTATATGGAGAGAATTTACAAGTGGACCATGCAGGGTGTTTTGGTTTACACAGCAACAGGTAGGACAAAAAGAACATATTTAAAAAGGTGGGTATATAGAATGAAAGAAAACAATGGACATTGCATGTGGATTTGGTGGAGAATTCTATAAAGACGTGTATAAATAATGAATATCTTGATTTGTTTGAATATTTTTTGAGCTAAAGAGCTTATAAATATCAGAAATCTTTCTAAATAATATTATATCATAAAAGTTTAAATAATTTTTAAATATTACATCATAAAAGTTCATGTGTGGCCACTAAGCAATCTGCCAACTTTGCACCAGCATATCAAAACATTAATATAGCTTAGGGAGGGAATCGAACCCTCGTACATGAACTTTTATGCTGTTTTTCTTAATAATTATAAAGACCTAAACCCCCCTTTTTCTCAAATCAAGATACCCGATTAACATGTCAATATTTTGAGTCTTCATGGATGCAGGATAGCAAGGTATCCAGAATGCCCGATACCATTTGTCATAAACATCAATCTGCAAGAAAATTAATGACAAATCAGCATTTATAAAAGAAAATCGTTGTTTTGAAAAACGTGGCGTATTTACTTCATCAGGGGAAATAATCCAAATAGTCTTGATCAATTGAATGTTTTATTTGTGTACAAACATGGATTTTTGTGTGATTCGTGTATAAAAACGCATTGGCGCACCCCGTTAATGTTCGATTACCTTTTAAAAATTTTGCACACCCCTTCTAATGATGATGATAATCAATAATATTGCTGTTTCTAATTTTAAAACTTTGCGATAAGCATTGCAAATATTCAAAGACTTCAATGTTTACTGCTTTTTTGGTACAACTTCAGTTTGTTTTTGTATATAATAAACGTACCCGTTCGAATTTAACGAAGAAACAGCAAGCATATGAAAGATGAGACTTTAATGAACAAAACCCAACTTTATTTTATGAGTTTCGTGTAGGTCTTCGGGGTGCGCCAGGCTGTTTAAGATGTGGGCCCAAGTATGTGTTTGCATATGCCCCGTTACCATAGTTACGCGATAAACACGCAAAAGTACAGCCGCAAATTAAAGTTCCAATGCTGTATCGCAAGACTGTTCTAATTTTTTCATTCCATTGCTATCCATTACTAGAAAAGGCAAAATTCAATTTCCGTCGTTTTTTTTACTCAAAATTTGACTAATTACCACACAACAGCATTAACCTACCTGCGGAGAAACTACTTACATCAAGGCATCTAGAATCTGCTTCAAATATTGGTTATCAAGTAACAACTTATGATACATGTATCTTCAAAACCACAAAAAATGTAAAGTACAAATCATACATATCAGGAAACTTTTCAAATATTTCCTGTAAAGTCAACCTCGGATGTTAAATGTCCGAGGAACACTACACAGTGCATCTTGTTCCTAAATGATTGACAACGTATTTGACTTTGTTTAAATCATTTACGTTTGGGTAGATATGAATGCCATTTATTTATCCTGAAGTATTTAACAAATTGAATGACAGTTTTGTTTGTAGGACAAATGAAATGTAGTTATAATATGACATCAACTGGACACTAATGTGAAAAACCTATAACGGATCTATCATGGTCTATACAACCTTCAAATAAAATTTAAAAATAATTTTATACATGTTTTTCTTTTTCATTAAGATATCTAAAAAAAAAAGTGGTATAAGAATCCAACATGCAGATAACCTGAAAAGCTTCGTCTGCACCTAATATAAAAATGACCGACTAATTGATGTCCAAAGTTGTGAGCACATCCCTCAAAAGTATTCACCGCCCCTTTTAGAAAATAGGTGTAAAGGGAAAAGGTTTGACAAATAGTTAAGTCACCATATGAACATCAAAATAGAAAATATATAATTTATATGCACGCCATTTAAAAGGCAGTAAACCGAAAAAAATAACAAAAACAAAAACAGGCGGTCAACTGCAAAAGAAAACAATAACTAAAAAACAAATAACACTTACATGCGCTCGAAGTTTTTTTTCTAGATTTATCTTCATCTATAACGCTTAATCGAAATATTGTATAGTCAATGGTGATGTACATGATGTATGTGAAGTTAGCAGCCGGTTTGTTATCCTCTATTTGATATGCAATATCCATAACACATATAAATACGTTTTTCTTTACAATATTCTATTCGTGCAATATTATACACTGACTATTTTAAAATTTCGCTTGGTGATACTGATTGGTGATTAAACAATAATTATTATAACGGAAATCAGGCTAAATAAAGGCAACAATAGTATGCCCCTGTTCAAAACTCGTAAATCTATGCACAAAAAAATAAAATTGGGGGAACCAACTAAAACTGAGGGAAACGCATTAAAAACAAGAGGAGAACAACGACACAACATTAAAATGTAATACACACAGAAACGGGCTAAGCATTAGACAAAGTCCTATGAGAATAACAAATATAACATCAAAACCAAATACATAAATTTGGGATAGAAACATACCGTGATACGTCTTAAAGTAATGTGAATTCACACTCAAATATAAGAGAAAATAAACGACACAACGGAAACAAACCGTTGAAATGTTCCACACACAGAAACGAACTATGATATAACAATGGCCATTTTCCTGACTGGGTACAGGATATTTTTAAAGATAAAAATGGTGGGTTGAACATGGTTTTATAATCCTGGTACCTTTGATAACTATTTTGTGGCATGCCAAACCTCGCACTTTAATGGTAATGTTAAATATAACATTGAAATGACAATTTTATCAAATAAATACAAAAGGTATACATAATGAAACTGAGGTATTAACTAATTTCAAAAAACAAAACCTGAATACATAATGCAAATAGACCAACACAGAAAAATACACACCAGACTAGTCCAGACCTCAACGCCAAAAATTATAAAAATGACGTCCCATCAGTGGTGAAAAAACGCAAAAAATACGTGACATTTGAATTTCTGAAATATCTGAAACAGCACAAAAATGACGTCACATTTGAAAAACTATATCTCAAAAGTAAGATAGAATTAGAATTGATTTAAGATTAAAATAGAACTAAATACTGATATTACATTTAAACACAATGCATATTGCAATACATATTAATAACCATTTACTATAATATATAGATATGTCCAGTTTGTTATGAATTCAAACGTAAATTATCGTACAGATTACGTTCAACAAATCAAATCAATAAATGAAGGCGGTGACACACATCTATATAAATAAATTGTCCTTATGCAAATTAAAAAGCTCTGACCGATCAGTTGAAATAACATTCAATTTTTTAATATTTTGTATATGTTTTGTCCTGGAAATGATGTGTATGCTTCACGTACAGTTAGTTCAGTTCTTATTTTATGTTTGTGATGTTTATGATTGTCATGTGGTTAATGGCCGCTCCTATAATCAATAAATCTATGTTCAAATGGATTGATTTGAAGAAAAAAAATCATCTGTCACCCATCACTTATAGTCAGAGATAACAATCATTTCACTCTTACACTTACCATTGTTCAATATTTTTTTTTATGATAAACTATTGTACAAGATATTCATAACTATTTGCAAAACCTGTTAACCAAATGAAGAAAAAAAACTGTGTAGCATTGTTTTAGAATTAACTCTTAACAGAACCGTAGTCTTCTTAATCAACCTATTTTACTCAATGCAAACGCAAATGACCCAAATGACGCCCTTCCAGATGGTCATCACCAGGAAGAATTATTCGATGAATCGTCTGACCCAAAAAAAAAATGCCAAAGTACCCTGAAATTCAATTTTATATTACGATGACGAAAATTTATATCAAATCATATATTTATTTAGTAAACTAGATTTGATGTCAAATCAGTACAGTACAATCATATGATTTTCTAATCTTAACTGAGTGTGAACTTCAACAATCGTCGTATTTATAAATCACCTACATGTTTAATCTATAACAATTTCTGATAAGTAAAAAGCACTTATAATTACGATTTCAATAGGCTGGTCCTCTCCCTTGTAACATACGGGTATTACAGATACCTTGGTAGCTGTCAAAGCCAAATAGATAAGGACAGTACACCAGCATTCAATGTCCCGAGCTGTTATTTTATTAAAGAGTTCATGAGAAGGTATTGACAATATTTTCGCAACTTCTTAATATGATAAAATAAACAAATACCTTGATTGTTCTTGAATAATAAGTTACACAGTGTAAATCACATACTTTGGTGCAGACGCCATTCTATCAAATTCCAATACACTTCATAACAACTATTTAATTACTAAACTTTCATAAACTGTTGTATGAACAAACAAAAATGGACTTCAAAATAGAGAACACATTGTCTTCATCGGTACTTCAACAACTTAATTGTTATATTTATGTCTTGTCATGTCTTGTAACATTTCCAAAAGCATGGATGTGTCATCCCTCAAAAAATAAATCGTGTGTACAGTTAGGCATAAGTGTCTCTTAAAATATTACATATATATAAAGTACTTTTACTATTGATCAATTACCACTAAATTAGCACTGTGAGTCTTCGATTACACACATTTCAGTGTTTACTCAACCAATGAAATACGCCCATCAACTTTGTCGAAAAGGTTCAAGTCGTTTTACTCATTGATCAATAACATGTGACAAATAAGTATACTACACTTTGCGTACAAGTATCGTGTTTACTAAAAAACTTTTTTACCTACCCAAATAAAGCTCCAAAGACTTGGTGACAAGAAGACAGTGTGTTGTGTACGATCATACGAAGTAAGAAGGAATGAAACAATTGTCGACACGTGATATTTATATAAGGGTATTATTACATTGTTTGGACTTTATCTACTTCGCCAGTCTTATGTTATCTTATGTATGTTTTTGTATTTGTTTCTAATGACCGATATACGACACGAACATTTTGCGTACACTATTTCAATCCTGGTATCTAGATTGATAATGAGTTTATTTTCAACTTCTGAGTTGATTGCACTGTAGGTAAATACTTTCTTCACGAGGTATCAAATGCCAATGGTCAGACCTTGTTTCGACATAAATAATCATGTATATATTCATAATTATAAGTATGTGTTTATAAAACAGTAATGCTTTTCTACACAAGAAAAGATTAGCTTATCTGGGTAAAACTTTGCGCAATGTTTCATTCTGAATTCTCTTCTATTTTGGCCTTTTTAAGGCCTTTTTAACCTTTTTTCATTGGAGCGTCTCAGATGTGTCAATTTAAAACGAGACCTACATCTTGCGTTTAATTCGAGCTATAGGTTTTTTTTTATATAAAGATATAATGTTTTGTTTAATCATTTTCAAAGCGATATTTGTTAAAAGCTACCACAATTTATATTTTTAATAATCAATATCACACAAAGGGTTATTAGACTAGACCCTGAACAAAATTTCAATAGCTACATGGTTTTTTTTTTCATATCTATTTAATAAAATGTACAAGGGTAAAAAAAACGGCGTTTTACGTTTCCGCAAATTGGCATTACTTTTCCGAAAGAATAAGATGACGTTTCCGGAAAAAAAGTTTACGTTCCCGCAAATAAATATCTTTAATTTTCCAGTAAAAAAGTAACTATTCCGGAAAAAAATAAATTATTGCTTTTCCGCAAATAATTGAGGAATACCTGTTGATCAAAAGCAAAGCTATAATATGAAATAAATATTAAGTAAGTCAAAGGTCATCATAACATGCAAGTAAAATTCATCATTTAAATCTATGAAAACGTATGTTTAAAATAAATATCTTGATATGAGTTCATAATTCAGTTCTGGCAGCTATGATTTAAATGTGCCATCTATGAAAATATCAGTCATTTTATTACATAGACATACCAAATTGGTGAAACATGAAAGTATAACGATTCCAGAATCTTTTTCTTTTAAAATTTTCCTTTTTTTCCAGCCCCCCTAAATAAGAAGTGGTTTTAACCACAAATCGAAGCATCTTATCACTTGGAATTGATCCCTCGTGTAAGGTGTAGATATAACATTGAAGGGTTACTCTCACGACAACCTTTTGCACATATTTCTTCATAACGACAGTTTTCTTTTCTAGAACATCGTAAATAAGTAAAACTATATGCTTGAAACACGTGTATAACTGAAACGACTTCAAAGTACCCACTCAAATCAATGATCTATACATGCTATATGAAAGTTAAATGATAAAATTGTAAATCAGAGACCTTTCTTGCTTTTGAAATTTTTTCGTCATAACAACAATTTTATGTCTGGACCACCATTAGAAGAAGGAGAGGAAACGTGAACATTTTGCTTCTAACACGTGCGTCGCAAAGTGGCTAATAAATCCCTTTTGTGACATGTGACAGAAGCCATTTTACCATATCATTTTGTCATATCATAAAATCAACACCTTTATTAATTAGTCCTTTGATATCGATAGCTATGAATGCAATCAGCTGATTATTGATTTTCTGTCAAAATCGTAACGAGTTCCAGGTGAGTTCCGAGTATTGTCAGATCGGTAAAGTCAGAGAAACCCGCGAAAAAATTAAAAAGATGGCTGAAAATAAATCGTTATATATATTTCTTTCGCCAAATTCTTTCGCCAATGACGAATTTTATTCGCCACAATTATTATTTTTTTCGAAAATTGCGAAAATGGCGCCAGCGGAAACCCTGCCCCAAATATACACAGAAAAAAAGTCCAATATATCTTATTTGATGAAAATATACACAGAAAAAAAGTCCAATATATCTAATTTGATGAAAATTTAAAATCATGATTTTTAAATTCTTATGGAGATTTGCATTGATGTGGGAGATAACTCTGCATAAAAAGGTAGAAATATCAATAAAAATGATTCAAAATTATAACTTATACATGTAATTTGTAATTTCACCTATTTACTGTAACATATATAATCTATGTTGGGTTCCAGATCTAAATATATGGTAAATATGATGTCACAAACGCCCAATTAAAACAAAAATCTATGGCAGTTTTGTTTTCTCCTAATCTATGGCAGATTTGTATATTACGTTATTTCGGTCAAGTGTAAATAAAGTCAGGTAACGTCGAAGCTACGGCCGATAACGATGGCGATTATTTTATACAGAAGGAAAAGAAAAAAGATCGAAAAGTAAGTTTTTAAGGATCCTACTCCATAAATAAATTATATTACATAATTTATGAGATTTTACTGTGCATTTTGGTTTCTTTTGCTGTTTTCATGTTATCTGTTTGTATCCCTATGGTCTCTTTTAATTTTCTTTAAGTTGTATCATAGTGAAAAATATTGTATCTGCTATTTAACAGTGACTGCCTCTTCTGATGCGGCAAATATTTTCTTCAGATTTGAAAAAAATAAATATGTCATAGACTTCGATATTTTTGTTAGATAGTCACATGTTTGAAGTGAGTCGTTGTTCATTACAGGATATTCCTTGTCATCAGTAAAAAAATATATATCATACAATGCTCAAATAGCAATTAGTAAAAAATTCTCAAACTGTTGTTGTGTTGATAAAGGACTTGGTTAAATTAAGGCAGTACACCACTAATTCATGGTCCCAATTATTACTTCCTATATATATTAGGAAAGCTATGTGCTTACATAGTGTCATATGTTTATCAAAGATTCATCATTACATAGATATACATTAGTCCAAACGTAATACAAAAATGAGTAAATTGTCCACCCTTTTTTCTTAAAATTGGAAAATGTTTTTTTTATACACCATAATTCTGTGGTTAAAAGAGCGGCGAAATATACAAAAGGGACAGTCAAACTCATAAATCGAAAATAAACTGACAACGCCGTGGCTAAAAAAAAAAAAACAGACAGACACACATTAGTACTTATGACACAACATTAAAAACTAAATAATGAACACGAACCCCAGTATTATAAAGAGCAATAACTGGCTCAACTGGTTCAAAATTGCATGTACAGAGATATTTTAGAATTCTTATATGAATGTTTACCATTTGCCTAGATTGTAAAAGGCTACAAAAAGAAAAACAATTAAACTTGAAAAATCTTTAGATGATTTTGACTAAGAGTTATTCTGTACCATGAACAAGTCATAGATTACATGTTTTATTGATTTCAATCACAAAAAAATGCAAAAATAAGAACTTGGAGTCAAGAATTAAGGTTAACTGCATGCATGTTGCATGACCATAAAAAGCTAAAATACTTGAGTATGCAATTTAAGAGTTGAAATTTCCTATAAACAAGGATGGTTCACCAAGAAAGATGATTAAACATGA
The DNA here is from genome assembly GCF_036588685.1 of Mytilus trossulus. Taxonomy (NCBI): domain Eukaryota; kingdom Metazoa; phylum Mollusca; class Bivalvia; order Mytilida; family Mytilidae; genus Mytilus; species Mytilus trossulus. The sequence continues at coordinate 2,938,969 of NW_026963296.1, forward strand.
TTACTAACATCAAATTTGACTAATTGTCTTTGGAATATCACTTCTGCAGACCAAAACCATTAACAAACCAATAAATCTCATGAATCCATTAAAATCGCCAATTAATTTTTGTCAGAAAATAATTAATAGTGTAGTAAATTATGCCATTAAAATAAAGATTGATGGCAAGCATCCTTGAAATTTCCATTACTTTTACATAATTTTACTAAAAAGGTTCCCTCTTCAACAGATAAATGAGCATTAAGATAATGATGGGCATTTTTTTCTGTAGAGAAATAAGTAACGCTCATGAAAGTGATAAATAATATAAAACTAATGGCCATTAAATTAAATCAAATCAATGTTATGAACTCTGTTATTGTAATGGCCATTTATAAGTACAAGACCTATATAAGGACCCATTACATGCCCATTTCATGTCTTTTCCATACTCATATAGCTAGCTATAGGTGACAGGTTCTTTATTACTATATAAGATGTTGTGTTTGTTGTTCTTTCCACAGTACCAAAGTTTAAAACCAGGGTCAAACACTGGATCTGCAAATGTTTCTATGCATGCATGAGAGTTATAATTGAAGTTGAGCGTTTATATGATGAAGTAAGTTACTTATTTGTCAAAAAAAAAAAATATTCCAAAAGAAACCCTTCACTTCTGGATTTCCTTTCAAAACACACAAAAGACGAATCGGTTTTCAACAATGCTGATCTCGGACGATTATAGATATATATAAGAATATTTATTCCTGTACCATGCTGAATTTCATAATGGAAATAATATTTTTTGAATGCTGCTGTTCATCTGATAACATTCTCCTTCACAATTTGTATGTATAGCTCCAGTTTCAGATTTAGATAAAACAACTTATTTCCAACCTAACAAAACAAATAAGAAAGATCTTGTATGGCTACTCTAAATAATATATACAAATGTATGAAATCACATATGACATGATTGTTTTATATATTATCATATGTGACTATAAAGTCTTCTTCTATCTAAACTTAAATCAAAAACCAAGAGAACAACACTATATATTCATATTGCTTAGAGTGCAAGATTCCAATAAAAAAATATACCCATAAACCGATCACAAACCGCCGTATCAATATGATTAGCTCAAATACGACAATCTTTTTAGAAAAGCTATTACTTGTAAGGTTGACCGCACATTAACTGGCCATCCACTGATTGATACTTCGACACAAAGTTTGTGTAGATAAGATTGAAACAACAGCAGAGGTCCAGTTTTGATCAAACAGAACATATTTAAACTCGGTACATTTTGACAGACCCGAAATTCCGGATAATAACTATCGAACGTTCCGGAAATTCTGGTCCACCGTTTTTAATATTTAATATTCGCCCGATGTGACGTTTCTTGGAAATTATGGGATACAATTTTGAAAGCAGAATACAGAAGCAAAATAAATATGTGCCAACCTCAAATGGAATCGTATCTTATTTTATCATTTTTTTTTTTATATTTCTGGAAATATTTTGCACCAATAAACACAGAAAAGGTAGGACTTTGTAATAATGTAAAAATTTTAGCCGGCAATGAAGATTGCATGCAAATGTTGAGTCTCAAAGTTCCCCCTTCAAAGTTGCTATCAAAGTCCAGACGTTATAACGTCGTAGGAAGGTGTCCCAAAAAATAGATTTGCAAGACTTCATTATTATTTGGACTAGTATACACCTTGCAAGGTTTCCATGCATGTCAGACAGTTTTCATTTGACCTCGACGAGATTAATGGATTTTTGAACAGGGTTTAGTTTTCGTGGTAATGTCCATATCACTGGCAGGACTTTTGTCATCTGACTTTGAAGGATTTTCTTATCCCAGGCATAGATTACCTTAGCCGTATTTGGCACAACTTTTTGGAATTTTGGATCCTCAATGCTCTTCAACTTTGTACTTGTTTGGGTTTATACATATTTTTGATTTGAGCTTCACTGATGAGTCTTATGTAGACAAAACGCGCGTCTGGCGTACTAAATTATAATCCTGGTACCTTTGATAACTATTTGATCCTATTTTCATGATACAGTGATTAAAATTGTGTTTTTGTGTTTTGGTCTATTTCTAAAGGGGGAGTCGGGCAGCACTTAAAATTGGACACCACCATGCATAAATTTGTATATTTCCATTAATTGCTCAGGTTACCTTTCTAAAATAACCTCCACCGATCAAATTTAATTGGAAGAGCATTCCATTCCCTACAGTCCCTATAATTAATTCAGCAGTGCCTTCCGACCCCTACCCCTTTACAATTAATACTGGAATCCTAACATATGATACATGAATTAGGATTACTTAATGAAATGATTGTAAGGTGTATACGTTTTACTCTGGCATTATTCATGATCATCTGCTTTAATATGCATATGTCAATCGTATAAATCATCAGGCCATTAAAGTAACAAGCCAGACATTAATGTGCTTAGTTTGTGGCTTGTAAAGAGTTAAATGGCCATTAAAATACAAATACACCATTAAAGTACAAACCAGCCAATGAAGAAGAAATGATTCATCGATTGAGATAATAATGGCCGTTACATTCTTTTACAGTTGTATCATTACTTTTTCATGCCAAATTTAATGGTTATTTTTAAATGCCCACTATTATGACTATCTTGTCGTTTTAATTGCCATTAAAATGCAAGAATGGCCATTAAAAATCCAATAGAAATAATGGTGCTATTAATAACGGTAACATTTAATGCACATACAAATTTTGAAAACAGAATTCGTCCCCCTAACTGTTATAAAATAGAAATTAATAACTATTTTCTGGTAAATGCATGCATGCCCATTCATATATTTATGAAACAAAGAAGTGCTTATAATTAATGGCCATCATTCCAAGATTCATAGCTTTATTTTATGGTTAATATTCTTTTTTTAATGGCAAACGATCAATTTAATGGCAATTTACCACATTAAATGTAACCGTAATTAAAAGACCTAATGTAATGGGTATATGTTATGGTTCATTAATGGGTATTCTCACAGTGTAGGTACAACTTCTTAAAATTGGATTTCTGATAATTCTCTGTAATAGTAAGTACACCACTAATTCATAGTCACATTGCTTTCTAAGTTAAATTCCTCTGTTTCAAACAGGCACACCTCTTTTGTGTTAAGTTGCAATCCTTGCATTTCAAAGCAACGCTTAATGGTGTTTTGTACTGAAAAAAATCAACATACCTTTAATGGCATATAAAAACAAACTGCTTCACGGAACTTTGGATGTTCCGAAACAGGTACATCAGATCTGACAAATAGACAAAAGTAACCCTCTTTTTAAATTTTGGTGCAGTTTTTGAATATTCATAATTTAAAGTCCAAAAGTGTTCTACAATGATCATCAGTCCTTCAGCTTGCATTTGATACCAAAAATACCTAAATATTCTATATATTTTGAAAGTTAGATTCATGCGTAGGAACTATTTTGTTTTAAATATAAACTTCTTTCTGGTATGTGCTTTTTGGCCGGGCCTCAATTAGTGGTGTTACATGTACACCTGAAGTGTCAAACATGTACCATGCGCAGAGAAAGGAACACTTATGCTTCCGGGCCACATGTATTTGACCCTTAAGTCTGTGTTTATATCACAAATGATTATGGATATGCTGTCTAGTAGTTCTCTAATCCGTTTATCTCATACTGATTTTTACTTAAAAAGCTCTTTCGCTACCTTTGGACATTTCGACAGATATGGACTGACGGGTCCGACCTTTGTAGAAAATCTGTCATACATTTGAAAACTATAAATCCGCCATTGATTAGGAAACTAAAAAGTTGCCATAGATTAGGAAACTAAAAAGTTGCCATAGATTAGGAAACTAAAAAGTCGCCATAGATTAGGATTCTAAAAAATATGCCATAGATTGGGGATGGCATGGTGTCATATTTACCAAAGATTAAGAATCTGTCATAGATCTAGAACCCACAATAGATTTAATACTTTCATCATAAATGAGTGAAAGCTCCCCCAAATTTGTATGTATTGGCCTGAAAAGTTGAAATTTTTATGAAATGAGAGGTACACATGGACCAAAAGAGACCTGATAATGAACACAAAGAGGTCCATTAGTGGCATTTATCATCCTTAACTCATCTTTTGTATCATATTTAAGGATGTCTGCTTGTCATGTTTCTGTCAGATTTTTGGAATCCTCTGGTTTTATCCATTTGAATGCCTAAAAAAATCCCCATGAACCCCCATTTTTCTTTTTATAAATCTTTTACATGTATAATTATAAGTCATTTGTTAAAGTCTTATAAAAAAAATTTATTTTAGAATAGTATTTGAGAACTTTAACTGGTCAATGAAAAAGCTATGAAAAATCAAGAGAGAACATTTTCCCGCCAAAATTCCAATGGCTAATATCTCGAAAACAAGCACATGGACCCCTATATTTTCTTTGCTATTTTGATCCCTCAAGTTTTATGAAAAGTTATTTATTATGAAACTGAGCAGCGAACATCCTTAACTGTTTGTAGGCAGCTGAGATAAATATCTGATCATTTATTGGTTCACACTATATTCTATCATGATGCAGATTGGTTTGGATTTTTTAGAAAAATTTGCTCGAATCGCTTTAGATATTGTCTTACATTATACTATATTTTTCTCAAACTATTGAACTGATTATGACATAACTTGACAGTAATGCTTGGAATAACCAGTATTACAAAGGAAGGCAATCACATTCAGTTTATTCAACAAAAAAGTCAACTTTACATGTAGGTGTCAAATTACCAAATCATAGAACGTCACATCCGGTTGCATACGAAAAAGAAGTGGAATTCGACAGTTGTATGGAATTCTTCCTATATTTCATTGCAGTAACAAAATTCTGGGTCATGAACATATATCTTGTTTGTTTGTAATCACTTTTATTTGGTGTTTTCAAAGAATATTTTGGAAACTTCAGGTTTTACGGTAACTAAAGCTTGTACACCGGTAACAAAAAAGAGGTGAACATTTGATTTGTTAACTTTCAGTGATGTTTATTGTCTAACATGCAATGCAATTGTCTGTAAAATTTTGTCGATAGTACTTGACAGGATAAAACTTTACTCATGCCAAGTATTTTTGTATTTAAAAAATTCTGCACAATGTTTTAATAAGTGCATACATAATATACTGAGTGCCAATTAAAACGCAACACTTCAGAAATTTCAAATATTTTTAATTATATATATTTGTTTAAATGATTACCTGTATCGGTTAGAAAATGAATCGTTAGCCTTCTTTCGGCAACTTTAAAGATTATAGAAAAAAAGTTACGTGCTTGGTTACAAAAAAGGGGGCTGAGTCGAGTGCACCGCTATTAAACGCACGACTGATTTTCTCATTGTGTGTTTTGGTAAGCCTCGCTTAAGAAGTGAACTTTCCCATCCTTTTTTGTTAGCCACTGCAATAAACTAAGCCTTAGATGCCAAGACTTTAATAGACAACCAGAGACATGAAGTTTGGGGCATGATGCAAGGAGGCATTCTAAGTCGTGAAATTGCATGCAGAATGCATTGTTCAGCCTCAACAATTACCAGACTTATCCAAAGATTCAACCAAACTGGGTCTTTGGAAGATAGACCACGTCCCGGTAGACAGAGAGCAACTACTGCCCAACGGGAACGATACATTCGTCTACAGCATCTACGAGATCGATTGAGGAATATCAAAAATAAATATAAAACTCCTCTCATCACTATCAATGGCAATTTAAACGCTCAACGCGACATTGATGAAGTTTAACGGCCGACCGTTATACCGTTTATGGCTGGACATCAAGATGTTAATCTTTTTCAGCAAGATAACGCTCGTGCACACTCCGCACAACTCACAACTGCGTGTATCAACAACAACAATGTTCAGACATTACCATAGACAGACTTTTCGCCGGATTTGAGTCCAATTGAACACTTATGGGATCAAATTGGAAAGCCGTAAGACGACGACAGCCACAACCAGTTACGCTGCGCCAACTCGAAATTGCATTGCGAGACGAATTCCACAAAACCGTATCCGACGTCTGGTCAGGTCAATGCCACGTCGTTGTAGAGCTTGCGTTGCAGCACGCGGTGAACACATTTGTTATTGAGACTGTGAGTTAGTGAATTGTAGCGTTTTGTTGCATAAATGTTAGCATTGGTAATTGAGCATTTTTGTTTGACTTTTATCTTTAAAAAAACCAGTCAACTTTCCAACTTTAACAATTACTGTACACAAAATATTATTTTTTTTAAATATGTTATTTCTAAAACACATCATCTTAAAGTGCATTATCTGCTAATTTCATTTGATTTTATTTTTTTTAAACATATCTTCAGATTTTCGAAGATTACCAATTTGAAGTTTTTTCCATAAAAATGCACCAATATCTTCTCTACAAAACTTATATAGCCGTTGCCCTAACAATCTCTATAAATTGGTCTGAAATTAACCTCGAGTGCCATACTCTCTGATTTAATTTTGTCATTTTCTGTTTTTTTTGTATCCTTAACTTCAGATTTCCGAACATAAAACTTCTTAATTGTTGCCCGTCACAATCTCTTTAAATGGTCCAAAATTAACTTAAATTGTCCTTATCCATTTAATCTCATTTGTCCATTTCAGTTTCTCAACCTTAACTTCAGATTTTCGAACATAAACTTCTCTTAAAACGAAGTGCCGAATGACTCCTCCACAATACCTATATATTCTTTTTCCGTCAAAAACTCTTTAAAATGATCCAAAATTTAATAATATTGCCTCCCCTTTTATGTTCAAATGTCATTTTGTCAACTTCAGATTTTTGGACAAACACCACAATAACAAAAGGAATATTCTTACTCTTAACAGACCTTAGCTGACTCGATCAACGGGCTTTTCTCCTATTCTACTCAATGCACACGCAGATAAACCGAATGACGCCCTTGGAGAGGTACAAGTACGTTAGAGAGACTAATTGGGTGTGTATGTGGATAAACCGGAAGACATAATTTTTTTTTACAAAAATACAAGAAATATCACATTGTATCATATGATTAAGAAAATTTATGTCGTATCATATATTTATTGAGAACAAGCAGACTGAATGACATATCAGTATCATATGATTTATAAATCTTAACTGAGCTTAAAGTTCAACAATTTATTCAACTGATAAACGACCTACATGTATACTCGATATGAAGTTAAAAGCACTTATAACAGCTTGAGTTACGCAGATAATTTGACTTTGTCATGTTCAAACATAAATGAGAATTCAATGGACTCTAGTCCCCCTCCCTAAGTATTCAACCTAATTTGTAGTCGTTTTTTTTCAAATTTTCTCAAAATGATACAATGACGAAACAACTGGAATGTACTTGATCAATAAGTAACATAGTTTTAATCACTTAATTGTGTGCAAATGTCTTTTGCCACTCTATTAAATTCCAAAACACATCATGGTAATCTGTTCATGACGGGAACCTCTCATAATGTTTTTCAACTTTCATTTATAATTTCACCTACTGTAAGAACACACTAAAATGCACATCAAAATGAAGGAAAACATATTTTTGTCGGTAAAATTAAATGTATTTAAAAGTTTTTATTTTTTAATCTATGTCCTATCATGACTTATAACATTTGCAATACAACGATAAAGTCTATTTTTATTCACGGCAGTTTACTATCTGCGTTACCTATCTAACCTGCTTAAGTGATTACCGGTACTAGTGTGTCTGTGTGCGTGCGTGTTGGTTCGTGTATTATGTATAGTTTTTACTTCTTTTTTATAGTGCAAAAACTTTTTAACTTACGTGTTAAGGGATGAAACAAGTCGCATTGACAAAACAAACTTTTTGTTGGTAATAATCATACGAAGTTGGGAGGCTGTAAAGATTTTCGACACGTGATATCTAACAACGGGTATGATTATATTATTTGGACTTTATCTACTACGTTAGTTTTAAGCTATCTCCCCAGTTAGATATATATATGTCTATTTATATATTTGATGTTAATGACCAGTATATGAAACGCGCGTCTATTGTACACTATTTCAATCCTGGCATATATAACGATTTATTTTGCAACCAGTGAGACAGTTCCACTGCAGGTGAAGATTTCTTCACGAGAAAACACCATCCCAATGTTAGATCTTCTGATGTGACATGTATTATCATTGATATAGTCATACTTATTGATTAACTAAAGCTTTTTTTACACGAGGAAAAGATTACCTTATCTGTATTTTGCAAAACTTTAAGGAATGTTTAGTTCTTAAATATCTTCTACTTTGTTTTGCCTTTTTATCTTTTCTTATTTGCTCGTCTCTGATGTGTCGTATAATTTGCGTTATTTTTAAGCTATTGTTTTAGATATTATAGGGAGAATTTTTTGTTTGATTCCAAAGCGACATTTGTTAAAAGTTATGACGACACGTATTATCTTTTTCTTAATAATCCGTATTCAGCGAAAGGTTACTAGAATAGAAAATCATGAAATCTAAAAAAAAAATACAGGACATATTTTTATATCTATTTTATGAAATGTACAGGAATGAAATATAAAACATTACAAAAGTCGTTAAGAAATTATTTAAAGTATTTGATGTGTCCTAATGACTTTTCTGTCAAACAATTATCAATGTTAATATAAATATAGCATCAACTTCAATTTGCCTCATCAATTAACTTATCAAAGATATAAGTGTTTTTCCCCAAACAAATAATTACATTCTTCACCTATGGCTCTGGAGATCGATTGGTTATTTCACTTGAATAGCGTATTTAAATCATTTTTTTAACTTAAGAAAAGATAGCTTTTCAAGATGTTATTGCATCTTTTAAAGTATAATGATCATGGTGATATATATATACAAAAATTCTGATACATTTTCTTGATTTTTGATGTTATCTTGCTCTACATCAACGTATTTGATTTGGTCTTTCGATTGGAATGATTATAACGCCATTATTTACGCGAATGTAGAAATCACGAATATCTGTCAAATCGAGATAAACGCCTAGTATCGTTCGCGGATTTTCATTTCTTATCACTTATTTCAGCTGAATCAGATTTTGTCTAGTCCGTGTCAGTCCTTTGCATTTCTTTTTTCTTGATAATGGAGAACCAATTTTTTGACCTGGTGTAAAAACTATTATCTATTATTTTTTTTTAAGAATAAACTTATAGTCTTAAAAAACTGCTTCACAATAGAAAAATACGGGAATAAAATAAATAATATTTTTTTTTTAAAAGACCATTGGCAACAGTAGACCACTGGCTTAAAGTTATGTCCTGACATGTATATTTGCCGATCCTTTTTAATTTAGTTAGCTGTGAAAAACTAACTGAAATTATGAAAGTGTACAGCTTTGCTATTTCAAACCAATGCTAACAATTTTACAGATTTAGTGATGACAACAGCATGGTTACTGATAAGGAATTTAAGATAAAATGTTCGTCATTCTTTGGTATATGATAAGTCCTTTTTGTTAAAGTAGAGAATATGAATGACAGGTTTATCCATATTTCAACTGTGAATAGATCCTTCTCAATTGACTTGTGTTATCAAAGTAATAATCTAGTAAGTATTAACCTTGTTGACAAAGTGAAGTGATCGTATAATCTCCCTTGTTTCACCGATCACTCAATTGACTTGTGTTATCAAAGGAATAGTCCAGTAAGTATTAACATTGTTGACAAAGTGAAGTGATCGTATTATCTCCCTTGTTTACACCGTTTACTCAATTGACTAGCGGTATCAAAGGAATAATCAAGTAAATATTAACCTTGTTGACAAAGTAAAGTGATCTTATTATCTCCCTTGTTTACATAACAGCTTTATAAAAGTAGAACAATGCGATACAATGTTCAAATCTCGTTAATTAGTCTATTTTAAGGTACTTTTTTTATATTGCTCTTCAACTGTGTTTGTTTCTAATGATCTTTATGGCTTTCTTAAACAATTCTTTGAGCGTTCCTGATAAAGACAAATTCAGTAAGCGCTTTAAACGCATTGCATTAATACCGTTTAGTTTTAATATTTATAAATAAATAAATAAAGTTTAGAAAATTACCCCAAAAAGTTGGTATTAAATTTTACGCATCGGAAAATATGTAACTAAGTAATTTTATTAACTTTTCGTCAATTGTGTTGAAAAAAAAATAAACGTCAGTTTTATCCGTTTGGATTTGTCAATTAACTTTGAAGAACATTAACCAATATGTAAAGCTACTCTTGCACAATAGAAACATACAGAAAACCGAAACAAATAAGAAATAATTGAAACAGTAAACACTTAATTACTTAAAACTATTGTTTACACCATTATATTCGGTTTCACTACAGATACATACGGGAAAAACGAAACAAATAATGATTAATATTTGGAAGAGTTCAATAAAACAGTTAACACTTACTTAAAATTATTGTTAATCTCATTTTTTTTTCAGAAATCATTTTGAAAGTATATTTGCAGAGTAAAAATAAATATCGGAAATAATAACTATACATAATTAAAAACCAATTGTTCAGAGAACAATTGAAGGTCTTTCCACTAGTAAAGATCTATTTTCATATTGATATAGGAAAAATCAGTTAATAATGTTAGTTCCTATGGCTTTATGATGTATTTATATGAATTTAAAGCGAAGGTCAAAATCTAGAACGTCCTATTAACCTATGACCTTGACCTCAATTTTAAGGTCACAAACCAGGGAACTCAAATCAAAAGACTATAGGTCTTATTTATAGTTGGTTAATGAGTTATATCACCATACTCGTATTTTTTAATACAAGAGGGGAGAAAACTCTCTTTTACGTTCAACGTACCCTTGCAATCAAAATTAACGTGTAACGAAATGTCGCAACAAACAATTTAGGTAAAATAATTTGTCGTTATCTTATACAGTTTCTGGAAATAAGAGATAATAAGCCAAATTCAAAAATTAGAATATGACCTTGACCTTTGACCTTGACCTATTTTTTTTATTTTTACCAAGGACTTCAAATCAAAAGATCCTAGGTCTCTAGCATTTATGGTTTACAAGATAGAAATGCATATCACTAATATCAAATGCATAAGGGGAAATAACTCTCATATGGAGCGTTCATATCGCTTTGGTAAAAAAAAAAAAATCATGCGAAGGATATAACGAGCAATTCTGTAAAATAAATTTGTCAGAATATTTTACGGTTGCGAAGGAGTTGCGCTAACAAGGAAAACAGTGTTTGGGGAGATAACTCCTACAAAAAAAAGTATTCGTTTACGCAGGGTAAATTTCAAAAGCGCATAAACTGTTCGATATCATATACCAAATATCTAAGCGACATATTGCGAAACAAATGTTTATCGCAAGAACAAAATTAGGCGGAAGAAAAAAAAAATAATCAGAAGAAAAACAATAGGTCTTTCCACAGAAAAGTGGAAAGACCTAATAACAACAGCATACTTACGGATAAGGGTGTGAAGATAAAATGTCCTGCATTCTTGCGTATGTGATTAGACAGTTTTATCAATTATCATCATTTCAGCTGTAAAAATCTTCTCTATCAAAAGAGCAGTTTAATCGGAGGGATCATAAAATTGAGATGATCAAGTGATGCATTGTCAAATCTGTGTTGATTGCTACTTTTCACTATCTTGGTAAATGGTACATCAATAACTTACATTGCCCTTACTATTGCTTTTTGTGTGCATTTTATACTTTAAATTACACTTGAGTTTTTCTTAAACGAAGTATCAGTGGCACCTCCACAACTGCTATATAACTAGTTATTGTATTATGGATTCTCTTTATATGGATCCAAAACCAAATAGCACTGCGTTCCCTCCTTAATTTTACCTATAAATTTCGTTTTGTTCAGTTGTCAATCCTAACTACATGTAGCGGTTTTCGGACATACACTATAACAACAAAATGTGTAGCGTGTTTATTAAAAGACCGTAGCCTACCTGATCAATGGACTTTTCTTCTATTATATTTAATGCACACGCATATAAACCGAATTACGCCCCTGAAGAGGTGAATGTTTAGTAGGATGACTAATTTGGTGCGTATATGGATAGATTGACAGAAACCTAAATGAATAAGACAATACCAGGAACATCATATTTTAACAAATAGATATAGGAAGATGTAGTGTGAGTGCCAATGAGACAACTCTTCATCCAAATAACAATTTAAAAATTAAACCATTATAGGTTAAGGTACGGCCTTCAGCACGGAGCCTTGGCTCACACCGAACAACAAGCTATAAAGGGCCCCAAAATTACTAGTGTAAAACCATTCAAACGGGAAAACCAACGGTCTAATCTATATAAACAAAATATCTAAAGGAAATACAGATGTCACTGTCATACCATTATAATAAGATCATCGGATGTTTAAGTATTGACTGCGTATAAAGTTTATGAATTGATTCAACTCATAAATGACCTTCATTTATATTAGATATACATTTATGATAAGCTAAACTTATAACAGCTTTAGTCATGCAAATAATTTCACGTTTGTCATGCTCTTGAAAAATGTTGCTTTGAAGAGCTCTTGACCTCCTACTTAAGTATTGAATATCACTATCAATCGTTATAAGAGTTCATGGGAAGGTGTTGACAATCTTGATTGAGTTAAATACACAAATACCTTGATTGCACTTGAATAAACAGTTACACGGTGTTAATCTTTTACTTTAGTACAAATGTCTATTTGCCGTGACAGTACGCTGGGTTTGATACAGCCTGTTTTCATTTATGGTAGTTACATTTCTGTGTTATACCTATTAAACCCGCTGAATCGATTTGTTGGTGTGTTTGTGTGTGTATTTCTAGTTTTTAAACTATAATTATTGTATCGATATTTTGATTACTACTCTTAAGAATGATTTGGTTAATTTGACGTGAGTGATCGGACGTCATCTTATGGGAGTTATTTCGCTTTAAAAATTTAAGTTGGGCGATATGTTGGATAAATTCACACGTTTAAATTCGTAGAGCTTTTAATAATTTTGATATGGAGTCCTTGGTCCATTTTGTCGGAAATTGAGGTCAAGGTCAAGGGTCAAAGTTATGTTCTAAATTTTTTGATATGCTTGTTATCTTTATTCAAAAGAAATTGTAACAGGTAATGAATGATATGATGTGTTTTCCAAATAACTGTTCACCAGAAGGCACACATAACTGTAACCCAGTAAATCGAAGTCTTTTGATCAACCCTTCTGTGAGAGTTTTCTCCCCTATTGTATTTGCAATCGGTATTTATCCACAATCATACAAATGATTGACCTGGAGTGTTAATCATAGATGTGTTGATAATTAATTGTAAGTAACGTGCTCAAAGAAGAGTCTTGGTCAGATGATTTGTGAGTCTGGCGCACAAAATGTCAATCTTCTGGTATCTTGGAGTTCATATACAACCAATCAGTCAAAGCCACTGCTGTCTGAACTTTTTTTTATCTCCCCGAGGGTATCCACAACCAAGTAATCAGAACTTCTGTCTTGTCATGAATCGTTGTCGATATTTTAATGATTATTACTTAACTGTTTACAAAATACTTAATATGGAAATGATAACCGTAGCTGTAATTTGGAAAAATTTTAAGAATTTCACTTCAATGGCATATAATGTTTGGTCTTTTTACTTTATATCTAATTTGTGCGTCTTTCTTTAACGAAACGCGCATCTGATGTACGTCTCGAGTTACTGTCTAAAATATAATAGGTAATATGTCGTGTTTGGGCTTATCTCTAAGGAAATATATGGACAAACCACGTATCTGTCGAATCAAACTCTACGAATTGCATCTCTGACAAGTCTTGTTTTAGGTAATTATTTTTAGTTCTGTAAAAGTGAAGCGTCGTAAATAAATCAACGTTTGGTTTTCTTGAGAACTATAAATCGAAGCTAATTTTGTCATTTAATTGTTCCATAAAGTTATGTTAAGCGTATTTTTCGCAGTGCTTAGTCGCTTGCAATCAATTTACGTCCTTTTTTCAATTTAATAACTACCGTAAATAAAGTAATTTCGTCAATAAATACAGTTTATCAAACTTAAACCATAAAAACGTTAAACACATAATACCCCTTACTTAATATTTTGTATTCGAAAGGTAATTGTTTAAAAATAAATTTGATATTGGATTTTTAAAAGATTATATACTTACTCCCAGAAATCATAAGAAAGTTTTAACCGGTTTGTCCTGTTGGCTGCCCTTAATTGTGAATTATTTATTTTATTTTGAATTCAAATAATATCTTTCTTACTTATCACTCGTCAACGCATTTTCAGGATATACACCCCTAAGAAGCCCCAAAACTCAAGAATTAACCTTTGTGCTTAACCTGATTTTTTTGGTTTATACGACTTTTACAAAATATATATTGTGAAAACAAATCACAGTTCCAGAATTAAACTTTTTTTCATACTTTCTATAAAGATGAAGTGGTTCGATCTAAAAAAAAGTGTTTGGATGCCCAAATCGCTCTTGCCATGTTTAGTGGTCAAGTAACTTTGGATCAAAACTTTAATTGGCATTACAACGAGACAGATAATAGCATAGGGACCATGTGTACTAAGTTTCAAGTTGATAAAATTTCAATTTCTTCAAAAACTGCCTAGACCAAAAACTGAAAACCTGAAGCATGACAGACGGACGGACAAACGAACGGACTGACGCACATACTGAAAACATAATGCCCTTCCATTATCGTCCGTTGGTCATCACCTGATATCAGTTTACATCAAAATAAATTTATGGAATATTAGATCTGCTATTTCTAGGGCATTCACTCTCCGGCAATCAAGATTGATTATTTTTTTTCAGGATATCACGAATATTGTCTGAATGTTTAATAGATACATTGCTGTTTGTGATAATTTTTTTTATTTTCTATATAGTCTGTCAGGTCCATTATATACAATATGCATTTGTGTAGATTTTGAAAAGTAAGTTAATTTTTTATCCTTTACGAAAAAGTGTCTGTCTTTTTTCACATGTGCCTATGCATAATCATTTGACATTCTACTGGTCGTTGTGTAGGTTGTGTTTTAACGACTTGATTATTTCTAAGGAATTCTTCTGTAGACATATTTTGCAATCTGGAACATCTTAGAAATGTCTGTTAGAAATAGTCCATTCTGATCTAGTAAATAATTATACTTTTATCTTCAATGTATAATAATCCTTTGAATTAATTTGCCTAATTATATAATATTCGTATGTCTTTACTCTATGACTTTTAAAGGACGTAATGTATGTTTCAGCCCGTATAAACATTTGTTAACATATTTAAGATAACGTTTTCTTTACCTATTTTAAAAAAAATTCTACTAGAGACAAAGGCTGTTTCATTACTATAATATTTTTAATTGATTATCAAATAGCAGGCAAAAGATATCAGATGTCATAGGGACGCATAAAATCATCAGTCTGAAATAATATAACAATGCACTGTCAAAAAAGAAAAAAAAGACACAAGAGACAAACAGCAGCACACAAAACACAGCTTATAAACAAAAGACTGAGCAACATGAATCCCACTAACAATTAACTGTAGCACACATCTTATAGTAGTACGCATACATTTCTTCTTTTTTAATATTATTTTAGCTGCCAATTAGGTATGAGATCAAACCAGGATTGAATCAAAACAGAGATAGCATCAGTCACGCCACAACTACATCCTCTAAGGTAATCAGCAATTGTGTATACTTTTCGATTATTTCTATTTAGTCTCCCATAAAATAAATTAACGAAATACAATAAAAAAAAAGTTTGGATTGTTAATGGAAAGAACATCACTAATATGTCAACTTCACAAATAATACACGCTAGTTTTGACGTATCGATTATTGGTATTGACGTTGTCTATACAAACAGGTTATGATATCCTTTGATTTGTCTTTTTAAATATTCCTTTTAATGTTTAGTCTGTTCTTTTGTTGGTATCAATTTTGCATGGCTCTGTACTTTCCATAATAATTTTTGTATTTTTGTCGTACCTTTTTGCTAAAATGTTTTTTCCTGCATATTGTGTTTCTTGATTATATATAGTCTTGTATTATAGTTCTATGTTAGTCACTATATTGTCTATTTTATGACGTTCTTGTTTGTGTTCATGTTTGTGTTTCTTTATTGCATGTGAAGTAGCTTTGTACTTGTGTATTGCATCATTGTATCATGTTAAAGGTTGTTTCATTTGTCTGTTGGCCTTTATAAAAATTAAAATAATGACAAAACGTTGAATGATGTTCCTTGGAAAATGCTTGAGAGTTAATCAAAATATTGAGCCACAATGGTCTCTGGTAAACAAAAATTCAAACATCATGTAAAGACATCTACTCTCGATAGTCCTGCTGAACAAATAACACCATGACTCGAGGGTCAAAGTTGAAGGTTACACATTCGGGTAATAGTGAAAGTTATTATGAACAGCAAGTCTGTCTCGATGATTCCTGATTCATGAGAGTACAAACATTCAGTATTTAGGATCCCTGGTGGAGCTCTTTTCAAAAATCAAATATCGCGATTATTCCAAAACAAATTGTGTATCGAATATCCCTGACAAAGGTGGTTCCAATGAAATTGTCTTGATGTGCGATGAAAAACACTCAAATTAAAAGAAAACACGTTTCATATGAAATATGTTCAATCGGAACTTATATTACAGAAAATTTGTTCCAGCACTATAAAATTTGTTTCGGAACTATTTTTTCAATTAAATGTAAAAAAAGTTCCCTTAGTTTTGTTCCAATAATAAAATTTGAAAAAAAAGTGAAATAAGTTCCTGTGATATTAGTTTTGAACAAAATTATTTTTCACGAATCAATGAAAATGGTCTGCTCGGACCTATTTCACAGAAAATAAGTACCTTTAACCTTTTGCACAGCGAAATATTTTCTTGTTACACTAAAAAAAATATAATGAGAGCTAGATGCTATACTATGCTTGCATGGGGTACGTTTACAATTACGGCATGACTGTAGGATGAAGATAAGAAATAAAAGGGATGATAATGTATCATTAGTTGTATCTACAATATATGTTTTATAATTTATGTAGTATTCAACCTCCTTGTTTCCTTCTGATCTGTCATGGGTGTTTTAATCATACATGTACCTAGCTATAGTCATTGCATAGTTCTAAAAGAGTATGTCTTTTGTTTCTGTATGCCTTTAAATCAATTAATCAGTTACATTGTCCTTTTCCAATTAGTACAAATGTTCAACTTTAACTATATTAATTTTTTTTCGAAATTACTTTTATTACTATTTCTTATTCTTTCCTGGTTCATAAGTGTCATTTTTAGTCTTATTAATTGAGAACGTTATTAGACTTTTGATTTACTCAAAAGGATCCAAATTGAATGTTTACACTTATAATTTATAACATTATCAATATAATACATGTTTTATAATGACTTTAAACTCACTGATAACAAGTGCTCAGTATATAAGATAACTTGTTTAACCAGTGGAACTTATTTCACCAGGTGAGGAACAAATCTCACAAATCCAGAACTTGTTTTACCAAGTAAGAAACACACCTCACTAACATGGAACTTATTTCAGTAGGTAAGGAACAAATTTCACTAACCCAGAATTTATTTTACCAGGTAAAGTGTGGAACTTATTTAATAGAGATGGAACAAATGATATGGAAATTGTCTATGAAAAAAGTTCTCATAGAACATATTTCATTTGAAATTAGTTCCTCTAGGAACTTTTTTCACAGGAACAAATTTTGGCTCACACTATATCGCCTACTGGTGATCCGATATTAGGAGTTGTCTTACCGGCAGTTGAGTGATCTACAAGGTATTATAAAAAGCAATACAGGTCCTCGAAAAGCAGATATATTACATTACGTGGAAGAAACCACTTATTTTTAGAATTTCATGAATTTATGATTTGATTTTCAGAAACAATCATTCAAGCTTTATACAAATAAAATATATGGTTTCAAGTAACTTAGATATGTGATTGTTAATGTGAATGAATAAAAAAAACCTTTAATTGTCTGCTTATTTAAAAGTTATAAATGCATTGCAAATAGGGCAAACCATGTGATGCCCTGATACAAATCTTATTCTCATCTTCAGAATCCTCCAATTGAAGATTTTTAGAGACAATTCAAGAGATAAATGAAATATAGTGAATTAGTACCTCGCGAGAACCTACCCTTACCATCAAAATCTGAAGATATTTGTGTTTACAGTTTACTATTTTCCCCGCTTGATTGGATGCCGTCAAATGAGGATACCACTTTATTTTTTAATTCTGATTGGATCCATATGTGACGGAAATCCGAAACCTGTGTATGCAACTTCTAACTTGTGTAGTATAATAGTCAATAATTTACATTCATTTATTATTTCAGTTCATATGATACAAACGCATACGTCAATGCATAACTATTACAAAATGTCTGCGTGGGAAACATGTTCTGGTACATTAAATTAATACCTGCCCCCTAGTGATACTGTTGAAAACATTTTCTCAGTTTGTGGAAAACCAGGGGTTTGGGTTGAATGAAAACTGTTGTTACTGTATGCTGATTGGGATTTAAGTCTTAGATACATGATGTTTTTATAACTAATGTAGTTTTGATTTAACTATCAGTAATTACAAAAACAATCAAACCTGTACAGATCAGATAAGTTACGTCTATTCTAACTGAGTTTCATAGTTTGTTCTTTTGTTATGCGATACTCAACTGTCCAATGCTAGGACGAAAGTTTTGCATTCACACAAATTAAACCCTGTCACATTCTGTATGTAGTTTCACAAGACTACAGCCTGTCGTTATCCATGTTTGTCATATGTGTTTCGTAAATGATTATAATTAGTTTTCGCAATTGAATACTTTCATATTTTTCATGTCAGGATGTTTTATAGCCGAAAATAGGGTCCGGGGTTTTCTTGTTGTTAAAACCCACACACTCGCCAATAAATGCTTACTTTCACTTTTTTTTCACTTTGTTGTTTCATTAGCATTCATACCACATCACCTATTTCTTTTATTTTGGTACTGAAAATTAATAAATAATTGTGTTCATGACATGTTAAGATATATGTTCGAATGAAATGGTGTGTGTGTAAAAACTGAAACGAATATAAAAAAAGAGAAGTGCGAAATAAATAAGCCAGTCTTGCACATGTTGCAACGGCCGAAAGTAAACATTATGTCTGCACATTAAACCTCTGTTCTCGACAATCAAATATAACATTATGCCATTTGCTTACTACATGTTTACAATATGTTACTGGTACGCTGGGATGGATTGTTAATGGAAAGAACACAATCAATATATTTGAATGTGAAATTAAATAATCTGGCTTCATTGATGGTCTTGTTTATTACAAGTATATGGAAGAACTCTGACTCATAGGACAATAAGAAGATGTCGACAAGGAGAGGCACATAGTTCCTTCCCATAGGAACGCCGGTAATTTGTTGAAAAAGTATGTCTCCAAACTCAACAAATATGTTGTCAATGAAACTTGCATTCTGCTAACTTGGTCCTCTGTGAAGACTGTTTCAACTTTCTGCTCAATATTTAGATAGTATGCCGTCTAATATCTTTTAGTAATGAAAATGTTAAATGTATACTACCATAAATTTGAAAGCATTGTGTTTTATTCTTTTTGGACGATTTTTTTTTAACTCTACATGGGTCAAACGTGAAGTCGAATTTTCCAGAAATGAGTAAATGCAATCAGGTCTTTGATAAAAAAAAGAAAATGTCGAATACTTTCATCATGTAATTGTTTCGATCTTACAGTAAAAATAGGTTTAATAAGACGGAAAAGAGCTATATATCAAATTATAATGACAAGTCTTATATTAACAGGCACTGAAGAATTAATAGTTATAGACTAATTTAATGTAATGTAACCCTAGATGATGATACACTGAAATGCAGTCAAAGTAAGCGATCGATAGTTCATTGAAACATTGTGGCGCATTACAAACAACTTCACAATGTCTCATTTCATTGGCCGATACAACAAAAATCGTAGTGTGCACGTGAATTGACACAAGTGACTTACAATGGAATCTACTATGTTACATGTACTACAAACGTACGAACAAGGATTTTTATAGTTTACAAATCTTTGGTCAACAGAATAGCAACAAATTATCCTGTACCACATTATGAGAAATATAAGGATACAATAAAAAAAAATACATGTGCCGCTTTTATACGAATGATTATTAAGGAACCACTTTTAATTTCTTTCAATGTCGTAGTTACTTATGATAAGGATCTCATAATTCTGATCCATTAAACTTATGGATATAATATATAATATTACAATATTTTATGATGGGCTGCACATTCCTCTATAAGTGTTTTCATGCTATAAATATCGAACACACAGAACGTTACACAGTAGCTAAGCGTTTAGTCATTCCGAAATTACGTATCATAAACGGAGCAAATTGTCCCCAAAATATAGAAAAAACAACAACATTCGTATCATTTATGCACGTGAATGAAGACGTAGTATGCAATGTACTATCATGATCACCACGAAATTCAAATGTATTTATTGAAGGCATGTTGGTTTAAAACGGATTGAAACGTTAGATCGATGAATATTTTTTTTCCCTTTTACTTGTGTGGAACTAAACAAATCAATATCGTAGTTTATAAGGAACAATATAAATGTACTGATTCCGATTTTAATTGGATGAAAACTAATCTTTAAATTTTATACCGTAAGAATAGCGATTTGCATAACATTGTTGAAGTATCCGCCGAAGTTACGTGTAGTATGCATGCGTATTCAAAATGTAATACAAAATCATACAGGTATAAGATAAACTGATCAACGAAATATTAAGAAATGATTAATAACGATGACTGATTAAGAAAGGGCTCACCTTTTTATCAATACATTTGAATGAATAAACACGCTTTTAAAAATTGATTGTTTTCTATGTAACTATTTAAATATTTCCGTTATATAATTTACGTACGTTTTTCAAACACGAATAGCAAAACAGTTAATTACAAAATTTATGAAGTATACCGCTGGAGTTTGTAAAGTACATTTCCTTCCACTTTTCCTTGGTTTGCCATCTTTATTTTTCTCTAAACAAATTATGGTTGGTTATATGTAATTAATTTACTTAGAATCTTTACAAAACCAATTTAAATGAAAAAAATCACTCTATCCTATGTCGAATTCCTAAAAAAATAGAAATAAATAAAAAGGCAGGATGAGCAATTTGTCAAAAAAGACAGAATGACGGTTTATGTAAATAGATATTCGGACAAACTAATAAAAAAGGCGTACCGAATAGACTGAAAAATAAAAAGACAGAGTCTACAACTAAAAAAAAATAAAAAAATATTCAAGTACACCACCCCCTCCCCCCCCCCCCATCAAAATAAAATGGTAGATCTCTTAATTCAGGACCAACTGAGTGGAGACAGTTTAATTAAATTTTTCAACGTGAAAACTGTTTTAAGATTATGAAATGAATGAATTTTTACATGCACTTGCATTAAAGCTAGGATTACTATGGGATAATCAAGAACACAATCATGCACGTGAATACGTGTCGGTAAGTGTATAGAAAGGTATATACTATGAAAATTAGAGCGAGGGGCTTGCCCCAAGCTCTTACTTTCATAGCAACCTTTCTATACACTATCCAATTTAGCAAATATTTACAACTTGAGTAATCCTGTAATAAGTCTATTGGTATGTTTTGGCTGACTAGGTTTAGCTCATTTAGGTAGCTGTGTAAATCTACTCACTGTTATAATTGTAAAAATTGACTCTAGAATGAAAAGATTGTAGTTGGTATGGTGTAAGTATGGCAGATCCAAAAAGACGTATGATGTTAAATGGCTTATATGGTCAAAGAAGGTCAACTCGATAGTTAATTAGATGTCGTCTTAGCTAAATTTCACATGAAACGAAGCAACATCTTATTGAGACCATGTCCTAAAAATTGTTTATTAAATAGTAGTACATGTGCTCCTCCTTCCTTTTTATGTTTTGCAAGTGTAGATGGTAAGATTTGTCATTCATAAAATTCATTTGATGATGTGACGACCAAAGAAAAGATAACGAGATTGTCATTCAAGTACTAGGTTTAGCTAGCTATAACACCAAGTTATATCTACCATTTTCTACACAATGAAATGAGTATACCACGTCAGGAATGTGTCACAGTAATTCGCATTCCTTTTATTTTGACATTTTATAACGGACTTACCGGCTTGAATTTCTTTTGTTGTTCGGTATTTTTAATATTTTACAGATCTGAAGTCTCATTTGTGAACCTGATTTAAAAAGAGTTAGAAAAACGAAATCAATAGCAAATTTAAAGACCATTTCCGAAAACCTGTGCAAGATACGGCGATTGTAATCTTCACTTTATACATAATAAGTGTTATTTACTTAAACATGTTAAAATCTTCACTTTATACATAAGAAGTGTTATTTAATTAAACATGTTAAAGGGGCACTAGTTACGAGATATATAAAAAAATCAAAAGTATGATTTTTTTTGTTCAGTCATTAAAGAAAGTGAAAAAGTGAAATAATAATTTGGTTTTATCAGCTAAAATGTTTCAATTTGGTCAAAGTAAGCTTATAAACATTGATAATGAATTATTCACTTGCAAGTGAATAATTTGACCTCATTATATCCATATTCATGTGAATTCCAATTTAACCCCGTAGAAAGTGATAGAATAACGCATGCATTGTCCGTGTAGGGGTATTTAAAGGAACAGAATGTCAACATTGAAAGTGAAACAAAGGTAAATAATTTAATTAACTGATTCAATCCACACAAAATTATTTTTATAAAGGTAAAAACGACGATAATCATTAATTTTTAATCTATAATACAAAATTTAACAGACCAATACAAATCCAATTGCACGAGTTGCCTAATCTATTTATATCTGTGTTCATGTTTACATCGCTGATATGGTCATAGGAAAGGTCAACTCGACAGTTAATTAGATGGCGTCTAAGCTAAATTTCACATGAAACGAAGCTACATCATATTGCGACCATGTCCTGAAAATTGTTTATTTGATAGTTTTGAAAAATGTTTAACATTGTTTGAAATAAAATATGAGAAATTGAGTCAAATCGTTGAACATGAATTTGGCAGCTAGTGCCCCCTTTAATTTATTTGGTTAAAATATGCATATTTCCGGCCTACAATTTGTGCAACCCATGAACAGTGATCGATCACATTACAAACTGCTATAAAAAGATCATGTGTTGTTACTGGTCGACCACAGATTGTACTTGACAAATTTTCTTCAATAAGAAAGATATAAAAAGTTGTAAGGGTTAATATCTTAATTTAGTTTAGAACTATATTTCTAGGTGTTTTTTTACCTATTAGTTAAACCAAAGAATTTGACAGAAATAAACCAATTTATGAAATTTCAACTTGATTTGAAAACAAGTTATAAAGGGTTTAATGATTACTGTCAGAGTGTTATACAAAATGAAAAATATAGATTATCTCATTTAATTCGACACCAATAAACCAAACTATCAAATGACCGAGAATATTATTTATCGATATATAATTGACAGAGCTGAAAAGGAAAAAAGATATAGAAATTTGATAGGTGACTTTATTATTCTAGCTTTTTTACATTTAAAAATCAATTAAATCTTCAAAGGACAATGTACGATAAGGCCCGTTGCTGGCCCCCCTATGTTCTCATTTTTCAAATTCTGTTCTGGAAAGCTACTCATTATGTTCAAATATTACCTAAGGTTTAATGTATGCTTGGATGAACTTCAAATCGACTTATTTTTGCAACTGGGTGAGATGAGGGAGACTTTCTGTTATTATTCAAATATTGAAATTATTATTCACTTTTCAGGTGTTCATTACAAATACATTTTAGTTTTTAAGTTCCTGCGTCAACGTGCCCCTTGAATTTGTTTATTCCAATGTCATGAAAACTGTTTTTGCTGTCTAAATCGCCATAATTTCCCCTGGGTCAGGTAGGCGCACGCTATGAAATTTGAAGAAACAAAGGCCAAAAATAAGTAATGTTTACTTCTTTTGGCATTTTGTGTGCCCTTTTATCCCTTACATCACTTATTTTCTGAAATTTATGATTTTCAAGTTCGCCCTAACAAACTGCAAACCTAATGGAATATTTTAACGTAATAAGTAGCTTTCCAAAACAAAATTAAGAATGTAAATGAGAAAATAGAGGGGGGGGGGGGAAACGGGCCTTTTCACATCTTGTCCTTTGACAGCAACGAATCAAGCTACCGAATGCAATTTTGTAAATATTTCTCATTTTTGTATATATATTATTAGACAGTAGTTTTTCCCGATTGAAAAGTTTTCCACTTGTAATGTTGAGGCCCTTTATAGCTTGTTTTTTAGTGTGAGACAAGGCTAAGTGTTGAAGGCCGTACCTTGACCTATAATTGTTTACTTTTAAAAATGTTATTTGGATGGAGAGTTCTCTCATTGGCACTCAAACCATTTCTTCCTATACCTATATAATTGAAATAGATTGGCTGACTCATACAAGTCACGACTTAATCTCAAAGTCGAGACTTGTCAACACTAATCAAGTCTGGTCGAGACTTAGTCGATCCCAATTTCAGACTATACCAATATCATTAACTACACAATCAGACTCAATTAGTAAAAGTCGAGTACACTTGAGTACAGTTAAGTTGCACGAAAGCGTACTCGATTTGTTTTACACTGTCTAATGAACCAAGCATCAGATCGATTTCAACATGCAATATATCGAACAAAGAAAGAGGATATCAGATTAATTGTATGAATATACAGGCAATAAATCGAAAGAAGAAGGAAGATATATAAGATCAATTTAATGAAAATAGATTGATATTCATTACGTGGATAAACACAAATTTATTTATCAATGTACACATATGCTTAAATACAACGTCTAAAGAAGCAAAGTTAAAACACAACGAGTAGTCTTAACAAAACCAAAACAGTTAACACACTAACAAAATCATGTGGTTTCAGATTTATTCAACGATACTTATTTAAGATAAAAATATAGAAACAAGATCAAATTAACTTGTTCTGACCGACAATTCCTATTTCGGCACAATCATTGGTCTTCATCAATGTCAGTCCCTAATCAAAATGAGCTCTACGTGTGTTCGAAGAGATCAAACATTTTAAAACCTGCTTTATTTGTTTTTATTAATTACAAATTGATTCATACTACGCTTACACAAAAAAAAAATTGAATCCTGATCTTTTTACTTATAATTTACATGTTGTTCTTGGATCCACGTCTGTTCCTTTAATCAAGATCCAATGTGGGGCTTTTTTCTCCGATTTATGTCCAATGATTCAATCCTCTAACTGACGTTCAGTATGACGTCTATTTGATCGGAGTCTCCTCTCATTGATGTCAACTAAGTATCATTTATTTTAAGTTTGATCATTTGGTTCGTTTTGTATTAACACATATTAAAAGACAATATTACACTTTGACATAATATTGCATGTACATGCGAAATAATATGTTAATGAAAGCAGTTTATCTTCTCTATCTACGTCATCGTATTCCTTTCATATTCGTATAACTAAATGTTATCTGGATATACGATGAAAACCCCCCAAAAAGTGTGGATATTTAGTAATTTTTGTACATCATGATTGATTGTTTTTGCATAAATAGTATGAAAGGAATATAAACAAAAATATACTAAATGTGCAATTATAGAAATAAAGAACTTTAAGCAAAACTCAAAACGGGAAGTCCTTAACAAATGGCAAAACTAAAAAGCTCAAACTTATCAAATAAATGGATAATAACTGTTAAATTTCTGACATAGTACAGATGTTTTAGACATCAAGAGAGGAATATACAATCTAACACAATAAGTAGAATAAAATCCTACGACCAAAGACAACTGTTTTATGATTAGACTCTGCAAGATTTGAAACATAAAACACTTTTGAAGAAACAATTTTCAGATGAGGGTGTCAGGCTACTAGTTAATTTTTGTATTTTTAATTAATTCGATATACATGTACTTTTCAATCTGTGTTACTGGTCATTTGTTTGTATTGACCTTCGAAACGTTTTCATTACTTTTTTCTTTGCAATTTTGAAATAATTTTTTATCATCAGGTGTAACTCCAGTGTTTTTTATTTGTTTTGCGAGGTCCTTGTATTTTTCAAATGCGTTTAAGGCATCGAGGAATTTATCATAATGGTCTTCTCCTCCACTCAAAAGTATTTCCATTAGTTTCCTGTTCTTTTCCTCATCTGATGCCAGAATTTGAATCTCAGCACTTTCATCATCTGTCAACACTTTAATAAACTTCAGGTGATCTACTATACATTCAAACAAGCGAACTTTATAGACTGCATCAGGCCACTGTGATAAAGCTACAAGTATACATTATTAGTTTATTATTATTTTGATTTTAGTTTCTTGTGTACAATTTGGAAATTAGTATGGCGTTCATTATCACTGAACTATTATATATTTGTTAAGGGGCCAGCTAAAGGACGCCTTCGGGTGCGGGAATTTCTCGCTACATTGAAGACCTGTTGGTGACCTTCTGCTGTTGTTTTTTTCTATGGTCGGGTTGTTGTCTCTTTGGAACATTCCCCATTTCCATTCTCAGTTTTATTCATTTGTCACAATCATAATATCACATAAAAAACAGGTTTCACGTCAGCAGAAAAATCACTGTTTATATTATCGAATCGAATAACGGAAAGACACAAAAAACATAGCTAACCGAGTTATTGAATTTAAAAAAATCACAAGAAGGAAAACGAAAATGACTGAACGTGAAATATTATTTTCATGTTGCTATTTATCCTTTTATGTTTGTACTTTCAATTTGTATTTCTATTCTTAAAGTGTTCAGAATACACTGTCAAAAATGTCTGGACCAGACAGTATACAATATATAGGCAAGAGACTTGACCACTTACATGTATGTTAAATGTGGGTGTGTTTTTTGTCGTTTGTATGACTTTGTTGAATATGAGTACACATATTACTATTTTTGATTGTGAGATGTTATATTTTCTAGATTCGTTCAAGATTTAGAAGGAAATTAGTGACAGTTAGATATTGTTTTGTTCGCTAGATTATGCCGTCACCATTATTTAAATGTTGATGCATTAAACTCGAAAAGCAGTGCAATATATTTTATCAAAAATCAAGCATGTAAATTTTACAGAAATCTCTTCGGTAACGTGTATAACCAAAAAGGCTTTAAATAGATAGAGTGTAATATCATATTGATGATAACTTTAATACATTTTGGGTGATAACACTGTTTTGCGATAACATTACTATCAACATGATCAATAAAATTACATTGGACAGGAGGGCATACCTCACGGGGAAAAGTAATCGAGTACCCATCTGGAGCACCTTGCCTTCATCCTGGTTCTGTTGAGGCTTGTGTTATTTTGTTGATCATGTTTTGGTGTTTGGCATGGCTTAGTCTGTATTTTAAACAACTTACGAGTTTGAATGTCCGTTTGGAAACTTTCGTATCAATTTTAGGAAGGCAGATTGTGCATGTTTCAAGCAAGATAACTTGTTTTTTTTTTACGTGTGTCACTTTCTAAAAGAGGGTCGAAGGATACCAGAGGAACAGTAAAACTCATAAATCGAGAAAAAAAACTGGCAAATCCTAAGCTAAAAATGACAAGCAATAATACACACGACACAACATAGAAGGATTAATAATAACTGGTGATTGCATAACATCTAGTTTTCATCTGACTTTATTTGTACACCTACCGTATAATGGTAAATACATGGTCAAAACAATCACCACTGCTACGGCAAAGTAAATACAGTTTAATTTATTAGTTCTACCTGCTAACAGAAATGTATGTTTAAGTTAAACAGTAAACGATATAAAAATAACAAAATATGATATGATTTCGAATGAGACAACTCTCTACCATAAACTAAATGACTTAGAGGTTAACAATTATACATGTTATAGGCCAATATAGGTCTTAAATAATGAGCAAAACCAATACCACAGCGAAAGCTGATGGACATCCCCGAATTGACAATTGTAAATTAATTAAAACGCAAAAATTATTTGAACCAAATAATAAACGAAACATGAATATGATACACATATTTTTGTCCTGTAAAATATAGTTTCCTCTACCGACCAACTGGACTTTTTCACGAGACTAACTAATTTGTAACAGATTACCCCTAATTTTTAACAGACTTCCCGGTGTTCTAGCAAATTCATGTTGATGGTTTGGGCAAACAAGGGGATTATATCTCACTGTTGATGCTTGGGTTGTATAATGTTAATAACATATATATCCTCTTAGGACGGTTCATATTTCACTGACATATAGTTGAACTTTGTCAGTTTGGAAGTACATACTTGCATGATAAATGCAAAGTGTTTCCAGACAAATCAAAACTTTTTCAGACACACGTAATTGTCTTCTATCAAATGATTAAGTTAATAGTTTTTTCTATCCACTCAATACCCTTGTATTTTTTTTTTTATATATTATGCTTTTTGTGTACAGTATTCAGTTAACACAGTTATGTGACTTTGCTTAAGCGAAGCTCTACCTTACCCAAGCGAATACAAAACATACTCAGCAAAACTTAAATAAAACAACAGTACATTGATGATCGTACACTTAAGTTTTTAAAAGTGGTCGCTGGACGATTTTTCTTGTCTTCTGATGGAAATCATCTGTGTGTTTCCTTCATTGAGTTCACTTGACTGGTGGTGCATGCATAGCCTAAGCTGCTTACACTGAAAATCTTGCACAGTCAGTCTCGTCTATTGTCGAGTTCATGAAGTTTTCTCCAGCTGTTGTTGGTTCATTAATTGGTTTTTTTTTCTTTTTAAGCCATGGCTTTGTCAGCTTTCTTTTTAATTATGGGTTTGAATGTCCCTTCGATATATGATGCTCCCTTTTACCAGTAATCAGTTTTTAAGATGTAAATTTAGATAAAAAATAGGACAGTTATTTTCTGACTTTTTTGTAAATGTGATTCAATGTTGGTCTTTTTTTTCTTTTATTTAAAAGCGGAATAAAGATTTTTTTTTACAAATGTAAACATACCTTCGTTATAATAATTTCTAACGTCTTTAAATCTTTTTTCTAATAGCGAATAGAAGTTTATTTGTTGTGACCTGTATAGAATATTAAGAAAAATATCAACAAGACAATAACGATGTAAAAGTATACACAAAATAATGACCATTCAAAAAGTAAAACTAGCTTCAGAACATACATACAGCAATGAACCTAAATTTTAAACACGCTTGTTCTTTATACCGCAGATAGATGATCATTCCCAAATAGACTTGTAACTGTGATAACTCTGACAATAAAGTCGTGCATTATTATGAGCAAAGTAGGAAAATATGCTAAAACTCTATTCACAAAATAAGACAAATATGTTGGTTTCCTTACCATTAATTCTAGTCTAGTTTGATATTTCTACATTATATCTTGACACGTAATGAATTCAGAAGCCTTGATAGATAAATACTGGTAGTTAGTTTAGGGTGATGCAGATTACACATGTCAGCAACCGTGAGGTATTAATGATAAGTAGAAACATATTTCATGTATTGAGTTATTACGTCAACATGTTTATATTATAATAATATAATCAGAGAAAGTCCGACAACTAACTTTGTGTCACTAGTTTAAGGCTCCCAAAATGTAACAAACAGGCTTTTGAACCTTGAGTCTTCACCATTAAACTCTTTAAACGTTTTTCTTTGTATTTCGAATTGAGGTGAATCAGATCAAAGTTTATACGACATATTTCCTTGTTTTGCCATCACAGTACGTACAGCAATACATTATTTACCGTATGAATTAGGAGACACATTACATGATGGGTATATTTTCATAGATTCGCACAACTGATCATAACGTTAATAGTGTTACAAAAATATTTCAAGTTGTAAAAATGATATCACGTTTTGAAATTTGTAAAAAAAGAACCGAGCAGTCATGTTTTGCTTCTAAAAACTTCCTGGAAACAAACATATTTTCAGGTATTTCTATTTTTCAACTTAGTGTTATTTTAGCTAATTGTTTTCGTTATAATTGAAAGCATTGCTGTCATTAATGTGTGTAACAGTAGTATATAACATGTATGAACTCAACGCACTTACCAGAATTAAAAATTTATTCGCGCCAGACGCACGTATATGTCTACTTAAGACTCATCAGTGACTCTCGAATCATAGAAAAGTAAAAAGGACAAACAAATAAAATTTTGAACTGCATTGAGGACAAAAGATTCATAAACATTTTGTAAAATACATCAAAGGTAATCTTTTTCTGAGGAAGAAAAACAGTATTGCTGTTCGAAAGGTCATTGCTCGATGGAGAGACAAAGAAGTCCAGGTAGCAATCTTAAACCAAAGTCATCAACTATAATAGGAAAACAACGGAAAAGAAAAACAAACGCCAAAATGCAAGGAGATGAACTATTTAATAACACCTGCAAATTCTGACTTGGTACAAGAAAAACTTGTGCATTGAACCCTGTATTATGTCAAGCCTTAGCTCGGAGCTCCAGCTTATAAGGTAATCATAAAAAGTATACCGCTGTTTGAAATTCATCAATCGATTTAGAAAAAAAACAAATTTGGGTGACAAACTAAAACTGAGGAAATACATCAAATATAAGAGGAGAACTACGAAACAACAAAAACATAACACTAAAATGTAACACACAGAAACGAAAGATAATATAACAATGGCCATGTTCCTGACTATGTATAGCACGTCTTAAAAAAGAAAAAAAACCGGTTGGTTGAACCTTGGTATGTTGCTAGCCAAACCTCCCGCTAAAACAAATAACGTTAAGATGACAACACTATATAGCAGGAGAATAGTACAAACAATCACATGAACAAGTACAGGGAAACGCATTGAAAAACAATATAATATGACAGTGCATTACATTACATCCTTTAAACAGCAGAATGACATTAAATTGAAAATGGAAATGTGGAATGAGTCAAAGAGACAACAACCCGACCATAGAAAAAACAACAGCAGAAGGTCACCATCAGGTCTTCAATGTAGCGAGAAATTCCCGCACCCCGAGGCATCCTTCAGCTGGCACCTAAACAATTATATTCTAGTTAAGTGATAATGAACGCCATACTAATTTCCAAATTGAACACAAGAAACTATTGAATTAAAATAAATCAAGATTAACAAAGTTCAGAGGCTCCTGACTTGGGACAGGCGCAAAAATGCGACAACATACATCTTTCATATTTTTCTTTCAATAAAACAGCAGTCGTTCTGAAGTCGAAAAGGCTTGTTAAACAAACTGAAAGAGTTTCAAGGTGGCAAATTACTTACGGTCTGACGATAATTTCTTCACATGATGTATTCCGAACAGGAGTACCAATAACATGATTAAAGGGACACGGGTTATCTGTAATGACACAAGTAACATGAAATTAATTAAGTACACATCCTGTAAGAATAAGTATGTTTCAATAGTTGGTTGTTAAAAGGTTTTTTTAATAATTGGCATGCATATTTATATATACCGTGAAATCAACTAAGATTACAATTTTGTTTATAAAAAGTTATATTAAAATGTTGATAGAATTACATTATAATTATAGATTATCGTTGATCATCTCAACGAGATTGATTTTCTCGCTTGAGCTGGTACAGCGAAAGTGAGAAAAGCAATCGAGTTGAGATGACCAATGATAATCTGTTTATCGCTATTCTACCTATGACGACGTTGTCAATTTCATGTCAATTTCGTGAGCAACGGCACGTGGTCTCCTTAGTTTCTAGCGATAATTTTTCCATATCAAGTGAGAAGCATGATATGAAAATGATCACAAAAAAAGATCAAAGGAAAAATGCACAAACTAGCGATAATGAAGGTTATAATATTATTTTCCACAAGACAAATATCAGAAAAAAGTATTCTCTTTGTTTTCGGCTATAATTTATCATTTGCATAATCTTTCATGTATAATAATGCCTAGCTGCTCCATAGTATAGCTAGTTGCAGACTAACAAGTGCATTAACAAGAATCATTTGATCATCGGTTTGTTCTTGAGTTTTACCAAAACATTTAATGGATTGTTTTATTTCAAAAAAAGGAAAGCAATACAGATACATTAGAAGCAGTAGCATTAAGTATAATGTACACAGTCAGGAATATGACAGTTGTTTGCCATTCGTTCAATGTATTTGAGCTTTTGATTTTCAACTTGATAAGGGACTTTGCGTTTTTAATTTTCTTTGAGTTCGTTAGTGTTGTTATTTACTTTTTATATCGATATTCTATAAGCGTATACATCAGTGGTGTAAAGTCAAATGTTTGCTCACTTTTACCGTTATTATCACAAATGAGTTTGTGACATGAACAATCTTCCTCTGAGGGTAAACAATAGCAGTTGTGTTTTGGCGTAGTAACAAATGTGTACCCTTGAAACGAATCACATCTACATGTTGTATCGTTTATCATACTTCCTTCACGGTGGACGATTTGACCCT
This sequence comes from Mytilus trossulus, assembly GCF_036588685.1. Classification (NCBI taxonomy): domain Eukaryota; kingdom Metazoa; phylum Mollusca; class Bivalvia; order Mytilida; family Mytilidae; genus Mytilus; species Mytilus trossulus. The sequence goes on from NW_026963296.1 coordinate 2,971,503, forward strand.
CTTCATTACAAAATGACTTTTGATACACACACTTATTGTTACCATCAGTTGAAAATGGGAAAGGCTGATATCTTTCAGAGCTGCATCCTGCTTTGTTGAAGTATGGTTCGAATATAAGTTTGCTGCCTATAATTGATATAAAAGAAATTAGAAGAGGATTATTTTGTAATATAGCGCGGTTAATTATTGTAGCAAAATCCTTTCTTATTGGTAGATAAAATCATCATAGATACTAGGATTGTAATTTTGTAAACTATTTAAATGTTGTATATACTTTTACAAAACAACAATAAACACAAATCAGGTGATAAATTTAAGCATCGAACGCAGAAGTCAAATGAACACAACTGTCAACGAAAACGGGAAAAAAACTTTAAATTTGTAAAATTGTTTATATCTATGTAATTCTATGTAATTGCATTGGTCAATACAATATTATTATCAAATCGTTTTAGCACCCTGCAAAAAAACAATAAGTCGCATAGGGATACCCCAGACTCCAGCCTACCAGCCAAGTAAATATCTTGAACACTAGTATTTTCTTTATCTGTCTATATGAGCATTGGATGAGTACAGACTTTTGATTTAAATAAACACTTACTGTCTTGTTACCGTTTCCACATGTGGTGCAGGGTCTGATTATCTTTCCGAAGCACCCACTGTTGATGAGATTGGTGGTGCTAATCTTAAGTTTTCTATATTGTGTTTTGTGTAATATTGTTTGTGTGTTTGTCTTTTCTTTTTTAGCCATGGCAATGTCATTTTATTTTCGATTCATGAGTTTGAATATTCCTGTGGTATCGTTTGCCCTATTTTGTTGACTGCTACGGATTGAAAGGGTTGATGCATTATATCTATAAATACCTAGCCTCGCGACACTTGCATGTGCCTATCCAAAGTATAGGAAATTATCAGAGGTAACTATACATTGACTACTAATGTGGAATGTGTTTGATATTGTCCATTTTTTTATATATTGGTAATATTGCTGGAAAAAAAGTTAAAAAAAATGAAAGATACAGTATTACTTCCCCCTCCGTATGACTAACTTTATTGGCTTGATAACTTAAAATCAAAAAAGGAAGCATTTGATCATGCAGAATTTTGTTTTATTGAAAAGTCCATCTCGATAGGGGGAATATATAAAATATTTCATTTTACAGTATTACCTGTGCTACTATAATCCAGTCCATCACAGGTCTCTCGATACGAATTCTCTGGAGAACGCAACAAACACACATAGCTTTGACCGCAATAAAACTTTCTTGCTCTGAGACGCCAATGTCCTGGCGCTGGACATTTTAACTCATATACAAACGTCACAGCAATAACCTGTAAAATATGAAAATTTCGGTGAATCGGTAGATAATATAATGACATGAAATTTTGATCTTTGTTGTTTGATTTTTACAATTGTAAATTGTAGTTTTTACAAAAAACAAACCACTGATGTACGATTGATACTTTTTGGTTTTGTTAAATTATAAAAATGAAAAAGCGATTTGAAAAATAAAGTCAACAAATGGTAAGATAGAGGCCACAGATACTACAAAGATTATAACAATAGTCTGAGCGGTATTGAAATGTGTACAACAACAGTCCTTACAAATGCTGGTCGGATTGGAAAATATCTTTCAACTAGTCTCTTGCCTTGCAGTTTTATATCTTTTGTTTACAGTTATAATTGTGTCTGAGCCGTATTCAGCATAAATCTTGAGGAACAGTCTGCACAATCTAGTTATACAAGGACAAAGTTCCGGCTTCTAGACCATAGAGGTGTGAACAAAAGCGTACTTATGCCAAATAATAAAAATGTACTTATCTGATAAAACAATGAAATGTACTTACTTGAATAAACCAAATTAGTACTGCTGATTTCATCATACAAATATATAGGAATCACTTCATTTGAAAAAAAAGATAAAAACAAAAAGCTATTGTGTGTTATATTGTTTTACTTACTGTGCATACTGGCACATATTTGCTATATAAATCAGTATCTATGCATGTTAAGCTTTTATTTCAATACAATGTGTCCTCATTATTTTATAATTCTGATGAAGCTAAATTATCTCATGTTATTTTCGACGATTATATTTTTAACGAGATTGGAATCATTAAAAAAAAATCAAACAAGCAGACAAAATAAGTTATCAAATTTTACTTAAGTTTATTTTTTTGTTTAAAACATAACAAAGTTTGTATCAACATAACAAATGAATAGAACAGAAATCATTAGTCCTCTATCAATCTTTTTTCTTTTTTTTCTTTTCTTAACTACGTGAGCGATCCTTCTGGATAATTATATGAAAATAATTCGCTTACAAATGTACGATATCAACATTTGTGTCATTATTGAAGATTCTTCCACCTGAACATGAATCAAATATCAGTCAATGGTTACAGAATCAGGCCAACCATTAGATGTTACTACAATTGTTTTTTTATATATATATTTCGGATCGTCCTGTGATCTCTTGAACAGCGGTATACTAAGAAAACGCTGAACCAAATCAGGAAGAGCCAGTGTTTGGGCTTTTGATATTGCCATCGGATTAGGGACTTTCCGTTTAACATTTTACTCATAGTTTAGTTATTTGTGCTTTTCGTCATACTACTGTTGCATGTATTTATGTAGGTAAATGATATAAGCGGATAACTGTCCATTTCGTTACAATATTGGACAGGTCTGAGGCCGCAGACCGAATACCTGTTTAATATTTTACAAAATGGACTGTTAGAGGCTTACATCTTACTTTAAACATTGTTTCACGTTTAAACCATACCGAATGCACCGCATTTTTTTTTTTGAATTTCAAATATAAAATAAATATGCACAAATGAAGAAATAACAACTTGCAATCATTTTGAATTCTTTTGTTGTTCACCTGAATTTTGGACAGACTGTTATTGTTTACCAAAACTGTACCAACTCAATATACTCCCCTTTCTCTGTTTTTTCCTGCAGTTTGTGTATTGATGTCCCTTGTGGTTTTTTTTAAATGTTACAGAAACATATTTTTTTATCTCGTATTTCTATTGCAAAAAACAAGAGTGCAAACGCTGAAATGACTCGCCTTCTTTACTAGTCATTGATATTATGTTGAAAGGCCTAAATTTTAAACTTTAGTACAACTGTCTCATAAACTTAACATTAACCAACAAAACTAAACATTGACCAATGAACCATGAAAATGAGGTAATACCCCGCAGATGAACCATACCACGCAGGCATGTACAGCTAACAATTCTTCCATACAACAAATAGTTGACCTATTGCTTATAGCTTAAGAAAAACAGAAAAAAACACAAAAACTTAACACTGAGCAATGAACCGCGAAAATGAGGTGAAGGTCAAATAAAACCTGCGCGACTTACATATAGATCATAAAATATTTCCATACACCAAATATAGTTGACCTATGGCATATAGTATTAAATACAAAAATTAATTTGACCACTAACCATGAAAATGAGGTCAAGGTAAGATGACATCTGCCCGCTAGACATGTACACCTTACAATGATTCCATACAACAAATATAGTAGACCTATTGCATAAAGTATAAGAAAAACAGACCAAAACACAAAAACTTAACTATAACCACTGAATCATGAAAATGAGGTCAAGGTCAGATGACACCTGTCAGTTTGACATGTATACCTAACGGTCCTTCCATAGACCAAATACACTAGCCATATTGCTTATAGTATCTGAGATATGGACATGACCACCAAAACTTAACCTTGTTCAATGATCCATGAAATGAGGTCGAGGTCAAGTGAAAACTGTCTGACGGGCATGAGGACCTTGCAAGGTACGCACATACCTATATAGTTATCATACTACTTCTAATAATTCAACATTACAAGAAATCTGGACTTTTTTTTCAAGTGGTCACTGAACTATAAAAAACAGGTCAAGGACATTGGACATGTGACTGACGGAAAGTTCGTATCATGAGGCATCTATATACAAAGTTGGAAGCATTCAGGTCTTCCAATTTTTAAAATATATAGAGATTTTAAGAAGTTAGCTTACGCCACCGCCGCCGCCGGATCACTATCCCTATGTCAAGCTTTCTGCAACAAAAGTTGCTGGCTCGACAAAAAACATCTTTCTTATCTTCTTTTAACTTAAAACATATCACTACGAACAAAATGCGACTCGGACACACGGCTGATTTGTTTCACAGATAACATTCGGTAATGGCCTCCATTATTCTACTTCCTATATTCATCGTCGGGTATAAGCGAAGTGTTATATTATATTCATAATCAAGCAATAATATCAGACTTGAATAAACTCCGCCAATACTAAATATTGTAGTTTCCTAGTTCACGAAGCAAGTTCTAGATTTGCACTTTGTACACAGGATGAAGTTTATGTTGTTTATGGCACTTGTATTGCGGCATATTCTTACACATGTTAGAAGCATTACCTTATGATTTTGTACATTTCATTTGTAGCTGAACATGATGTAAGAAGAATAAGGGAAACAACAGAGGTCAATTTTGATATTAAAAGACGTAGGGGGATGACTCTTTTGAAAAAAAGAAATGCATAAAAGCAACACAAACAAGACTTAAAACGAGCATTAAAAACCGATTGATCATTTCTAAAGTAGAAATCCAAAAACATGAGAACAATGGCTGTGATGTTAGTATTAGTATTGTTACACAATTTGAAAGTGATTTTTCTCTCTGTCAAGAAACCATCTTAATAAGTGCTACACATTATAGTATTGGAAGGTGACTTTAATAAAATGTTTTTTTTAAAGTGTCATTTTTTTTTGGTTGTACTTTTTTTATGCATGTTGAAAACAATTGGCGGAATGGATATTTTTTTTTCATTGATTCGACCATCAGTTACCTGTTACGCTATATTTAGCTGTCAAATACTTTTAAAAAATAGGAAGGATATTCTTCAAAATATTGGACCGTTAAAGGTAACCTGATGGTTTCCTACAGGTAAATGATAGCACAATCACTGACATAAAGAACGGGTGCAACAATAAAATGATGTCACTACAATGTTTAAATAGCAGTTAAAATGATTTGTGGTTTATATATGAATACCTATCAAATAACAAATATCGACATTACTTGATATCAATTCAAAACCTTCAACCTTGAATAAGAGGTTTGTAAACTCCTATATTGACTGATTTTCTTCCCTTATATCTATCAATAATATGTAAATGGTTATATCAAGCATGAAACACTTACTCGTCTAGTTGAGTGGCCAATTTAATATATACGAAAAGGTAAAATCACAAAAGTAATGATCTTAGAGGAAAATTCAAAAAGGAAATTCCTTATCAAATTGCAAATGACAAAAATATCAAACGAGTGGACAACAACTGTCATATTCGTGACTTGATACAGACATTTTTAAATTGTTGTAACAAAATAAACCATTACAAATCAGACCATAATTAAAACCATAATGTCAGATCTTCAGTTTTTTGTCTGAAGATCTGGATAGTATTGCACATGTCTGTATAAGTTAATATAAAAAATGTTCTTTCAGTAAAATTTCAGCACTATCATTATTATAATATCACAAACTGTGTTATACACTACTGAACACGATAAATACACATTACTATCTATTTAATACCCGTTGTAGGTGAACCTATCTTTAGAAAATAAGCACACATTTAAATTGTCTTAGATTACATTCAATACTTTGAGGGCATTGTGCACACTGTTGAGCAGCAATTCGCCATGATAAAAACCACTGCGAAATGTGTGGAAGATAGTCTCAATTCAAGGACATCTGTCTCAATGTCAGTAATGGTTGCATGTTTGTTAATGGACACAAATGATAATCTAGAAATGCACTGTTTTTATGCAGGTGTCTATTTTTCTTATTGTTCTGAATTTAGATTAAAAAGACAGTGTCACTGTACTATTATTATACCATTTGTTTATATATTATGTTTGAATTTGATAATACCATACTCATTTTATCTCGATGTGTTTGTATAAATATACAGAGTTTTTCGTAACATGCTAAACAAACTTTCATCGAATTTATTATGTAAAGTTATCTTTACTTACATTTGAATCGACTTTGATACTTGATTAATCAGTAGAGCATACATTCTTAAAATCCACAGGCAACACTTGATATAGACATCTTCCAAGCATGAAGACATTTGTTCGTCGGTGTTTGTTATTATATATATAAATGTGTATATAAACGGGTGTATGCGAGGTAAATGAACTTTAAAAAAACAAATATTGATTGAATTATCATTCCTTGTCTTGCAAGTTCATTCTGAATATTACAATTTTATCGTGTAACCAGCACAAAATTATACATATCCCTAATATTACTATAAAAGCCTGGTATTATCAATATTTTTCATTTAATGATAATTGTACGCCCCTTTTTTTTTTTGACCTTTGCTTTTTGTTACAGCGTAGCTTTTAGGGGATATTGATCATGTATAATGGAAGATTATATAGTTATCATAAATAGTTAAATGTCTTTTATGTAAGTAGATCACTCCCGTTTGTTGTCGTGTTACATGTTTTTAGTTAATTGTGTTACATTTGTCATGTTTGAGGCCCTTTTTAAAGCTGATTGTGCAGTATGTGCTTTGCGACAGTTGAAGACCTTAAGATGACCTATAATCATGATAATTGATAGTTATTCAAATGTTATTATGTTTGCATTAAAATATCTGTCAGAAAGAACGATTTTAAATGTTTTAGTCGGTAATAATTTTATATTGTATCATCATGCACACATATCAAGTTATAAGACACACGCCAGATTTTCAGTTTCTTCAGCAAAATAGCCCAAACATTATCCAATTAACTGTTTATTGATAAATCCTGTATTCAAACAACACTTGTTTTGTTGTCTTCACAGCAGGAAATCCCATACACATATGTTGTATTCCTGGAACAGATTTCACTCTATAAGGTTCTATACAATAGTGTTCTACAAATTCTTAAATATACACCAGCATATTGTTTTCGTTTACATCTATGTATCTCTATGGTCAGTGGTATAAGTACCATGATACAAAAAAAGTTCCATACCCATTCATATAAGATTCTTATATCTGAGTCTGATAAGAGGTTGTTATATATTGAATGGGTTAATTAACATCAACAAATGTTAGCAAATTTGATATCTCCTAAATTTTTGGATGCAATTTGGCGTTTGTCCTATAACTGTATCAAGCATATTGCAGCAATATCATCATCCAGTTTGAGGATTTTAAACAAAAAAGCTAATTTATATTCAGTCAATTTCAATATTTGTTTACGTCTATTTTAGCCATCGATATGTTTGTGTTTATAATTTCCTAGCTTTAAATCGATTTAGTTTGACAATTTCTGTTAAAGATATATTTTTTTTTTCATTTACTATCACGTGTTCGTATCCATTGTGGGTTGAATGCACAAATTAAATCAGTTATTGAGCATTTTTTTTATCGTCTTTCTGGAAACATAGTGAAAAATGAAATTAAATCACGAGTGCTCAGTCACGTGAACTGGAAATTATAAACAGTTTGTTTTTCCCTAGAAAATAACGGGTTTAAAATATGTTGATGATGTTCTTTCAATTAAGAAATAACTTTTCTGATTGGGTTCTTTTAATATATCTTCATCTTTAACACACACTGTCATCTCAGTACCAGAAACAAGGGACGAAATATACCAGAGGGCATTCACTTTCATAAATCTAAAATAAACTGACAACGCCATGGCTGAAAATGAAAAAAAGACAAACAGACAAACAATAGTACACATGACACAACATAGAAAACTAAAGAATAGATAACACGAACCCCACCAACAACTAAGGGTGATCTCAGGTGACAAATCTATGCCAAACGAGACGAATTTACCCTACTTAAGAAGCAATCTACCAACTTAGTCTGCATATAGAATATATTTTACCCAACTGATTCGGTATTCAAGAGCTTGCAGCTCCCTCTTACTTATAATTAGTGAACATCCGAAGCGCTTTTCTGGATTTACCTTCATCAGGAACACTCAAAGCCAAACATTAGAAACCCAAGGATGTATGAGTACCGAACCCGTTGAAGAGCTATATGACAAAAATACCTAAAATAAATAGCCAAATGCATCTAAAGTCAGCTTTGCCTGAAGGAAGTTGAAACCTTATTTTCTCAATAATTAAAAAATTGATAAACGGGTAATTGTAGAAGAAGTTTGTTAAATCATGTCAGTACCAAAGTACTGACTACTAAGTTGAAGATACCCTCGGGATTGATATTCCACCAGTCATAGGTATCGACTTAGTGATGTACGAAATGGAAAACAACACGTTTGATAATTTCATGCGTCCGAAGCGCTTTTTTGTAATTTTCTTCACCAGGAACTATCAGAGCTAAACATTTGAAATCCGAACAGGTTTGAGTACCGAACCCGCTGAAGATCTATGTGACAACATAAATAGCCAAATTCATCTTAAGTCGACTTTGCCAGAGGGAGTTAAAACCTAAGTTTCTTAATAATTTCAAAATTTTTAAACGGATTATTTTAGATTTGTAAATCTTCAGCAGTGTCTGAGAAGAAAATTAATCAACCAAGGGTACGTAAAAGAACGTCTCTTATTTTTCCAAACAGATTATTCGGAAGGTAACAAGGCCTTGTTGATAAATATTCCGTATCAAATTCACAAATAATACATGATGGTCTTGAACTTTGAAATATAGAATTATTTTAACGGACGTTGTTGTATAATCTTTGAATATAACTTTTACTGTTTTCCTGTTTTGGTGATATCCAATTGACGTCGCTCTGAACTTATACATCCCGTCATTGTGCTAGTGTTTTTGTATTTTTGTGTTTCATTCTGGCAATTGTGATTTGTCTAGTACAATGTATATGCTTTTTGTGTTTTTTTGTTTTATATGACGTAGACCTGTGTTTATACATACACCTTATCGCTTTTTGGTCCAAGCTGCGAAAACAAATCCAGTCATTTAGACAACTTTCAGTTGACCAAAATGAAACTTTTATAGATTATGATCCACTTTTCGAAACTCAAATTAAAGTGAAAAAGATATTTTGTTTGAAGTATATACGGTGGTTTAAACAGGTCTCATTAAAAAGTATCTTGCATAGTGCACTGTTAAATTAAGGTCCCAGATAGATTCCACTGGATGGATAAGTTGTCTAAATTTAGAACTTATCCGGAATGAAATAAATAGCGTGTAGGTGTATTCCGTCATTTTTTCATAATGCTTTGAACAATTTTCGTATTCCTGTCTTACATTTTTACCGTATTACTTGTATATATATGTGCCTTTCTGTGCTTATTTGTTTAATTAGTTATCAAGGATACCAGATATGGAATTTTGGCCTTTTTTACTTATTTGGATTCGAGCGTCACTGATGAGTCTTTTGTAGACGAAACGCGCGTCTGGCGTATATTCTAAATTTAGTCCTGGTATCTATGACGAGATTATTTTGTACGCCAGACGCGCGTTTCGTCTACATAAGACTCATCAGTGACGCTCATATCAAAATACTTATAAAGCCAAACAAATACGAAGTGAAATATTTGTTTGTTTTAGAGTGATTACGAGTATAACACAACATTGACTGATATACCCCTATTTTTGACATTTTGATGTAATATGTTTGTTTGTTTTGTTTACACATTGTTGTCAATATAAAGGAAACTATATTCGACTGGACAGCCTGTATTGGAAAGATCAGAAAAAAATATAAATTGTATTGGCCAAGTATACACCTTATATTGCATAGGCAGTTTTTATCATATTAAGTCCAATAACAGTGTAATTAATTGTTACACCGCTGCATGTTCAAAACTCGTACATCGAGGGACGAAAAACAAAATCGGAGTAACAAACTAAAACTGAGGGAAACGCATTAAATATAAAAGAATAACGACACACCATTAAAATGTAACACACACAGAAACGAACTAAGTATTTGACAAAATACGATCAGAAAACATCAACACCAAATACATGCATTTGGGATAAAAAAGAACCGTGACACGTATTATAGTAATTTATAACAGCGAAGTTAATTAATAATGAAATGTTTTGTCATTTTTCAATTTTATTTGTGTACCTTTATTGATGTACATTTAATATATATTTATCCTGTAATTGGGTGTTCTAGTATACAGACACAACCCTCAGATATCGCTATGTTGTATCTGTTTACTATACAGATATTACTGTAAAGTTCCGCCCACTGCCGGACTGAGTATTGTATGAACCTGCGTGACCTCAGAATGTGTATTGCAGTCGCATTCCAATGACGTATTAATTGCAATTTTTTAAAAGTTCTGTTTGTGTTCAAACATTTCTCTACAGTAATTAGAATCATACTAGTTTTCTAATATACACAAACAAACAACGGTCTTGTCTACGATGAACATCGATTTCAAAACTTGAATTTGTATTTGTAACAAAAACAACCATTTAAATTTCAGCATGCATGTTTAGTGAATGTAGAGTCTGAAGTGTAGGACAACTTGTACACTCCTGTTTCAAATTGGACAATGTTTTGTTGTTTGTTTTTCACTGTTAAAAATTAGTTGTTATTTTAAAATAGATAATTAATCACCTTGAGCGATGTATTATTGATGACCGTTCGATATTCTTTTTGTCTGCGAACCCGTCTTTAGCTGAATGTGTGATTACTGTTTATTAGTACTACATGGGCCTCAAGCAATTTCAAATCGGAAATAAATGCTAGACATATGTTTTTGAGTCTTTCAAAACACAAATAATATACAGAATTAATTGCAGAATAAAAACATTAACTGTTTAGTGTCTTTAAATATCAGCTGTATTTGTACTCTGCTCAAAACCTGTGTAATAGTTCGCCAAAAGCTCACAAACATCTTGTTTCCTAGCCTCGTACAAATACAGCTGAGATTTAAAGACACTAAACATTTATCATGTTTATTGTATAAATAAATAAATGATACTTGAGCAATACTATAATTCAATCAAAATTATTATGTACTGTTTTTGGTAAGGCAACACTGTAATTCAATCATAGCAAATTCGTATGTACTATTTTTGGTAAGGCTTAACTGTCATGTCGTATGACAACTAGAGAGAAAATATACAAGCGTATTAACCATGTTGTGAAAGTGTCCTGTTTATTGATGGTACATCCTACCTGAAAAGGTACAAGCAAACTAGGTGAACGTGATACATATATAAGTATTTATATCAATCAATTGCCAAACATATCTGGGATCTGAAGAAAAAAAATAGATTGTACAATACTAGTATCAAACTTTTTGTCAGGTGTTAAGGAATCCTCTGGTTTATCCATGAAATGTCATTAGAAACTTTGCCCTGTAACCCGAACTGCTCTTTTTATAATGCTGTTTATGGTTTGAATATTTATTTATTTAAAACTTAAATTAAGTTATTGTAAGATAATGGGTGTCCATGTTAAATCTGAAGAGAAACCATTTCTGCAAACAATATAGCACGTAAGCGTTTGGTCTTTACCGGAAAGATAAACACGTCAATTATGTTCGCCTTTATGAAATCATTTACCAGAAAGAGGAGACCCACTGTACACCTGCAGTTTTAACGTTTCCCAGGCGTCTAAATGATTGTCATTGAGTAGGATAAACTATAATTTATGTTTGTACTTGAGATACCTAATCACATTTCCTTAATTAATTCAGTGCTGATTATTAAGTTTGATAACACAATTTCCCGAATATTTCGTGCAATATAGCATCATAGTTTTCCAACCACTAGATGACAAGCTCAAAATCGAAACGGAAGTAAAGATTACCCTAAACCCACCAATGACGTTCACGAAAACTAATTCTGTTTGTCAGATATGCAGCCAACTCGGAGATTGTCTATCAAATAGACCAGGTGAGGGAATTTCTCGCTACATTAAAGACCTGTTGGTGACCTTCTACTGTTGTTGTTTTTTTCTTTGGTCGGGTTGTTGTCTCTTTGACACATTCCCCATTTCCATTCTCAATTTTATTCAATAACTCAAAAGCAAGGACACATAACTTTCACTTGTGTTTTTTTCTATAATTTTTTTAACAAACAGATTTCAATATTAATCATAACATCATTCAGTCAATATATATAGCAACACCATATTTTTTTATAAAATTACTAATCATAAAAATCATATACAATCAAATAGTCAAGGAGTGACCGAACCTCACACTTATTCACGCATGCGCTTAGTGCATGCGTTAATCATCAGGATTGTTCGATCACGAGTTGACTTTTAAAAAAAAATGTATAAAGAATTAATAGAACTGTTCATCTATTTTTTTAAAAAGAACAGAGAAAAAGATTAGAATCCCGTCCAATTGAGATTTAACTGTGAGTTGAGAAATATATTTTCCGAAAACATTAAGCAATGAATAATTCCATCAGATGACTCATGAATCTTCATAAAATGCTCAAAAAATCAAACGAAAGAATAACAACAAGAATGCAACTAAACGTAACAAGAAGAAACATTGAAATGCCATAAACAATTAAAAGACTGTAGAATCAAGATTATCATGTCTTTTACATATACGTAGTACGGACTAAACAGTACAAATACTCGTGTATTTACATTATTTAACTTATATACATTATTTAACTTATATACACCAGACAAAAGACTTATATCTCTATATTTCTTAAAGGAGCACTAGCTACGATATATATAAAAAAATTAAGTATATATTTTTTTAGATTAATCATTAATTAAATTGGAATAATGAAATAATAATTTGCTTTTAGCAATCAATTTTCTTTAATTTTGTTGAAATAAGCGTTTATACATAATTTTTGACTGATTTACTTGCAAGTGAAAACGTCATCATCATTCTAACCGGTATTCATGTGAACTTAACTTAACCCCCTAGCTAGAGACTGACAACGCATGCATTGTACGTGAACTGGTTATTTAAAGAAAAAAAATGTCAACAATGAAAGTGAAACTACGGTAAATCATTTGATTACTAGTTCGATCCACATAAATTATTTCTTATACGGTTAAAAACAATGAGTAACTTATATTTTTAATCTATAAATTCAAATCAAACAGACCTATAAAAATCCAATTGCACGTGCTGGTTTAACCTATTCATATCTTTATTTGTGTTTACATCGCTTATATGGTCATCTGAGGTCAAATCGATAGTTAATTAGATGGCGTCTGGATTTAAATACACACGAAACGAACCTACATTTCATCTACCCCATGCTCTGTAAACTGTTTATTTTAAACGTTTGATAGATTGGATAAATGTTTTACATTGTTATTAATCAAATATGAGAATTTGAGTCAAATTGGTGACCATGAATTTGACAGCTAGTGCCCCTTTAATATTCAAATGTATTCAAAGGTTTATTAATCAGAATGAACAATTTTATGATTTAAGAATCAGCATTTACAGCAAATAACAAATAAGATACCACTACAATCTAAACAAATATATAGCTCATTAATGTCAGAAGAGGTGTTCTTCCAACTTTGATGCAAATGGTATTAAAAGGTCAAACGGAAGTATGTTTGCATGCCTTTAATTGTCAGAAACAAATTTTTACAATTTTTGGCACTGGTTTGTAAAAAATACTCGGCCTTGGTCACAAGTCAACACCAACGTGATACCTTTACCATTTCTTTTTTTTTTCATTTGCTAATAACAATGATTAGGAAAAACAATTATTATCTAAAATCACCTTAAAACTGAATGTCCTCGAACTCCTATAGATATGTCATCATACCTGTCAACATTTGAACATTTAAATGCGATTCATGACCGGCATTGAAGAAACGCATTTCAAGTCAAAAAGCATACGAACTTCAGTTGAATTCAAGTATTAAGGGAACATTTATTTGTAAATCAAATCTTACACTTTCCTAAATAAGTTCTGATGGTGAAGTACTAAGTGAAAATAAGATAAAATTGATGTGTATATGTGTATCATTTCAAGCCTTACTGTACCCTCTATCCTAGAGTCATTCATTGTATTATTTCAACAAACAAGCTAAAGTACCTTTTTTTTTTTTATTTCTATCCAAATATTCAGCATTTATATAAAATAAAATTTTACATATTAAACAAAAATATTCACAAAACAATGTTAAAAAGTATAACGACAAAGACACACAATTATCAAGAAATAAAAAATAGCAAATGCAATGACATCTTGAGTCGTGTAAAGTGTATTCAAATAGTTATAATATCAATATTACTATTCTTATTTCTAAGTAAATTCCCTTTTTTAAAGATATCTCTCTATATATATCTTAGGTATTATAATGAAAAAAATATTTAAATTATCAGTTTAAAAGCTCACGAATCCGAGCGGAAAATGGTAATTTTCCGAATTAAGGGATTATTTAAAGGCCCGGTGGGAATTTCAACAAAAATCCAGGAAGGGGCAAAACTATCAGACGTTACCAACAGTAAAAGGGTCATTTGACAGGTATGATAGCCCCTGAATGTTGACTAAATGTTCAAAAGCATTCCTACGTGAAAATTATGTGATCAAAATAAATTCACTAGAAAATCATACTAAAACTGTAGAGCTACATGAAATAATCCACAAATTTACATGCCACTAAAAACAAATCGAACTCAAGTATCCACACTAAAATGCACTGAACAATCATATTCTCACGGAACAGTATCATAATGTTTGTAACAACAGAATGAAGCATTGGTCTTTAGGTAAACAGTCAATTGACTTTCAAAATGTACAAATATAAAAAAAACACATATATGTTTGCATCAACCTTTAACATTTATGAAGAACCTATATCTGACTCATTAATATAAAATGAAACTGCAGTTTGTAAATATCCGTTCACTGCACTTTTCACTTCAATTGAATTATGTCTGAAGGGTTGGTAGATAAATCTGTACGGTTATGTTCGTAGATGGAAATCTAAAACCCAAATCATTTAAACAACTTGTTCTTTTTCTTAACAAACAGGTGTCTATCTTTTCTCTGTACTTTCACTTTCTCTGTACTTTCACTTTCTCTGTATTTTCACTTTCTCTGTATTTTCACTTTCTCTGTACTTTCACTTTCACTGTTGTTGTACATCTACTTGTCGTGGTGTGTTAACGTGTTGATTATTTCTAGGTAGTTCTTCTGTAGACGTATTTTATAAGCGGGAACATCTGGTAGTTCTAAAATAATGTAATAAATGTGTTATTAATAAAAATATTCAGTAACATGTTTTCGTACTGTCTTTTCATTCACTACTTTACCAATAGCTTCCAGGATAAATCCATACATTAATTAAACAATCAATTTTTGAGAGGAACATTTGCGCTTTCTAGCAAACTGGTAGAATACCTTACCTAACAATGACTTTATGGTTCAGCTAACAAGCAAGCTAACCAAAGATATAACCTTAAGCTACATACTCATTGAAACCGGCTGTTATAGTATTTATCTGATAATGCATAATGAAAAAAGTTTCTTTTAATCAATAATAATTTTAAACCATTTACAAATGTCATGTCATATAGTTAAAGTAATATGCCATCAAAGAAAGCATTTAGTAGTTTCAATAATAATCATGTTTCAGTTTTGATAAACCTAATTATTTTTTGTATTTTATGAAGATGAAATCTACTGGTGTCTTTTCATTCATTTTATTATATCAATGTGAATTTGATGATACTGTTGTACAAGTGAGAGATTTAGTGCTATAAAACCAGGTTCAGTCCACCATTTTCTAAATTTGAAAATACCTGTATCAAGTCAGGAAAACTATAGTTGTTGTCAATTCGTTTGATGTGTTTTGTCATTTGATTTTGCCATGTGATTAGTGACTGTTCGATTGAAATTGGACTTCAGTAATTTTGTGATTTCACTCAATAAAATAAAAATCATCAACTATTAATCTATCAAAATCGGAAATATTGAAAATATTGATGGTAATTAAAAAGTTGTAATCAACAATTTATTTGTGCTCTCTCCATTGTCTTGACCTATCTAGGATTTTTTTTTATGATTATAGCTACAAGTCTATCAGTCAACAAATCTTTTCTACCTTCTTATAATGCGAAATACTCAATAGTAAGATTTATTTGTGAACAACAGTTGTTGCTAGAAAAAAAACCAATAGTTGAGACCACCATACAAATGAAAAGGGTAGAATAAGTATAAAAAAGAAGATGTGGTATGATTGCCAATGAGACAACTATCCACAAGTGACAAAAAAATGACAGACATAAACAACTATAGGTCACCGTACGGCCTTCAACAATGAGCAAAGCCCATACCGCATAGTCAGGTATAAAAGGCCCCGATATGACAATGTAAAACAATTCAAACGAGAAAAATAACCGCCTTATTTGTATAAAAAAATGAACGAAAAACAAATATGTAACATATACATTAATACTGTGGGGGGAGGTAACATGTGGACATAGAAGCATTCTTGATGCAGTAGCACTTATTATTAATAAGTGCACATGATTCCCTTTTAAAGTTGTACATTTGTTGTCCTTACAATAAGGGAGCAGTAAGACCTAAAGAGCTGTAAATTACACTTTTTTTCTGTAAATATGCCTCAGATAATGCATTGTACCATGAACAGATATTACACATTAAAAACGTCGAGTTGATTTAATTTTTTTTTCCGTTTCACAAATGATATCGGATATGTTCCTTACGTCGTAACTACAATCCCCTTCTCTTTCATGAATGTGACCTGCCAAATAAGACTATTTACCGGATTTGATATCACATAAGCAACACGATGGGTGCCACATGTGGAGCAGGATATGCTTACCCTTCTGGAGCACCTGAGATCACCCCTAGATTTTGGTGGGGTTCGTGTTGTTTATTCTTTGGTTTTCTATGTTGTGTCATGTGTACTATTGTTTGTATGTTTGCCTTTTTCATTTTAAGCCATGGCGTTGTCAGTTTGTTTTAGATTTATGAGTTTGACTGTCCCTTTGGTATATTTCGTCCCTCTTTTGAAATGAAAAATACCAAATTTTGTAAAGTATTTATCAACTCATGATTTACATATATTTCCCCTTATTTTAGCATTGTTATGAGCGTAACAAAAAACAATATTAGGTACCTTAGCTATATTTTTCTATTCACAATTTGTTCAATGTCCTTTTGATGCGACTGGATCACATATTTAAGATCAAGGACAAAATGAGATTCTTTTTAATCAGTGTCAAAATGTCAATTATGCACAAGCATGCACCATTATTTATACAAATAAATAACTATCCCAACAATGTCAAAATGTTAAATATAGACTTACGATTGTTTTTATAATATTGCATATTCTTACAAAAACAAAATATAGACAAATTACGGACCAAAATATTAATAGGCAATTTATTTTTTGATACTGACTCCATCAGCTGGAATAACTACTCTCTCCATAGTGAGTGGCTTGATATGTTTGTTAACAGAATAAGTTGAAATAACAAAATGTGATATACTGGTGGCAAAGTGCTATCAGTAGGAGTGACATACAGGTTGTCATACGGAGTGACGGACTTTCGAATCATGATACGCTTTGCAAGTTGTTGTGTATGGTATAATAGTACAGTTGCTAGGTTTATTACAGCTATTTCTACTTTCGATAAAAGAGTCATATGCACACCAGGATCTATCTCTTTTAATGTACGATAACACATACAGATCTTACCTGTTTTAGTGGTTGGTGGCACTGATCTTGATGAATCAGACTTCAATTTTTGTGCTATATCTTTATACCCACTATTTTGCATTAGAATATCAATACAAACAGATTTATTGGGCTCTCCCCTTTTGATTACTATATCTAGCATGGTGTTTTCCTGGTTAGTACTTTGTTCAATGCTTCGTCTGTCGTCCACTGATATCACTAACTGTGTAATCATTTGATCTAAGATATCACTGAAGTCTACTTTGGTATCTACAATTGTATAACATAACACTCTGAACATGAATAATATATACAATAGACAATTTAAATGAGAAGATGTGGTCATCAGTGTTATGAGACATTACTATTCATCGACCAAAGGACAAAACAATTATAGGTCATTGAAAGGCTTAAAATAATGAGCACAACAGAAAGCTGTAGAAGGCCTTAATATCAGACGATGTGAAACAATTCAAAAGAGGAAAACACAAATGCCCTATAGTTACACTCAAATTAAACAAAAACACTAGAAACAAGTGAAACTGTGAGGTACTGCTCAGTGATGATACCACCGCTGCAAGTGGATAATCTTAACTATAAAAATATGTAGGTGTTCATTTAACAGGAAGCTTTTGAGAGAAGAAATCTGTAAATGCATCAACCCTGAAACCAAATTTCAGAAACGCTTGTTAAGTAGTTCCTGAGATAAAAAACATTAAGGAAAATTTCAACTTGGATGTGTAAAATGATGGAAAGTTTTGATAAACAGAAATTTGTTGAGTGCTGAATATGAAAAAGCATGACACGGTATAACTGATTTATACAAACCCTGAAACAAAATTTAAGATATCCTGAGACAAATGGGACAAAACTTTTAAGTTTGGATGTCATGTGTAACATGATGTAAGTGTTTATAAATTTTTGACGTATTGTACATGTTCTCAAAATACAAAAAAAACCACCAAAGGCTTACAAAAATAAAATACAAAATATATCACTTACCTTGACTCGTATGTTCCTGTAGAATAAAAAGTGAAATATTTTAGAATATGAGTAAAATTAGTTAATAATTTATTTGTATACCAAACTTTACATCATTGAATGAAAGATTGTGGTTAATTTAAAAAAACACAACACAAGTGGTCAATTGAGAAACATTTGTAGTTCGGATGGATGAAATTTAGAACGAGTTGTTTTCATTTTATTGTAGAATTTCTTGTCTAATCTTATTGCCATGTATTCCTTACAGATATAATCAATAGATAGCAACCATTGTATTCATTCACATTTTTTTTTAGAATTTATTTACACCTTTTGATTGGTATGTATCATTTGTGTTGTTGTGTTGCTGTCTGATTGAAATACCTCTTCATATATTAAGCTTCTTATGTTGTTGTTGTGCTTTTGATGTAACAATATGATAGACAGGTTTTTTTATATTAATTTTCAGGGCCGATGTTCACATGTTGTTTCAATTATACAGGTTTAAACAAGTTGTAGTCTTCGCTGGTAGATTAATGCGCTTCCCTATTGACTGTCAGTGATTGCATTTGATTCTCATTTGTCATGTCATTTTCTACACTCTGCTGAATCTGATTGCTTATAATAGATGCATTGGTAGGAAAGTTAATATTGATAATTTATTGTACAAACTCTTTTCTACAAAATATTACCTTATTGCTGGTCAACAAAAATAGTTCGAAATAAAGAAAGCCATGCTAAATATATTTAAAAAGAGATGTCATAGAATTGCTGTTCAACAACTGTAAATATTTTTTACAGCTCTTGTAAAGATATTGAACAGAATTGAAAGACGTGATACATATTAGAGAAAAATATTGAATGATAGTTGTTTCTCCCCATTGAACAGAACAGGACATGCAATAATTATTGTATTTTGTATCTATAATTGCATACTAAAACATTCTTCATTATCTAGCAATAATGACAGCTTTTTGCAATATATTATGATAATATCTTCTTACAGGATACAGGTTCTTACTTTTTTGGAAATAATTTGAGTTCGACTTGTGCTTTCTGTGTCAGATTTAAATCCTGAGGCAGCTTCATAACTTTTTAGTGGCTGAAATGATTAACAAAATGTAAGTCAAATGGTCACCATTGTCAGCATTAGAAACCACAATGTCAAAACAAATCATAATACAGTGCACGTGTAAGTATAAACATCGAGGGAATATCAAATGTATCAATGTGACAATATACTCCAGTGTATATTTTCATGTTTGGTAAAACAGGCTTACAGTAAAATTAAAAAATATTTAAAACAGTTAAATTTCTAAGCACTTTTTTAATGTGATTACGTTGACCTTATATAACAAGTAATAGAAAATAAGTTTTTTATGTATATAATTAGGATAGATGTTCACATTTGGAACCAATTACACAATTTTAAGTAATGTATCGTATTAGCTGGTTGATTAACATGGGTTTCCACTGATTTATGTTGATTGCATGCACCCTTATGAAACTGAATTGTTTGCCGCAAACTTGCAGCAGACTTGCTGTAAGCTTGCGGCAAACAGAAAGTTTGCAGGAACACAGAAAAAATTGTTTGCAGATGTTTGCCGCTAGCTGCAAACTTCCGGCAAACATTGCGGCAAGTTTGCAGAAACATCAATGTTTGCCAAAAGATTGCCAGAAAGTTTAAAATAAGAAAGAATGTTTGCCGCAAGATTGCAGAAAACTTTGACCATTCAATATGTTTGCCGCAAGATTGCAGAAAACTTTGACCATTCTATATGTTTGCCAGAACATTGCAGGAATTACACAATATTGACTGGGCATGCCTAGTTGGCACTTCCTGGATGCTAACAATTTGAAATTGTGGCTAGGTCATGTTGGTTGTTTTTGGAAATGCATTTCACATATAAGAGATCAAGAATTAAGGCATTTTGGTTCAATAATATGGGATAATCAGTATGTAACTGTGTAAGTACAAATGATTCATGGAACTGCATGTTTTGATAAAATAATTAATGTTATCATCATACATAATTAAGTAAGCAACTATATATACATGTATGTGTGATTGAAAAACTTACTTTAAGCTATTATATGTTGGAATTTGTTACTGATGTACTGCACCATCATGATCATGTTTATTAAGATTAAGTTAAATTCTGTAATGCAATTATACCTAGCTTTATACTCAATACATATTGAGATTTTACCTTTATCAGTTTTTAATACAGGTATATTATGTCATTTGAGAATGACTCCTGTCCCTTTTTCAAAACTCAAATGCATGTATGTATTTCCTCACATCTAATGAGTTTGCAAGAATTCTTTCAATGACTGTTTCTATAAAGACAGGAATTGACTTTTTTAAAATGTTACTGTGTAATTTGAAAGAGAATAAATTGAATGTGTCTACACACATGACATTGGTATATGTGTAGTTCCTGCAAGTTTGCCACAAAAATTTGCAGCAAACAATTGCCGCAAGCTTGCGGCAAATCTAATTTGCATAATTGTGTTTACCGCAAGCTTGCCGCAGACTTCATTTGCATGGTAAAACGTTTGCTGCAAGCTTGTGGCAATGTTTGCGGCAAACTTGCGGCAAATGTTTGCCGCAGGGCTTATTTTTCGGTAAGGGTGGGAATCATAACTTTAAAGTCATTTTCCACAATCTGGTTGTAGAATAAATGCTTCAGAATACTATTTTGTTTTGGCCTAGAGTCCTAAATAAGATATTTAGACCATTGTTCTGTATTGTAACAGCATCTTACATTTTCTGGAATAATGCTGGTTTGAGTGATGACTTCTTTGTTAGATGTCAATCCTGTTGCAACTTCTAAATTCTTAGGTTGCTGAAAAGAATTACAAAATATAGGTTAATTGTTATACAGTGTCTGCAGTAGAAACCACCACCTGAACACGTTTAACAATACAACGTGCAAACATAAAAGGAATATCAAATGTAAAAGTTTTCTCCAGTTTTTCTTTACACGTTGTTATTTTATTATGAGAACGAGAGTATAAGATAATGTTATCAAAGGCTATTCTACCACAGTAACTGTGAACATTATTTGATTTTTTTTTAAAATAACAATTACTTTAAAAGAGTTATTATTTATCTTATAATCCACCAAATTAAAAACAATTATAGAATATGTATATAATGCTGATTTGAGTTGTGCCTTCTCTGTCAAACGTCAATCTTGTAACAGCTTCGAAACTTTTTGGCAGCTTTAATGATTAACAAAATATAAATACATGTTCACAATTGTTTACATTAAAAACGACAATGTCAAAATATTCAATATCACAAAAATAAAATTGAGAAAGGAAATGGTGAATATGTCAAAGCGACAACCACCCAATCATAGAGACACATTTGTAATTTGAAGCATAGAAACAAATATCAATGGAACAATATTCTCAAGTGTAATTTCACAGGTTTTAAAATGTGAGGGACCAGAGGGAACAAGATTGTTTCCTGCTGATACTATCCTACATTAGCAGTGTACACATTATTTGAAATTAAATTGAAACCTGACAAGGACTTTACAATTGTTTGAGTTGATCTTATATTACAAGTTATGAAACATGAATAGATTGGATATTTATATATTAATTAAAAAGACAATACAGATGCTTAAATATGGAACTAATTGCACAATTTTATTTAGAAAATAAATCACAAAAAGAATGAAATTTCGGGGAAAATTATCAACGGAATATCCCTTATCAAATGGCAAAATCAAAAGTTCTAACTCAACAACTGTCATATTCCTGACTTGGTACAGGCATTTTTCTATGCAAAAATGGTGAACTAAACCAGGTTGAAATGCTAGCCGTATACAATTCAGAATCTGGTTCACTTTAGTGTTACAGCTGCTAACCTTTTCCTGAATTATGTTGGTCCCAGTGGTGTCTTCTATGACAGAAGTCAATCCTGAGCTAGCTTCAAAACTTTTGTATGGCTGAAATGATTTACAAAAATATAAGTAAAATATTTACTAATGTCTATATAAGAAACCACGATGTCACCACATTTAAAATCATATCACGATATATGTTTAATCAAAGAAGAAATATCAAGTCATATGTTTATTTACATAAAAATTAAAATTAAGAATGGAAATGGGGAAAAGAGACAACAACCCCACCATAGAAAAAAACAACAGCAGAAGGTCACCAAAAGGTCTTCAATGTAGCGATAAATTCCTGCACCCGGAGGCGTCCTTCAGCTGGCCCCCAAACAAATATATACTATTTCAGTGATAATGAACACCATACTAATTTCCAAATTGTACACAAGAAATTAAATTAAAATGATACAAGACTAACACACAGTCAGGGGCATTACTTAAACAAGTAACAATTAAAATTACCTATACAAGTAATGTTGAAAACGAGGCTATTTTAAATATTACTTGTATAAGTACCTTTAATGATTATTTATTTTATAGGTGTCCAATAATACAGATTTTACTAGCTTTAACAATTTTTCACAGTCATGTGGGCATTTTTCTCATGATATATCAAATCTAATCCTTTTGAAACACAAGTTAACTTTCTGACGCACTTATCTTTCATACCGACACTTCTGGGTCAAAGATTGGTCTCTTGGGACTATTAAATTATCATTTTCCTCCAAAGTCTTGAAGGCAGACTGATATAAATAGATGGATACTTGAGAATTGATTAAGACTTGAAGTTATTTATAATTTGTAACCCAAATCAAGTACACATGTGCCTGAATTAGGTTTTATTACTATTTTTTTCAAAAATGTATAAAATAACTTATTCAAGTAATATTTTTGTCATTATTTTGTAAAGTAATCCTTCATCTCTATACTCCTCTCAAATATAATAAATTCTTTATTTATGATATAAAATACTGTAAAAACTCATAAAAACTACATTTTTTTCTATGCTTCTATTGAAATTTAAAATAACTCTATTAAGTAATTTTATTATTTTTAAAAACAAAAATTACTTAAATAAGTAATTAAAAAAAATTACTTGTTTAAGTAACGCCCCTGACTGACAAAGGCAAGAGGGCCAGGCTCCTGACTTGGGACAGGCGCAAACATGCATGTTTTGATATGAAAATTACATGAAGAATGAGAGTGTAAAAACAATGTTCAACAGTGTCTGCCACCATTATTTAAAATACAATCGTTAAATAGCCAATGATTTTCCAAGAGTTTTTGTTTATCTTTAATTATAACTAATATAATTAATATACTGTACAGATGTCTTTATGAATAATCTATTGCATATTTTTTAATAAGTTATCGTCTTTTCTGGTAGATAACCTAGGGTTCTCCTTGATTTCTTGTGATTGCATGGGAACATCAACTAACATGTATAGTCATTTTCCAAACTATGCAGATTCTGACTTCCGTTACAGGATGGCAGAATACAAGCTTTAGAATGCCTGGATATCAAATACTTAAAATATGTCTAATATAATGTTACAGCTTCTTACTATTTCCCGAATAATGTCCCTCTGAGTGGCACCTTCTTTGTCAGGTGTCAACTCTGTGGCAGGTGGCTGAAACAAGATTATATATAAGTAAATGATTCACCAACGCCAGAACCTTAATTACTAAAGCATAGCACATAGTGCAATCTTATATAGAAAATAAAACATGATATTTTTGGATGGCTAAAAAGGTACCAAAAAAAAAGAATGTGCACAATTGTCTGCATTTTACACCTCAACATCAACACATTTAAAATAATAGTGCAATTATCAAAGAAATATGAAATGTAACAGTTTACTCCAGTCTTTCATCACATGTTTTTATTTTTATATGTGAAGAACGAGAGTGTAAATACAATGTAATCAGAGAATATTCTATTACAGTTACTGTGAACATTATTTGAAAAAGATTTGTAAAATATCTAATGACTTTAATAGTGTTATTATTTATCTTATAATCCACTTAATTAAATAAAAATAGTTTCTGTTACTGTAATCAAGATACAAGACAACACATTCTTTTTTTAACCAATTGGACAATTTCAAGTTACTATTAGCTGTGGTACAACATCTTCGAAGGTTTCCATTGATCTATCCTGATCTCAACTATAGAATCATTTTTTTTAAACTATGCAGAGTTTAAATACCTAAACTAAAGGGTAGGTGGACATTTTCAAAAAGCAGATATAATTTTGCCTGTGTTTCCTTATAAAATACATAAACGATGTTTACTAAAATGTTTTATATTCTTACGTTAAATGGAAAAATCTTGGTCTGAGTGGGACAGTCTATGTCAGATGTCAATGCTGTGACAGCTTCAATATTCTTTGGCAGCTAATACGATTTAAAAAATATAAATATATGTTCACCATTGTTTACTTTTAAAACAAAAATGTCAAAATATTATATATCATATCAAAACACATTTGTAGTTTCAAGCATAGAAAGAATATCAAATGTAACAATGTACATGTACACTTTCACAGGTTTTAAAATGTGAGGAACCAGAGAAAATACGATTGCTTTCTGTAGGTAATAACCTACAGCAGCAGTGTAAACAATATATTTGAAATTTAATTGAAAGTTAAAAATAATATTTACAGTACAAATGTCTATATTTATAATAGGTTGCACATTTTTAAGTAAGTAATCGTCTGTTCTGGTAGATGAACTAGGGTTTTCTTTTATTTTTGGGGATTGCATGGAAATTTTAACTATAAAATGTATATTTTTTTTCCAAATTATGCAGATTCTGACTTTTTTCACAGGATGGCATAATAAAAAATTTAAAAAGATATTTTCTCTTTCCTGGACACCATTATTAAGGAGTCTCGCTACTAGGTTTCAAAATAACAAGCTTTTCATAACACCAGTATATATTGAAAGGGGATTATTGAGGGGAGCAAAAGATAAAAACTGTAATCGGTCAATGTGCTTGTTGTCGGGATATTAGCCATTTAAACATATTGAATTTTGGACGCAAAACGTTATCTCTTTACTTTTTATAGCTATATCATTGACAAATTTGAGTGCTCAAAAACCCTTAAAAAATAAGCAGGATTTTATAAGAATTTAACAGATGGCTTATAATAATAAACGTAAAAATTTAATAAAAAGAAAAATGAGGTCAATGGCAAATTATTTAAAAGCATTCAAATGGATTAAACAAGAGAAGAGGATTCCGAAAATCTGACAAAAAACAAAAAAACATGAGAAGCGAACATCCTTAAATACTTGAAAGATGTCTAATACAATGTTACATGCAAAGCTCTGATTTCTTTCACGGATTTGGCTTTATTTTTTGGACCTTTTGGATTATAGCTCTTCATCTTTTATATAAGCTTTGTATATCAAATATTTTGGCCACAAGCATCACTGAAGAGACATGTATTGTCAAAATGCGCATCTTGTGCAAGAAAATTGGTACCGTTAATTTTATTACAGCTTCTTACATTTTCTGGTAAAATGTTGGTCTGATTGTTGCCTTTTTCGTCAGTTATCAATACTGCGCCAACTTCTAAATTGACTCTTTTAGGTGGCTGAATAAATTACAAATATGTGATTAATGTTCTTGAGCATTTGAAACCTGAACCGTGAGTTTTTTTTTATGTATTTGAAGTGTTTTCTTGAATTACAATTAAATGGTACACTCAAAACCGAAATTATCAAGAGTTTTTTTTAATGCTATCAAGGTAGAAAACTAATCCGTACATTTCATATTGCCTAATAAGTGTAGTTTCAATTTCTCAACTTCTCTTTTGGCCTAATTCAAAAATAACAAACAAAAAATATTTTTTTGTCAATTTTCAATTAAGTTGAAATATTTTTTCTTTGGTAGTATTTGGTTGTATGTTCATTGAATATGGTAAATACATAAAAAAAATAACAACAAAAAGTTGCAACGTTTATTTGACAGGATATAACCAGAAAAATATATTTAATATAATCACATTGTAAGAGTGATCACTGTAGTGGGCATACACTAAATCATATTAAAATATCAATGATTAAAAATAGCATTATTTTATTGCACTCCTCAGACACTTACTATATACAAAAATAGAACAATATTGTATGAAATATAGAATATAAATTCAAGTTTTATATAATATAATCAAATCAAAAGATGTTCCTTTCATTTTAATGTTGATTCTTTGTTTTATTAAATTTGTAATTTTGTGTTACAAACACACCAATCTTTTCATTTTGTTTTATCAACAAATTTAGTTTTTCTAATCAAAAACGTAAATAATTGCCAAAATATCTAAAACTAACTTCGTTTTTGTTGTAAAAAAGTAGTAGACATCTCCGATTGGTACTGATCCTTATTTTTTTTCAATAATAAATATTCGCAAAGCAAACATATATTTTACTTTGGGCATAAATATCTCTTAACTTTGCTTGTATAGTCCAGTAGAATTGAGATTTTTTTTTCAGATTTTGGTAAAATCATTAAACTTTGCAGAGTTTTACATGTTTACGTGTAGGTCATAACAAACACCCATAGCTATGGACTAAATCCAGAAAATTGAAATGTCTGCTCTTGATGCCAATTGTAATTTAAAATGACCGCCATAAAATAATTAAAAATTGTAAAACAATTATGAAAAATAAATGACCTACCAATTTTGAAACATTTGATATATTGATCACTAATTACAAAGAATATCATCCTTCATATATTGAAGTATTGGTGGTCATCTTAAATGGTGGTCATTTTAAAAATATTAATTTACAATATATTAGTATTCCTTATTCTTACTAATTTGCCATGTATAACTTGTTTTGCAAGTCATTGTGATATGTCTATTTATATTGGATATTCACCAAGTGGTCAAATAAGACATGCATATATTGAAAAAAAAAAACCAACAAAAAACCCTTATACATAATGAATTCAATTTCACATTTGCATACAGTCTGCTAATTTTGTATAGGTACTATTTCTGTACTAAAAATATGTAGTACTGAAAAATTTCTTTTAATCTCTAATACCGGAAATTTTCTTTTAATATTTAATACTATTTCTTTACTTTAAAAATGTTGTAAAATTTAGGAACATGTACATGTATTTTACAGTACTTGATTTGTACTAAAATGTTCAGTTCTATAAATTTTGGTACAGAAAAAATACTTATAGTGATCACACTATTTTATTTAACTTTAATAGATTTGAAAAATACAAACTTTTAACTGAAGATGTAACGGTGTAGTACATAAATATAACAATAATTTTAATGTAACAAAATAATACTGAACAATTAAAGTAGATTTTTGGTACCGAAATAGTATTACACAAAAGCAGCTGCATAAGTAATTACTTATAAACATTATAATTTATGACCACTCAATTTCAAAAAGGTAAGAAAAATGATTGTATTTAAATCACTGGAGCTGAAAAATCTAATGAAAAATAGACTGGAAAGAACTATGATGATTTACAATGTCAAGCAGATTCAAAAGAGCTGACTTAGACATTTGATCTGGTAATCAGTACTTTGTTGCAAGTTTACATTGATGATGCCGTTGGATTCGTTTCTGACACCACTCAACTTGGAACAGTTGAATGAAGGCCATGGAGATTCTAAAACACTCCAGAATCACAAGGCAAAATGTACTAATCCTGTGAAAACAATGATTTTTAATTTTAGTTTCTTGTGTATAATTCGGAGTTTAGTATGTCGTCCATTATCACTGAACTAGTATGGTTATATGTTTAGGGGCCAGCTGAAGGACGCCTCCGGGTGCAGGAGTTTCTCGCTGCATTAAAGACCTATTGGTGAGATTCTGCTGTTGTCTGTTCTATGGTCGGGTTGATGTCTCTTTGACACATTTACCATTTCCATTCCCAAACTAACTTCGTTTTTGTTGTAAAAAAGTAGAAGACATCTCCGATTGGTACTGATCCTTATTTTTTTTCAATAATAAATATTCGCAAAGCAAAGATATATTTTACTTTGGGCATAAATATCTCTTAACTTTGCTTGTATAGTCCAGTAGAATTGAGAATTTTTTTTCAGATTTTGGTAAAATCATTAAACTTTGCAGAGTTTTACATGTTTACGTGTAGGTCATAACAAACACCCATAGCTATGGACTAAATCCAGAAAATTGAAATGTCTGCTCTTGACGCCAATTGTAATTTAAAATGACCGCCATAAAATAATTAAAAATTGTAAAACAATTATGAAAAATAAATGACCTACCAATTTTGAAACATTTGATATATTGATCACTAATTACAAAGAATATCATCCTTCATATATTGAAGTATTGGTGGTCATCTTAAATGGTGGTCATTTTAAAAATATTAATTTACAATATATCAGTATTCCTTATTCTTACTAATTTGCCATGTATAACTTGTTTTGCAAGTCATTGTGATATGTCTATTTATATTGGATATTCACCAAGTGGTCAAATAAGACATGCATATATTGAAAAAAAAAAAACCAACAAAAAACCCTTATACATAATGAATTCAATTTCACATTTGCATACAGTCTGCTAATTTTGTATAGGTACTATTTCTGTACTAAAAATATGTAGTACTGAAAAATTTCTTTTAATCTCTAATACCGGAAATTTTCTTTTAATATTTAATACTATTTCTTTACTTTAAAAATGTTGTAAAATTTAGGAACATGTACCTGTATTTTACAGTACTTGATTTGTACTAAAATGTTCAGTTCTATAAATTTTGGTACAGAAATAATACTTATAGTGATCACACTATTTTATTTAACTTTAATAGATTTGAAAAATACAAACTTTTAACTGAAGATGTAACGGTGTAGTACATAAATATAACAATAATTTTAATGTAACAAAATAATACTGAACAATTAAAGTAGATTTTTGGTACCGAAATAGTATTACACAAAAGCAGCTGCATAAGTAATTACTTATAAACATTATAATTTATGACCACTCAATTTCAAAAAGGTAAGAAAAATGATTGTATTTAAATCACTGGAGCTGAAAAATCTAATGAAAAATAGACTGGAAAGAACTATGATGATTTACAATGTCAAGCAGATACAAAAGAGCTGTCTTAGACATTTGATATGGTAATTAGTACTTTGTTGCAAGTATACATTGATGATGCCCGTTGGATTCGTTTCTGACACCACTCAACTTGGAACAGTTGAATGAAGGCCATGGAGATGCTAAAACACTCCAGAATCACAAGGCAAAACGTACTAATCCTGTGAAAACAATGATTTTTAATTTTAGTTTCTTGTTTATAATTCTGAGTTTAGTATGTCGTCCATTATCACTGAACTAGTATGGTTATATGTTTAGGGGCCAGCTGAAGGACGCCTCCGGGTGCGGGAGTTTCTCGCTGCATTAAAGACCTATTGGTGACATTCTACTGATGTCTTTTCTATGGTCGTGTTGTTGTCTCTTTGACACATTTACCATTTCCATTCCCAATTTTATTTCAGATCTCAATACATTCTGTCAGGAAAAACAAAAACGTACTTCTGAAGTAGAAGATGAGCCACTGATTGAAAATACCAGTACAATAACCAGACACAGTCGTAACCTACCAACAAACAAAAAAATACTGGATGGATTCTGTTTTTGAGATGTTTGTAACTGACGATCTTCATGTAGTAACAACCTTTATGATCGACAAAATAGTACGTGACAATTGTGCAATTGAACTGCAAACCATTGTTCTCTTAGCCAAACATAGTGCTGGATATTTAATAGCACATGAGCCGATAGCATGCTTTTTTTTTGTTAAACTGCACAATAAGGCAATAAGACAGAACCAAAAGACACAGAAAGAAAGTTAGAAATCTGTTATCCATGCACCTGTGCTATACGAAATAGTGAAAACATTGACGGCGCACAGTCTGGAACAAATACTATGCTAATATTCAAGATCGCCGATCACGCGAAATTGTAAAGTAAATCCTTCGAGCAACTCAGAGTTGTCATAGAATGATAGAAGGAATGATTAATACAACATCTCTGAAAAAGTTGATACTAGTTGCCATAGGAGATATGCAAGCACACATAACAAATAGCGTCCTTCACCTAATTTCCACGATAAGTTTGTGCCATTCTAAAACCGGCCAGGTCTTATAGTTGTATTGATGAAGGCCTCATCATAGTCAAAGGCTTTCCAGAAACACCCAAAGAAGGCTTTCAAAATGAATCAACTTCAAAAGTGTATACTGATGAAATATTTATGATCTGAAAAGAGGAGCGAAAGATACAAGAGGGACAGTCAAACGCATAGATTGAAAATAAACCTACAACGCTATGGCTAAAATATAAACCAGATGCTCCGCAGGGCGTAGCTTTATACGACCGCAGAGGTTGAACCCTGAACGGTTGGGGCAAGTATGGACACAACATTCAAGCTGGATTCAGCTCTAAATTTGGATTGTGATTAAATAGTTGACACAGCATAGGTTTCTGACACAGAATGAATGTGTTCTAATGAACTTAAATTTTTTGTTTTCTCTTAGAGCAATTCACTATGCTGTTGAATATTAATCCTCTCAAAAAAATGTTTGAAGAAATTTTCTTTTTATTTATGAAATTTCAAATGAGAAAAATTGAACCCAATTTTTTAATCACATCCCCCTTTCCCTTATTCCAAAACTAATCTCAATAAAAATATTCTAATGGAGTTTGCAACAATTACTACTCATTTAAATACATCATAAAATATTAAGATGTAAAAAAACTGCTTGTTATCACTGAATGGTAAAGATTATTCAAATTTATCAGTTGGTAGTAAAAAGTGAATATACATTGTATATTGTATATAACAAAGATTTAAGTTGATTCTGGACAAAGAAAGATAACTCCAATTAAAAAAAATTCTTGCAATAAGATATTTCTTGCTTACTATTCTAGACAAAGAAAGATAACTCTAATTAAAAAAAATAATTGCTATTTCACAATAATGTGAAATTAGATATTTCTTGCCATTGCACAATACTGTGCAATTGAGAAGACTTGCTATTGCACAATACTTAATATAATAATTTTAGATCCTGATTTGGACCAACTTGAAAACCATAATCAAAAATCTAAGTACATGTTTAGATTCAGCATATCAAAGAGGCCCAAGCATTTAATTTTTGTTAAAATCAAACTTAGTTTCATTTTGGACCCTTTGGACCTTAATGTAGGCCAATTTGAAAACGGGACCAAAAATGAAGAATCTACATACACAGTTAGATTTGGCATATCAAAGAACCCCATTTATTCAATTTTTGATGAAATCAAATAAAGTTTTATTTTGGACCGAGATTTGGACCAACTTGAAAACTGGGCCAATAATCAAAAATCTAAGTACATTTTTAGATTCAACATATCAAAGAACCCAACCGTTTCATTTTTTGTCAAAATCAAACTAAGTTTAATTTTGGACCCTTTGGACCTTAATGTAGACCAATTTGAAAACATGACCAAAAGTTAAGAATCTACATACACAGTTAGATTCGGCATATCAAAGAACCCCAATTATTCAATTTTGATGAAATCAAACAAAGTTTAATTTTGGACCCTTTGGGCCTCTTTTTCCTAAACTGTTGGGACCAAAACTCCCAAAATCAATACCAACCTTCCTTTTATGGTCATAAACCTTGTGTTTAAATTTCATAGATTTCTATTTACTTATACTAACGTTATGGTGCGAAAACCAAGAAAAATGCTTATTTGGGTCCCTTTTTGGCCCCTAATTCCTAAACTGTTGGCACCTAAACTCCCAAAATCAATACCAATCTTCCTTTTGTGGTCATAAACATTGTGTTTAAATTTCATTGATTTCTATTTACTTAAACTAAAGTTATTGTGCGAAAACCAAGAATAATGCTTATTTGGGCCCTTTTTTGGCCCCTAATTGGGGCAATATGCGCAATTGTTATTCCATAGGCCGTAATGGTAACGTTTTCTTCTGTTGCTCAGCCCATATCGTAAACTTGTATATGTAAGATGGCTTGTTTCGAAGCTGAGACATTTTTACATATGTGGTTAAATTTTCGGGGTACGAAGTGTGATTCATTTTTCCGTAATTTAGCAAACCCCGAGTATCCTTTTGCGATGTTGCTCCTCATGGTAAAAAATCCCAATTTTAACACAATAAGTTCTTTGAAATTTTAATACTTTGAACACATTTCATAGCTCCATGGTTTTTACACATTTATTCTGTGTTCCCTTATTTTCTAAATTAACACTAATGGTTCAGCTCAGTTATTTGTTTATCATAGAAATGTGTCAAATATCACTACACAGAGATTTTTTGTTTACACGTGACTTTTGTGTTCCTCATTTCAAGGCGCATTAGGGGTATTGTCCCAATTCCTAAACTGTTGAAACCAAAACTCCCAAAATCAATCCCAACCTTTCTTTTGTGGTCATAAACCTTGTATTAAAATTTCATAGATTTCTATTCACTTTTACTAAAGTTAGAGTGCGAAAACTAAAAGTATTCGGACGACGACGACGACGCCAACGTGATAGCAATATACGACGAAAAATTCGTATAAAAATCAAAGGTCATATTTCACGATAATCAAAGAGCTGAAAGCTCTGAGGAAAAATGACGCCACTGTCTCTAATATTGGGATATTTTTTATGCAAGTCTTGATTTTCACATACCGTAATTAATTTAACAATGCAACATGTCTTGTAAGCATATAATTGATATTCGTATATATGTGTGTGTGTGAAGTGACTGTTTTTTTTTTAAGACAAATGAATAGGTCAAGACTACCTGAATTGTACAAATAAATACCGTAGAAAGGCTTGTATATTTCTCACTGGTACATAGTCCCTTCTCTCAGAAAATTTTAATTAATTTTAAATAATCTTTTTGTTACTGTTATCAAAGGTCTAATGAAACTCAGGTAATTAAAAAAAATTATAGTCAAACCGGCACCTGGTTAAATTGGCACCTGGTCAAATCGACACTCTATATAGTCAATTTGTCACCCATGTTTAATAAGGCCACACCAATTTGATTCCTTGTTCGACGGACCCGCCGCACCCATTTTTTTCAAAACAGATTTTTTAAATTTTTTTTATATTCCCGCTTCCCACATCGGGAAATGTAATCATGTCCATTTCCTGCACCGTTTTTTGTAAATATTATAAAAAGATACTAAAAATCGGGTTTCTTTCCCCCTTACTTATATTCCCTATCAAAAATGTTCGTTGTTAGAATAAAGTACAAAGTACTTTTGAAGGATTTGCCTTCAACTGCATTTATAATGTATGCTGGCGAAACAAAACTATCCATAGCCGCTGCATGTTTATACACCTGTCCTGATTGATTCAGGGGCTTGTCGTTTAACGTTTGTTGATTTTGTTCATTGGTATTGTCCCGTTTGGATATTACATATATAAATTAGATCATTGGTTTTCCTGTTCGAATTGTGCAAGCTAATAATTTGGTGTCCTTTATAGCTTGCTGTTTGGTCTGTATCAAAGCCCTGTGTAAAAGGCTGTACTTCGACTTGTGTTTGTTATTATTAGGTTGAGAACAACCCTCCCTCAGACAAGGGTCATTTTACTGATGTAGAAAAGAAAATAGAAATACCCAGGATTTGTATAGTTCTTCTATACAAAACCTTTGAAAACTTCAATTTTTTTACTCAAAAAGAGGAGAGTTGCATCATATTTTAAACAACTTTTATAAAAGAGGGGTCCACTTATTTTTGAATAATATTAAACTGTTAAAGTAAATATGTTAACATGGCTAAAGTCCAGGAATATTACAAAATTTTTGAACTGGTTTTGAGTCAACTTTAACCATTTAATACCAGATAGATATATAGCACTTTGAGAAAATATGAGCCCTTTTGTACAAACAAATATATTATAACTTATTTTGATCCCTCATAAAACATGAAAAAGGGATATTTATAACATTAAGGGGTTGCCCCTAAACTGATTATGTCTTGGATGAAGAATTGTCTCATTGTCAGTCACACATACATAGACCAGATTTAATTATTTCTTGGTGAACAGGGAAAAATACTTCAGAAATTAAAGAAATGTCAAAGTACCAGTGATAAATTAAGTTTTAATATTGTCAAAACCTACTATTTTATGTTTACAAAAAAAAAATGTAATCGCTCGCCTTTACTTTTTAAGCTTCGCCTCTAAAATTTGTAAATTAAATATTTTTTTATTAAAATTTTCAAATCGCTCGCTGGCCCCAAATTTTGAAGTCCAAAAATCTGTAGAACAAGAAATTAAATTGGTGTGGCCTAAATATATATTTTTAACAGTATTTTAAGCAAAAAGAGTAAAAATAAGAAAGGGGTTGCCAGATTTGTTTTTAGTATTTAGACAAAAAGAGTTAAGTACCTAAGGAAAGGATTGTCTGAAAATATTTACTTTCACATTTTTGGGGGTTCATGTACATTTTGTATATATTTATTTTTCTCAACTAAATGTGTATGTTCCAGACCGTATGAGTATTTGGACCGTACGCGTGCGGTCTGGACCGTATGCGTACTTTTTCAAAATAATCTGATTAATATCATTAAGAAGTTGCTTAAGTTTATAGTTACAAATGCATGTAAAGTTCATTTACAGCTCTACATAACTAAATTCTCAAATTAATATGTAAAAGTTCCAATAGTAATTGGAATAAAAACTTAATTTTTTAACTATTTAAAAAATTCACGCTTATTAAATCTGTTCCTCATGTTAATATCTTGTATTTAGCTTGTCCATCAGTACCGGTAGTGCAAGTTATATAAAAATAATGAATTTCTACTTTCTAGGTTAATTTTTACATTATTACCTACAGATCATGCAAAATTTGAATCAGCAATTTTTACTCTCAGGGGTGGAATTTAAGGCTTGTTTTTATTATAGTTGCCCTTAATCAACTTTGTATTGATAAACTTACAAATTGCATAGGTAAGAAAAGTTCCTTTATTGATTTAGTGTAAAAATAAATATCCCCCTTAACCAAGACATAACAAACTTGAAACCAGTCATGACACCTATGATGCATAGACTTCTTATTTTGGAACATATTACAATAAAGAATACTTGTCTGCACTCATTTCTTACCAAAAAAAAATGAAACATTACATCCCTACCCCATCTGACATTAATTGAATTATGATCATAGAAATTTACATTATCGGAAGTTAACATGATGTGGAACTACAATTTTAGAATATTAGAAACTTTATAAAATAATGCAAATGCAAAGGAACATGAATGAACTGCAAACATGTAAATGTAAATAAGTTATCATTAATTGTGGTAGTAAGAGTCACCATGGGAGAGAGTACCAAAACAGGATTCAGATATTCAATTAAACAAATATTTAAATTCAATTGTTCATTTATTCATTTGATCAATCTAAAAGTAATTGTAATGATAACCAGATGCTCCGCAGGGCGTAGCTTTATATGACCGCAGAAGTTGAACCCTGAACGGTTGGGGCAAGTATGGACACAACATTCAAGCTGGATTCCGCTCTAAATTTGGATTGTGATTAAATAGTTGACACAGCATAGGTTTCTGACACAGAATGAATGTATTCAAATGAACTTAAAATTTTTGTTTTCTCTTAGAGCAATTCACTATGCTGTTGAATATTAATCCTCTCAAAAAAATGTTTGAAGAAATTTTCTTTTTATTTGTGAAATTTCAAATGAGAAAAATTGAACCCAATTTTTTAATCACATCCCCCTTTCCCTTATTCCAAAACTAATTTCAATTAAAATATTCTAATGGAGTTTGCAACAATTTCTACTCATTTAAATACATAATATAATATTAAGATGTAAAAAAACTGCTTGTTATCACTGAATGGTAAAGATTATTTAAATTTATCAGTTGGTAGTAAAAAGTGAATATACATTGTATATTGTATATAACAAAGATTTAAGTTGATTCTGGACAAAGAAAGATAACTCCAATTAAAAAAAATTCTTGCAGATATTTCTTGCTTACTATACTGGACAAAGAAAGATAACTCTTAATTAAATAAAAATTTAAAATTTCACAATATTGTGAAATTAGATATTTCTTGCCATTGCACAATACTGTGCAATTGAAAAGACTTGCTATTGCACAATACTTAATATAATAATTTTAGATCCTGATTTGGACCAACTTGAAAACTTGGCCCATAATCAAAAATCTAAGTACATGTTTGGATTCAGCATATCAAAGAGGCCCAAGAATTTAACTTTTGTTAAAATCAAACTTAGTTTAATTTTGGACCCTTTGCACTTTAATTTAGACCAATTTTAAAACTGGACCAAAAATTAAGAATCTACATACACAGTTAGATTTGGCATATCAAAGAACCCCAATTATTCAATTTTTGATGAAATCAAACAAAGTTTAATTTTGGACCTCGATTTAGGCCAACTTGAAAACTGGGCCAATAATCAAAAATCTAAGTACATTTTTAGATTCAGCATATCAAAGAACCCCAAGGTTTCAATTTTTGTTAAAATCAAACTAAGTTTAATTTTGGACCCTTTGGACCTTAATGTAGACCAATTTGAAAACAGGACCAAAAATTAAGAACCTACATACACAGTTAGATTCGGCATATTAAAGAACCCCAATTATTCAATTTTGATGAAATCAAACAAAGTTTAATTTTGGACCCTTTGGGCCCCTTTTTCCTTAACTGTTGGGACCAAAACTCCCAAAATCAATACCAACCTTCCTTTTGTGGTCATAAACATTGTGTTTTAATTTCATTGATTTCTATTTACTTTAACTAAAGTTATTGTGCGAAAACCAAGAATAATGCTTATTTGGGCCCTTTTTTGGCCCCTAATTCCTAAACTGTTGAAACCAAAACTCCCAAAATCAATCCCAACCTTTCTTTTGTGGTCATAAACCTTGTGTTAAAATTTCATAGATTTCTATTCACTTTTACTAAAGTTAGAGTGCGAAAACTAAAAGTATTCGGACGACGACGACGACGACGACGACGACGCCAACGTGATAGCAATATACGACGAAATTTTTTTCAAAATTTGCGGTCGTATAAAAAGGGAAACAGACAAATAATCATGATAATAGTAAAGAAGACAACATAGAAAACTAAAGACGAACTCCACCAAAAACTAGGGGTGATCTCAGGTGCTCCGGAAGTGTAGGCAGATCCTGCGCCCCCTGTGGCACCCGTCGTGTTGCTTATGTAATTACAAATCAGGTGAATAGTCTAATTAGGTAGGTAACATTCGTGAAAAGGGAGGGGTATTGTAGTTACCACTCAAGGAACATATCCGAAATCATCTCTGAAACGGTTTTAACTGATGGTTGGTCAGTTTCTGTGTGTGTTGCGTTTCGGTGTTGTGTCGTTGTTCTCCTCTTATATTTAATGCGTTTCGCTCGGTTTTGGTTTGTTACCCCGATTTTGTTTTTTGTCCATGGATTTATGAGTTTTGAACAGCGGTATACTACTGTTGCCTTTATTTAGTTTGTAACCCGGATTTGTTTTTTTTTCTCAATCGATTTTTGAATATCTAACAGCGGTATACTACTGTTGCCTTTATTTCAAAATGGTCAACCAACTCGTGATGGCGTCCGTAAAATTTACGAAGAGATGACATCAACTTTACCATTTGGAACTCTTACTTCAA
The DNA here is from genome assembly GCF_036588685.1 of Mytilus trossulus. Taxonomy (NCBI): domain Eukaryota; kingdom Metazoa; phylum Mollusca; class Bivalvia; order Mytilida; family Mytilidae; genus Mytilus; species Mytilus trossulus. The sequence continues at coordinate 3,009,716 of NW_026963296.1, forward strand.
TAGCTTCCTTGTGAGCATCAATCCTCTATCAAGTTAACCATGATAGGAAATACAAGCATGGGAATATCGTATCAATTGGGAGATCTATAACCCGTATGCAGGCGCTGCTGGAATGTTGCTTCATAGAAATAGGAAGTTTGCAAATTGAAAGTTTGTTTCGTCAGGATTTGTGCCATTTTGCTGCGATGGGAGGACCAATTCAATGCGCAACCTATTTATATGCTAGCTTGTATCAAAGGACTGATTACCAGCTCAAATGTCTATATTTGTTTTTTGTGTATATGCTTGACATTACAAAAGTCCTGTCTTCCCCTTTAACACAATCCTCCCAGTCTATATGTCTGTTGGGTTATTAAACTCTAATGTTTTTGATATCTAGCTCTAGTATTTTAGAAATCTCCTTTTTTTTAATCCTTTTTGATAAAGTTTGTTCATAGATTATATGATATATATGTCATGTATGTTGTTAAAAAGTTACTGAGGCAAACGTGTAAGAAAAATACATACAAACAATGAAAAAATAAGAATAGCAAATAATGATTTAAACAACATTAAAAAGTATGCCCCATCAATTCTTACTAACAAGTTTCATTATGTTTCAGACAGAAATTCATACCCCTTGACAAGTGCTGTTCAAGGAAACCTCATACTCCCTAAACCAAAAGCATAAGTGTTCAAAACAATGTTGGTAACTAATGCTTTTGAATTGCTGTGTCTCCCTCTGGTGGCCCTATTGGATGATGAATGGACTTTAAACAAACAACACTATATTATTTCGTTCGATTTAGTGGTTCTCTAACAGAAGACATTTGTATGCATTTTCAATAAGACCCTATGTTAAACGAAATCCCCGCATACGCCAATCTCTGATGATGGATCAGCTAAAAAGTAACAACACTTGTTCAGCACCTCAGTACCTGGCGAAATTTTGTTACTTCTTCTGAATAAATTTACAATCAAATGCGACACACATATATTCACTTACCCTTGATTCTTTATCTTGTTGATCTGACCATTCACGGATGAAATTGTGTGTTTCTTGACAGGTATCACATCGATATTCTGGTAAGGGCTTCTCTGTGAATTTGATAGATCCTGTTACACTCTTTGACTCAGTAAGGCCACATTCCCAGGTTTTCTCAAATTTTACATTTGACATCTTGAATCTTGAATGCATGATTGTGTTTAATTCCTCTGTCACAAAGTCGCCAATGTATTTGTACAAACCGCTTTTAATTTCTTCCCCAAATTCCCAAACCTGAATCTGAATAACATTCGGCAATGTCATTAATAGTAATTTTCGTAATTTCGAGGTCTCCCGTAATTCAAAGACAGCAGTGCTTTTGAAAAGAGCAATTTGTCTTTCCTTCTGTCCAGTGACAACTCTCTCTGCAATGTTATATTTCCTGCTAAGTGAAGCAATCAAATGATTATAAAGATGTGGAGGTAGAAATATAAATCTGAAACACATCCAAGTTGATCTTTTACCAATATCTTTTGTCACATTAAACATTTCATGAATATCAATCTCAGGTTCTGCTTTAATCATACAAGGTACATAGTAGTAAGGATTTTCTTCAGCACCCTCTGATTTATTTGGACGTATAATTATATCAAAATTTTCCATTACTTTCAGAATATATTCTTTGTGATCGTACAAAATGGTTGTCTCTTTTTTAAATATATCTTCTAACACCTCATTATTCAATTTCCCTGTTTTGTAAAATTCATTCCACTTCTTTTGATTCTTAGTACTAGCTTGGAATTTCTCTGCTGTAACAATACATTTAAAAGCATCAGACAGCCATTGTGTATCTAAAATAATATTATCTGGGAGATCCTTAAAATAAACTAAAGATCGGAGTTCATGGTGAAATTCCAGAAAAAATATCAGTTCTTCCTCATTTAAAGGCATTGGTGTATTGGCTGAAATGGCCTTAATTGCATCATAGGAAATGATTGGTATCTCTTCTTTCTGTTTTTGAAGTAGTTGTTCCAGTTGAATAAATTTTAACGGATAATCTTTGTTCCAGGTTCTCATTCCTCTGGCTAAATTTAGAATGTTTTGTCGTATTTGCTGGAAAGCACTGAGATCATCGTCCTTATTGGAAATGAAGTATTCACATCTCACATGACCACGTTCATCATCAGCCAGTTCATTAGTGTACTTTAACAGGTTTTCTCTACATGCTATCTCAATCTTTTTCTAATTTAAAACAAAACATGTAACATAAAAGAATCTTTTTCAAATATTGAAAAACAGTTGCTGCATCTGTATGCTATAAAAATATTACAAATGTCCGTTTCATATGATATGTTTTTTATTATAAATTTGCTTTATTTGCTACACGCTGAGAAAACACGTATAAACAAGGGTTAACAGAATGACAGTAATGGTATAACATTGATGGCTAAACATGAATATTTGTCTACTTACGTACAAAAAGGGCATTCTATTTCTTTGATATATATTTTAGGTGCTTAAATCAAATCTAATAAAGCATTAACAAACACATAAAGATGGTTAATAGTCTTTAAAGTAAGAAGTCAACTTTAGATTTCAGCCATGTTCAGAGGTGGATTTAGGGGGGCCTGCCCAGGGCCCCCTCTTTTTCAGAAAAAAATTGGTTGGTTATATAGGGAATCACTGAAGCCTGACGGAATCCCCCCCCCCCCCCCTTAGGCAGTCAGTGGGCCCCCTCTTTCTAGATTCGCCACTGATGTTGACATGATCTCACCCTACTGTCTTAATGTTTCTGTTTATCTGTTACAAGTGCATGAAGTATGGGAATAATATTAAAGAAAATTGAAATAATGAAAATTGGTCATCAAAGGACAATAACTTCAACAATATGCCGTCTAACAGTTTTATCGTACAGGTGAGCTTTACATTGTGAACATTTTACCACTGTCAGATTTTTTTTAAATAGGCTTTCAAAATTATAGGCAAAACTTGCATTTCACCCTTTTGTTCTTCCTTCAACTCTGTAAGTCATCTTGGTTGGCGGACCGGATCATTAAATAAATTAATTCCACACTTCATACAAAATGTATTATTGTACCCGTAGGAAAATACAAAAAGAACTTATATAGGTATATTGAAATTCCACCTGAACATAATAAAGTAGTCCCTTAAAGACAAGAACAGACAATAGCAGTGTCTAAATATTTTACAATGTGTAAACATGATATACCGTGTCTGTTTCTGAGGTCACAGCATCTTTCCATGTGCCAACAATAACTACTGGTGGATCATTATCACCCAACGGTTTCTTGTCAGATGTATTGTTTCTCTCTTCCAGTCTACTGTAGCAATGTATTGAGTCAATCCATAGTCTGAATAAGGCTACAAAGTCAAAGAACAACTATTTTATATAATAATTTATTAAAAGTTCCTACTAATTATGACAACAGAAGTTTAAGGATATCAATTGTATACAAATCGTAAATCGATTCAGAAGATACAAATCGTAAATCGATTCAGAAGATACAAATCGTAAATCGATTCAGAAGATACAAATCGTAATTCAATTCAGAAGATACAAGATGGCATGATATACATCTTTTCCTGCATCACTCGCAAATATTTCACATCATGGTACTTTATTATCAGCTTAGGTATTGCTTCAAACAATTTTTTAAAATTATTTGTGTAAAAGGAATATATAGGTTAATATCTTGACAAACAGACTATACAATGTGTCTTAGATAAAGGAAGATGTGGTGTGAGTGCCAATGAGACAACTCCCCATCTAAATAACAATTTTTAAAAATAAACCATTATAGGTCAATGTACAGCCTTTAACACAGAACCTTGGCTCACACCGAACAACACGCTATAAAGGTCCCAAAAGTTACAAGTGTAAAACAATCAAACGGGAAAACCAGCGATCTAATCTTCATAAAAAACGAGAAACGAGAAACATGTATAAATTACATAAACAAATGACAACTCCTGTACATCAGATTCCTGATTTAGGAAATGTTAACAGCCGGTACTTAAGTATATTGGTATTTAATGAAACATTTTTTTTGTGTATTGTTTTTAAATACTGATCTGCTATCATGCTATTTTTAAAGGCATTGAGTTGTAAACTTCAACCAGAATACTTGAGAAATTATAAATGTTTCCATGCTTTAAGAGTGGTAATTTATAAAACTTAATATTAACACCTGAATCAGGTAGTATAACTTCTGTTTACCAACTGAATTAATTAATAGTTTATTTTGCACTATCTTATATCTGTTTGACACCATTGTCTTTCTTTGTTGATGTAGTAAAATTCAGTTTTATATATTAACGACAATCTTGCATGTTTATTAGAAATTTCAACATGTTAAACAATTTTCATACGGTCCCTGAAATTCCAATAATTCCATCACACAACTTTATCAAAACTCTTAGTAAGTTTAGACATTATCCGATAGTGGAAATTTTGAAATCAATAATACGATCCTTGTCAGACATGCATTATTCCCCTTATTTAAAATGATCACCATTTTTTATTAAAATTAAATTTGAAATTTAAAATGCATGTGATATTTAAATAGATTGTTACATGTATGTTGCACTTTGTAAATACAGCTGTTTCTCAAAACATGCCTCTTTTGAATATTCATAGAAAATTAATTTTGTTTACATATTGGTTCCCAGTTATGCTCTCTGTGTTGTATCTCACAGAGACATAACTTAGGACTGTTATCCATGAATACACATTTGTATACATTTGTATATTGTTGTTATTGAAATCTGTGATAACCTTACAGTCGCGGTAGGGGTAGTTAAGACAATTAGTGTTAGTTAAACTTTGAGAGGTTCAGGGCATAAACACGTTGAAAATATGACGCACAGCCCTATATTTTGACCTTTGAAAAAAATGTGGTGCATATAAATTTTCAATTCAAGGATGATTGTTTTCAAAACTTCATAATAAGTAAAAGTGGTGGTTTTGGTCGTAGAAGAAATTCCTATGGGAAATTGCATTGTTAATATTTACAGAAATTCAACCTACAATAAATAATATGGAAATCCAACTGTTCATTCCCTCTTTCAAATATGTGATGTTCAATTGAACATGCATACAACATGTTGGTTATGATAAAAGTTGTTAACCACGGTTAAGACAAACAAACATATTTATATGATAAATAATAATACTATATGATATTATCACATTTGTTTGAATGTAATCAATATATATTTGAAAAGCAGAAAAATGTACAATATGTATTTATTCAAGGGCCAGATAAAGGACGCCTCGGGGTGCGGGAATTGCTTGCTGCATTGAAGACTTATTGTTTAACGTCTGCTGTTGTCTATTCTAAGGTCAGGTTGTTGTCTTTTTGACACCTTCCCCATTTCCATTCTCAATTTGATTGATCGTTTCTGTACTCTTATTTTGAATTGCTGTTGATTTTATTTCATGCTAAGTTATTAATTGAAACTCTACGATTGTTTTGGGGTTTGCAGTCAAAAACTCTGCTGTATCGCCTATTTTATTTATTCATTCAAGCTGTCAGTTTTATCCCACTTTCCATATGGAAAATTGAACCCCATCTTTAGATTTTCCAGAGCTATAAACACTATTGTATAAAAGCGAACGTACATTTGCCATTCATTTTAATTATACAGGGGAAATAATAAAGGGTTTCAATTTTTCAATAAGGATGTCAATGTCCTGTTGTGGAAAATTAATCCTTTTTAATTTTGGATTTTGGATTTTGACCCAGGGTTAAATTTTCAATGGTGAAAATTTCACTGGGTTCACTTTCTTAGGGTCCAATTTTTTATGACATCCTTTTGACAAGATATTGTTTCATATAAACTTGCACAGTTCAATGCATACATTATTTTCTCACGTCACCTTCATTTTAAAACAGTAAATATCATCTTGTAACAAAGATTAAAACAGTATCCAGTATTTTACATTTGAACAATAAAGGTCCATTTCAAAGCAGAAGAAAAGTCTCAAATGGATGACAAGCATACATTTTTCTTTTTTTAAAATATACAGTCAGCCAAAAGTTAATCACCACCTATTTCTATTGCATGGATTTTTTTCACTTAAAAAAAATCAAATTATCCTCGAAAAATAGAAAATATTCATGTAAAAGAGGGACATGTAACATATATCATAAACAATCCATAAACTTAAGTTTGGTCACGAATGCAGGTTCTGTGCATTGATTTTTGCGTTCATAGAAATATTGAAAAATACACAAATCAGAAATGGAATTTTAGTTTCACTGCGATTTATTTTTTTTGCAACAATTTATCACCCAATATCAATAAAAGTCTCTACAAATAATCTTTGGTATATTCGGGAAATCTAATGTCAACATGTGAGTCCATATGATGTGTAATCATCTCTCTTCCGGTATAGAACCATAGCTCGGCATCTCACACTCTGTACAAGCCTTCTGGACTTTAGTTGAGCAAATTAAATAAATTCAGCAACAATCGTCCTCTTAAATCGCTAAGATTTTGCAAAGCTGGATCTCTGCAATTGAGATTTCTGCCAATAGCTTCCAGGACATGTTTGAAAGGGTTTAAACCTGGAGACATGGAAGGTCAAAAGAACCTTTTTAGTAGTGTCAACAGCTTCTGGCTCTGTGCACACGGTTACAATCCTTGCACTGTGTGGTCTAGTATTGTCGTATATGTACAAGGTCTTGACGCAAGTGGAAGACTATTAAAATGAGAGACTGCAATGTTTCTAAGCACCAAAATCCCTGTATGTCTGTCTGTTCATGCTACTCTTCAGAATATGCATACCCACATTACAATAGTATGAGAAGAAACCCCATACTGTAACATCACTGGCAGCGTATGCACATGCAGTTGTTAGGAAAATGATGTTTTGGTCCTACGAAAGTTTTTTTCTCCAGCCAAACTCGTATTCTGCCGTCCTTTGAATTTCAGAAACCAACTCTCATATGACCAATGAATATTTTGTTAGCTTCTCATGTTCCAGCGTTTATGGTCATAAGTCCTTTGAAACCCGAGTATACGGTGCCTGGCTATTAGTGCAGGTCTCACGACAACACAACGTACTCTTACATGTATGTAGCCTTTATGAAGTCGACAAACCTTCATATATTCTAACACAACCAACTTGAGTCCAGTGATAACTTAGCTTTGGGTCAGGAGTAAATGGGTTGGCTTAAGCACGTCCAATAAGCAGTCTGACATCACAATCGGTAGCTAGGTGGAGTTTTCCGGACCTTGGTTTATCATTTACAGTTCTTGTGTCAAAATGACGTTGTAAAAATCTGACAATGACGGTTTGATTAACAACGAAATGGTTACCTATGCTTCTATTGCTCCTACCGGCATTTGACAGGTCAATTGTTTGTCAATGTTCAACCACAGATAATGTACGTATTACCATAAGTCACAGTGACTTGGTGAAGGTCAAATTTCACCTTTACGCGAGACTGTAAGAAGATGATTTAAAAACAGTGTATTCGAAAACGTGCAGATGACCTTTAATAAAAAACTGCTTGGCGTGTTTATCGGAGTTTAATGTTCTTGGTTGTAATGAATTTTCTTAGTGTATGTTATAGGCAACACCAAATATAAATATTTTTTTGCAATAGTTAACAATTTATATTTAGGTGGTGCTTAACTTTTGGCGGATTGTATATATGTACTACGATCAATCAATTTGAAACATTATATAAGCTTTAAATACATAAAATAAATTTTGCAGATGTTAGATTACAATCAACAAAATCTAAAATTACAAGTGAAAGGATTATTTATTCAGCCTGTTTGAGGACAAACTTTAAAATCAATAAAAAAAATGTATAATTTTTTAACATACTCGATTATAAATAAAAATATCACCTTGTGCATTATGATCATCAGCTTCATTGAGTTTTGTAACAACAAGATACATTGCATCTTGGGACAGAAAGGTTTGATGAGTGTGGTAAAATTCTTCATCTCCTGCAAAATCCCACAGCAAAAATGTAGCATATTCCTCTTTGTCATGTACATCAATTTTAGACTCAGCAGATAGCATAGTTTCGAAATTCTTTGCTGCTTGATCAGAGGATTTGTTTGGCTGGTGGGGAGCATCTGGTGGTTCTGATACAGGTATAGCTGCTTCTGGAGGTTTCATTGTTTTATGTTGATCAGATTCCATCTCTGATTTCTTTGAATCATCGAAAGATGTTACTGGTGTGTTACCCTTCATGTCTCTGTGGGATTCAAATGGTCTTTTGTCCTCAAGTTGTCCTACATACTGTTTTAAAAGTCTTGCTTGAGTTTGAGTATCTTCATTGTTTTCTATGATTAGAAAATAACAATATTAGTTTTGGACTAATATGTAGCGTAACAAAACTAGAGGCTCCAAAGAGCCTGTGTCGCTCACCTTGGTATATGTGAATATTAAACAACGAACACAGATGGATTTATGACAAAATTGTGTTTTGGTGATGGGTATGTGTTTATTGATCTTACTTTTCTAAACATTCTTGCTGCTTACAATTATCTCTATCTATAATGAACTTGGCCCAATAGATTTTGTGGAAAATGTTAGTGAAAATTTACAAATTTTATGAAAATTGTTTAAAATTGACTAAAAAGGGAAATAACTCCCTAGAGGGTAAATTGCCCATGTTGGTCATGTTGACTAATGTTTAGGTCTTACTTTGCTGTTTACAGTTTAGCTCTATCTATAGTAATATTCAAGATAATAACCAAAAACAGCAAAGTTTCCTTAAAATTACCAATTTAGGGGTAGTAACCTAACAACGGGTTGTCTGATTCATCTGAAAATTTTAGGGCTGATAGATCATGACCTGATTAACACTTTAACCCTGTCAGATTTGCTCTGAATGCTTTGGTTTTTGAGTTATAAGCCAAAAACTGCATTTTACCCCTATGTTCTATTTATAGCTGTGACGGCCATCTTGGTTGGTATGACGGGTCACCAGACACAGTTTTTTTAAACTAGATACCCCAATGATGATTGTGTCCAAGTTTGGTTTAATTTGTCCTTATAGTTTCAGAGGAGAAGATTTTTCTAAAAGATTACTAAGATTTGTGAAAAATGGTTAAAAATTGACTATAAAATGCAATAAATCCTTCGGGGGTCAAATTGGCCATTTTGGTCATGTTTGACTTATTTGTAGATCTTTTTTTGCTGAACATTTTTGCTGTTTACAGTTTATCTCTATCTATAATAATATTCAAGATAATAACCCAAAACAGCAAAATTTCCTTAAAAATACCGATTCAGGGGCAGCAACCTAACAGTAGGTTGTCCGATTCATCTGAAAATATCAGGGCAGATATATCTTGACCTGATAAACAATTTTAATTCAATCAGATTTGCTCTAAATGCTTTAGTTTTTTAGTTATAGGCCAAAAACCGCATTTTCCCCCTATGTTCTATTTTTAGCCGTGGGGGCCATCTTGGTTGGTATGCCGGATCAGCAGACACAGTTTTTAAACTAAATATCCCAATTATGATTGTGGCCAAGTTTGGTTTAATTTGTCCTTTAAGTTTCAGAGGAGAAGATTTTTCTAAAAGATTGCTAAGATGTACGAAAAATTGTTAAAAATTGACTATAAAGGGCAATAACTCCTTAGGGGTCAATTGACCATTTTGGTTATGTTAACTTATTTGTAGATCTTACTTTGTTGAACATTTTTGCTGTTTACAGTTTTATCTTTCTATAATAATATTCAAGATAATAACCAAAAACAGCAAAATTTCCTTAAAATTACGAATTCAGGGGCAGCAACCTAACAACAGGTTGTCAGATTCATCTGAAAATTTCAGGGCTGATAGATCATGACCTGATTAACACTTTAACCCCATGTCAGATTTGCTCTTATTGCTCTGGTTTTTGAGTTATAAGCCAAAAAACTGCATTATACCCCTTTGTTCTATTTTTAGCCGTGGCAGCCATCTTGGTTGGTATCCTGGGTCACCGGACACAATTTTTAAACTAGATACCCAAATGTTGATTGTGGCTAAGTTTGGTTAAATTGGGCCCAGTAGTTTCAGAGGAGAAGATTTTTGTAAAAGTTTACAGACAATGGAAGCCGGACGAAGACGGACGCCGGACGACGACGGACGCCGGAAGATGGACCCCAAGTGATGAGAAAAGCTTACTTGGCCATTTGGGCCAGGTGAGCTAAAAATGAGAAAATTCTTAAGACAAAGGTATCAAATATTATTATAAATGGCGAAAGATACCAACTTCGTACTTAAAAAAACAAACTGACAACAGCCGAAGGAAAACAACTGCGGAGAAAACAAGACATAGATTTCGTTTCATGCAAAAAAAAAATAAACAATATCAGCAATCTTTGGCAATATTTAGCGACTCTTTTCATAATACAAAAAACTCCAAAGAACCTAAATCGCTCACCGGTTATTTTTTGCTTAAATTTTTGTCCAATTATTATTTTTGATTTTCAATATATATTAATGAGTGGTTCAAAAATGCCATTTAAATGTTTTTTATCTTGTCATATTTTCCATTTTGGCATTTAATCATGAATTTCCATTTGGGATACACTTTATAAACTAGATATTCTAAAGAAAATTCAGTGTAAGTTTGATGCTATTTTGTCCAGTAGTTTCGGAGGAGAATATTTTTGAAATAGTTTACAACGACAGACGACGACGACAGATGACGGACGGACTTTAAGTAATGACATCAGCTCAGATAGAGCCTTTGGTGCCCCGGTGGCCAATACTTATATCCTCTTTTAGAAAAACCATAGTAAAATCTTCATTTTGGTTAAGTATAAGAACATTCTTTCTAAATTTGTACCGATAATTCACTTCAAAACATGACTTTACAGAACTTGATACCAACATATATATGAAAGACTATACCATCAGACCATTATGATAAGTGTACCTGATAATGACACACCATTTTTTTAAACACCATACCTTCTTGTTTATTCCATACGCCATCATCAGACATCGCTTTGCATTTAATTTTATGAATTTCTATTCCATTTGTACTCGTAACATCTGTAATGTCTTCACCAAACAATCTTCTAATCAATGATGTCTTTCCAGCCCCTTTTTTCCCAACAACTACTAAACGTATGTCTCTCTTTTTCTCAGATCCTGACTCAAGTAATTTTAGGTACAAATCTATTGATCTTTTGTCAGCCATTAATTTGATCTCAGTTGGAACCATATTACCTGCAATGATTTTTGTTCATGAAGAATTTTTTTATATAGAAGAATATCACAACTTTACTCCATTCAATTAAGTATACACATATAACTATTCTTTGGTGTGCCTGTTTTTACTTTTAACTTTATTTAATTTTAAATGTTTTGTTAGAATCTGTAGTTTAAATTTACATTCAAAAATGTTATATCTTATTTAATATTTTATCGACAAACAGACGGACAAATATATGGACATGAGAAACACTTAATGTGTCCTCCGTTGCGAGTAAGGCACACGGATCATAAAAAAAAACCAGCTATATTATCCTAAGGTCCTGTACTTTTTAAATCAAAACATATAACAGCATGCCACATACAGCATAAAATATATCATGGTATATACTTCCTCAAAGTCAGGATGCCATTTATGCATCAATATTGAAAAAGCTATAAAATGCCTATTTTGACCATAAAATGTCAAAATTGTACATTTTTGCAGAAATTCTATAAAATAAAAGTTTAAATCCTTTAGTGTCATGCTATTTGACAAATTGACACCATCAAATTATTTACGGAAGTTCAGATTCTATATTTACAGATTTCACCTCTAAGAGACCACAATTTATTTCGTAGTGCATTTCTTTTAGAACATAAATGAAAATAAAAAAAATCCCACCTGCACTTTCTCAAAGAAACTTTTACAGTGTGTTGTACTACTTATAGGACAAATTATATCAAAATTATAGAAAACTTCATCGGCTCTAACTCAAAATATGGACAATTTTATGTTTAGGGCGTCTTGAAATCTTTTGACAGCTTCCGAAATGCTAATTCTAAACCTTTTTTAGCTGGACCAAATCACTACTTTCCTTTAAAATTCTGGAATCAAATTTGTTTAGTGTTATTTCACCCCCTACTTGCAATTTGAGGCATTAAACATGGAGAAATAAATTTCGAAGGGGTATAAAAATTAATGGTAAGTAACCCACTGTCAACACTAGGGACTATAGGGGGAACAACGAAAGTCAAGGGACGACAATTGTGGTCTCGGACCACATTATCTACTTAACTGTGTCTCTGAGAAGAAAAAACTTCAGTTAATCTAGCATTTTCAAAAAGCAATTTTTTTCACCACGCTATAGTGAACTTTTATACATTGGAATAACCGGACATTTTAACTGTTAACAAAACTTTGATTTTTTTAAATACTAAGGCTTATATACATCAGGAATAGATTACCTTAAATGTATTTGGCAAAACGTTTAGGAATTTTTTGTCCTCAATGCTCTCCAACCTTGTGTTTTATTTGGATATAAATATTTTTTGATTTCAGCGTCACTGATGAGTCTTTAGTAGACGAGACGCGCGTCTGAAGTAAGTTTAGTACTAGTATCTATGATGAGTTTATTTATGGACAACTACTTTCAAACTGGCAAAAAGGTTTTATATCTATCTCATTTAATTTCACAATAGCAGCAAACAACTGCCTATATCTGCTTGGAAAACATTCGATCATTTATGGAAACTAGAGGCTCTCAAGAGCCTGTGTCGCTCACCTTGGTCTATGTGCATATTAAACAATGGACACAGATAAATTCATGACTAAATTGTGTTTTGGTGATAATGATGTGTTTGTAGATCTTACTTTACTGGACATTCTTTTTGCTACAATTATCTCTATCTATAATGAACTTTGCCAAAAATAACACTGAAAAATATTTTCTAAAAATTTTAAAAAAATTTATGAAAATTGTTAAAAACTGACTATACAGGGCAATTACTTCTTAAGGGGTAAACTGACAATTTTGGTCATGTTGACTTATTTGTAGCTGAACATTTTTGCTGTCTACAGTTTATCTCCATCTATTATAATATTCAAGATATAACCAAACACTGCAAAATTTCCTTAAAATTACTAATTCTGGGGCAACAGGATGTCTGTTTTGCTCTCAATGCTTTGGTTTCAGAGATATAAGCCAAAATCTACATTTCGCCCCTTTGAACTATTTTTAGCCATGTCGACCATCTTGGTTGGATGGCAGGGTCACGCCACACATTTTTCAAACTAGATACCCAATTGATGAGTGTGGGCAAGTTTGGTTAGATTTGGCCCAGTAGTTTCAGAGGAGAAGATTTTTTTAAAAGAATAGTAAAATTTTTGAAAAAATTACTATAAATGGCAATAACTCCTTAATGGGTCAACTGGGTCAACTGACCATTTTGGTCATGTTGACTTATTTGTAGATATTACTTTGCTGGACATTATTGCTGCTTATAGTTTATCTCTATCTATAGTTATCAAAGGTACCAGGATTTTAATTTAGTACGCCAGACGCGCGTTTCGTCTACATAAGACTCATCAGTGACGCTCATATCAAAATAGTTATAAACCAAACAAAAACAAAGTTGACGAGCATTGAGGATCAAAATTCCAAAAAGTTGTGCCAAATACGGCTAAGGTAATCTATGCCTGGGATAAGAAAATCCTTAGTTTTTCGAAAAATTCAAAGTTTTGTAAACAGGAAATTTATAAAAATGACCACATAATTGATATTCATGTCAACACCGAAGTGCTGACTACTGGGCTGGTGATACCCTCGGGGACGAAACGTCCACCAGCAGAGGCATCTCTAATAATATTCAAGATAATAAACAAAAACTGCAAAATTTCCTAAAAATTATTAATTCAGAGGCAGCAACCCAACAACGGGTTGTCCGATTTGTTTGAAAATTTCAGGGCAAATAGAACTTGACCTAATAAATTATTTTACCCCTTGTCAGATTTGGTTTTAGAGTTATAAGCCAAAATCTACATTTTACCCCTATGTTTTATTTTTAGCCATGGCGGCCATCTTGGTTGGTTGGCAGGGTCACGCCACACATTTTTAAAACAAAATACCCCAATGATGATTGTGGTTAAGTTTGGATTAATTTGGCCCAGCAGTTTCAGAGGAGAAGATTTTTGTAAAAGTTTACTAAGATTTACGAAAAATGGTTAAAAATTGACTATAAAGGGCAATAACTCCTAAAGGGGTCAACTGAACATTTCGGTCATGCTGACTTAATTGTAAATCTTACTTTGCTGAACAATATTGCTGTTTAAAGTTTATCTCTATCTACAATAACATTCAAAATAATAATCAAAAACAGTAAAATTTCCTTAAAATTACTAATTCAGGGGCAGCAACCCAACAACGGGTTGTCCGATTCATCTGAAAATTTCAGAGCAGATAGATCTTAACCTGATTAACAATTTTACCCCATGTCAGATTTGCTTTAATTGCTTTGGTGTTTGAGTTATAAGCTAAAAAACTGCATTTTGCCCCTATGTTCTATATTTAGCCATGTCAGCCATCTTGGTTGGTTGGTAGGGTCATCGGACACATTTTTTTAAACCAGATACCCTAATGATAATTGTGGCCAAGTTTGGTTTAAGTTGGCCCAGTCGTTTCAGGAGAAGATTTTTGTAAAAGTCAACGACGCAGCACGATTTAGAGTTTATTTGTCTAGATCTTGCCTTGCTGATCATTTATGTGATTTAGAGTTTATTTGTCTAGATCTTGCCTTGCTGATCATTTTTGTGATTCAGAGTTTATTTGTCAAGATCTTGCCTTGCTGATCTTGTTTGTGATTTATAGTATTTATTTGTCTAGATCATGCCTTGCTGATCATTTTTTGTGATTTAGAGAGTTTATTTGTCTAGATCTTGCCTTGCTGATCTTTTTTATGATTTAGAGAGTTTATTTGTCTAGATCTTGCCTTGCTGATTTTTTTTATGATTTAGAGAGTTTATTTGTCTAGTTCTTGCCTTGCTGATCTTTTTTTATGATTTAGAGAGTTTATTTGTCTAGATCTTGCCTTGCTGATCTTTTTTGTGATTTAGAGAGTTTATTTATCTAGATCATGCCTTGCTGATCTTTTTTATGATTTAGAGAGTTTATTTGTCTAGTTCTTGCCTTGCTGATCATTTTCATGATTTAGAGTGTTTATTTGTCTAGATCTTGCCTTGCTGCTCTTTTTTGTGATTTAGAGAGTTTATTTGTCTAGTTCTTGCCTTGCTGATCTTTTTTGTGATTTAGAGAGTTTATTTGTCTAGATCTTGCCTTGCTGATCTTTTTTGTGATTCAGAGAGTTTATTTTTCTAAATCTTGCCTTGCTGATAATTTTTGTGATTAAGAGTGTTTATTTGTCTAGATCTTGCCTTGCTTATCTTTTTGTGATTTAGAGAGTTTATTTTTCTAGATCTTGCCTTGCTGATCATTTATGTGATTTAGAGTTTATTTGTCTAGATCTTGCCTTGTTGATCTTTTTTTATGATTTAGAGAGTTTATTTGTCTAAATCTTGCCTTGCTGATCATTTATGTGATTTAGTTTATTTGTCTAGATCTTGCCTTGCTGATCTTTTTTATGATTTAGAGAGTTTATTTGTCTAGATCTTGCCTTGGTGATCATTTATGTGATTTAGAGTGTATTTGTCTAGATCTTGCCTTGGTGATCATTTTCATGATTTAGAGAGTTTATTTGTCTAGAGCTTGCCTTGCTGATCATTTTCACGATTTAGAGAGTTTATTTGTCTAGATCTTGCCTTGCTGATCTTTTTTTATGATTTAGAGAGTTTATTTGTCTAGATCTCGCCTTGCTGATCTTTTTTATGATTTAGAGAGTTTATTTGTCTAGATCTTGTCTTGCTGATCATTTTTGTGATTAAGAGAGTTTATTTGTCTAGATCTTGCCTTGCTTATCTTTTTGTGATTTAGAGTTTATTTTTCTAGATCTTGCCTTGCTGATCATTTTTGTGATTCAGAGAGTTTAGAGAGTTTATTTGTCTAGAGCTTGCCTTGCTGATCATTTTTGTGATTAAGAGAGTTTATTTGTCTAGATCTTGCCTTGCTGATCATTTTTGTGATTTAGAGAGTTTATTTGTCTAGATCTTGCCTTGCTGATCTTTTTTATGATTTAGAGAGTTTATTTGTCTAGATCTTGCCTTGCTGATCTTTTTATGATTTAGAGAGTTTATTTGTCTAGATCTTGCCTTGCTGATCTTTTTTATGATTTAGAGAGTTTATTTGTCTAGATCTTGCCTTGCTGATCTTTTTTATGATTTAGAGAGTTTATTTGTCTAGATCTTGCCTTGCTGATAATTTTTGTGATTTAGAGAGTTTATTTGTCTAGAGCTTGCCTTGCTGATCATTTTCATGATTTAGAGAGTTTATTTGTCTAGATCTTTCCTTGCTGATCTTTTTTATGATTTAGAGAGCTTATTTGTCTAGATCTTGCCTTGCTGATAATTTTTGTGATTTAGAGTTTATTTGTCTAGATCTTGCCTTGCTGATCTTTTTTGTGATTTAGAGAGTTTATTTGTCTAGATCTTGCCTTGCTGATAATTTTTGTGATTTGGAGAGTTTATTTGTCTAAATCTTGCCTTGCTGATAATTTTTGTGATTTAGAGTGTTTATTTGTCTAGATCTTGCCTTGCTTATTTTTTTGTGATTTAGAGAGTTTATTTGTCTAGATCTTGCCTTGCTGATCATATATTTGATTTAGAGTTTATTTGTCTAGATCTGACTTGCTGATCTTTTTTTATGATTTAGAGAGTTTATTTGTCTAGATCTTGCCTTGCTGATCTTTTATTTGATTTAGAGTTTATTTGTCTAGATCTTGCCTTGCTGATCTTTTATTTGATTTAGAGTTTATTTGTCTAGATCTGACTTGCTGATCTTTTTTATGATTTAGAGAGTTTATTTGTCTAGATCTTGCCTTGCTGATCTTTTTAATGATTTAGAGAGTTTATTTGTCTAGATCTTGCCTTGCTGATCTTTTTATGATTTAGAGAGTTTATTTGTCTAGATCTTGCCTTGCTGATCTTTTTTATGATTTAGAGAGTTTATTTGTCTAGATCTTGCCTTGCTGATCTTTTTTATGATTTAGAGAGTTTATTTGTCTAGATCTTGCCTTGCTGATCTTTTTTACGATTTAGAGAGTTCATTTGTCTAGATCTTGCCTTGCTGATCTTTTTTATGATTTAGAGATTTTATTTGTCTAGATCTTGCCTTGCTGATCATTTTTGTGATTAAGAGAGTTTATTTGTCTAGATCTTGCCTTGCTTATCTTTTTGTGATTTAGAGAGTTTATTTTTCTAGATCTTGCCTTGCTGATCATTTTTGTGATTCAGAGAGTTTAGAGAGTTTATTTGTCTAGAGCTTGCCTTGCTGATAATTTTTGTGATTAAGAGAGTTTATTTGTCTAGATCTTGCCTTGCTGATCATTTTTGTGATTTTGAGAGTTTATTTGTCTAGATCTTGCCTTGCTGATCTTTTTTTATGATTTAGAGAGTTTATTTGTCTAGATCTTGCCTTGCTGATCATTTTCATGATTTAGAGAGTTTATTTGTCTAGATCTTGCCTTGCTGATCTTTTTTATGATTTAAAGAGTTTATTTGTCTAGATCTTGCCTTGCTGATCTTTTTTATAATTATGAGAGTTTATTTGTCTAGATCTTGCCTTGCTGATCATTTATGTGATTTAGAGTGTTTATTTGTCTAGATCTTGCCATGCTGATCATTGTTGTGATTTAGAGAGTTTATCTGTCTAGATCTTGCCTTGCTGATCATTTTTGTGATTCAGAGAGTTTAGAGAGTTTATTTGTCTAGAGCTTGCCTTGTTGATAATTTTTGTGATTAAGAGAGTTTATTTGTCTAGATCTTGCCTTGCTGATCATTTTTGTGATTCAGAGAGTTTATTTGTCTAGATCTTGCCTTGCTGATCATTTATGTGATTTATAGTTTATTTGTCTAGATCTTGCCTTGCTGATCATTTTTGTGATTTAGAGAGTTTATTTGTCTAGATCTTGCCTTGCTGATCATTTTTGTGATTTAGAGAGTTTGTTTGTCTAGATCTTGCCTTGCTGATAATTTTTGTGATTAAGAGTGTATGTGTCTAGATCTTGCCTTGCTGATCATTGTTGTGATTTCGAGTTTATTTGTCTAGATCTTGCCTCGCTGATCATTTTTGTGATTTAGAGAGTTTATTTGTCTAGATCTTGCCTTGATGATCATTGTTGTGATTTAGAGAGTTTATTTGTCTAGATCTTGCCTTGCTGATCATTTTTGTGATTTAGAGTGTTTATTTGTCCAGATCTTGCCTTGCTGATCATTTATGTGATTTAGAGTGTTCATTTGTCTAGACCTTGCCATGCTGTTCATTTATGTGATTTAGAGAGTTTTTTTGTCTAGATCTTGCCTTGCTGATCATTTTTGTGATTAAGAGTGTTTTTTTGTCTAGATCTTGCCTTGCTGATCATATATGTGATTTAGAGAGTTTATTTGTCTAGATCTTGCCTTGCTGATCATTTATGTGATTTAGAGTGTTTATTTGTCTAGATCTTGTATTGCTGATCATTTATGTGATTTAGAGTGTTTATTTGTCTAGGCCTTGCCTTGCTGATCTTTTATGTGATTTAGATTGTATTTGTCTAGATCTTGCATTGCTGATCATTCATGTTATTTAGAGAGTTTTTTTTTGTCTAGATCTTGTCTTGCTGATCATTTATGTTATTTAGAGTGTTTATTTGTCTTGATCTTGCCTTGCTGATCATTTATGTGATTAAGAGTGTTTATTTTTCTAGATCTTGCCTTGCTGATCATTTATGTGATGTAGAGTTTATTTGTCTAGATCTTGCCTTGCTGATTATTTATGTGATTTAGAGTGTTTATTTGTCTAGATCTTGCCTTGCTGATCTTTTATGTGATTTAGAGTTTGTTTGTCTAGATCTTGCCTTGCTAATCATTTATGTGATTTTTGTCTAGATCTTGCCTTGCTGATCATTTATGTGATTTAGAGTGTTTATTTGTCTAGATCTTGCCTTGCTGATCATTGTTGTGATTTAGTTTATTTGTCTATCATAATGAGGCTTAACAGAAAAAGGTCTCTCTAAATATCATGTCTCTCTCTAAATATCATGTCTCTCTTTAAATATCATGTCTCTCTTTAAATATCATGTTTCTCTAAATGTCATGTCTCTCTCTAAATATCATGTCTCTCTCTAAATATCATGCCTCTCTCTAAATATCATATCTCTAAATAGCATGTCTCTCTCTAAGTAGCATGTCTCTCTCTAAATATCATGTCTCTCTCTAAATATCATGTCTCTCTCTAAATATCATGTATCTCCCTAAATATCATGTCTCTCTCTAAATATCATGTTTCTCTCTAAATATCATGTCTCTCTCTAAATATCATCTCTCTCTCTGAATATCATGTCTCTCTCTAAATATCATGTCTCTCTCTAAATATCATGTCTCTCTCTAAATATCATGTTTCTCTCTAAATATCATGTTTCTCTCTAAATATCTTGCTTCTCTCTAAATATCATGTCTCTCTGTAAATGTCTCTCTCTAAATATCATGTTTCTCTCTAAATATCATGTTTCTCTCTAAATATCATGTCTCTCTCTAAATTTCTCTCTCTAAATATCATCTCTCTCTCTGAATATCATGTCTCTCTCTAAATATCATGTCTCTCTCTAAATATCATGTCTCTCTGTAAATATCATGTCTCTCTAAATATCATGTTTCTCTCTAAATATCATGTTTCTCTCTAAATATCATGTCTCTCTCTAAATATCCTGTTTCTTTCTAAATATCATGTCTCTCTCTAAATATCATCTCTCTCTCTCTGAATATCATGTCTCTCTCTAAATATCATGTCTCTCTCTAAATATCATGTCTCTCTGTAAATATCATGTCTCTCTAAATATCATGTTTCTCTCTAAATATCATGTTTCTCTCTAAATATCATGTCTCTCTCTAAATATCATGTTTCTCTCTAAATATCATGTTTCTCTCTAAATATCATGTCTCTCTCTAAATATCATGTCTCTCTCTAAATATCATGTCTCTCTCTAAATAGCATGTCTCTCTCTAAATATCGTATTTTTCATGATAAAAGGCAATAAACAGTTGTGCTATTAGTGCATGATGTGCCCGTCGCATTTTCAGAGAATAAAGTTCAATTACCTCTCAATGTCATATTAGAAATTTATGAAAATCAAAAGGGAGCTTACATCAATAGATATCTATATACATCAAAGTTTAATGATAATTACTGAAAGTATTTTAGAGTTATTGTCCAAATACTTGGAAATCACCCCTTTGTTAAGAATAAAACCCCAAAACTCGCAAACATAAATTTTAAATTTATAAAATTCTAAAGGAAGCTTACATAAATAGATTTAAACAATTTCCTAAATTCTTATGAAAACTGCTGAAAGCATTTTTGAGTTATTGTCCAAAAACTGGAACACCCCCCCCCCCTATTTTATGAATAAAAACCTGTAACTTGAAAACATAAAATCTAAAATGTCTAAAACTTGAAAGGGAGCTCATGTCAATAGATATAAATAATTCACCAACATTGCTTGCAAGTTTGGGAAAGCATTCTTGAGTTATGGTCTGAAAACTGGAAAAATCCCTTTTTTTTTTATGAAAAAAAAAAAAACTAAAAGGAGCTCACGTCAATGATTATGAACAATTCATAAAATTTTTATGCAAATTGGTTAAAGTGTTTTCGAGTTTATATCCGACATGTTGAAGACAGATGGACAGCCAGACGGACAACGGTATACCATAAAAAGTCCCGTAAACAGGCGTATAAAAATGGGAAAAAAAATCGTAAAATTTGCCATTGATGGGCAATAACTGATTTCTATAAGAATTTGTCTAACAGTTTAGACATTTATATGGACAATTGGTAGAGCTCATTATTCTGAACATATGTTTCCTTTCAAACTTTCTCTATTTATAACGTTTAAAAAAATACTAGACAAAACTTTTTATTCCTATGTGCAAGTTTTAGAAATGACAGCCATTTTGGTTGGTAGGAAAGGTTATCTGACACATTTTTAACTAAATACCTTGATGATGATATTGGCCAAGGTTGGTTAAGTTGTCTCAGGATTCAATTGACCATTTTGGTCTTGTGAACTTATGTGTAGATCTTATTTTGCTGTTTACAGTTTATCTCCATCTATTATAATTATATTCAAGATACTAACCAAAACTTTAAAATTTCCATAACATAACCAATTCTAAGGCAGCAACCCCACAAGAGGTTGTCTGATGCCTCTTAAAATTTCAGTTCAGAATATTTTTACTTGATATACATTTTTATACATGTCAGATTTGCTTTCAATGCTTTAGTTTCAGAGATATAAGCCAAACACTGCATTTTACCCCAATGTTCTATTTTAGCCATGGCCGCCATCTTACTAGATGCGCAGGGTAATCAGAGATTTTTTTACTGCACACCCTGAGGATGATTGAGGATGATTGAGGCCAAGTTTGATTTTATTTGGCCTAATAGTTTCAGAGGAGACATAATTTAAAAAGAAATCTGTAAGGCACACCTGGATGTATATGCATCTTCAACAATGGACACCCGTTAACATCATAGACCCAGGAATGGGGGTAATCGTAATCTGTAATCGTAATCTATTGTAATTGATTACATTTTTTCCAGTAATCATAAGTCATCTGTAATCGAAGACATTTTCGATTACATGTAATCCTAATTTAATCGATAACAGCGAAAATCATGATTACGATTACATTTCGATTACTAAAGTAAAGTAGTTTGATGAAATATAATATAATATATAATATAACCTTCTTAATGAAAACATGTATGTATTCATCGCTTTGAAATTCTGATATGACAGCTGCCTATATATTTATATCTATTGTCTCAAGCTGCTTTATGATCACCCAGATCCCCTACCATAATTTACTTTATATCTAGCTTTTGAAACAAATCAAAATAACATTTCAAGACATCATAATTATTTGGATTATAGTGACCAAAGAACAAATTTGAAGAAGAATATATGGTTTAAGTCATCATAATTTTCTGTCATTACATACACTTTGTACCTTTTTAATTGTTCTGGTAGCAATTGCTGTTTAAGAACACACTGTTTTTGGCAAGATGAAGATAGATGCTGGGAGGTAGTTTCGTGATTTTTTAAGGGGTCAAGTTTTCAGTATTTGTCCAACAAACTAGAGCACTTTCCATTTTACTGTTTGTGAGATAAACCAGTTTAATTGTCAAAATACAGTCAAGGACACTTAATCGCCTACTGAGCCAAAAGTTTATGTTACGCTATTTCCTATCATATATTCATACACCAAATATAGTTAAACTATTGCTTATTGTATCTAAGAAAGGGACTTAACCATCAAAACATATTATTAACTAATAGACCATGAAATGTGATCAAAGTCAGATGAAACCTGCCAGACCGACTTGTAAACCTTACAATAATCCCATACACACAATATAGTTGACCTGTTGCTTGCAGGAACACTGCGATACAGAAAACACAAAGACTTAACATTGACCTATGACCTATTGACCTATGAACAATAAAATTAGGTTGTTAGTTTTCTCAATTGAATTGTTTCATAAATTTCATGTAAAGGCCTACTATTCTCATTGCTGAAAGGGGTACGGTTGCCTATAATTGCTCTCATCCACTTTATTTTAACTTTGGTAGATATTTGTCTCATTAACAATCAAACCACATCTCCTTATTCTTATATCAAGGTCAGATGAAAACTGCAAAACAGACAGAGATATAAGATATGGTATGATGCCAAGGAGACAACTGTCCATCCAAGTCACAATTTGTAAAAGAAAAGCCATTTTAGGTCAAAGTACGGTCTTCAACACGGAGCCTTGGCTCACATCGAACAGCAAGCTATAAAGGGTCCCAAAAATGACTAGTGTTAAACCATTCAAACGGCAAAACCAACTGTTTAATTCTATAAATAAACTGTTAACACAGAGAAATGTCTCGCCTTTTTGTAATTTTGATAATGCAAATGTTGAAATTAAAAAAAAACAATACTTAAGTTAGTTATGCAATATTCAAAGTCAATGAACCACGACCGAAGGTACATGGCTAACCAATCTCCATGGAAATGAGATGTGCCAATGCTTATACAACTGCATACCATTGACTTAGTTTAAACATTTTTATACATAGTGGATTTGGAATATTGCAACTAATATTAATCCCTGTCCACTTAGCAGGTGCCAGTGCTACCCTGTAGCAGCATTAGCCTGCTCTTTTATCGAAATCTACAAGGGTGTCTTTTACGTGCAAGAGATATGGCCGTCTCCGACGGACTATCATCGTTTCTCAAGACCATACTCGCAAATGGTGTGAAAGGACAGTTGAAAATTCAGTTCCTGAAATTTTCTCCCCAAAACAGGGATCGATCCAGGAACCTTTATGTAAGTAGTCTGGTGCACTAACCACTACACCAAGGCTCCATACCATAGATTTATCATAAGGTGTTCCCTTTAAACAAACCTAAACACAAACATTAACTTGTAAACTATAGATATTTGAAAAAGTTTCAAAGTCAATGAACCATGATGAAGGGGTGATACTATATAATCTCCAAGGAAACAAGACTTGCAAATGACAATACATATGCATATCATTGACTTAACATTAGCTATTCATCTTAAACTGATCTAATCACAAACTAACACACGTGAACTAAGCAAAAGCATTAAAGTCAAGAGACCATGACTGAGGAGGCAGGGCCAAATATTCTCCATGGAAATGAGATGTGCTAATCCTTATAAAACTGCATTCCAATTAACATTTGCCTACCACTAATGGTTTCCCTTGAATTGACCTAATCACAAACTAATACCTGTAAACTAAGCAAAAGTTTCAAAGTCAATAGACCATGACTGAGGGGGGCGCCAAATAATCTTCATGGGGGAGCCAAATAATCTTCATGGAAATAAAATATGCCGATGTTTTTACAACTGCATACCAAATATCATTGACCTACCACAAGTGGTTCAGCATAAATTAGACCTAATCACAAACTTATACAATTGTTGACGCAGCTGCCATCGCCGACGCCGGAAACAACATACCTGTGTCTCACTTTTTTGACTCCGTCAAGGAGAGACAAAAACAAAAAGCGAGAAACACTTATGAACCACATCAACAAACAACAACTACTGAACATCAGGCTCCCTCACAATTATTCTATACATGAAATATAGTTGACTTACTGTTTAATAGTACCAGAGATACTGACTTGACAAAGCAAACTTTATCTGAATCACTGATTAAATACATGATTGGATTGTTATCCCTTTATCTCACATTCAATGACTTTTGTCGCAGGTCAGACAAAACATATGGTTTCTAACAACTCTTATGTTAGGGTGTCATCTTTACAATGAATACTTTTCGTGTTGAAATAATTCTAGCAAAGTAGAATATTCCTTGCTATTGCAGAGTACAAATTAGCATGTACTATATATGACCATATAGTTTGATGGTACTTTAACTTGCTATGTCATGTATTTTACATATTAGAAAGCTGCTGACAATATAGCTTCATAGTTTGTTAGTATCTTAGTATCATAGTGATTAATATCATCAATACAATGAAATTAATTGGATAATGTCGTACAGTAAACATGTTGTCATTCTGCAATTCCTAGAGTGGGGGTAATCATGAAAATGTGTTAAAACTAATGAAATAAAAGTCAATAAAAATTACCTTCTCTCCCTTGTTCAGCAGTTACACCTGAAGATTTCTCTGACATGACAGTCTGAAAAATGAAAAATGCACTGTAAATTAGTCCTATAACATATGACTTCGCATTCTTATTAAATTTTTAACGTTTTTATACTGATATTTTCTTTTTCTTTTTTTAATGCGAGGGTGGCACATTGATAGTAAAAAAAATATATCAGAACAGCAAATAGAAAAAGTAAATAATGCCCCCGAGGTCATATGATATAGGACTAAACAGATTACTAGCAGTTAACTGACATGCCAGCTCCAGACTTCAATTAAACTGACTGAAAGATTATGATTTCATCATATGAACATCAGGCACAATCCTTCCTATTAGGGGTTTAGTATCATACCATCATAACATATATGATAAGAATGGTTCATGATTAAATGCAAAAACATGAATGGAAACGCCGCTTTTCGATCTTTCAAGAACCATACCTCCTGAACGGTAAAAGTCAAAATCGTTATTATTGAACTTGACCTCCAATTTGTCACCAGTAACAAGATACAACAATTTGAAAAGCTTTGGTTGAACAGTTCATGAGTAAATGCATGGACACGACTGGAAACTCCATTTTTCAATCTTTCAAGAACCCTAACTCCTGAACGGTAAAAGTCAAAATCGTCATTATTGAACTTGACCTCCATTTTGTCATCAGTAACAACATATTAAAATTTGATAAGCTTTGGTTGAACTGTTCATGAGTCAATGCAAGGACAACATTTGGTTGCTGCCCACCCGACTGCCCGCCGTACATCCCCAAATCAATAACCGACATTTTTGTCACAAAAATCTGGTTAAGTCACAAAAATCCGGTTAATAATATATAATACAATGGCCCACATTACATGAAATATATTGAACATTTTCCTATTTTGCAAGATAAACGAGAGATATATTATAAAGTTTAAAGGAACAGGTTGTTTTTGAATTTGTAAAATCCCCTTGCAGGTATTTTTGTTCATACAATAGTTACACATTATGCAGGAAAAACCTGGCTTTCTGATCATTTTGACCAAGTGTTAAAGTTTTAAAGAGAAAAAACAGAAATGAAAATAAACAAGAGGCACAAACAAACTTGTATTACTCACCTTGGCATTTTTTTCAAAACTAAATTGGATTCATTACTTGATAGATTGACTGTGGTTAAGACAACTTTCACAGATATTGGAAAACCATTAAAATTTGTAAAAAATGTCATTTAAGGTGAATAACTCCTATGGTCCATTGTTATTGGTCAGGCTGACATTTATAGATCATGTTATATTGAACTCTTCTGCTTTAAACAGTAATTTTTACATACATGTATCTCATAAACAATGATAAAGTTTGTATTTTTTTTTAAAAGAAACAAAAAAAGAAAACAAGCATTTGGAGACTATTGCATTGCAATACAGCCCCCCACCCCCCTTCCCCACCTGTTAAAAATTCATTTTATCGAAACAAAATTATAATTTGATATATCAACTGTCATGTTGTTAACTATATAACAAATATTACATCAATATCTTCAACTATGACGGAATAAGATGTGGTAAACTGAGTACCTGTGTGAATGCCAAGAACCATAACTCTACAAACTGATTATCAGAACCAAAATAAAATTTGATCTTGAACTATAACTTGTCAAGGTAACACTATGTACTAAATATCAAATCAATATCTTCAAGCATAATAAAAAAAAGGCTTTTTGAAAAATTGATTATTTGCATGAATTTTTCAAGTCCAAGGACAAAAACTCAGAACAAAATCATCAGTCCGGAATACAATCTGAACTTGATCTGTAACCTGTCATGGCCAAACTATATACCAATTATTAAATCATAATCTTAAAGCATGAAAAACTAGAGGCTCTAAAGAGCCTGTGTCGCTCACCTTGGTCAATGTGCATATTAAACAAAGGACACAAATGGATTCATGACAAAATTGTATTTTGGTGATGGTGATGTGTTTGAAGTTCTTAATTTACTGAACGTTCTTGCTTCTTACAATTCTATAATGAACCTTGCCCATAAGTAACAGAGAAAAATATTTGTTAAAAATTTACATAAATTTACAGAATTAATGAAAATTGTTAAAAATTGACTATAAAGGGCAATAACTCCTTAAGGGGTCAATTGACCATTTAGGTCATGTTGACTTATTTGTAGATCTTACTTTGCTGAACATTATTGCTGTTTACAGTTTATCTCTATCTATAATAGTATTCAAGATAATAACCAAAAACGGCAAAATTTCTTTAAAAATTACCAATTGGAGGGCAGCAAGCCAACAACCGATTGTCCAATTCATCTGAAAATTTCAGGGCAGATAGATATTGACCTGATAAACATTTTTATCCCATGTCAAATTTCCTCAAAATGCTTTGGATTTTGAGTTATAAGCCAAAAACTGCATTTTACCCCTATGTTCTATTTTTAGCCGTGGCGGCCATCTTGTAAAAGATTACTTAGATTTATGAAAAATGGTTAAAAATTGACTATAAAGGGCAATAACTCCTAAAGGGGTCAACTGACCATTTCGGTCATGTTGACTTATTTGTAAATCTAACTTTGCTGAACATTATTACTGTTTACAGTTTATCTCTATCTATAATAATATTCAAGATAATAACCAAAAACAGCAAAATTTCCTCAAAATTACCAATTCAGGGGCAGCAACCCAACAACAGGTTAACCGATTCATCTGAAAATTTCAGGGCAGGTAGATCTTGACCTGATAAACATTTTTACCCCTTTCCTCTAAATGCTTTGGTTTTTTAGTTATAAGCCAAAAACTGCATTTTACCCCTATGTTCTATTTTTAGCCGTGGCGGCCATCTTGGTTGGATGACCGGGTCACGCCACACATTTTTTAAACTAGATACCCCAATGATGATTGTGGCCAAGTTTGGTTTGATTTGGCCCAGTAGTTTCAGAGGAGAAGATTTTTGTAAAAGCTAACGACGACGGACGCGGGACGCCGGACGCCAAGTGATGAGAAAAGCTCACTTGGCCCTTTGGGCCAGGTGAGCTAAAAATGTGTGGATAACTGATTACTTGCCTGAATTTCCTAGGTCAAAGGAAGATAACTCTTTAAAAAATCATCAGATAGATCTGTAATTTTGTCACGGTAAAACTATATACCAAATATTAAATCAAAATCTTAAATATAAAAAAGATGATGTGGTATGATTGCCAATGAGATATTTGTTCCGCCTAACCGATGTTCCACTAGAAAACTTTGTTATAAAACAATGATAAACAATGTCATAATATCTGTTCCTGTCGGAAAAACAAATCTATATCATTTATTTCGTTAGGAACATATACTGTAATATTTTTTCCCCTGGAAATAATATTCCAGAATACTTTTTCCATTTGGAACTTATATAATGAAGGAACTTCTATTTCAAGACAGACAACTCCACATAAGAGACCAAATGACACAGAAATTAACAAATGTAGGTCACCGTACAGCCTTCAACAATAAGCAAAGCTATAAAAGGCCCAAAAACGACAAATGTAAAACAATTAAAACAAAAAAAAATTAACGCAAAACTAAAAAGTAACACAGCAAAAAAAGACAACAACTGAATTACAGACTCCTGACTTGGGACAGCAATACCAAAAAAAATGTGTAAAAACCCAATTGCTGGAATGGATTAAGGAAATCCTGCTACATGAAGAACACAAACTCACAACCTGAATGTTAAAAGCCTAGTGATACAGAACTGAGAAGTCAACTAGGTAAAGGATACTTGCAAAGTTTTACGAAGGCAAAGCCTAAAATACAATACAGTTATCTCCATTTTTAAGCATTCTATATAAAATTTTAAAAAAAAACACAGTTAATTGTCGACATACTGTCTGTGAAAGAATATCATAAATCGAATTTAAAAAAATTGCTCTTGCTTCGTTCACTCTAGAATGAAATAGAAAACATCTGCTAATTTTGTTGATTATTGAAGAAATACATAACAATAAATTAGTGAATTGAAAAATGATGGCTTAGCTAGTTAAAGTTCCCAAATATATGATGTTGTCGAATCAAAATCGTGTTAACAAATAATTGCATTACAATTTAAAATCTTTTTTTCAAGACTAATGTTGAATTGTTTAACGATTTTTCTCCTGAATAATCTTGGTTTTGCAGCATTTGTTTTCTTGGCTTTATATTTCTTTATATTTTGTAATTTATTTTCTACTTAAAGCATTTGTAATTCAACACTATATTTGTACCTGTAAGTATTCCATCACTTCTTCTTTCATCCTTTCTGCTGCTAAGTCGTATGGAGTCCGACCCTGAAATACAAGTATCAGATAAATCTTTATATTGCTTTCACCTTTTTTATTACAAAGAAGACTTTTTTACATATCTTACAATTAGTAGCTGGGTTGTGTTTTAATTTAATTTTTAAAGATGCTAACCATATCATTTTCATTTATTAAATATATCTCTTCAGACAACATTCAGATTATTGTTCACAATTTTCTGAAGACTTCAAATAGGCTATTCAGTTGAACGGCAAACGATTTAATGGCTTCTAAGGTCAAGACATTGGTCACGTGATAAAAGGTCAGAGTTTACGATTTTTTGGTAAACGTGCACGCCTCGTGGTTTTTGGACTCGTATTGTCTTATTTGTACTCGTACATTAATAAAAACCAAAGAGTTCAATTCTAGATTGAATAAGCTTCCTTAT
This sequence comes from Mytilus trossulus, assembly GCF_036588685.1. Classification (NCBI taxonomy): domain Eukaryota; kingdom Metazoa; phylum Mollusca; class Bivalvia; order Mytilida; family Mytilidae; genus Mytilus; species Mytilus trossulus. Next base: position 3,039,171 of record NW_026963296.1, read on the forward strand.
TTTATATAATTATCATTAAAAAGTGTTGTTAAAATGTTATAAATTCACGAGTGAAGTGAAACTTTTTTTCTGAAAATTTGCGTAGGTCCACGGAAAATCCTTTATAATTCCTCAAATAGGTTTGGTAACGTGTTGAGGGGTATAAAATATGAAGTAAAACCATTTTTTGCTTCTTATTTTACTATATCAGATCACAAATACCCCGGATACGCAATTGTGTCAGATTATTCGTTGCGAAGCGGAGATCAAAGGGAGATAACTCGGTACGCGCATCGTAGGATATTGCAAGTTCACAACAGTAAATTCGAGTAAAATTAATGATTGCAGATATATTTCGACAATTTCTTCAGTAAATTTTCAATATTCCATGTTCCTCTACTGTTGTAACATTAAAATAGTCATAGAAAGGTTGAATATGACATTTTTTTCAAGTACTTACAGGTTATTGAACACTTTCAAAGAAGAAAATTCTGAACTTGGACTTATTGTATTTTCTCAAACACCCTTTTGGTAGATAGAAGGATACAAGAGGGGTTTATCAGTTGTCAGTAGAACCTGTGTTACAATAGAATTGAACTTTTCATTGCATGAAAGCAAACTGAATATGGAAACAAAGGAAATATAGTCTTTAAAATTGTAAACATTTATACTTTTGAATGAAAATAATATGAATTTGCAGTGGACAGAAGTACATGTACAATGCTTGTTTTATTGTACCTGCTATAAGATACAGTGGTGGATCCCAGGGGTTCTGGTGACCTCCTCTTTTTATGGAAGATTAATGCATTTGAATTCAGGGATCATATAGTTCACTCTCCTTTTTATCCTTGGTTGAGAATACCACCACTTATGTTTAAAATTGTCTGGATTCACCCTGAGATAAGAACCTTTATAAGATGTACAAGTTATGTTGCTTGCCTCAATCAAGAGAAAATATCTGAACCCAAAGAACCAGAAAGGGATTTAGAACATAATAATCAACACAAAGATAACTGAGCAAAAGATGTATTGCAACCTGATATCATGCAGTTCTCATCATAATTCCTATTATATGTATTATTTCAAATTTTGCTTTATTTTTCTTCTTCTTATATTTGAATTCAAAAGTCCTGCAACCAACTGTTGAGTGCATTAAATTAAATTATTGATTGAATAATAAGCTATAAAGCTGACCAGTAAATACAGTTTGAAAATGCTTTGTTGAAAAACAATAGTGGTATTATATCATAAAATATACTGAATCAACTTCAAATTTAATCCAAATTCATACTTACTTGCTCTAAAATGCATAATCAATTGAAAAACAAAAACCTGAGAATACTACAATGTATAACATAGAGATTGCACGGACACTTCCCATGTTATAGTAGTCATAGACAAAAATAAAACTTGACTTAAATAAAGTATGTTCATGTTTTTTTGTAAAAAGGACAACAATAAGATATTTATTATTCTGATATCAGAAATAATCTCATAGTATCAAATAAGAATGATAATCAATTTAATCACATTATTTACTTTTATAAAAAAAAACTCATGATATTATCTGTATTTACAATCATGGACTATATAAAAGCTTGTCAACATCTCACTTACTTCAAATGCTTTTAAAATTAACCTGTTAGTACTAAAATAAAGAGATGTGGTATAAGATAAGATAAGATATTTTATTCCAATTAAAAAAGGCCATGAAAAGCAAAGTAATGTGTTACAATGATTTATATAATTGACACAATAATGTTGATATAAATCAGATAAACATGAATATAACCAACTCCATTCTTAGATTTTAAACCACAGCCAGACCAGGGCCACGCATATATTAGAAAAAAAGGGTATAACAATTATAACTTCTATTATCATGATTATTAAACAGGCAAATATTCTCAAAGTCTTAATTAAAACAATATCTGTACTGTATTTATAGTTTTCTGAGTGCAAAACATTTATTTTAAATTGCAACATTTTTCAATACCTCTAGATTTTCTTGAATAAAATGCCAATTAAATTTTGCACTTGTGCTAAACATTTCAAATTTTTTACAACTTATTATACTATCATTTTATTCTTTTCTTTAAAAGTTATAAAGGGGAAACTGACATTTAAATATGGTATAATTGCCAATAAGATAACAGTCTAGAAACTTTTCACCAGAGTCCAAGTGCCTGTTAGCAGTGACAGTTAAATTACAAGTTACTTTACATACATCAACAATGAATACATTCCATTGTTTTCAGGCAAATGAGGAAAATAAGAGTACCAATAGCTTTTGTCTTACTACATGTACAAGAGAATAATAGAAATGATAATATAATAAGGAAATATCAGAGACAAAAAAGACAGGACTTAGCCATTGGACTATATGTAAAGTATTCCCTTACTAATCCTTGGAGGAGCTGTTGTATACTTTATAGAAACAATATGTTGAGGATTTGGCCCCATCAATCAGGATTTTAGACATTTAATAATTGCAATCTGCTCTATTTGTTCCAACCTATAATGAGTATAAAATGTTATACCTAGGGTGGGAATTAAATGTCTTAAATCCATGCATGTTTATTTACTCTATTGTTCTTTGTGTACATAAAATGTACATGTATATGAAATATATCAAATGCAAAAAAAAATGCTGTAATGTAAATATGGTAATTTGTAAACATCATATTATTACACCCTCACTATTTAAAGACCTAGTAAAGGAAGTCCCTGCACCTCGCTAGACCTGTTTCTTAGACAAGATGTATTATATAACTCTTGAAGTATAACACGATAAAGGTTATTGCTAAGTATATAGTAACATCGACGTGCAATTAAGGTAAAGCAAACTGTCAAACATAAACAATCTACCACGTGTTTGTCGACTGTACTTGAATTCAAAACGACCCATCAGGCCTTATTTACACGATTTTTTGCTAAAGCAGACAGTTAAATATGAGGTCTGAAAAGAATGGATTTGGTGGTATGACTTGTGTATGCATGGAAATATAATGAAGAAAATATTGATTTTTACCGTAACCTTTGAATACACAACATTCCCAAGGTATCCCCACAAAACACATGGCTACTTTGTAACGATGGCTGGTAACGTATAGCCACTTTCTAACGGCAAATCTAATTGGATGATCTCCAAAAATCAATAATAAAATTGCTAGTAAATGATTGGATACAAAATTGTGTCAGATTATAAATAGAGGAAAAAATGTAAACATTGAAATCCGCCATTTTGACGTAGGAAACAAACTAATTTTCAACCTTCGATTAAAGGACATTGCTCACATTGCCAGCGTATCATGCATAACCAGTCAGCTGCAAATATATCTTTCAATATGTTTTTTACACTTACTTTTCTATGTTTTAGTTAATTTAATGTTTTAATTTACTACAGAACGAAACATCGTTCTCAAAGATGCCGTAGAAAAAATTATAGGTGGCGCTGTTTGTGGGCGTAAACCTTTTACATACGGTGTCGACAAATTGACCTTTATCTGTCAGATTCAGGCGTTTGCCTTCCAACTGTATTAACTCTTTTTTTTTAAAGGATATGAATAAATGCTTCATCTGTCCCCATTTAGTCTTTATTTTTGTTGCAGTTTGAAGAATGATAAATGCATCCTTATATCTACACAAAGGGTGTGGGATATGGGGGATTTCATCCTTAACTATCTTTTTACATTTTTTGGACACATTACAAATGTATCATGATTATTGACAGTTCTTTATATTCTTATACTATTCTCTATTCTTTATATTATTGTATCGAATTATTCTATTATTGTATCGAATTATTCTCTATTCATTAACTGTTTGCCTATATCTCGATAAACCCTCTACATCCTCCTATATCTGTATAAACCCATTCACTCCCTCCTGCATTAGTGTACCCATCCACAACCTTCTATATTTGTATACCCAATCCACATCCTCCTATACTTGTATATCCCACCCACATCCTCTAAAATCTGTATATCCCACTCACACCCTCCTATATATGTATACCCCCTCCCCACCCTCCTATATCTGTATACTCCTTCCCTACCCTCCTATATCTGTATACCCCTTCCCTACCCTCCTATATCTGTATACCCCTTCCCTACCCTCCTATATCTGTAAAACCCCTCAACACCCTCCTATGTCTTTATACCCTATCCAAAGTCTCCTATATTTGAATAGCCCATCCACTGTTGAGATTGTCGCTGGAACGTAACATCCATACTTTTGTACTTGTTCATTTTTGACGTCTTATTATCATGTGACAACTCAGTGGGTGGAAAAACATTTGTTGTATATGAATATAATGGCTAAACAGTTGTCTTTACATACATTGCCTTAATTATCATCTATATACACACCCTCCTATATCTATATAGCCCATACACACCCTTCTATATATGTATATCCATCCACACCCTCTTATATCTGTATACCCCATCCTTACCCTCCTATATCTGTATACCCCATCCACACCCTTCTCTATCTGTATAGTCAATACACACCCTTCTATATCTGTAACCCCATCCACACCCTTCTATATCTGTATATCCCATCCACACCCTTCTATATCTGTATATCCCATCCACACCCTCCTATATATGTATATCCCATCCACACCCTCCTATATATGTTTAGTCCATACACACCCTTCTATATCTGTATACCCATACACACCCTCCTATATATATACCCCATCCACATCCTCCTATACATGTATACCCCATCCATACCCTCCTATATCTGTATACCCCATCCACACCCTCCTATATCTGTAAACCCCATCCACACCCTCCTATATATGTATACCCCATCCACAACCTCCTTTAACTGTATACCCCATCCACAACCTCCTATATCTGTAAACCCCCTCCACTACCTTCTGTATCTGTACACCCCTTCCCTACCCTCCTAAATATGTATACCCTCTCCACACCCTCCTATACATGTAAAACCCATCCACACCCTTCTATACCTGTAAACCCCAACCACACTCTCCTATATCTGTTTACCCCATCCACACCTTGCTATATCTGTATACCCCATCAACACCCTTCTACATATGTATACCCTATTCACACCCTCCTATGTCTGCATACCCTATCCACACCCTCCTATGTCTGTATACCCTATCCAAACCCTCCTATGTCTGTATACCCTATCCACACCCTCCTATGTCTGTATACCCTATCCACAACCTCCTATGTCTGTATACCCTATCCACACCCTCCTGTCTATACCCTATCCACACCCTCCTGTCTGTATACCCTATCCACACCCTCCTATGTCTGTATACTCTATCCACACCCTCCTATGTCTGTATACCCTATCCACACCCTCCTATGTCTGCATACCCTATCCACACCCTCCTATGTCTGTATACCCTATCCACACCCTCCTATGTCTGTATACCCTATCCACACCCTCCCTATTTCTGTATACCCTATCCACAACCTCCTATGTCTATACCCTATCCACACCCTCCTGTCTATACCCTATCCACACCCTCCTGTCTGTTTACCCTATCCACACCCTCCTATGTCTGTATACCCTATCCACACCCTCCTATGTCTGTATACCCTATCCACACCCTCCTGTCTGTATACCCTATCCACCATCTCCTATATCTGTATACACTATCCACACTCTCCTATGTCTGTATACCCTATCCACACCCTCCTATATCTGTATACCCCATTCTCACCCTCCTATATCTGTATACCCCATCCACACCCTCCTATATCTGTATACCCTATCCACACCCTCCTATATCTGTATACCCCATCCACACCCTCCTGTCTGTATACCCTATCCACACCCTCCTGTCTGTATACCCTATCCACACCCTTCTATTTCTGTATACCCTATCCACACTCTCCTATATCTGTATACCCTATCCACACCCTCCTATGTATGTATACACTATCCATTCCCTCCTATGTCTGTATACCCTATCCACACCTTACTATGTCTGTATACCCTATCCACACCCTCCTGTCTGTATACCCTATCCACACCCTCCTATATATGTATACCCTATCCACACCCGCCTATGTATGTATACACTATCCACACCCTCCTATGTCTGTATACACTATCCATTCCCTCCTATGTCTGTATACCCTATTTACACCCTCCTATATCTGTATACCCTATCCACACCCTCCTATTTCTGTATACTCCATCCACACCCTCCTATATATGTATACCCCATCCACACTGTCCTATATCTGTTCCCAATCCACACCCTCCTTATACATGAATACTGAATCCACACCCTCCTATATCTGTATATTGTTATTTTACAGTATTTCATGGTTTTTAGTGTTTACATTGATATTGTATAAATAAGGAAATTAACAAATATGAAAACAGGAATTTGAAGAAATTTGCAGTTGTCATATGAGTATCTATTTCAAATAATTAAACTAAATTTTTTGAAACTGCCAATAATATGAAATAAATAGCCAATTTTTATTTCTCCTCTTTTGAATCATATAAATATTGTCTAGTTAATTTCTTGATTCAAAAAATTATCTGTCATCTCCCACCTCAAGTCTTTGTTTGCATCTGTTTAAACATTAAAAACACGATGAACGCATTGCTTAGAATATTTTGATACCAATTAATAATTTTGTTATAATTGTCAAGACAGCAGATTGTTGTTTGACAGTTTATTTAAACTGGTTTTAGTCCAATCTTATTGTTTATCCATACACATTTTTGAATAAAAATAAACATTTCTGGTATAACTAATCACCCAAAATGTTCAAGTGGTCTAATTAAAAGCATTAGATGTTGGGAGATTTTGGTAAAAATATTATGTTCATGTGTTTTATAGTAAAATTTAGCCATCCAAGTCTATAAAACATTTTCATATTTTAAGTCCAATTTAAATAATCATATGATTTTCAACTATAGCCTTGAAAAAAAATCCATTTGACCAAACATATCTCATACATAATTTTAATGATTCATTACTTAATAGTTGAACACTGGTCATATACTATAAAATATTACCTTATGTGTTGTAACCAAGGGACTGGCACCTCCTTGTTCTACCAGATATCTTGTGATCTGTAGATGTCCAAACTGTGCAGCATAATGTAAAGCTGTTCTTCCATCTCTCTATAATATAACCAGATAACATGTAACTATATAATGTACAATACTTTGTTGTCAATATCAATAATATACAACATATCCTACAACTGACATCAAAACTTGTCTGATAAACTGGACATTGTTGTGTAATAAATATAAACACAATATATATCACATGAATCAGTGGTCAAAACTGAATACAATGACCAGTCACACTTGTATTTATATTGTATATAAACAACAAATAAACATGTTTTGTTGTGAAATGTCAAAACTTCCATTAAACCTGATATCTTAAAAAAATATTTTTTTCAAGAAATGTGTAAAATAATTATATCAATGGATTCAGTAGAACAAAACAAGTAAAATGAGACCCCACTTTATATGATTCTTACACATATTTGTTCATTAAAACTGTCTAATTAACAACATGATTTAGTGTAGATTAATAGTAATGTGATCAGACTAAGTAGATAACATACTGCTATGATGTCGATCTTACATCCTCTATCAATGAGGAGTCTACAGATCTCCAGGTGTCCTCTGTAGGCAGCCCACATTAATGCTGTCTCTCCATCTCCCTGGAATAATACAACTGACATCAAAACTTGTCTGATAAACTGGACAATGTTGTGTAATAAATATAAACAAAATATATATCACATGAATCAGTGGTCAAAACTGAATAAAATGACCAGTCACACTTGTATTTATATTGTCTATACACAATAAATAAACATGTTTTGTTGTGAAATGGCAAAACTTCCATTAAACCTGATATCTTAAAAAAATATTTTTTTCAAGAAATGTGTAAAATAATTATATCAATGGATTCAGTAGAACAAAACAAGTAAAATGAGACCCCACTTTATATGATTCTTACACATATTTGTTCATTAAAACTGTCTGATTAACAACATGATTTAGTGTAGATTAATAGTAATGTGATCAGACTAAGTAGATAACATACTTGTGTGATGTCGATCTTACATCCTCTACCAATGAGGAGACGACAGATCTCCAGGTGTCCTCTCCTGGCAGCCCACATTAATGCTGACCATCCACTAACCTGGAATAATACAACTGACATCAAAACTTGTCTGATAAACTGGACAATGTTGTGTAATAAATATAAACTAAATATATATCACATGAATCAGTGGTCAAAACTGAATACAATGACCAGTCACACTTGTATTTATATTGTATATAAACTATAAATAAACATGTTTTGTTGTGAAATGTCAAAACTTCCATTAAACCTGATATCTTAAAAAAATATCTTTTTCAAGAAATGTGTAAAAAAATTATATCAATGGATTCAGTAGAACAAAACAAGCAAAATGAGACCCCACTTTATATGATTGGTACAAATATTTGTTTATTAAAACTGTCTGATTAACAGGATTTAATGTAGATTCAGTATAATTATTCATTTTAATAAAATATTTTTTTTAAAGAAACTTAAAAAAGAGTAATCTTTTCTGATTCAGAACAATAATATGAGTAAAATGAGACCCCACTTTATATGATTCTTACAAATATTTGTTCATTAAAGCTGTCTAATTAACAACATGATTTTGTGTAGATTAATAGTAATGTGATCAGACTAAGTAGATAACATACATTTGTGATGTCGATCTTACATCCTGTATCAATGAGGAGTCTACAGATCTCCAGGTGTCCACCCTCGGCAGCCCTCATTAATGCTGTCTGTCCTAACACCTGGAATAATACAACTGACATCAAAACTTGTCTGATAAACTGGACAATGTTGTGTAATAAATATAAACTAAATATATATCACATGAATCAGTGGTCAAAACTGAATACAATGACCAGTCACACTTGTATTTATATTCTATATAAACACTAAATAAACAACATGTTTTTTTTGTGAGATGTCAAACTTCCATCAGAACTGTCATGTTAATTTTTTTTTGTTTTTTTTTAAGAAATGAATAAAATATTTACATCAATGGATTCATTACAAATCTCTGAGTAAAATGACATCTCACTTTATATAATTCTAACAAGTATTTGTTGATATAATGATTAAATCTGTCTGATTAACATGATTCAGAATAATGATCAATTTTTTAAAAAGTAACTTTTTCAAAGAAATATGAAAAAAAGTTACATTTCCTGATTTAGCACGAGGAGACGAACAAAATGAGACCCCACTTTATATAATTCTTACAAATATTTGTTGTCCATTAAACCTGTCTAATTAACAACATAATTTTGAATAGATGAAGGAATGTGGTCAAAGTGAAGCAATAACATACATGTGTGATATTTGTTTTACATCCACTGTAAAACCTTGGTGTAAAAATTGTTTTTGTAAATATTCAAAGTAAGAACTTTATCAACTATAATTCAAAACAAACAAAAACAATTATTAAAAAAAATACCTTTATGCATTTTTTTTTCTCTCACTAAAACTGTTAAATTAAAAACAGATTTTGATTTAATATCAAATTCAGTATATTGATATAAATATCAGTTTCCATACAGATATATTTTTATATTATGTTCTGAAGTAACATGTAGTTATGTGTTTTATACTACACATGTATAATCTGTTATGTTCTGAAGTAACTTGTAGTTGTGTGTTTTATACTGCTCATTTACAATCTGTTATGTTCTGGAGTAACTTGAAGCGGTATGTTTATACTGCTGATGTAAAATTTGGTATGTTCTGAAGTAACTTCTTGTGTGTTTTATACTACTTATGTCCAATGTTATGTTCTGAAGAAACTTGTAGTTGTGTGTTTTATACTGCTGGTGTACAATCTGCTATGTTCTGAAGTAACTTGTGGTTGTGTGTTTTATACTGCTGGTGTACAATCTGTTATGTTCTGAAGTAACTTGTAGTTGTGTGTTTTATACTATTTATGTACAATCTGTTCTGTTCTAAAGTAACTTTCAGTTGTGTGTTTTATCCTGCTGGTGTACAATTTGTTATGTTCTGAAGTAACTTGTAGTTGTGTGTTTTATACTATTTATGTACAATCTGTTCTGTTCTAAAGTAACTTTCAGTTGTGTGTTTTATCCTGCTGGTGTACAATCTGTTATGTTCTAAAGTAACTTTCAGTTGTGTGTTATATACTGCTGGTGTACAATCTTTTATGTTCTGAAGTAATTTGTAGTTGTGTGTTCTATACTGCTGGTGTAAAATCTGTTATGTTCTGAAGTAATTTGTAGTTGTGTGCTCTATACTGCTGGTGTAAAATATGTTATGTTCTGAAGTAACTTGCAGTTGTGTATTTAATACTGCTGGTGTACAATCTATTCTGTTCTAAAGTAAATCGCAGTTGTGTGTTCTATACTGTTGGTGTACAATCTGTTATGTTCTGAAGTAATTTGTAGTTGTGTGTTATATACTGCTGGTGTGCAATCTGTTATGTTCTTAAGTAATTTGTAGTTGTGTGTTATATACTGCTGTTGTACAATCTGTTATGTTATGAAGTAACTTGTAGTTGTGAGTTCTATACTGCTGGTGTTAAATCTGTTATGTTCTTAAGTAATTTGTAGTTGTGTGTTATATACTGCTGGTGTGCAATCTGTTATGTTCTTAAGTAATTTGTAGTTGTGTGTTATATACTGCTGTTGTACAATCTGTTATGTTATGAAGTAACTTGTGGTTGTGTGTTCTATACTGCTGGTGTACAATCTGTTATGTTCTTAAGTAACTTGTGGTTGTGTGTTCTATACTGCTGGTGTACAATCTGTTATTTTCGTAAGTAATTTGTAGTTGTGTGTTCTATACTGCTGTTGTACAATCTGTTATGTTCTGAAGTAATTTGTAGTTGTGTTTTTGTACTGCTGGTGTACAATCTGTTATGTTCTGAAGTAATTTGTAGTTGTGTGTTATATACTGCTGGTGTACAATCTGTTATGTTCTGAAGTAATTTGTAGTTGTGTGTTATATACTGCTGGTGTTAAATCTGTTATGTTCTGAAGTAATTTGTAGTTGTGTGTTCTATACTGCTGATGTACAATCTGTTATGTTATGAAGTAACTTGTGGTTGTGTGTTCTATACTGCTAGTGTACAATCTGTTATGTTCTTAAGTAACTTGTGGTTGTGTATTTTATACTGCTGGTGTACAATTTGTCATGTTCTGAAGTAATTTGCAGTTGTGTGTTCTATACTGCTGGTGTACAATCTGTTATGTTCTTAAGTAATTTGTAGTTGTGTGTTATATACTGCTGTTGTACAATCTGTTATGTTCTGAAGTAATTTGTAGTTGTGTTTTTATACTGCTGGTGTACAATCTGTTATGTTCTGAAGTAATTTGTAGTTGTGTGTTATATACTGCTGGTGTACAATCTGTTATGTTCTGAAGTAATTTGTAGTTGTGTGTTATATACTGCTGGTGTTAAATCTGTTATGTTCTGAAGTAATTTGTAGTTGTGTGTTCTATACTGCTGATGTACAATCTGTTATGTTATGAAGTTACTTGTGGTTGTGTGTTCTATACTGCTGGTGTACAATCTGTTGTTCTTAAGTAACTTGTGGTTGTGTGTTCTATACTGCTGGTGTACAATCTGTTATGTTCGTAAGTAATTTGAAGCTGTATGTTCATACAGTTTATGAAAAATTTGTTATGTTCTGAAGTTACTTCTTGTTGTGTGTTTTATACTGCTTATGTACAATATTATGTTCTGTAGAAACTTGTAGTTGTGTGTTTTATACTGCTGGTGTACAATCTGTTATGTTCTGCAGTAATTTGTAGTTGTGTGTTGTATACTGCTGTTGTAAAATCTATGATGTTCTGAAGTAATTTGTAGTTGTGTGTTCTATACTGCTGATGTACAATCTGTTATGTTCTGAAGTAATTTGTAGTTGTGTGTTTTATACTGTTGGTGTAAAATCTGTTATGTTCTGAAATAATTTGTAGTTGTGTGTTCTATACTGCTGGTGTAAAATCTGTTAGGTTCTGAAGTATCTTGCAGTTATGTGTTCTATACTGCTAGTGTACAATCTGTTATGTTCTGAAGTAATTTATAGTTGTGTGTTATATACTGCTGGTGTACAATCTGTTATGTTCTGAAGTTATTTGTAGTTGTGTGTTCTATACTGCTGGTGTAAAATCTGTTATGTTCTGAAGTAATTTGTAGTTGTGTGTTCTATACTGCTGGTGTAAAATATGTTATGTTATGAAGTAACTTGTGGTTGTGTGTTCTATACTGCTGGTGTACAATCTGTTATGTTCTTAAGTAACTTGTGGTTGTGTGTTCTATACTGCTGGTGTACAATCTGTTATGTTCGTAAGTAATTTGTAGTTGTGTGTTCTATACTGCTGTTGTACAATCTGTTATGTTCTGAAGTAATTTGTAGTTGTGTTTTTGTACTGCTGGTGTACAATCTGTTATGTTCTGAAGTAATTTGTAGTTGTGTGTTATATACTGCTGGTGTACAATCTGTTATGTTCTGAAGTAATTTGTAGTTGTGTGTTATATACTGCTGGTGTTAAATCTGTTATGTTCTGAAGTAATTTGTAGTTGTGTGTTCTATACTGCTGATGTACAATCTGTTATGTTATGAAGTAACTTGTGGTTGTGTGTTCTATACTGCTAGTGTACAATCTGTTATGTTCTTAAGTAACTTGTGGTTGTGTATTTTATACTGCTGGTGTACAATTTGTCATGTTCTGAAGTAATTTGCAGTTGTGTGTTCTATACTGCTGGTGTACAATCTGTTATGTTCTTAAGTAATTTGTAGTTGTGTGTTATATACTGCTGTTGTACAATCTGTTATGTTCTGAAGTAATTTGTAGTTGTGTTTTTATACTGCTGGTGTACAATCTGTTATGTTCAGAAGTAATTTGTAGTTGTGTGTTATATACTGCTGGTGTACAATCTGTTATGTTCTGAAGTAATTTGTAGTTGTGTGTTATATACTGCTGGTGTTAAATCTGTTATGTTCTGAAGTAATTTGTAGTTGTGTGTTCTATACTGCTGATGTACAATCTGTTATGTTATGAAGTTACTTGTGGTTGTGTGTTCTATACTGCTGGTGTACAATCTGTTGTTCTTAAGTAACTTGTGGTTGTGTGTTCTATACTGCTGGTGTACAATCTGTTATGTTCGTAAGTAATTTGAAGCTGTATGTTCATACAGTTTATGAAAAATTTGTTATGTTCTGAAGTTACTTCTTGTTGTGTGTTTTATACTGCTTATGTACAATATTATGTTCTGTAGAAACTTGTAGTTGTGTGTTTTATACTGCTGGTGTACAATCTGTTATGTTCTGCAGTAATTTGTAGTTGTGTGTTGTATACTGCTGTTGTAAAATCTATGATGTTCTGAAGTAATTTGTAGTTGTGTGTTCTATACTGCTGATGTACAATCTGTTATGTTCTGAAGTAATTTGTAGTTGTGTGTTTTATACTGTTGGTGTAAAATCTGTTATGTTCTGAAATAATTTGTAGTTGTGTGTTCTATACTGCTGGTGTAAAATCTGTTAGGTTCTGAAGTATCTTGCAGTTATGTGTTCTATACTGCTAGTGTACAATCTGTTATGTTCTGAAGTAATTTATAGTTGTGTGTTATATACTGCTGGTGTACAATCTGTTATGTTCTGAAGTTATTTGTAGTTGTGTGTTCTATACTGCTGGTGTAAAATCTGTTATGTTCTGAAGTAATTTGTAGTTGTGTGTTCTATACTGCTGGTGTAAAATATGTTATGTTATGAAGTAACTTGTGGTTGTGTGTTCTATACTGCTGGTGTACAATCTGTTATGTTCTTAAGTAACTTGTGGTTGTGTGTTCTATACTGCTGGTGTACAATCTGTTATGTTCGTAAGTAATTTGTAGTTGTGTGTTCTATACTGCTGTTGTACAATCTGTTATGTTCTGAAGTAATTTGTAGTTGTGTTTTTGTACTGCTGGTGTACAATCTGTTATGTTCTGAAGTAATTTGTAGTTGTGTGTTATATACTGCTGGTGTACAATCTGTTATGTTCTGAAGTAATTTGTAGTTGTGTGTTATATACTGCTGGTGTTAAATCTGTTATGTTCTGAAGTAATTTGTAGTTGTGTGTTCTATACTGCTGATGTACAATCTGTTATGTTATGAAGTAACTTGTGGTTGTGTGTTCTATACTGCTAGTGTACAATCTGTTATGTTCTTAAGTAACTTGTGGTTGTGTATTTTATACTGCTGGTGTACAATTTGTCATGTTCTGAAGTAATTTGCAGTTGTGTGTTCTATACTGCTGGTGTACAATCTGTTATGTTCTTAAGTAATTTGTAGTTGTGTGTTATATACTGCTGTTGTACAATCTGTTATGTTCTGAAGTAATTTGTAGTTGTGTTTTTATACTGCTGGTGTACAATCTGTTATGTTCAGAAGTAATTTGTAGTTGTGTGTTATATACTGCTGGTGTACAATCTGTTATGTTCTGAAGTAATTTGTAGTTGTGTGTTATATACTGCTGGTGTTAAATCTGTTATGTTCTGAAGTAATTTGTAGTTGTGTGTTCTATACTGCTGATGTACAATCTGTTATGTTATGAAGTTACTTGTGGTTGTGTGTTCTATACTGCTGGTGTACAATCTGTTGTTCTTAAGTAACTTGTGGTTGTGTGTTCTATACTGCTGGTGTACAATCTGTTATGTTCGTAAGTAATTTGAAGCTGTATGTTCATACAGTTTATGAAAAATTTGTTATGTTCTGAAGTTACTTCTTGTTGTGTGTTTTATACTGCTTATGTACAATATTATGTTCTGTAGAAACTTGTAGTTGTGTGTTTTATACTGCTGGTGTACAATCTGTTATGTTCTGCAGTAATTTGTAGTTGTGTGTTGTATACTGCTGTTGTAAAATCTATGATGTTCTGAAGTAATTTGTAGTTGTGTGTTCTATACTGCTGATGTACAATCTGTTATGTTCTGAAGTAATTTGTAGTTGTGTGTTTTATACTGTTGGTGTAAAATCTGTTATGTTCTGAAATAATTTGTAGTTGTGTGTTCTATACTGCTGGTGTAAAATCTGTTAGGTTCTGAAGTATCTTGCAGTTATGTGTTCTATACTGCTAGTGTACAATCTGTTATGTTCTGAAGTAATTTATAGTTGTGTGTTATATACTGCTGGTGTACAATCTGTTATGTTCTGAAGTTATTTGTAGTTGTGTGTTCTATACTGCTGGTGTAAAATCTGTTATGTTCTGAAGTAATTTGTAGTTGTGTGTTCTATACTGCTGGTGTAAAATATGTTATGTTATGAAGTAACTTGTGGTTGTGTGTTCTATACTGCTGGTGTACAATCTGTTATGTTCTTAAGTAATTTGAAGCTGTATGTTTATACTGCTTATGAAAAATTTGTTATGTTCTGAAGTTACTTCTTGTTGTGTGTTTTATACTGCTTATGTACAATATTATGTTCTGAAGAAACTTGTAGTTGTGTGTTATATACTGCTGGTGTACAATCTGTTATGTTGTGCAGTAATTTGTAGTTGTGTGTTGTATACTGCTGTTGTTAAATCTGTTATGTTCTGCAGTAATTTGTAGTTGTGTGTTCTATACTGCTGATGTACAATCTGTTATGTTCTGAAGTAATTTGTAGTTGTGTGTTTTATACTGCTGGTGTAAAATCTGTTATGTTCTGAAATAATTTGTAGTTGTGTGTTCTATACTGCTGGTGTAAAATCTGTTAGGTTCTGAAGTATCTTGCAGTTATGTGTTCTATACTGCTAGTGTACAATCTGTTATGTTCTGAAGTAATTTATAGTTGTGTGTTATATACTGCTGGTGTACAATCTGTTATGTTCTGAAGTAATTTGTAGTTGTGTGTTCTATACTGCTGGTGTAAAATCTGTTATGTTCTGAAGTAATTTGTAGTTGTGTGTTCTATACTGCTGGTGTAAAATATGTTATGTTATGAAGTAACTTGTGGTTGTGTGTTCTATACTGCTGGTGTACAATCTGTTATGTTCTTAAGTAATTTGAAGCTGTATGTTTATACTGCTTATGAAAAATTTGTTATGTTCTGAAGTTACTTCTTGTTGTGTGTTTTATACTGCTTATGTACAATATTATGTTCTGAATAAACTTGTAGTTGTGTGTTATATACTGCTGGTGTACAATCTGTTATGTTGTGCAGTAATTTCTAGTTGTGTGTTGTATACTACTGTTGGTAAATCTGTTATGTTCTGAAGTAATTTGCAGTTGTGTGATTTATACTGCTGGTGTACAATCTGTTATGTTCTGAAGTAACTTGTAGTTGTGTGTTTTATACTGCTTATGTACAATCTGTTATGTTCTGAAGGAACTTGCAGTTGTGTGTTTTATACTGCTGGTGTACAATCTGTTATGTTATGAAATAATTTGTAGTTGTGTGATTTATACTGCTGGTGTAGAATCTGTTATGTTCTGAAGTAACTTGTAGTTGTGTGTTTTATACTACTGGTGTACAATCTGGTATGTTCTACTGCTGGTGTACAATCTGTTATGTTATAAAGTAACTTGTGGATGTGTGTTCTATACTGCTGGTGTACAATCTGTTATGTTCTTAAGTTATTTGTAGTTGTGTGTTATATACTGCTGGTGTACAATCTGTTATGTTCTGAAGTAATTTGTGGTTGTGTGTTATATACTGCTGGTGTAAAATCTGTTATGTTCTGAAGTAATTTGTAGTTGTGTTTTTATACTGCTGGTGTACAATCTGTTATGTTCTTAAGTAATTTGTAGTTGTATGTTATATACTGCTTATGTACAATCTGTTATGTTCTGAAGGAACTTGCAGTTGTGTGTTTTATACTGCTGGTGTACAATCTGTCATGTTATGAAATAATTTGTAGTTCTGTGTTTTATACTGTTGGTGTACAATCTGTTATGTTCTGAAGTAACTTGTAGTTATGTGTTTTATACTGCTGGTGTACAATCTGTTATGTTATGAAGTAACTTGCAGTTGTGTGATTTATACTGCTGATGTACAATCTGTTATGTTCTGAAGTAACTTGTAGTTGTGTGTTTTATACTGCTTATGTACAATCTGTTATGTTCTGAAGGAACTTGCAGTTGTGTGTTTTATACTGCTGGTGTACAATCTGTTATGTTATGAAATAATTTGTAGTTGTGTGATTTATACTGCTGGTGTACAATCTGTTATGTTCTGAAGTAACTTGTAGTTGTGTGTTCTATACTACTGGTGTACAATCTGTTCTGTTCTGAAGTAACTGCTTATATGCAACATGTTCTGTTTTAAAAGTACTTGCAGTTGTATGTTTTTAATTAGTTATGTTCAAGCTGTTATGTTCTATGTTATTTTATGGTTATGTTCTAATGTAGTCTATAATGTTCTGAAGTAACTTGTAGTTGTGTGTTTTATACTGCTTATGTACAATCTGTTATGTTATGAAATAATTTGTAGTTGTGTGATTTATACTGCTGGTGTTCAATCTGTTCTGTTCTGAAGTAATTTGCAGTTGTATGTTTTTAACTACGTATGTACAATCTGTTATTTTCTATGTTATGTTATGGTTATGTTCTAAGGTTAATTGTTGTCGTGTGTTTATGTGTAATACTGTTTTACTGTTGTTTATTTTTAAGTAACTTTTAGTTTTATACTGTTTTACTGTGCTATATTTTGAAGTAACTTGTAGTAATATTTTGAGCGTTTTATATTGTATATATACAATATCCTGTATTTTAAAGTAACTTTTAGTTTTACACTGTTTTTCTGTGCTTTATTTTTAAATAACTTGTAGTAATATTTTGTGCGTTTTATATTGTATTTGTACAATATACTGTATGTGAAGTAATTTGTAGTTTTACACTGTTCCACTGTACACTATTTTTAAGTAACATGTAGTGTTGTGACTTTTATTGTACATGTACCATAAGACGACATATCTTAAGATGATTTTTCTATGAAGTATTAAATGAAGTAGGTTTTGAATGTGACTATTTTACTTACACCTTGATACTCAATGTCTGCACCATTCTGTAGACTTAATTCTAAGTCTTCTATATCTCCATTCTGGGCAGCTGTAATAAGTTTCTGTAAGTAAAACATGAATCTTAAATTCAATAAATTGTATTAAATAATTGCTGTTAAATTAGGTAATAACTATATATTCTTCTGTATAGCAATGACTTCATAAATCAGTAGTATCCTTCCTTAATAAAACTTTCAGACAGAGAGGAAATCTTTAAATAGCATGTAATTGTTGGAATTTATGCATTTTATATTTTTAAGATAAACAAAAATTGCGTACCTTTGAGAAATATTTTTTAAAAGAATCATGGACTAGATTTTGCATATCCTTGATTTTTCTTTTTTGTAGTGTTTTTCGGAACTTTGACTTTTTAAGACATTCACATTCCCCATTTCCATTCTCAATATTATTGATTATTTTTTTCATTCACATAGTCCTTTATTGCCCCTAGGTACTTTCTCAACAGTCCTTTATTGCCCCTAGGTACTTTCTCGACTTTTTTTATATCAGATAGTAGAAATCTCTCTTTTATACTTACTTAAAGAGAAAATCATATAAATGTATGAAAACTGAATACATGCAGATGTGGGTTATAATAACGTAATGAGACTGTAACCTAATTGTATGTAGACTGAATAAATGTAGATATGGGTTATAATAAAGTAATGAGACTGTAACCTAATTGTATGAAGACTGAATAAATGTAGATGTGGGTTATAATTAAGTAATGAGACTGTAACCTAATTGTATGAAGACTGAATAAATGTAGATGTGGGTTATAATTAGGTAATGAGACTGTAACCTAATTGTATGTAGACTGAATAAATGTAGATGTGGGTTATAATAAAGAAATGAGACTGAAACCTAATTGTATGTAGACTGAATAAATGTAGATATGGGTTATAATAAAGTAATGAGACTGTAACCTAATTGTATGTACACTGAATAAATGTAGATGTGGGTTATAATTAAGTAATGAGACTGTAACCTAATTGTATGTAGACTGAATAAATGTAGATATGGGTTATAATTAAGTAATGAGACTGTAACCTTATTGTATGTAGACTGAATAAATGTAGATATGGGCTATAATTAAGTAATGAGACTGTAACCTTATTGTATGTAGACTGAATAAATGTAGATGTGGGTTATAATTAAGTAATGAGACTGTAACCTTATTGTATGTAGACTGAATAAATGCAGATGTGGGTTATAATAAAGTAATGAGACTGTAACCTAACAAGAACAAAAACCTTTTAAAAGGTGGGTTGTATCAGTCGGCACTTTATACCATAAAAAAAGATATGTCTTATTTAACTTACATGTACTGAACAAAGGCAAGGGGAGAGAACTTCTGTATTGTTTATTTTTTATTTTGAAAAATTGTCCAATATTTTTACTAATAACTGTATAGACTTAAGGGTTACATATTTGACATTGTAATCAAGGATTCTGAAGGTACTACATAAATAATACACTGTCTACTACTGGAAAGAATTTTACAGAGTATACATGTATATTAAAGTTACTAGGAAATCTGCATGTGTGCAAGTGTCAACTGTGAATTGAGTATAAGATAAGACAATTAAGTGTCACCCGTGTAATGAGTAGAAGATAGGTCGATCAAGTGTCACTCTCATAATGAGTAGAAAATAAGACCATCAAGTGTCACCCGTGTAATGAGTAGAAGATAAGTCGATTAGGTGTCACCCGTGTAATGAGTAGAAGATAAGTCGATTAGGTGTCACCCTTTTTATGAGTAGAAGATAAGAAAAAATAGTGTCACCCTTTTTATGAATAGAAGATAAGACAATTAAGTGTCACCCATGTAATGAGTAGAAGATAAGTCGATTAAGTGTCACCCTTTTTATCAGTAGAAGATAAGAAAAATTAGTGTCACCCGTGTTTATATGAGTAGAAGATAACACAATCAAGTGTGACCCATGTAATGAGTAGAAGATAAGATGATCAAGTGTCACCTATGTAATGAGTAGAAGATAAGATGATCAAGTGTCACCTATGTAATGAGTAGAAGATAAGATGATCAAGTGTGACCCATGTAATGAGTAGAAGATAAGGCAATCAAGTGTCACCCGTGTAATGAGTAGAAGATAAGACAATTAAGACGATATCTGCTATAGTTATTAGCAACACCTTAGTTGGTCAAATGTTGTGAGTCACCTTGCTTTGTCCCAGTTTTGTTCTTGTTTGTTTGATCTGTTTTCTTCGTAAAAAAGTAGTTTTGTAGTTCGCCTAGAATTCTACTTGTTTTTATCTCAAATTACCACTTACTTGTATCTAATTGTACAATAATGGGGAACAAAACCACACAAGGAGACTATTAGATAAATCTTACCTCATTCCAATCCTCCATTATATCCTAAAAATAGAAAAGAAAACTTATATTTGATATATACTGTTGAGTTATTATTGAGGTACATGTATTATAGTTACTGTCAATTAAAAATACATGATCATTATTGGATGTAATATACTGACCTAATATTTTTAGATACTAATTTTAATTAAATAATAATAGCATTGAAACAGTGATTTATCTCAACTTTTCTGGCAATAAGACTGCACTATTAGAAGTTAATGAACTGAACTAAAAACCTTGAAGATTGGATAACATACCTACATTTGTAAATGATGTACAAATGTATTCTACAAGCAGGATGTGACTCTTTCCATGGAACACCAGAACATCTATTTCACTTTCCCAGGTCTAAGAATGTCAAAAGTTTTCTTTTACCAGCTTTAAGACACACATAACAAATATCAATTAACAGTTTCTTAAAACACTATCAATAATCGACTAGAACAGTCAAATTAAATTCAACTGTTTTTTTATTCTGTATGAGCCTGTCCAATAACGTAGTGGATGTAGTTAGAAGTTGTGTAAAACTACAAGTTACTAGTTAAAAATAGTGTACAGTGAAACAGTGTAAAACTACAAGTTACTAGTTTTACTTCATTGTTGTTTTCAGCAGTGGATTTTTCTTTTGAAATGTTTCACATTTTATCATACCAAGGCTATTTATAGATGATTATATGGCATGGGTTTTGCTCATTGTTGTAGGCTGTTGGACAACCTGTAATTGTTTATAACTGTGTCCTATGGTCTAGGAATAATGGTATAATTGTTAATCATACCACACCTCCTTATTATCATATGGTATGGGTTTTGCTCATTGTCGAAGGCTGTTGGACAGCATGAAATTGTTTATATCTTTGTCCTATCGTCTAGGAATAATTGCATCATTGTTAATCATACTACAACTCCTAATTATTATATGGCATGGGTTTTGCTCATTGTTGAAGGCTGTTGGACGACCTGTAATTGTTTATATCTTTGTCCTTTGATCTAAAAATAATTGTATCATTGTTTATCTAACCACACTTCCTTATGGTTATATGGTTTGGGTTTTATTCATTGTTGAAGGCTGTTGGACAACCTGTCATTGTTTATATCTTTGTCCTATAGTCTAGGAATAATTGTATCGTTGTTTATCATACCACATTTCCTTATTTTTATATAATAAAATGATCACAGATACCCCCTCCCTCTTAACATACTTAATGTATTTACAGGATTGAAGCTATAAGTAAGTTTTACAATTTGCCTAAAAATATGTTAAGTCCTGGACCATTTGAAGTTTCGAGTGAAAGGCCCTCCTCAAGAAATGCAATGGTCCTAAAATAAGTACTAATGTAACGGATTGTAGGCCATGGACCTTTGTTTTCCAAAATTCAAAGGTTCTCTCACAGAAATGAAAGGTTCCTGACCATTGGGCCCACACTAATTTAAAACTATGAGAAGTAAAGTAAGAATAATGTAATGGTGTGTTATATTGCCATATTTTAGGTTGTTGCTTGGTCCTTAACTAAAAGCTCTTTTCAAAAATGGCACTAGCCTATGCTGTGGAACCATAACTTCAAACAAGACAAATAGATCTGTGTCGCTGCATGCAATTGATTGAGGTAACATATTTACTGAATCATAAATGATCATTCCATAAAATCATAAGAGCCAAGAAACTTACATGAAAATTATTGTTGTACAATGAGTGTTGTAAAATTTCAAACTATTGACAAACGGAAAAGCTGCTCAGCCGAAACAAAAATTGCTAACACGCTACAACTCAAATTTGTCAAACTGTTCATCTAATATAAAATCATTTCCTTCTATAGAAGCCAAGAAAAGTTCAAAGAAAGTTTCATTGTACAATGAGTGTTGTATAATTTAAACTATCTGCAAACAGGAAGCGACTGCATGGTAGATTTGAAAACAGGAAGCGACTGCATGGTAGATGTGAAAACAGGAAGCGACTGCATGGTAGATGTGAAAACTGCTTAGTCTGTATTGATTTACCTCATTTTAGAGAAGTAGCAAATATTAATTTTCAAGTCTTTGGTTTAACTGTCCAGGGTTTAAACCCACCACCTCCCCCACTAAAGGTCAACACAATACTACAACACCGTGAAGATCTTTGGTTTAACTGTCCAGGGTTCAAACCCACCACCTCCCACACTAAAGGTTAACACAATACTACAGCACCATGAAGATCTTTGGTTTAAGTGTCCAGGGTTCAAACCCACCACCTCCCAAACTAAAGGTTAACACAATACTACAACACCGTGAAGATCTTTGGTTTAACTGTCCAGGGTTCAAACCCACCACCTCCCACACTAAAGGTTAACACAATACTACAACACCGTGAAGATCTTTGGTTTAACTGTCCAGGGTTCAAACCCACCACCTCCCACACTACAGGTTAACACAATACTACAACACTGTGAAGATCTTTGGTTTAACTGTCCAGGGTTTAAACCCACCACCTCCCACACTAAAGGTGAACACAATACTACAGCACCATGAAGATCTTTAGTTTAACTGTCCAGGGTTCAAACCTGCCACCTCCCACACTAAAGGTTAACACAATACCACAACACTGTGAAGATCTTTGGTTCAACTGTCCAGGGTTCAAACCTACCACCTCCCACACTAAAGGTTAACACAATACCACAACACTGTGAAGATCTTTGGTTCAACTGTCCAGGGTTCAAACCCACCACCTCCCACACTAAAGGTTAACACAATACTACAACACCATGAAGATCTTTGGTTTAACTGTCCAGGGTTTAAACCCACCACCTCCCACACTAAAGGTTAACACAATACTACAACACCGTGAAGATCTTTGGTTTAACTGTCCAGGGTTTAAACCCACCACCTCCCACACTTAAGGTGAACACAATACTACAGCACCATGAAGATCAACGAGGCAGTCTTTATGAAGAAAAGTGTTTGTACAATCTTAAAAAAATACGTTACATACTAATTAGATATATACTGATGAATGTACCTCTCAGGTCAGCCTAATTTATAAGTAAGGTTGTGCCATCATCTAAAGTATCTGTGAAAAATAACTATGAATGATATGTACTTGTTTAAGCCTGAAATATGTAAAATATATTTATCACTTAAACATGTTAAAAATACTTCATTGGTACTTCTATTCATAGTTAACTGTTATGAATGTTTCTTATAAACATATCAATGTTTGTGTATTATCTTCCTTTCTTATAAACATATCAATGCTTGTGTGTTATCTCCCTGTCTCTTATAAACATATCAATGTGGGTGTGTTATCTCCCTGTCTCTTATAAACATATCAATGTGTGTGTGTTATCTCCCTGTTTGTTATAAACATATCAATGTGTGTGTGTGTTATCTCCCTGTTTCTTATAAACATATTAATGTCTGTGTGTTATCTCCCTGTTTCTTATAAACATATCAATGTGTGTGTGTTATCTCCCTGTTTTCTTATAAACATATCAATGTGTGTAAGTTATCTTCCTGTTTCTTATAAACATATCAATGTGTGTGAGTTATCTCCCTGTTTCTTATAAACATATCAATGTTTGAGGGTGATCTCCCTCTATAAACATATCGATGTTTGTTGATTATCTCCCTGAATAAACATATCAATGTGTGTGTGTCATCTCCCTGTATAAACATATCAATGCATATGTGTGTGTGTCATCTGTCTGTATAAACATGTCAATGTTTGTGGGTTATCTCCCTGTTTAGACATATCAATGTTTGTGTGTTATCTCCCTGTTTAAACATATCAATGTTTGTGGGTAATCTCCCTGTTTCTTATCTTAATTTTATGGCCAGCTTCATGAAAATGTGGAATTTGTCATATGAGGTTACTTTTGATTTGTTGACTTTATATTGACCTGTACACATCTCCTATATGTTGACCTGTACACATCTCTTATATATTGACCTGTAGACATCTCCTATATATTGACCTGTACACATTTTCTATATATTGACCTGTACACATCTCCTATATATTGACCTGTACACATCTCCTATATATTGACCTTTACACATCTCCTATATATTGACCTGTACACATCTCCTATATATTGACATGTACACAACTCCTATATATCGACCTGTACACATCTCCTATATATTGACATGTACACATCTCCTATATCATTGTATATATTGACCTGTACACATCTCCTATATATTGACCTTTACACATCTCCATTCTTGCTTTGTTGGGTTGCTGTCTCATTGACATTCAGCTCACTTTATTTTTAGCACAAGTTCAACCAATCTGCTTTTGAAAACAAATAGCATTGTAGTGATGTCATCACATTCTTTGTGTCTTGTTTACTATACAAACATTGGTGTTGTGGTATTTTGATTGTAAAAACTATATGTTGATTATCTCCCCTTATATAGTTTGAATATTTTTCATTGGAAAAAAATTTCAATAGTAATTGATCCTAAATAGTTCACATATAATGTACACTTACCTATAATAGTAACTTGACTGGACAAGGATCACATTGACTGGACACAGATCTAATAAATACAAATAATAGATGTTCAAAAGAAAAATATGGCTAAAAAAGAAAAAAGACAAACAACAGTTCACAAAACACAAAATTAACAGTTAAAGACTGAGCAACAGGAAACCCATCAAAAGTTAGGGTTTATCTCAGGTGCTCCACATGTGGCACTTGTGTTGCTCAATAATAATTACAAAGTTTTGATTGGTTGAATAACATGTTGACCTCTTTCATTGAATGGTTACTTTCTCATTGACATTAACATCCAATCTTTCATTCCTACACCACAAGTGACTTCTTAAAAACTTACTCTTTGAGCAACTCACATTGTAATGATTGCAATGTCTTGACTGAGTGTCTTGTTTAGTTTGGACTCCTAAATGCAATTAATTTTGTAATTATGTCATGTTATTTTTTGTTTCCAATTTATTTAACAAAAGTAGATGAGTGCAAAATGTTAATCCTGTTAAAAAAGAATTAAAAATCAAAGTGATGAAAATCACTCATGGAAAGATTTGAAGAGTCGCTTGAATAATTTCAAATCATATTTGGATATGGTGCGGACAAAAAAGAACAGAAATAAGCACTGGTGTAATGCTTCTTAAAAGTCACCAGTTAGTTCTTGATCATCTCCCCTTTAACAGTCAGAGCTCAGACATAAAAAAGTCTGAATCTGCTTTTGACTCATAGGTATAAATTTGTAAGTTTTAGGATTTGTCTCCCTTTAAGCAAGAAATAAGTGACCAGAATCAAAAAGTTTCAAATATGGACTCCTACAAGTCAACAAGTTATCAAAATTGGTTAACCTAAAGACCCACGCATTTATAAAAAGGTCATGCATATAAATCAAATAATGCCAACATTGAAAGACAATATAAAAAAGAAGATTTGGTATTATTGCCAATGAGACAACTATCCGCAAAAGACCAAAATGACACAAACATTAACAACTATAGGTAACCGTGCGGCCTTCAACAATGAGCAAAGCCCATACCGCATAGTCAGCTATAAAAGGCCCAGATAAGACAATGTAAAACAATTCAAACGAGAAAACTAACGGCCTTATTTATGTAAAAAATGCTTTGTATTCTATAGAAAAATATGAATGAGTCTAAAAAATAATTAACCTTACAAAACAACCACCTGGAACCACACTAAATGAGGTAAAACATCTGTGTTTAGTAAGGATGTTCAATTAAATAATTAAATATAGATAGCTCAAGAACTCTCAGACAGGTTTTTGCTGTCATAGGTGGTGTACTTTGGCCACCACGTAAAATTAAGTTTTTTCATCAACATAAATAGACCTAAACAGGTCTGTCATTTTCTGACTTAAATAAGTTTAGAATTGAAAACACATTTTATAATAAATACATGTTTTGACCTCTTTAAGTCAAAAACAAAAATGGAGTTGTTTATGTCCGAGCTCTGACTGTTTAAGAATGTTATCATTTACAATTGAAATATATTTCTGAATTTCATTTGATAAAATAAATAACCAAACGTTCTAAAACAATTTGACTATATTGTTCACTTACCTTTACTAAGTAATAAATTGACTATACTTGAATCAAATAAAAATGGACAGTAGATCTTTAAACTGAAAATATAAAATAGCTCAATTTCAGTTTCAGATAAATATCGGTTGAACCATTTCAGAACATGTATATACTTTTTTAGCTTGTGACAAGTAACTTGTTGTGTAGATTGCGTGGTTAACTTTGTTGTCCTACTTATAAAAAAAAACTTTATACAAGAAATAATCGTAACAGAATGCTGCTACGAAGTCTCCCAAACAAAGAGCTCAAAATTAGTCATTCCCATGGTCGCCTGACATTGAGCAAAGTCCAATACAAATTGGTCTGGTCTAGTAAAGTGATATATGCACAAGTGACGTCTAGGTATTACACCTGTATCTCATTCAAATCTTCTTGAATTCATGTACATCAATATTCATGATTCAGGGGTGGAGATCTAGACAGTTTACAAGTTCTAAAACAGGCAGGAGATAGGAGTAAGAGTGATCCTAGGGGACTAGCCTTTTATTTCATCTGATTTGTTTTATTATACAATACAAGAATATATAATCATAACCATATTCAAGTTTTCAAAAAGAAGGGGTGGTGTAACCTCTGTGGACTTCTTCTATATTTCATTTGAATTTTTTTATTGTCCAGTACAATAATATATTTGGTTAAGGGTAGGGAATCTTGACCATCCCAAGAGGGGTGGGGCTGACCCAAACGGACAATCATTTTATTTCATTTGATTTGTTGCCCCATACAAAAATATATAAGGTTTAGGGTTGGGGATCTCGATTGTTTACAAGTTTTCAAAAAGAAATGGTTTGGGTGACTGACCCCTCTGGAGTTCCTCTACATTTCATTTCATTCATTGCATTGTCCAATACAAAATATATATGGTTAATTGGAGGGGATCTCAACTGTTAACAAGTTCTCGACCAACAAGGGGGTGAGAGTTACCCCAGGGTACTCGACTTTTATTTCATTTGATTTGATTCATTGTAACGTATAATAATATAAGGTTTAAGGGTAGGTATCTTGACTGTTTTTAAGTTATCAAACATAAGGGGTTGAGTGGGGTGACCCCATGGACTCCACCTAAATTTAATTTGATTTGTTTGATGATCATTACTGACAACAAGAAGAAAAATAATGAGAACTGAGCAAACATTTTTTCTAGGAGTCTTAATAGCAAAAAGTATAATTACGAATTTTGTTATAGTCCGATTTCCTAATGCCGAATATGGAAAAGGCCTAGTTTGTTGTTGGCCCAGATGAGATGATTTACCATGATACTTTCAATACTGTCTGGCTTTTATGTTTTCATTTGAAAATTTTAAAAAATCGTAGTCAACGTCGTAAAATATTAATTCATGAAGTATTTTAAACATTTGAAGATATTAATTTTCTCTTCAACCTGAGAAAGGTAGGAAACCTATGGAACCAGGAATATAGTACATGTACTCCCGTTTGGAAGCACACATAGAACCAGGGATATAGTACATGTACTCCCGTTTGGAGGCACACATAATGGATCTGACGCATGTCTGGAGAATACCGATAAAAACATAACGTAGAAACTACTGTCTCGTCACCCTGTGTGTATTATAATATAGTACATGTACTCCCGTTTGGAGGCACACATAATGGATCTGACGCATGTCTGGGGAATACCGATAAAAGCATAACGTAGAAACTACTGTCTTGTCACCGTGTGTGTATTAATTTTACTTTCCGCATAGCGCAGATCCGCGTAGTAGTATTTGTGATTGCCATTTTCAAAACAAACTTGAATTATTTTATTTATCGATGAAAATTCAGTACATTTTAATTCATTCTGTATATATATGCTATCAAAATAGAAGAGCTCAAAATTTCAAAACATCTATCTATTATTAGTTTTCAACCACCAGTACTACATTATCTAGAAGTAGGACACACTTCCTAAAGTAAGATAGTCTGTCTCACTTCCTGTTAGAGGCCGATGCCTTAAGAAAGTTTATTGCTATAGCAAACTTTCCAAAAATGAAGTAAATGTAGTAAGATATGATGGGAGTTTTATAAATTTAATTTTAAATAAAAATTGGACCTTTCTAAGAATAATGGAGGACCTTTAAGTATCTTTAGTCAAGGGTCCTGGACCTTCCAATGCTTAAAGTTAATTTGAACCGCTGATTAATATACAACTTTGAAAGTTTGTATTCATAAATATTTCAATGATACACTATCTCATACATATTATTATTATACAACACACAGGCCTCGCTGTCAGCTGAGACTACAAATGTACTATAACACAGAGATTGGTCACTTCCTGTACTGACCAGTCAAAACGTAATTATTTTGTGGTCATCGATAACATGTGAGTCACGTGATCCGAGGTGATTGACAAGGTGAACAAGATCAGCCATCTTTGACTGCTGAAGAGAATTATTTAATTAGCAAATGTGGATGTTTAGAGAGGTTTAAGTTTCGGTAAGTTTGAATATAAGATTTGTAATAATGTTAATGTTTGTTTATTTACACTTTGAATAAAAAAGTGCAGTTATAGGCTTGAATTTACTGTCTAAACTGGGATGTAACTTCAAATTTTTACCAGTCCGTAGGACCTGGTCAATGAGCAACTCGGCTAAAACTTTCATTTCAGATGAACAGATGAACAATCGGTTTTCGGACAATTGAAATGCAAGCCTTTGTAATAACAAGAGTGCACACGCTGAAATGTCTCGCCTTCTTTACCAATCATTGATATTATGTTGATAGACCTAAATATAAAGCTTTATTACAACTGTCACATAAACTCAACATTAACCAAGAAAACGAAACTTTGACCACTGAACCATGAAAAGGAGGTCAAGGTCAGATGACACCTGTATGTCAGCTAGACATGTACACCTTACAATCATTACATACACCAAATATAGTAGACCTATTGCATATAGTATAAGAAAAACAGACCAAAACACAAAAAATTAACTATAACCACTGAACCATGAAAATGAGGTCAAGGTCAGGTGACACCTGCCAGTTGGACATGTACACCTTACAGTCCTTCCATACACCATTGTACAACGAATATACTAGACCTATTGCTTATAGTATCTGAGATATGGACTTGACCACCAAAACTTAACCTTGTTCACTGATCCATGAAATGAGGTCGAGGTCAAGTGAAAACTGTCTGACGGGCATGAGAACCTTGCAAGGTAGGCACATACCACATATAGTTATCCAATTACTTATAATAAGAGAGAATTTAACATTACAACAAATCTTAACTTTTTTTTCAAGTAGTCACTGAACCATGAAAATGAGGTCAAGGACATTGGACATGTGACTGACGGAAAGTTCGTTACATGAGGCATCTATATACAAAGTATGAAGCATCCAGGTCGTCTACCTTCTTAAATATAAAGCTTTTAAGAAGTAAGCTAACGCCGCCGCCGGATCACTATCCCTATGTCGAGCTTTCTGCAACAAAAGTTGCAGGCTCGACAATACGTTGTAAGTATGTAAAATTTGTAATTTTACGGAATACCATTTTTTGTGGCAATCATGAATGTCGAATGATGCAGAACTGAGAAATTCTGAATCACACGTGACAAGGTCCATACACAACATGAGTTCTGATAATGAATGATAGGTTCCTTTAAATTCTTAATTTAACATGTTTAAGAAATTCAGACATTTATTTCGGCTGATAATATAAAAGCAGTCTGTTCATGTTGGAACAATAATTTTATGCAACATGAAAGTGTGTCTGCCTAGAGAGTCTGTATCCTTAACGGGAATAATGCTTCAAGCATTATATTATTAGTAGTATATGCACTTGGTCTGCTTTATCAGTATAAATGTTTTGATAAATACTGACATGATTGTTCAATTACTGATGAGCCTTCATCTTAGATAACTGTCTTAGAATATGCTATAAGATAAAGGTTCTTTTTTATTATTCTAATCTGATATACTCTTTACTGTAGGATTAAGAATGCCTCGCAGAAAGAAATCAGCTGGCATTGGAAGAAGGGTGAAGTACAGGTATAGGAAAAGGGAACAGAACCATCTTTCCATCTGTCTACCAGAGAAATTAAAGAAAATAATTATTGTTTTTGAATTTCATTGCCATATTGTCATGCTTGTCTCAGTATATGGAGAATTTAGAAATAAATATTTAAGTATTTTAACATATATTTTTATTATTAAATGCATTTAAACGAAGACAGGATTGCAGAAATTCACAAACATGCTTAGTTTGGATGACACTTCAATGAAAAAACACACAAGTAACATGTGTTATAGTAGTCTCAGCTGTCAGTCAGTGGTACTACTTGAAGAAGTAAATATTTTAATAGCTCCTGCTAATCATCTGGGCCAAATAAAACCAAATTTGGTCTAAAATTCAATGTCTAATAGCCTGTTGATTTATCAATAAAGTTATCATACTTTTGATAGACTTGAATAATTTTACTTTTATGTTTTTTCTGCAATTTCAGAGTTTAAATAATGGCTGGTATCATACCTCCCTCTGTCAGATAAGATTGTCAACAAAAATACTCAATTGACTTTATTGTAGGGTTGTCATTTCAAATAGAAATTAAAGTGAATATGAAAAGTTTGATCTTTTTATCTTTTTAAACTTTTGGGATTTAATCTTTACAGAGCCCCATAGGTGCCATGTAAATATAAATATTTTGTTTGCTGTAGATTTAATCAGGTGCGCACAAGTTTGAAAATTCGTGTGCATGACTTTAAAACTGGTGCACACGACTTTTTAAAGCATGTGCATGACTTCGAACGTCATGCGAACAAATTTAAATTATGCGCATAAGTTTCATAAATTTGTGTGCATAATTTCAAAAATATTTCGCACGACTTTCAAACTTGTGCGCTCCTCCTTATTGAATCAGTCAACTTTGTTTGAAAGTCGTGGTCACTAGCTTTTAAAGAACCCCAAACATTTCTTGGCGTCGTATATTGGTATGAATTTGATAGATATAGGAAGATGTGGCGTGAGTGCCAATGAGACAACCCTCCATCCAAATAACAATTTTAAAAAAGAAACCCATTATAGGTCAATTTACGGCCTTCAACACGGAGCCTTGGCTCACACCGAACAACAAGCTATAAAGGGCCCCAAAATTACTAGTGTAAAACCATTCAACCGGGAATTAGTTGGCGTCATCATCGTCAGAAGACCCATTTGCTTTCAGGACAATGACTTTGATTTAAGAGAATGGATCTCTATGAAATTTTCCAGATGGTTCAATATCAAAATAGTTAGCTTGGGATTGATTTTCGGGGTTTTGGTACCATCAGGTAAAGAAGAATTTGGGACCAAAAAGGGACAATAAGAAGGTTTTTTTGCAGTTTCCTGACAATTACTTTTATCGAAGTGATTGGATATCTCTGTTATTCTAGCATAAGGTACCATACTATAAATGGAAAGTTTAGGAGTAATAACTCCAAGAAGGGTTCAAAATTATTTTTTTTAAGGGGGGGGGAGGGGGGAGGTCATATATTTTTTTGTATTTTCTCATTGATCATTTCTGATTTATAGATATAAAAATATTAAGTTTTGCGTAATTAGTCAGAAATCGTCAATTGCATAGTATTGCGCAATATTGAGAAATAATTCAAATGTGCAGTATTGCGCAATATCACAATGTTGCACACTATCAAGAAATCTTCAATTACAAAGTAATGCGCAATAGCAAAATATCTTCAATTTTACAGTAGTGCACAATAAACATGATAAATCTTCAATTGCGCATAATTGCGTCATAGTAAAATTGCCAAATACCAGAAAATCTTCAATTGCACAAGTTGTTGCATAAGCAAGAGTGGTTCAATTCCACAGTATGGCGCAATAAGCAAAAAAATATCCGATCGCAAAGTATTTTGCAATAGCAAGAAATCTTTAATTGAAAATTAAACCAAATAGTTGGTATAAAAGTAAATTCAAAAGAGAAAACTAACTTCCTCATTTAAGTACAAAAAAATATGAAATACAAACATGTAACACATTAACAAACGACAACCACTGAATTACAGCCGGCTCCTGACTTGGAACAGGCACATACATACAATGTTCATAATGTGGTGGGGTTAATATATATATGTAAGCGGAATTTTGCCTATTTCAAAATTTAAGATCTTTCGCCACATTTATTATGTATCAAAAACCTATATTATGTCAAAAACTTGATCAAAATCCATTCAAACTGTATCAAACTTCAATAGCGTGTCCAGAAATGCACCAACTGTTCAGTGTTTTACCTCAGCGATCGTATCAGGCTGCTATCCGCGCAGCATATTTTTTTTTTTTAAGTTGTGCATGAGTATAAATTTGGCACGATTTTTCAAACTGGTCTGCATTACATTAAACCTCTGGCAAAAGAAAATATCTATTTCATTTACATGTACATGGCACTTAAGGGACTCCATAAATGATTGACAATCTCTTCACATTTGTAATTTATTTGGTGATCAATCTCTGCATTACTTTGTCCCGCAAAATTAATCAATGTTCTTTCTAGTTGGCATTGCAATTGATGAAAAGGGATACAACTGCAATGAAAAGTTTGTATTCTTCACAAATATATTTTAATCAGAGTTTTTTAAGACCTAATTCACCAGAAATTAGAGAGACATCACATGAATAGAAAAGACTGTATGATATTGGAATAAATTTGACCTAATTAAAAACCGTCCCTGATTTGGGGGGGGGGGGGAACCCGAGCAGATAGGACCTTCAACGGGGCTTTGGGTCTAGTTTAGGTTCAGGTGTGATTAAGCTCGGGATTGCGGGATTTACCCTTTCGGGATAAGGGAATCTTTTTTTCTAATTTCGCGATGTCGGGATTTAAATTAAATTAAAGTTGGAACCTCAGCATTTTGTGTTTTTAAGCCAGGGATTTCGGAATGAGGACCCCTTCTATCCCTCCCTCTTTATACTTATACAATAGATACAACATTAATGCAGTTTAAGTTAAAGTTTTAGGTATATTCCTTCCATGGATATATCATGTATATATTAGTTATAAAATGAGAGAAGTGTCAGTAAAATGACAGATTTTTTATTGTATCAGATGAACTCAAATAAGGAGTTGTGGTATAATTGCCAATAAGACAAATACTCACAAAATACTAAAAACTGACGTGTCTACTTATTGGTCTTCTTACAACCTTCTTCATTAAGAGAACCCCATACTAAGCTATAAACAATGATAAAAACCAGCAGATTGGACAAATATTTTAAGCAAATAAATAAGAAAACCCATGCATGATTTAACTATAAACTAAGAAATAACATTTATGGCAGACTTTGAAAACTGAGTATGAAAATGGGGTATATGTCAAAGAGACATTAACTCAACCGAATGACTACCACTGAATCATATGCTCCTGAATTTGGACAGGCACTTACATGTACCTTATGTGTGAGGTGAGGGGGTAATTTGTTTACAAGCTTTACCCTACTAGTCTTGAACAATAGTGTTAAGATTTCGCACCAAATTGGTTCAGAAACTCCCAGCAAATACCATGTAAATTGACTGATTTTTAAAATCAACAGGTTTTGAATTAAAGATGCTTGACCATACATTGTAGTTGAAATAAAGCAAATAATTAACATTTGGGTTATTTTAATAGGATGTTGTGGGTGCTTTAATTGGAAAAAGAAGTTAGATCAATAGTTATAGTGAATTCTAATCAGACCAACTCTGTAAAGTTATCAACTGTTGAACATATAAAAAAATCTCATTCGTGTAATTGAAAAGTTGGAATGAATGAACTTAATATTTAAAAAAATCAAAATCATTTATGAAATTCAGGACTTAGTATCACTTAAGAGGGGCATAACCAGGTTTGCTGAAATAAAACAGGGTTAAAATTGTGAATTTTAAATGCCCATTAATATGGTAAAATTTTTAGACATTTTAAACCAATTTCAAAAAAAAAATAGACCCCCTTTTTTTAAACCCTGAATCGTCCTTTATTAGTCCCCAGTACTTGATAATTGGCATATTCCATCTACATGTATAAACAGTTATATCATGAAACAAAACAGTGTAATAATGTAAGTAGATTAGCAGTAGGGTGGCGCCAGGTCATCTCAAGTCTTCACCCCATATCTGGCACACTTCAGAAAACTCAGAAAAAATGGTGGAAAAGGCATTTTTGAAACTGTCAGCAAAAAAATTCTCTTAAGAGTCTACCCATTTTTTTTTTATTTTAATAACAGTATAGATATTTAATATTAGGATTACATTGTACATCATATCACTGTTAGTCCAGAATTTTGTATTTATATGATACAAATCAGGTCGTATTCCTTAATATTTCCAATTTAAATTCCTTTGCATTTTCCTGTTGCCATAGCAACGTATTACAAAAACATCATCACTGATAAAAATGTTTTATATGATTTATAGTGGTAACCTTACTTTGTACTTTTAACAACAAACACACTTCTAGTCACACTTTTGCTCTAAGTAGCCTGCAAATGTGTTGATTTTTGTCTAATTTTAGTACGCTTTTTGGACTCGTAACTAAGGAAACATTTTCCTTAGATACGAGACGTAATGATGTTAAAAAAAAAAAAATTTTTTCTCTAACATGTTTTTTATGGTATAACAAATCAATTAAGAGCACTTTAAACAAAATCTAAATTTTTGCACATTCCATGTTTGTTCAGCATGTTCAGTATGAAGCTCTATGCTTATTGGCACGGCCTCTTAATATACTTAACGGTATATAAGTAAATTTGTAAGATACTTATATAAGTGTATTTTATTTACTTGTATATAGGTAAATA
Source organism: Mytilus trossulus (assembly GCF_036588685.1). Lineage (NCBI taxonomy): Eukaryota > Metazoa > Mollusca > Bivalvia > Mytilida > Mytilidae > Mytilus > Mytilus trossulus. The sequence continues at coordinate 3,074,430 of NW_026963296.1, forward strand.
ATTGTTTGCCTTTGTTATGTCCCTTAGACATGTTATTAAAAAAGTAATCCTATTTACTTTTCCTGAATTCTAAGAACTTCTTTGCTCTAATAGAATTTTTAATTGTCTGCCCTTTGCTCTAATATAATTTTTAATTGTCTGCCCTTTGCAGATGTCTTTACTAATCATTTAAGTAATTTCATGGACAATGAACATCTCATTAATTTAATTTGTCTGTTATCTTAAGAACACTGCTCATTTACAAGCCCCCAAGGGGTAATTTTTTAAGGCCTAGCATAAGTACTTAAGATCTTTGTCCAATCAGTTTCTTTGTTGAATTTAATAATGTGATGAAACATTGAACTCGAATAAAAAAATTATGAGATAACCTGGGAAAGGCATGTTTTTACATCTCAAAACTTGAGAATTTTTGTGGTATTATGAAAAAAAATACTTTTACAAGTAAATTTTTGAGAAAATTAAGGGAGATTATTCAAACATTATAATTAACTTATATCATTGACAATTTGTATATAAGTATATATATATTATTTACTTCTACTTGTACAAATAGTACCCCTGACTGACTGTGACTTTGAGATTAAGAACAACAATAAAAAGCACTGTTCCTTTGCTTTTCGTGTGTGATTTTTTGCTATGCATGTACTGATTTTGTGTCACAAATCACATAATACCACATCATTTGTTTTTCTTTTATATTGATTATTGTTGTTCAATGGTAGCTTCAGCACATCCAGTATGTGCTTTTGGTGCATGTTTTACAAATTTTTGGTCAGGTGGAACAATAAAAGACAGCCATCAAAAACGAGTGATGCTGCAATGTGCAGTTACATTCATATAAGTGAATACTTTTCTTCTGAGCATGGAACCATTGAACTATATTCTTCACCTTTGGCATTACTAAACTTTAGTATTATCTTGAAGAACATATATTAAAACAATAAATACTTAAAAACTATTTGACCAATATTATTTGTTGAATAAAACATGTAAAAATACTAATAGAAACAACAATAATAATATAAGGTTATTGCATGAATATTGGCCGGGGAATATTGTCCCAAGAAGAATTTATATTGCACGAGCATGCGAGTGCCATATATATGATCTACGAGGGACAATATTCACCAATATTCATGCAATAACCCTTTTATTGTATAGCAATATAATATTTGAAGGTAAACATTGGTTTAAACTAAGATTTTGTCATTGATGACGTCATGAATTTTGAAGATTTATTGCACTAGTGCAATATTGTAATTTATTGCCCGCTAACTTTCGGTTACTTTCTGTGAAAAATATTATATTGCTATGCAATAATATCATTTTTATCGAGCATACATGTATATCGGAGAATTCAGCAATAAAACTAAAACTCAGGATCAAGTCGGTTTAAATTTAAATATCTAACATAACAATAACACAACCTAAACCGAAACACAAATAGTATTGTTACATTTGTAATTAATCTTTTACTAACCCAGCCTAGCATTACGAAAATTATTGTCTAACGTAACAATAGCTATACAGTATTATATGTCACTTGGTTTCAAGGTAATTGTATTGCCATTGACACTCTGTGCAATTTGTGAACTGTCTCTGTACAGACGGTCACATGCAAGACCCTATTGTGTAGTCAAACATACCCATAGACAGAGGGGGTTCGGACGACCCCCCTTTAAAAACAAATACAAGCACTGTTAAACTCAAGGTTCTGTTTGAATTGTGACTGATAAAGTTGAGTTAGCGAGTCCAAGTACCCCCCCCCCCCCCCTTTCCCCCTTAGGAATTCCGGACTACCGGCCTGAGTCAAAGATATACTAGTTAAAACTTAAGAGTCGGATTTGGGAGGAGGGCATTGGCTCCATCCTCCCCCCTTTTTGTGGGAAAAACTTGCTTAGTTAGGGAATCACTGGTGCATGACTGGAAGTCGGCCCCCTCTTCGGCAGTCAGTGGATTCGCCACTGCTTGTAAAGTAAAACTATGACATAGTATTACATGTGTGTATTCAGGGGCGGATGCAGGAATTTTCCAAAGGGGGGGGGGGGGGGGTGCAAAACATATGTCCCGATACAAGTGCATTGATCGGCCAAAATAAAGGGGGGGGTGCGAACCCCCGGAACCCCCCCTCTGGATCCGCTACTGATATGTTACTGTTGTTTGGAACTAGGACCACTACTGCACCAGCTGGGACCAGCATTTCAACGTGTACGTCTTATTCTAACACACTTCTATGAGTATACACAACATATTTGATATAACTTTGAGTATGTTTGACAAAAACTGTCTATTCTTACCATTTCCTTCACAATCGTTTCAGGAAACATATGATACTTTGACAGGCGGCGGGAAACCATCTTCTATGCATAATATACAACTCGTTTCTGGACTTGTTTCCGGAAAACTTTCTGATAGGATTTTTTTTTTTAAAGTTTTGCTGTCTAGAGATCAACACTACTTCGCAGATTCCTAAATAGCGAAAAGGTCTGTTTCCGCTCGTCGGTAGTAGATGGATTCCGTTTTCTGAAATAAAGCCACCCCCTCGTTTGACGAAAATCCTTGACCCGCCATGACTGCTCCATAGTCTTAAATAGTAAACAAAAATGCTGCATAGAAACAATTTCGTAATGGGACATTCCATTTAATATATGAAAAGTCGGGGGATTGTACCTTGTCTAAGACCCCCTAAGAAAAAATTCAGGCAAATTTCAATCTCTCACGTGCTTTGTTTTAAACCCCTCAGATGCCAAATTGTGCCAGCATTTCCTCAATTTTACATATTAAGAATACAAAAGACCCATCAGAAACAAAAATGGGCACCCTTCAGATATATTGAGAGCCAATCGGGCCTTAGAAAGTGGCTTTTGATATCCTCAAAAAAAAATTATCCACACTTTTTAAGAGATAAAATGACTCTAAATTGTCCAATGTAATAGTACGTACCGTGACTAAATGTGATCATGTGAAAATTTTCTTGAAAGAAAACAAAAAATGTTGCATTCCAAAACATTATTTGTTTTGCAATATGAATATAAAAAATGAGAAAAAAATTGACATTTGGTCGTCAATCGGCAATTAATACTGATACAAATAAATTATTAGTGACCGCTGTCGACAATAAACTAGCAATTGATAGTAATATAAATCGTAAACAATCGTTGTTTGGAGTAATTATGAAAAAGAAGATGTGGTATGATTGCCAATGAGACAACTATCCACAAAAGACCAAAAATGACACAAACATTAACAACTATAGGTCACCGTACGGCCTTCAACAATGAGCAAAGCCCATACCGCATAGTCAGCTATAAAAGGCCCCGATAAGACAATGTAAAACAATTCAAACGAGAAAAGTAACGGCCTTATTTGTGTAAATAAATGAATGAAAAACAAATATGTAACACATCAACAAACGACAACCACTGAATTACAGGCTCCTGACTTGGGACAGTGATATAACAGTACAACATAAGAACGAACTATAAAAATCAGCTGAAAAAGGCTTAACTCGTCAGATAGACAAAAAATACAAGTGGACGTGGCCGGGTACTTATAAATTTATGGAAGTATAAAACAGAAACACACAAATAATTACAATTAAAAGAAAACAAAGAATTAGGGATTTTAATATAAGGAGGAGGGCAAAAAAAATGTCCTGTCTATAAGTTCAATGACACTCCGGAAGGCGCCTGCTACTGAAAATAGTACTCTAGATAGATGCTGATTTTCTCCATTTTATGTCATGTCAATGTTGTTTACTTTTTTAAACGTCACTTTGGAAATATGGGTTAGAAGGCGGGTTATTCAAATTCAAGCTCTTATCCTATACATTAAATATCCATGTTATGCATATCATTCGAAAGGAAATAAACCATAGAAATCAATAACATAGATGATTTTGCGCTTTATCTATTTTTTAATTAAAAACTTTGCTCAGTTTGATGAGCCTATAACGTAATTTTAAGGGTGTCCTACTGTTATACAATTTTGTTTTATGTGCGTCTTTGAAATCCCAGTGCGGATTCATTAGAAAGTAGAATGGTTTAAAATTTTGCAAAGTTCTGTATTGTATACATTTAACTTTTAATGAAGTAATACACGTTTTTAGCTGTAAGAGAAGAAGGATCGTCAAAAGAGTTTAAATAAAAAAGAGAAAAAAAAGTCCCAACAAGCTGCTTAACCCGTAAAAAAAAACCATACGGATATAATGGACGAAAATGGATTTTAATAATATCAGAAAAACTAAACATGTCCCGAAGAAGCTATCTGAAGTTATTATGTAAAGTTCTGCGGTCTTATTTTAAAAACATATTCATTTTTCCAGTGTCCCGATCTAAAAAATAACACAAAGAACAATTCAGAGGCAATTTATCAAACGAAATTCTACTATATCTCAAATTTTTAACACCTGATAACTAATATGAAGGCAAAATACATTTAATTTCCTTTAAAATGATATGATATGTACATTTGTTTGAGTTGCAGGTTGAAAATCAAAAACGATCTAAGATGTCCAATGACATGTCACCGTAACCGCAATTTGACGTTTGCGAACTATTATAATAACGTTAAACTGTATACGACTTTTCTTGCATATTTGGCATAACATAATTTTATGAAATGGTCTGATCTATATAAAATAAAGTTCCCGTTTAGTATACATTAAAGTAAGGGTTGAGATCTCATAAACATGCTTAACCCCGCCGCAATTTTGCGCCTGTCCCAAGTCAGGAGCCTCTGACCTTTGTTAGTCTTGTATAATTTTTAATTTTATAGTTTCTTGTTTATAATTCGAAGTTTAGTATGACGTCCATTATCACTGTACTAGTATACATATTTTTTAAGGGGCCAGCTGAAGGACGCCTACGGGTGCGGGAGTTTCTCGCTACATTGAAGACCCATTGGTGGCCTTCGGCTGTTGTCTGCTCTATGGTCGAGTTGTTTGACACATTCAATATTTTTTTGTCACATCCACTCATTTCACAAAAAGTTTTCTCAGAGAAATACTCGTATGTCATAAACATTTCAGTATTTTTGGCATAAAGATTTGACTTTCGTTTTGGTAACCTATCGTTTGACATTTCTTTTCGCTTGTAATAAATTCATTTCTTCAATGAATACTTATTAGAACAAAAATTAATAATACGAAAATATGTTGTCGTTAGAAATATTTATATGCATTAAAATCTATGCACACGTACATAAAAATTGTGTTAACGCATTCGGAAGAATATCACACGAAATTTTTGTGGGAAAATATGAATAGATATAGGAAGATGTGGTGTGAGTGCCAATGAGACAACTCTCCATCCAAATAACAATTTAAAAATTCATCATACATGTAACTCCTATATACAGATATCTATATCTATATTTATCATATACTTAGCATTAATATGATAGCTTTTGCATATGTGTAACGAACGGAAGTACACAAGCCATAATTTCCCAACCAGGCTGATAACCCATATCAGCCCGGTCTGATAACCCATATCAGTGGCGTCTCGTGCAAAAACCCATAACAGTGCTTCTCGTGCAAGTTACTTCCGGTGTTACCAGTATCGGTTGTTTATTTTTCCATTGTGACGTCAGATATTGATGACGAGGTCAAAATTTACGGGAACTTTTGTGGGGATAGTTTAGTACTAGCTAACAAATGACATTGGCAATTATGAATCATTTTATAGTACAACAAACATGGAGTAATAATGATCATGAAACTCTTCCAAATATTCAATGTTTCAAAATGCCTCTATAGGAAATGTTACCATACAATGTACATATATATATATGGAGGTAGTGATGCTGTTGGTTGACAATTATAGTATATTGGATTTATAACTTAACTTCTTTATAAAGTTTTTGACTGTTTTAGTTGTTGCATTTGGTTTTGTTTGCCTTACATAAAACTATTGTCGGAAGTATATGATAAAGCGATTAATACATGGCCTTTTCCATATCAGCCTGGGTATCATCCCTCGACCCATATCAGCGCCTCGACTCCGTCTCGGGATGATACCCAGGCTGATATGGAAAAGGCCATGTATTAATCTCTATAATATATATTAGCAACAATCCAGAGTACACTGATTTGTAACACCACAAATAATGGATATTAAAGCAGTGATATTGAATTCGCTGTCATTATTTTATCATCCACATACAAACTTGTCTCAGAAAAAAATATATCTATTAAAAAATGTTTGTTTGCCCTTTACCGACCGACCCTATACATTCGTTCCGCCTGAAAATCTTTTATTTGTGTTTACCAGCAAGATTTTATTTTATTTTATTTTTTGTTCCTACCAAAAATCTTATATTTGTATTTCCCCGCTGAAAACTTTTTTACCGGAATTCTCGGGTTTTATCTTTCCCGTATAAAGTATAGTCCGTTTGATATCACATGAGCGTTTGACATGAATGAACACTTGCATTTGGAGTTTCAAAGTATTTGTTTGAAATCAATGTTGAAAGCTTTGAAATCATGATTTAACGAACGTTACTCTGTGTCTTTATACTTGAAGAGCAGGGTTCATTCAAAAAAAGTTCGTCCAATACTAAATTATCAACGTGTGTACAAAATATTTTGTAAACAGACTTTGTATCCTATGTAGGGATGGCCTGTGGGGGTCTGTAGATTAGGATGATTATGTGAACGATGCCTTTGACCAGCATTGATATATTCTGATTTATATCTGACATGAACCAAAGGTCTGTAAAGGGGAGAATATTTGGCAGTAAAATCGCCAAGTTTTCCCATACAGATCATCTACAAATGCGATGTAAAATATATGACAATTGAGTTTCAAGTCTTGAAGCATTTTTATTGGAAACACAGGCACACACGAAAATTTAAACACTCTAGGGACTTTTTCTACTAGTATATACAATGTATTTCTGCCCGGACATATTTTACCAGGACAAAGTTATCTCTTACAGAAAACTTTAGGTCTAGGTAAGCGTATAAGGTACATAGTACAGAATGTTAGTGCAAGTTAAAATTCTTAAAAATTCCAGACATGTAAACGTTTAAAATATGCTGCACAGCCCTATATTTTGATATTTGAAAAAAAATGTAGTGCATATGAATTAGCTTCACATACTATATGATATTTGTTTTTCAAAACTTCGGACTATTATACTTATAGTCCTAGAAACTCATTAGCAAAAGCATACTTAAACAAAAGCAATACAGTAAAAAATGACTTCATGCAGATTGTGTATCTATAAAATAAAATATTATACCTACCTGCCTACCCATGACAAAAAATGTACCGAGCTAAGTTATTTTTTTGGGAAAGAAAAATAAAATATTTTACCTTCCTACCTACCCTGTTTCAAAACAAAGGGTCGGAAAAGGGCAAACAAACAATATTTTAATTAAGGCCTGTACATAAACCTCACTTTTAGGTATAGAAATGAGATTTTTTTCTGAGACAAGTGCTTGTGACCTTCCACAAGAACTTGCGGTCATCCGATGTTCAGTACTTCAGTACTTTGATTATACTTGTAAAACAATGTAAAAACCTAAAAATAATCAGTTTTGAAACGGTTTTGAAAAACCAATACTCAGTTATATGTTGAAAATGGAAGGGTTGAACCAAAAATAATGTATATTATAAAAAGTGCATGAAATGCATTCCTGGTCCATAGTTGTTCGCTTGAGAAAACACTGATCCGTGTGAACATGCATATATAGCAGTTATACTTAAAAATACACATCTGGTCAAATAACAAAATTTGTATTATTCAAAATCGCATTTCAACCTGCTGGCAATCTGTGAGGAAGGTATTGGTCTGTGTAGGAGTTTTCCATACTTTGCCAATATATAATTTCAAACATTATAACATTATAAAACAAGTATTGATCGCCGACCATTTTTTTTAGCTTGAGTTTGTGAAAAAATGATCAGATGAAAGGATAGCTCATAAAATATGTTTCCGAAAGTAAAAACAAAACAATACATAATCACCGTTTTCATTTTCATAATAAAGTAGAAAATGCGGCCGTATAAGACCAATTACTAATTTCTATATGCAATCAACAATGAGCAAAACCCTTACCTTATAAATAGTCAGCTATAAAAGACCCCGAAATGACAAATGTTAAACAATTCAACATGAATTTCTAATTTATTTGCCTGGTAAAACAATCCTGATATAAAAATTGTAATCAATGAAAACATTGTCTTTTTAAAAAACTAATTTAGACCCCAACCAACTTTAATCATTTAAATTGGCAATGACAGCATAAGATCTACAGCACGTAAATTATTTCTTTTTCAAACTCGATGCACATTTTATAGAGTTTTTTGTTAGAGATTTTTGAAAATATGCTATTTTTAACATTTTCCATAACATCGGAAGTGATGTTAAGATTGTGGACTTACTTATACGTTAAAATAAATAATATGAACTATTTAAGGAATGACTGTTATATTTTTTCTGTCTATGAAGAAATAACATAACAAATTTGGTGCACACTGAATAACGCGCGTAGCGGGTTATATATCAGTGTGCACCACATTTTTTTTATGTTATTTCGAATAGACAGAAAAATATTACAGTCATTTCTTACAATTCAACTCTAAATTCCATTTTAAACCGTAGAAAACCATGAAAAAACGTTGATGACGTCACGGTCACATGACTAAATTATGTCTATGGGCTCATAACAAAATAACGTCAGCCAATCAGAAGAGGCGTTACATCAAAAATTAAATCATAATCGAATGCAATTATTTTGTATCGATGGTTCTGATTGGATAACAGTTAGCGTAAAATTCTTTATCTCCTTGTCTGTAACTAAGGAAGCTGACATTTTGAATTTCTGAATGTATTGACATGTAATTTCTACAATACTAGGCAAAAAAAACTCACATTTTGCACCTAAAAAGCTTCTTTTTATTAAATTTTATTACATTCTGAAGCGGCACAGAAGCCAGAAAACGTACGGTGTTTATGGAAATTGACACCGGAAGCATACCTATGACGTCACCTAGTGTAGGGACAAAAGAACATAACATCTTTTCGCGGAATTTTCTTTAAGGAAGATTTTACACTGAAATAATGATTGAAATTTAATTATGAACTTGTTTTGCATCAGAATAGAGATGACTGTATTGTATTTGAAGCTTTGCTGACGTCCATTGGTAGTTTCAATGTCGCAAATACTCCTCTACGCGTCGCCAGGTAAACTAAATTTGTTAAAATATCCATATTTAAGGATATGGACGTAGATAACGAATGTATCCCCGGTCTTAGCCCGAATCAGGCGAGTTTAATGGAAATTCGGGTACAAAGTGTAACGTGAAAACAACGTGTTTTTTTTCATTATCTAAAAAAGTTTATTAAAATTTGGAAATTTTACATATTTTTTACGGGTAGAACCCTACAGATAATCAAATATAAGATGTTTTTAATACAGAGACAGAAAAACTGGATTGAGTCAGATTTGGCGCTCAATGTTGTGAGAGTAACGTCATAGATGGTGTGACGTCAACGTGGGTCATTTGCATACATGAAGCTAGGTCAGTAGTCCCATTCCTTAAAATTGTGGCAGTGAAGTGATGCATTTAATGAAATGAGTGTAAATGATCAGCATGATAGGAATGAATTAAATACATGTATTTAATTACAATTATTATGGATAATCTTCAGAATTCAATATTTCACAAGGAGCAATCACGGAACTAAGGAAAACTTCCGTGAAGTTCCCCGGCCGGGATAATGGTACAGCAACGTCCGGGGATATGGGTTATCAACATCCTGGGGCTACAGGTTTAGTAACGACGTGCGTTAACCAATCAAAATCCTAGATATATACTAAGCAGGGGATAATATATTATATTAATTAGTGCTGATAAATTAAGATAACGAAAAGAAAAATAGCTAGCGATATACTACTTACATCTTTCACATAATCAAAGACAAAATTAAGAAGCATTTGAACATTAACGTAAATTGATGGAGCAAAATTACCAAATTACAGCAAACATAATATAAACGTGTAATCGGGGAAAGGGACAGAAACAAGAAACGAAATATTTACAATTATACTAGCATAACTTAAAGAACGTCACAGCTTAATCTCTAACAACGGAACCAAAATCGGAAACGTTACGGTATTTCCGTTTCTTTTATCAATATGTTTGAATTAAAAATAAAATAATGCATACAGTCTCCCAATTATTATGAGGCAGTCATTACCTGTAAATGGGGACGAAGTCATACCACATCTCCTTATTTTAATTTCGGCCAATATTTGTCTCATTGGCAATCATACCGAATCTTCTTATTTTAACTTTGGTGGATAGTTGTCTCATTTGCAATCATACTACATCTCCTTATTTTAACTTTGGTGGATAGTTCTCATTGACAATCATACTACATCTCCTTATTTTTACTTGGCGGATAGTTGTCTCACTTGCAATCATACTACATCTCCTTATTTTAACTTTGGTGGATAGTTGTCTCATTTGCAATCATACTACATCGCTGTATTTTTACTTTGGTGGATAGTTCTCATTGGCAATCATACTACATCTCCTTATTTTAACTTTGGTGGATAGTTTTCTCATTAGCAATCATACCTCATTTCCTTATTTTAACTTTGGTGGATAGTTGTCTCATTAGCAATCATACTACATCTCCTTATTTTAACTTTGGTGGATAGTTGTCTCATTTGCAATCGTAATACATCTCCTTATTTTAACTTTGGTTGATAGTTCTCATTGACAATCATACTACATCTCCTTATTCTTACTTTGGTGGATATTTGTCTCATTGGCAATCATACCGAATCTTCTTATTTTAACTTTGGCGGATAGTTGTCTCATTTGCAATCATACTACATCTCCTTATTTTAACTTTGGTGGATAGTTGTCTCATTGGCAATCATACCAAATCTTCTTATTTTAACTTTGATGAATAGTTCCCATTTGCAATCATACTACATCTCCTTATTTTAACTTTGGTGGATAGTTGTCTCATTTGCAATCATACTTTATCTCCTTATTTTTACTTGGCGCATAGTTGTCTCATTTGCAATCATACTACATCTCCTTATTTTAACTTTGGTGGATAGTTGTCTCATTTGCGATCATACTACATCGCTGTATTTTTACTTTGGTGGATAGTTTTCATTGGAAATCATACTACATCTCCTTATTTTAACTTTGGTGGATAGTTTTCTCATTAGCAATCATACTACATCTCCTTATTTTAACTTTGGCGGATAGTTGTCTCATTTGAAATCATACCACATCTCCTTATTTTAACTTTGGGGGATAGTTGTCTCATTAGCAATCATACTACATCTCCTTATTTTAACTTTGGTGGATAGTTGTCTCATTTGCAATCATACTACATCTCCTTATTTTAACTTTGGCGGATAGTTGTCTCATTTGCAATCATACTACATCTCCTTATTTTAACTTTGGTGGATAGTTGTCTCATTGGCAATCATACCAAATCTTCTTATTTTAACTTTGATGAATAGTTCTCATTTGCAATCATACTACATCTCCTCATTTTAACTTTGATGAATAGTTCTCATTTGCAATCATACTTTATCTCCTTATTTTTACTTGGCGGATAGTTGTCTCATTTGCAATCATACTACATCTCCTTATTTTAACTTTGGCGGATAGTTGTCTCATTTGCAATCATACTACATCTCCTTATTTTAACTTTGGCGGATAGTTGTCTCATTTGCGATTATACTACATCTCCTTATTTTAACTTTGGCGGATAGTTGTCTCATTTGCAATTATACTTCATCTCCTTATTTTAACTTTGGTGGATAGTTGTCTCATTTGCAATCATACAACATCGCTGTATTTTTACTTTGGTGGATAGTTCTCATTGACAATCATACTACATCTCCTTATTTTAACTTTGGTGGATAGTTGTCTCATTAGCAATCATACTACATCTCCTTATTTTAACTTTGGTGGATAGTTGTCTCATTTGCAATCATACTACATCTCCTTATTTTAACTTTGGCGGATAGTTGTCTCATTTGCAATTATACTACATCTCCTTATTTTAACTTTGGTGGATAGTTGTCTCATTGGCAATCATACCAAATCTTCTTATTTTAACTTTGATGGATAGTTCTCATTTGCAATCATACCAAATTTTCTTATTTACCTTTGGTGGATAGTTGTCTCATTGGCAATCATACCAAATCTTCTTATTTTAACTTTGGTGGATAGTTCTCATTTGCAATCATACTACATCTCCTTATTTTTATGTCAATGATTATACCATCTATATATAACAAATACTAAAAACTTTGCATTGCTATATTTTTCACAGATTTGTAAAATATGTAAAATCATACCACATCTCCTTATTTTTATATAACCATGCAATATTAGCATTGACGAATGAACCATGAAAATAAGGTAAAGGTCATATAAACCATGCGGATAGACTGATATGTTTTCTTTATAAGCATACCATAAACCAAAATACAGCTGATCTATTGCTTATAGTATTTGAGAACCTGACCAAACCACAAAAACTGAACACTGACCAATAAACCATGAACATAAGATCTGAAAATCCTGCCACACAAACATGTTCACCAAAGCATTTCCTACACCAAAAAAGTTGACCTATTGCTTATGGTAGCTAAGATATGGACTTCATCATGAAATTTTAACCTTGATCACTGATCCATGAAATCAGTGTGACAGACAGGTAGACCTTGCAAGAAAAAATGGTACAATTGATCAATCAAGGGAAATAACTCCTATAAGAAGTTGCAGGCCAGTTTTGATCGATCCAAGTGGGCAGTAGGTGGATGTAAACATTATGAACATTTCTGCCTGTCAGAATTTCTCAACCTACAGGATTTTTCAAGATAATAGACAAAACTTGCATTCTACCCATAAATTCCATTTTGAGCCATGTCGGCCATGTTGGTAAGCAGGAGGAAAAGGGGGGAGGTCATAGGAATGCACTTTTTAATTAACACCGCCATGCATAAAATTTTAATTGATTACTTAATAAAATTGTTAAGGCTTTGTCTAAAATAACCACCACGAATCATTTGAATAAAAGTCCCCACCCTCCCACCCCTGCCACTCCTATTCAAATAATTCTGGGAAAGCCTTAAGCAGTTTCATTGGATGCCGATTTTAAATCAAGTATAAACCTTTTTTTTTAAATCTGATAATAAAGGAATTTTCCATTATAAGTGTTTTATCAGAGCGATATATACAGTTCACAAATAATGTACACTTTTAAGGCCGTTAGTTTTCTCGTTTGAATTGTTTTACATTGACTTATCGGGGCCTGTTATAGCTGACTAAGCGGTATGGGCTTTGTTCATTGTTGAAGGCCGTACGGTGACCTATAGTTGTTAATGTTTGTGTCATTTTGGTCTTTTGTGGATAGTTGTCTCATTGGCAATCATACCACATCTTCTTTTTTATATTATCTATATTAACAACTTGAATGGACAAGGATCACACTGACTGGACGAGGGTCACATTGACTGAACGAGAGTCACATTGCCTGGAAAAGGGTCTATAAATAAGTATCAACAAAAGACAAAATGTTAGATGTTCAATCTGGAAATATAAATGTTTTTATTGTAGAAAGAATAACATGTAAAAAGACTCATTTCGACCTCTCTCATTGATTGGTTTCTGTCTAATTGACATAGACCTTCTAGGATTCTGACTAAGGACTTCTGTAGGCAAGTCCAGGGAATTGTCATTTATTGGTTTCTTTCTGTTTGACATAGACCTTCTAGGATTCTGACTAAGGACTTCTGTAGGCAAGTCCAGGGAATTGTCATTGATTGGTTTCTGTCTGATTGACATATACCTCCTAGGATTCTGAATAAGGACTTTAGTAGGAAAGTCCAGGGAATTGTCATTGATTGGTTTCTTTCTGTTTGACATAGACCTTCTAGGATTCTGACTAAGGATTTTAGTAGACAAGTCCAGGGAATTGTCATTGATTGGTTGCTGTCTGATTGACATAGACCTTCTAGGATTCTGATTAAGGACTTTAGTAGGAAAGTCCAGGGAATTGTCATTGATTGGTTTCTTTCTGTTTGACATAGACCTTCTAGGATTCTGACTAAGGACTTTAGTAGGAAAGTCCAGGGAATTGTCATTGATTGGTTGCTGTCTGATTGACATAGACCTTCTAGGATTCTGATTAAGGACTTTAGTAGGAAAGTCCAGGGAATTGTCATTGATTGGTTTCTTTCTGTTTGACATAGACCTTCTAGGATTCTGACTAAGGACTTTAGTGGACAAGTCCAGGAAATTGTCATTGATTGGTTTCTGTCTGATTGACATAGACCTTCTAGGATTCTGACTAAGGACTTTAGTGGACAAGTCCAGGAAATTGTCATTGATTGGTTTCTTTCTGTTTGACATAGACCTTCTAGGATTCTGACTAAGGACTTTAGTGGACAAGTCCAGGGAATTGTCATTGATTGGTTGCTGTCTGATTGACATAGACCTTCTAGGATTCTGATTAAGGACTTTAGTAGGAAAGTCCAGGGAATTGTCATGGATTGGTTTCTTTCTGTTTGACATAGACCTTCTAGGATTCTGACTAAGGACTTTAGTAGGAAAGTCCAGGGAATTGTCATTTATTGGTTTCTTTCTGTTTGACATAGACCTTCTTGGATTCTGACTAAGGACTTCTGTAGGCAAGTCCAGGGAATTGTCATTGATTCGTTTCTGTCTGATTGACATAGACCTTCTAGGATTCTGATTAAGGACTTTAGTAGGAAAGTCCAGGGAATTGTCATTGATTGGTTGCTGTCTGATTGACATAGACCTTCTAGGATTCTGACTAAGGACTTCTGTAGGCAAGTCCAGGGAATTGTCATTGATTGGTTTCTTTCTGTTTGACATAGACCTTCTAGGATTCTGACTAAGGACTTTAGTAGGCAAGTCCAGGGAATTGTCATTGATTGGTTTCTTTCTGTTTGACATAGACCTTCTAGGATTCTGACTAAGGACTTTAGTAGGAAAGTCCAGGGAATTGTCATTGATTGGTTGCTGTCTGATTGACATAGACCTTCTAGGATTCTGACTAAGGACTTTAGTGGACAAGTCCAGGAAATTGTCATTGATTGGTTTCTGTCTGATTGACATAGACCTTCTAGGATTCTGACTAAGGACTTTAGTGGACAAGTCCAGGAAATTGTCATTGATTGGTTTCTTTCTGTTTGACATAGACCTTCTAGGATTCTGACTTAGGACTTTAGTGGACAAGTCCAGGGAATTGTCATTGATTGGTTGCTGTCTGATTGACATAGGCCTTCTAGGATTCTGATTAAGGACTTTAGTAGGAAAGTCCAGGGAATTGTCATTGATTGGTTGCTGTCTGATTGACATAGACCTTCTAGGATTCTGACTAAGGACTTCTGTAGGCAAGTCCAGGGAATTGTCATTGATTGGTTTCTTTCTGTTTGACATAGACCTTCTAGGATTCTGACTAAGGACTTTAGTAGGCAAGTCCAGGGAATTGTCATTGATTGGTTTCTTTCTGTTTGACATAGACCTTCTAGGATTCTGACTAAGGACTTTAGTAGGAAAGTCCAGGGAATTGTCATTGATTGGTTGCTGTCTGATTGACATAGACCTTCTAGGATTCTGACTAAGGACTTTAGTGGACAAGTCCAGGAAATTGTCATTGATTGGTTTCTTTCTGTTTGACATAGACCTTCTAGGATTCTGACTAAGGACTTTAGTAGGAAAGTCCAGGGAATTGTCATTGATTGGTTTCTTTCTGTTTGACATAGACCTTCTAGGATTCTGACTAAGGACTTTAGTAGGAAAGTCCAGGGAATTGTCATTGATTGGTTGCTGTCTGATTGACATAGACCTTCTAGGATTCTGATTAAGGACTTTAGTAGGAAAGTCCAGGGAATTGTCATTGATTGGTTTCTTTCTGTTTGACATAGACCTTCTAGGATTCTGACTAAGGACTTTAGTAGGAAAGTCCAGGGAATTGTCATTTATGGGTTTCTTTCTGTTTGACATAGACCTTCTAGGATTCTGACTAAGGACTTCTGTAGGCAAGTCCAGGGAATTGTCATTGATTCGTTTCTGTCTGATTGACATAGACCTTCTAGGATTCTGACTAAGGACATTAGTAGGCAAGTCCAGGGAATTGTCATTGATTGGTTTCTGTCTGATTGACATAGACCTTCTAGGATTCTGACTAAGGACTTTAGTAGGAAAGTCCAGGGAATTGTCATTAATTGGTTTCTGTCTGATTGACATAGACCTTCTAGGATTCTGACTAAGGACTTTAGTAGGCAAGTCAAGGGAATCCTCATTTATGACCATGGCGATTTCAAGAGTGAAAGGAAATTTCATTGCTACATAAGTATTGCTTTAGTCTTGGTGATAAAATAGAGAAGGAAATGACATCAAATTTTGATTATTTTTAAACATTTGCTATAAAATTATTTGATGATATTTTTTACAATATTTTATGATCCTTATGCATCTTTAGATTCATCTGTTTTGAAAACAACGAATCTGGACAGATTTTCATGAGTTCATGAATAATTGACTGCCTTATTGAGAACCATGTCTCCCATGATCTACATTCATACAGCTGATTTCTTAGTTAACAACTCTATTTTTATATACAATTTATATTGTATGATTGCAATGTTTTATGAGATTTTTACTCTTAAACGCAATTAAATATGTAATTACTTCATGTTATTTTTGCATACATGTTGCAGAGTGAAAAATGTTAATCCTGTTAAAAAAGAATTAAACTTACTAGAATGAACCATGCAGCTATAGTTCTTGATTTTCTCCCCTTTTAGAATTTTAATATTCACATGACCATTGTAGATTGTAGTTTATTTGATAAACCAAATTATTAAACATTACAATACAATTTGGCTATTATGTTCACTTACCTATAGTAATAAATTGACTTGACCTTGAATAGATAAATTCAAATAGATCTTCAAACTGAAAGTATAAACTAGATCATTTTCAGTTTACATCACATTTATTTAAATATTGGTTAAACTTTCTCGACATTTTTATATAATTGTTATAAATGAAAAAAAAGAGAAATCTAAACCTTCCATTGTTCCATCCAAAGTTCAGTGTAAGAGTTTTTCGAATTAGTTCATAATAGTTTGAAATAAATGGGGAATGTGTCCATGGGACACAGATGATGCCCCCGCTTGCATATAATGTTATGAAGGGACACAAGTCCAGAACTGTAAAAGTGACGTTTCCCAAATTTGTGCTTGATTAGAATTTTGTGGGAATAATCTGTGTGCATAAGTGTCATAACATTTGGTTGAGGCAAACTAAAGTTAGAGAACGGAAACGAAAATTTCAGCAATTTTTCCATTTGTAAAGGGGCATAACTCTAGAACGGTAAAAGTGACGCCATCAACTTGATCTGTGTATTGTGGTAAACGAATGGAAAACAACTGTCATATTCCTGACTTGGTACATAAAGCCTGTTATTAGCCAGACTATTCTCTAATTGGAGTCATTTTGGTCATGCCGCTCAAACTTTAGTCAGTAGTCAAACTTTTAAATCCTGAGTGTCCACTTTATAAGGGGTTATATTTTTATTTTTTTCACAAAGAGTGAACTTTGTCTGCATCTCACTTCCTGGCTACAAATATGGTATATAATATATATGTTTAACTGAAAGATGATACAAACATCACTGTTTCATGTTTACATGTATATTATTTTCTTTCCAGTCTAAACTCCTCAGATTAATCTCAAGAATGACATAGTTACGTTACAGTTTTTTTTTATTTACAATCTCCTAAGGCTGCACTATTCAAACAAGCATTTTTCTTTTCTTTTTTTGTAGGAAGGGGGGGGGGGGGGGGGGGGGTCAAAGAATAAGCAGAGGGAATTTTCAAAATGAAGATCCGTGCCTATAAGAGCTGATCATGAGAATAAATAGTTTTTGCAAGACTGGATTAATAAGTACATGAATATTCTTTAACACAAAATGAAAGAAGTCATTGTGTACCAAAGTACATTTTAGGGGCAATAACCCTGATAACTCCAAACAAGGATGTACGATTTTTCTAAAAATTTCACAGAAGATAAACTTTTTTTTAGATTTTCTACTAAATGCGTAGCTGCTTTGGTTTTATGAGATATAAAACAAAAAACTTTCAAAATTTACTAAAAATTGTCATTTCAGAGGCAATAACTCCAAATGTGTTGTCCAATTTTTTGAAAATTTTAAAAGAACTAGTATGATTTGCTCTATCTGCTTTAGTTTTTTGAAATATAAGCCCAAAACTGCATATTACCCTTATATTCTATTTTTAGCAACGTCAGCCGTGTTTGGGTAATGGATCAAATCAACAGATACAATTTTCAAACTAGATGCCCTTAAGAACATTCTGGTTAATGTTGACAACATTTGGCCAAGTACGTAGTTTCAGTGAAGAAGATTTTTTGAAAGTTATTGACGACGGACAGATAGACAACTGATGATGGCGGAGAAGAACGCCAAGTGATGGCTAAATTATTGGTCCAGTACCTTTACCGAAAATCTTCGACACACTTATGTTTTAAATATTTAAAAAGTTTCCCTTTTCAACACAAAAACAAAATAAAGGCGGATTCAGTGACAATTGATTCATAAGTATTATGAATGGAAAATCAAACGAAATTAAGGAATGTTTTCGTGTGGCAAGCAATTGTAACCTCTTATTGAATTTCACCTACGAAATCTCAAATAATAAAACATATAAAATGTACATTAATATACAACTTGAAACTTTTATTGGTGAACTATTCAATGATACAATATTGCATACATATATTATACAACATTCCGTGTTGAATGCCTAACTGTGACTTTAAGATGAAGAACAACAACAAAAGCACTGTTCCTTTGCTTTGGGCACTTCCTATGTAATGAGTGGTAGGGAAAATTTTCAAGTTATTGCTTGAATTATCATTCTCTTGAGGAAATGTCTTAGCCCAAAGAAGTAAAACTTTCAGACACAAACATAAATGTAATGAGAGAATGGAAAGTATAAAATGGACAGTGTGTTCGCTAGTTAACGGTAAGAAACATGAACAATGTTATTTAAGAAAACCTCCAGATTTTCACGAGTCAGATTTTTCAAAATTAAAAGTGGATGTACAAGAAAGTGATATCGAAATTTTACTATAAGATGACTTTCAAGCTGAAGATGGTGTAATAGTAATTTCTGAAGATTCCCATTCTCTTATCCAGCCTGACGTAGTAGCTCCTTAGATACAGCATCTGGGTATCACTGTAGGCGAAGATTTTACAAGTTCCTCTGTAATTATAGAACCTGTTAATCATTGGCAATACATATTTCTTATCAGGTGACAACGAGTGTGAAAAAGATAAAATCTTTTATCTTTGTAAAATGTTAATCTAACCTGTACGAACTGTGACGCCCGTATATGACACGGGAACCAGGCGTAAAAAGCATACTTTATCCTGGCGGCATTGCAGTGATTACAAAATGCATGTCCAGGCGTCAACCAGGCGTAAACCAGGCGTAAATGAGGCGTAAACTAGGCGTAAACTTCTGTACTGTTGCTTTTATTTCTTATTGTTTGACAAAATACTTGAAATATAACCATTGAAGAAGCTAATATAGAAATAAATACATTTTAGGCAGACACTGGCTCAAATAAGTTCAAGTTTAAATAAGTATTATGACAATTATTTTATCTTGAAATAAAAGTAGCATTTAAACTAAGTTGTTTTTGAAAATTATTGTCTTTTGATCTAAAATATAAATGATAATACTGCAATTTAACTGCAAGTAAAAGATTTTAATGTTATTATCCAAGGATAAAGGTTTTGGAATTTCAAAATTTCTGATAGAACATAATGCTAATAATAACTTAGTTATACTCACATTATTATTATTTACCATGTATTACTACTTTCCTTTTATTTCACAATTTTCATTAATTTATTTGATTCAGTATTTCCAATTTCAGATTCTTCCAAAAAGCACAAAAAAGCTAATTATCCCTGAATATATGAAGCTGCCATGTGTCTAACTCTTGCAATTTAAAATCAAAGAGCCAAATTTTGAAAAAAAAATCCTATGATCCTTTAAACAAAGCATTATGGGTATTTCTATTTACGCCATACCAACAGTTTTACGCCCGTAAGAAAATTTACGCCTTGCTTATTTCAATTTACGCCCGTAAAAAAACTTTCGCCTTGCTTATTTCAATTTACGCCAGGTATACTGCTTTTTTCTACGCCCATAAGACTACACATTTACGTTTCCTGCTCCCTTACGCCTGGATCTAGACACGTAACTACCACTTGTACGCCTGATTTACGCCTTATTTCCAGGCGTAATACGCCTTATAATTTCGTACGGGGAATTACCATAACTATTTAAAATGATTAATTAATAATTGTTTAATACAACATTTCTAGATGATGCATACGAATACTGATATCCATATATAGCATGTATATATATTGAGAAAATGTGATGATTTTGATAAAATCAAAATTGCATTAAAACGTTAACATTTTAAAAATATTTTTTTTATTTATTGATTATTCTATGTCATTTCAAAAACATTTTGAAAATTTGGTAATGTCTTTCAAAGTTTCGATAAAAAATCACTTAAAAAGTATATATATTGTACATTAAAAGTGAACCTTTAAAACATATACAAGTAAGAAATATTCAATATGTTTAGATATCGTATTTTGACCGATAGATAGATTTAATACAGAAATTTTTGAAAACCCGGGAAAAAGAATTCCCACGTTTAACTCCCTGAATGTTTACACGTGTACGCTAAAAGGACGATAGTCGTTTTACAAGATATATCTAGTTTCTCTATAGATTACAATGCATGCCCTTATGTGCCAGAATTATGCTACACATACAATGAGTCAACCTGTACGGCGAATTCTCAAACTGCAGGAATTTGGTTACATGGTAGGGGATATGCGGTACTATTGATACTGGATGATCTCATAAGTTCACTTTCAGACACCCTATATAGAAGTCCAAAAAATATTGAAGATATTGAAAGGGCACAACTAATGAAAACTTGAACAATACTGTGCTTTTTATGGCCTGAGAAACAATTTGCGTTGGCTGTCAATTTTTTTTTTATAGATCTAGAAATATCTTGAAGAAGTCTTTCATGCATGGAAGTCCAGTTTTCTTAATTTACTTTATAGACACTCAACAAGTAGGTGCATTTAGTAGTTTCGATACTAGATCAACAGTGATATTGTTTGCCTCAAATTACATCCGAGAGTCTGCTCTTTCCCCTTGAGAAAATTCCCAATTACTAAAAGAAATGGCTTAAAATTCCTCCATATAAGATTTACATTCGTCATTTTCCCCAAAAGTGATGGCAATGGTAGTAAAGAATGTAAATTTCGTATTGATGTTATTGTTTTGATATGAAAGCACTTTTTAGATCCAGGTTTCTGATCAGAATCATCACGGTGTTTGTAACACATGTGGTTTTCAATGCATTAAGTATCATCATTGTTTCCGTCTCTTTCCCCTCCCCCTCCCCCTAACCTTTCAGGTTGAAAATATTATATCTATGGTCTGACAATCAAAATTTACGTGATAAAACTGTGCAAAAAAGACAGTCAAGTAAAGCAAAATTCGGAGATGGGTTCAAAAAAAAAATTAACAGATTTCCCAATTTCAATAAAAATTATGCATTTTCCCCCAAAAGAAACGGTAGAGGTAGTTTTGAACATCGACAACCATATCACTGATCAGTTCAAGAAAATGTCAAGTTCTGTATTCATTGATTAAAAAAAAGAAGATGTGGTATGATTGCCAATGGACATCTGTCTACCAGAGACCATATGACATAGAAGTTTATATCTACACGTAGGTCATCGTACGGCCTTCAACAATGAGCAAAATCCATTACTCATAGTTACCTATAGAATGCCCAGAAATGAAAAATGTAAAACAATTCAAATGAGAAAACTAACAGCCCGAGTTAAGTATAAATCAATTAAGAACAACAAAAATGATATACAGCAGCAAACGACAACGCCTGAATTGCAGGCGCCTGATTTGGACCAGACACATAAAGAATCAGGCGGGGATAAACATGTTTGTTGGCGTCATTATGTCTATTAACCCCCAGAACATGACTTCATAAAAAGTTGAAGTAAGAATTCTACATTGTTCTGGCACAATCTCGAAAGGCATATAGTCAATGTCATGAACAGTTGGTTATGAAAATACAAGATATATATGATTGTTTTACACGTCGCTGCATAAAATAAACTCAAACATTAAGTTTGTTCGTAAGCCAAGCTTGAAATAAACTTTACAGTTATGTTTTAAATACGCAAAGAAAAAAATTAACGGACAACAAAAACCAACATTGGTAGACTAGTGCTGTTTTCTTCTCTTTGGTCGGATTTTTGTCTCTTTGAGACAATTTTCCTATTTGCATTCTCAATTGTATCAACAACAAACAAATAACAGAAAAATGTACCACATTATAGAAATTCAGCTAAGCGCTAAGTACTGATTCTTCTTTGTACCTTCACTACATCGTGATACTTTACCAATTTCACACTTTTTACTGCTAGAGCAACTGGTGATGTGAAGTTGATATTTTTTTACTCACATTCACAATGCATCATTTATTGTTTTACTCTTTGTGATGCTAAGCAAATGAGAACAAAAAAGAAGTTAGGTAGCTTCAGCTCACGACATGTATGTACATCATCTAGACATGCTATAGTTTATTTGATAATAAGATGCATATGATACAAGCCTTGAAGAATTATTTTTTAATCTAAAAATCACCAATTTGTGTGAAAAATTATTTTAATTCTCCGTTTGAGTTTAATTTGTTTTTCTTTTGAAAGTAACCAAATTATCTAAATATATGTTAAACAAAATTTGCTCTGTGAGTTCATTTTTCAAATCTTTTATTAATATGTACTAAATACAACTATTTTTTTTAATTTACATATATATACCTGTGGTGCGTTTAAATTTAAATTATTTTTTGTCCTAAAATGTTTCTTTCATCAATCAATGAATATTTATATATACTCCTTAAGTAATGTCTTCATTTGTGTTTCTGAATTATAATTTATTTTCTTAATCTAGCTCCTAACATCAACACTTTGTTGTTAATTGTTTAGTTATAAGAAATTTAGTAGTCTTAATTATCACTGTTATTAACTTCGTATGCACCTTGTAAAAACCGCTGGATACCAAAAATCTACAATGACCAGATGACCAGGTTAATTTTCCTTTCTCAATGTTTCTTTGATGTCGACATTTTTATTACCCAGATTAATTTGCACATGACTGCATGATGACCCAGATCACGTGCTTTGTTTTTAACCCCTCCGATGCAAAATTGTGCCATCAATCCCTCATTTTTACATATTAAGACAGGAAAATACCCCTCAGAATCAAAAATGGATACCCCTCAGATATATTATGAGCCAATCGTGCTTAGAAATGACTGCTGATATCTCTCAGAAAAAAAATCTACCCATTTTAAGATATTAAATGGAATTGTCCCATGTACAATTACTTAATGTGATCATATGACCAGTTTTCTTGAAAGCAAACGAAATGTGTTGCCTTACCAAAAAAAATTTTGCTTTGCAGTATGAAGATTTGGTCGTCAATCGGCAATACTTATACTGATAATAAGCTTGGTATGATTGCCAATGAGACAACTCTCCACCAGAGACCAAATGACCGGCTGGGATTACTGTAACACTGTGTGAAAGCTGTGACATACTATTTGATACTATGTTAGTATAATAGTCCCAGGTGAGAGTAATGTAAGAAATAACATAGAAATAAGGACCAATAGACTAGAACAGAACAGAACAGAACAGAACAGAATAGAATATGAGTATTCCTAAAATAAGGGCACCAGATGAGCATATAGCATAATAAACCAATAACATATGCAAATACAAACTATATATAGGTCACCGTACGGCCTACAATATAAACAAAACGCATACCTAATAGCACGTTCTAAAAGGCCCCGAATTGACAAATGTTAAACGATTCAAACGAGAAAACTAACTGTCTGATATATACTAGTACAAAACAACTTGGTAAACGAAAAACAAATATGATATACAACTTCAAAGGTATATAGGAATAATATTTATTTGGGTTTTAATTCATCAATAACAATGTCAATATTTATACCGATAAATATATATTGTAATTTCTGAAAAAACGACCCCTCTTTTATCCCAAAAATTTTGGATGCGCCCTCCAATCAAATATAATGCTACTTCGAAATGTTGTGTATGACGGGACAACATTTGCGATTCATGTCAGGCTGTCATGCAGATTTCGGAACCTCTATTATACTGTGATTAAATGGCGGGGAAACTTGAAGTGCCAAGAGTCATGAAGATGTCAGTACATGTATATGTCAATGAGTACATGAACATGGGAGTTTAACTAATCAATTATAAAGTTGCTGCAAGTTTCAGATTTTGTTTTAAAACGTTTGATAAAATTGCTATATATGCGAAACGCACAGGCTTGGTGAAAATGTTCCTTATCTTATTTTACATTAACTTTAGAGTAGCAGTACTTTTAGCATATAATAAATAACAACACGTAAAATTAAAACGTGCCTTCAAATGTTTCCTAGAACTCCAAATAAACACGATATCGTTCATAATAAGTTCATCTTATACTGTATCGTTCGTTTACCAAATATGTCAAGTTCGTTGCTCTCTTACAAACTATCATTATACAATTTGTTGACACACTCGTTACAAATCCCTGTGTTTTTAATGTATTCGTGATGGCAGCACCGACCTCTTTTTTGTGTTTTATTGTACATTTGCATCTGTAAACTTTGGTAAAGTAGTAGGTACACCATTAAATCATTAGTCATCCAAAGCCATTACATGTATTGAAATGTTTAATCCAGCGCACATCTGAAGGCAATTTTGTTTTATTGAAGACTAGAAATTTCCAAGGTATTTCAGTTAAAACAAAGTAGAATAATATATTGCAGCCAATAAAACATCAATATCTCTTACTGTTCACGATTTTGAACCAGTCTTAAATAAAGATGTGTGTCTAAGTTCGGCTAAACTAAAACAATCAGATGAGCTCGTTGAACATTGTTTGCCAAATTCATTAGATGCCGAGTCAAGTCCTTTCCAGTTGTTTTATGGTCAACTCTTCTCTTGAGTTTTTACACCACCGTCTTAGGTTGGGTATACGATTAACTTGCAAACGTGTTTAACCCCGCTGCATTATTTACCGGTATCATTGACATGAGTGGACCCATATTTTGATTAGGGGAATGTCAACGATACCAACTTTCAAAACGTTTCTTTTTTCTTTGATAAAATAGGCCAGGAAATAAGCAACAAAGCAAATGGTCACCCATGGTTCAAAAATATTGATTTAAATTAATGTTTTCTTTAATGACTGCGAGCAAAAGGGTTAACGCGCCCATGACTTTCTTAGTGTAAACATAATGCAAGTGCAAACCAAAAGGGTTGACTGGGTTATAGAAAAATGGTCTTCCCTTGGTCTTTTTCCGAATGGCAGTGCGACCATTATGAAAGTGGGGCGTCCGTTTGGCTGTTTGGGATGTATAAATTCTCAGCCACTTCCGGTCAGAATTGGGACGTTAAATCCGAAATACCTCGTGTACAGAGTGTTATGCCCTCTGACCGGTAAAAACCGGTATGGAACACAAACACTGTCTTGTTATGCCCATGTTCATTATATGATGTGCGTTTACCTTTATATTATGTGCAATTGTCATTATATGATGTGAAAACACCTTTATATGATGTGTAAATATCCTTGTATGATGTGCAAATATCCTTATATGTCATGTATGATGTGCAAACATCATTATATCATGTGCATATATACTTATATGATGTGCATATATACTTATATGATGTGCAAATGTACTTCTATGATGTGCAAATATCCTTATATGATGTGCAAACATCATTATATGATGTGCAAAGATACTTATATGATTTGCAACTATACTTATATGACATGTATGTTGTGCAAATATACTTATATGATGTGCAAATATCCTTATATGATGTGCATTTTCCCTTATATTATGTGCAAACATCTTTATATGATGTTGTGTCATTATATTTTGTGGTTGTAATCTTGTATGATGTGGTTCGATTTACTTCTACATATGATGTCGAAACGTCATTATATGATGTGCTTTCGTCGTCGCTATGGTCAATGAACATGATTACGATTAGAATGATTACTGTCTACGTCATAACTGATTCCGATCTGCTTCTGCTGAGTAACAATATACCCGGCTCAAATATGTAATTATCGCTATCGAAAGTGAAATTTATAGTAAAAATGAGACAATGCAATTGAACAAAAATCAACATTTCAAACATTTCGGAGGAAGATAACGATCAATAAATACAGGAGCTAGTTGAAGAAATTTCCGGCTGCGGCGACAATATTATAAAACAAATTGTGGGGCTCTTCATAGCTTGCTATTCGGTTTGAGCAAGGCTCCGTGTTGAAAGTCGTATTTTTTACTGTTATTGTTTACTTTTCACAAATTGTGACTTGGATGAAGAGTTGTCTCATTGGCACTCATACCACATCTTTTTATTTCTATTCATTATAAAAGACACCGTCAGTTTTAAAAAATATTTCATAACAATATCTTTAAAATTATCTACTCATGGATGTCATTTGTTGATGTGGTTCATAAGTGCTTCTCGTTTCTCGGTTTTTATATACATTAGACCGTTGGTTTTTCCGTTTGAATGGTTTTACACTAATAATTTTTTGGGGCCCTTTATAGCTTGCTGTTCGTTGTGAGCCAAGGCTCCGTGTTGAAGGCCGTACTTTGACCTATTATGCTTTAATTTAATAAATTGTGACTTGGATGGAAAGTGGTCTCATTGGCACTCATACCTCATCTTCTTATATCTATATAATATGGCGAGATGATTTGTTTTATACAATGTTATTGAATAATATAAATTGTAAGATGTTTAATGTAATATTGAATATGTACAGTGATATTAAATCTTGTATATCATATAATAATTGTAATTCGAAATACTCTGCTTGGTTGTGACAATGGTGTACGACAAGGAGAAAACTTATCACCTTTCCTATTTTCTTTACTTTTGAATGACTAAGAAAATTTCTTAGTCAGTAAAAATATTACAGGACTTAAAACTATAGCAGAAGTTCTGGATAGAGAATTAGAAATGTATCTTAAGTTTTTTATTATATTGTATGCAAATGACACGGTATTGTTGGCTGAAACAGCACAGGATTACAGACTCAACTCAATGCCTTCCATGATAATTGTAAGGCTTGGAAAATGTATTTTATTTCGTTTGAAATTGTTTTTTTTCCGATTGCTATTTGTAGTAATTATTTATAGATGGGAACTAGAATAACTAGTTCGGATACTGGTTTTGTAACAGTATGTACTATCCATAAATTTGATCTTAGGTGCATAAGGCACGAGGAAAGTTTTTGCGGTTTTTATGGGTGGGGTTTATTGGTACTATATAAAGTTTGGAATTTAAATGTATTAGTATCGAAGGTGCTCGCAGTTACGTCAAATTGAAATTGGTCACATAGGTATATATGCAGTTGCTGCTATGTTTATTGTACGTACAGACGTTGGAGTTATTAGCCGAGGAAAAAGAAACGATGCGAAAAAGGAACAATGTTATATGTCATGTATTTATATATTGTTTCAATCTAAGACATATGTACAATAAAGTAAAATAAAATATTGTATCGCAACTAATTTTATATCTGTGTTTATCTTGTTTATAGCCTATTGAATTTAGAGATTAAATACTTTAAATTCGGACGGCAGGCAAGGGAAAATTTAATTGAAAGTAAATGTTGACAAAGCCTAAGTGTTTGGATTTGGACGCTTGCCAAAAAATCTTCAATTTTCTTACAATGACACTAACATTGATACAGTAAAGCAGAATAACTATTTGGAATTGTTTTACTAAAACAGGGAATTTAAAATATGACAAACAAGAATGTGTCCAAAGTACACGGATGCCCCACTCGCACTATCATTTTCCATGTTCCATGGACCGTAAAATTGGGTAAAAATGTAATTTAGCATAAACATTAGAAAGATTATACTATAGGGAACATGTGTACTAAGTTTCAAATTGATTGGACTTCAATTTCATCAAAACTACCTTGACCAAAAACTTTAACCTGAAACTCGCAATTTCATCTTCTATTTTCAGTGGACCGTGAAATTGGGGTCAAAAGTTTAATTTGGCTTTAAAATTAGAAAGATCATATCATAAGGAACATGTGTACTAAGTTTCAAGTTGATTGGACTTCAGCTTCATCAAAAACTACCTTGACCAAAAACTTTAACCTGAAGTGGGACGGACGGACGCACAGACAGACGGACGAACGAACGGAGCCACAGACCAGAAAACATAATGCCCCTCTACTATCGTAGGTGGGGCATAAAAACATTTATCCTATGAGGCCTAAAAATCCATGTACGAAGTTCTGAGAAATGGAAGGATGTATCAGCTTTCTGTAAAATGTTAGCTTGATCTTTTTGGCAAACTATTCAAGCCCATTCTGTTGTAGTGGTGCGAAGTATGGGGTTTTAGTAATTATGATATATTAGAAAAGATGCATTTAAAATTATGTAAATTACTTTTTAATCTGAAATCCTCAACACCAAATTATATGGTTTACGGGGAACTAGGTCAGGCCACCATTCGGTCGATATAGCTGTGCATGAACTGATTTTGTGTCATGGATTGATACCCCATCTCCTTTGTTTTTCTATTATAGATATAAAAGTTCGAGCAGTATTATTTTGGGCAAATTTGATATCCGGAAAACAAGTACAGTTTTCTTTATATTGTACGACTTTTTCCCCCACAGAGCTATATAAAAACAGTTCATTACCGGGAGTTACACGGACACTTTTCGTATGATACACGGACTCTTTTTAGTTGTTACACGGACACGTTTTATGAATAGAACAACTCGTGCATGATCAGTGTGTTTATGGGCACTTTAACTTTCGATTAGATTTGAACTTTTTTGGTTCACCGACACATTTCCTGTCTTTTATAAAAAAAAATATGTTCGTTTGCATCATTTTTTTGAAATTTCAGTAAAATACTATTCATACCAGGACACTAAAAGATAAGGAGGGGGGGGGTGATTTTCTCCGAAAAAAAGATATTTTGATCCAAAATCTTATCAGAAAAAAAAATGTGTGGTCATGCAGATGACAAAATAATGGTCTGCATGATTCCTGATTTTCCGAAAACTGTGAATATAGGAAGAGTAATTTGAGAAAAAAAACATATTTAAGTGATGGCATTAAAAAAACTAAATAGTTTCCATACTCAAAAAAGAACATACCACCCCCCTTTATGAAGCAAAATAATCGATGTATTTTCTTTAATATATTATAGACATGCATAGTGTTCTGGACAATGTTAAAAGTAAAGAAATGATGATACCGACGTTTGTATTTAAAAAAAAGACAGGAACTTATCACAAGATAAATTCCTGTCAACTCACGAATGCACGATTGATCCTATAAATAAAGTGTTCGTATACTGCATGTCCAAATAGGCAGCTAATCCGTAATCGTGAAGAAAATCATTCAACTTTGTTATCAATATTGGACGGTAAGCTGCGATTGGATCATATAGTAACACGTGTTTAATTCAGATCAACACTAACTTGCAGAGACGAACATGAATTAAAAGAAAATTAAAGTATATGCCTAAATATATTTAATAACAAGACAAAATCCCTTTTTTCATAACATTTCGTTAACCAATGAAGTAGAAAATTCGTTGTTTTGAAACATTTATATTGTTATTGAATGTATATATATAAGTTGAAATCATATATTTCATGGGCCATTTTAACAAGGGGGTTTTGTACCTCGGACAAAAGGGTGGGGGTCAAACTGTATGTCACCATTCAAATACATTAATTTTCCAATCTCCTGGACCCCCTCTCCCGCCTTTCCTTGAAGCCGCCGCTGAATATTAAATTCATGCATTTGACAACAAACGTGCGATTTTTACGATCTTTTACAGGTGAAATTAGGCGGGAGGGGAATAGCACATTCTGCATTTTTTCATAAAAATAAAGATCAAGCCTGTTTAATTAAAATAATTTAGCCCCCCTTTTTTCCCATCTTTCCGTTTCCCCCATAAATTTCGAACTTTCCACTGAAATCTTTCTTTTATATATTACTTTTTTATGATCGACTTGCATTTAAAGCAGTCTCAAATGTGTACAAAATTCATCTTTTACTTGAAGTGGTTATTTTTTTAATCAAATTATAAGTTTCTTAGTTTTGTTCTAGAAAATATTCTCGGCCTAAGGGATACAGTTACTGCTTTAGGGCCCTTTAAGTTTCTCAAATTTTCAGTCTTGCAAATTGTACTACTACTTGAAACGTCGTACAAGTCAGTTACAAAACAAAAGTAACAAAAACAGGCCGGAAACAACCTGCCGTATAGTTTTTCTGCACATATAGTCAGGTCAAGGTCCTCGGCTATCGCCTCAGACCTTGACCTGACTACTCGTGCAGAAAAACTATCCGGCAACGGTTGTTACCGGCCTGTTTCTTTGTAACCTTTGTATTGTATCTAATACTTATATAACTTTCTCGCCATATAAATGGTCATCATAACATGCAGACTACATGGATTCTGTTTGTCAAAAAAAAATTCAAAATTGTGGTTTCTCATATATGTGGGAAACACAAAATTTCATTGATAAAGATTGGTTAAAAACAGTTATAAAGCAAATATTATAAGACCAGCTGTTTCTTCAGAATATGAATTCGCTAATCCAAAATTCGTCAAAAGTTATTAACTACAAAATTGTTAAGAAAAACCGGGAATTTGAGGAACATTTTAATATTTTGAACTTTCAAGATGCCGTTGTCCTCTGTCGATTTCTAACGACTAATAACAAATTACCGATTGGAACTGGAAGGTGGCAAAACGTATTAAGAGAAAACTGTTTTTGCCATCAATGTAACAATCGACAAATTGGAGACGAATATCACTATATATTTGAATGTACTTTTTTCAAACAAAAATTTAACTTACAACGACATAATACAGTTAAATTCTCTGAACTTATGTCGAGTACTCGAAAACAAGTCATGAATAAGCTTTGTTCATTTATAAAAAATACAAACACGTGTGTTTGTCCTCCTGGCTAGTGACTTCTGTAACCTCTCTCCTTGTTTTATATATATTGTAAATAGTTATTGTTGTTATCTCTGTACTGATGTCATGCATTGGCTTTATGAGAATAAAGATATATATATATTTATACCAGTATGGATGATTGATTGATTGATTGTTTTGATGATTGATTGTTTTACGCCAATTTCAACACTATCATGCTCTTTCGTGGCAGTGAGTTTATATTGATGGTGGAAGCCGAAGTATGCGGAGAGTACCACCGACCTTCGGTAGGAAAACTGACAATTCTAGTCAATTAAGATTGGAGTCGAGCTTACCTGCCACGTGCGGGATTCGAACTCACAACCGAAGTGTTGACAGGCTGGTGATACATGCAGTAGTTCGACTAGTTAGACAACTCGGCCACCGAGCCGCCCCCTCCCCGAAATGGAATAAAGGAGAAATGGAATGAGCTTCAACTCGGTGCATTACATTTGCGTGCAGCTTTCTATTATGTTTTCGTGCATATAATTCACAGCTTCATCCTGATGATTATGGATGGATGCTTGACGTCCAGCGGCATATTGATATGCATATTTATGGAACGCCATGACTGCCTTATGTTGTTGATCAGCATTATATGCAGTGGTCACACCATTATATGCAGTGGTCACACCATTATATGCAGTGCTCACACCATTATATACAGTGCTCACAACATTATATGCAGTGTTCACAACATTATATGCAGTGCTCACAACATTATATGCAGTGGTCACACCGTTATATGCAGTGCTCACAACATTATATGCAGTGCTCACAACATTATATGCAAGGCTCCCAACATTAACGCAGTGTTCCAACATAATATGCAGTTGTCGGTACATTATAAGCAGTGGTCATAACATTATATGCAGTGGTTTCAACATTATATGCAGTTGTCAGAACATTATATGCAGTGGTTTCAACATTATATGCAGTGATCACAACATTATACGTTTTTTGTTGATGAAGGTGATGATCAGTGATGGTGATGATGATAATTTATGTATGTGATGGTGGTGATTCAGATTCGATAAACTTCGGAATTTTGTATCGGAAATTACCGAATACAGTCATAATTGATAATGCACCGCAAACAAATTGAAACAGTGGTGGAAGTCATGTCATCAAGGCAACTCGATTGAAAACTTTATCAGAAAAAATTAACGCCTACTATTGTCTGAAAATTGGACAGACATAATTTTATTAATTTATGGGAAGTTCATTCTGAGAAAATGATGAAACTAAGAGTTGAATGAATTAACTAGTTCTATCCGTCGTAAGAAATACGCATGACATAATGTAAGTTAAATAATGAAAAAAGTTCATGAAATATGGAAGGAAATTTTGTATGATAATTGCCTCGAGTTCATTTCCAACTAAAGAACTTTAGCAAGGTGCCACTTTTTAGTCAGTACTCAGTTTAAAAAAGCTTAAATATATTTTAAATAAAATTGTCAGCTTTCTATAAGACCCAAGTCCCATATTACGCTAGCTTACACTGAAATGCATTCGAGTATCTATACTATTAAACGAGAAGACCTCATATTGTGTGTCGCTTCTCTTCCTTCCACAATAAATCAATCATCAGGCCTCTGTGTCCTATAGGTAACATGCATAGTCGCAATTGTCATCCATTCTTATGATTATTCAGATTGAGTTATTTTGGGAGAAAAACGACAAAAAAGGAGTCCGGATATGATTCCGTCATCAGACTAAATTTTAGTCATGGATAAGACTTCCGGTTTGCAACATGCACAAATACAACCAATCGTATGATAGATTACAAAAATGAAAAATAAATAAGCCAATTAGAGCGTTCTCCATATCATGGTGTTTAGATCGCAAGAACCACAACTATTATACCTCCTTATCATTTCTTATAGAGGACAATTATTTTTCGCGTTTATCTACATGTAAAGTACGATTATACTACTTTAATATATAGAGACTCTCTGTATTCTGTCTACTGTCTTCTTTGAAATGTTTACTATTTAAGGGGTCATACCAGTGGCATATATATTAAAATAGTAAAACATGTGACACAAGTACAACCAATCGTATGATAGATAACAAAAATGAAAAATAAATAAGCGATTCAGAGTGTTCTCTATGTCATGGTGTTTAAATCGCAAGAATCACACCTATTATACCTCTTTAGAAAGGACAACTATTTTTCGCGTTTCATATCATAGTGTTTAGATCACAAGAACCACAACTATTATATCTCCTTAGAGAGGACAATTATTTTTTCGCGTTTATCTACATATTAACTACGATTGCAATACTTTAATATATCTGTCAGGGACTTTCTATGTTAGTAAAGAAAGTCGACCTCGACCAAAAACTTTAACCTGCAGCGGGAGAGACGGAGGAACGGGCGACCGGACGAACGAAAGCACGGATGCACAGACTAGAAACATAATGCCCATAAAAGGGGCGTACACATTATTGTTGAGAGGGAAAACAGTGATTTGGCTAAAATGAAAGTAAGGTAGATTAGAGGGAGGTAGGACCTTTTTCGAGGCATCGGGATTTGGTATTTTGAAGCTCGGGATTTGGGGATTGATCCTTACGGGATCCGGGAATATATTTTTCGATCTCGGGATTTCGGGATATGAATTTCTTTCAATTCTCCATCTCGGGATTTCATTGTTTTAAGCCCGGGATTTCGGGATCAGGACCTTCCGACCATCCCTCAAATTAGCCTTAGTCGGTCTTAGTCATTTATACAAGATTCATATCCTACCATTGGGATGTTAATAAGGCGCTCAAAAGAAAAAAAACACCGATGGAATGTTCTAGAAAACATAATTTATTAGACTAATAATGGTCTATATATAAGCAGTTACATTTATTTCATGTTTGAAACGGTGTAAATTTTTAATTTGATTTGGCTTTTACCAAAAGAAGCATTGTAGCAAAGGAGAAGAATGATTGTGGTCTAAGGCCAGAAACACGAAAATAATTGAATTTAACAGAAAGGAAACAAATATCGGACTTTAGGGAGAGGGCTTTTGATACCTTTTGTGAAATTCTCCATACATAATATCTTTTACAAAGAATCATCCTACAACAGTTCACAAGCTGTATATGCCCGCGATTTCGCGGGTGTGTTCTAGTAGCGTTTGATAGTTCATTGATAACATTCTGGCGTATCACAAACAAACATTAACAACTTGTAACGTCTCATTTCATTTCATTGGCCGAAATACAACAATTGTTTTTTTGGTCAATAGAATTGAATAAATGTTTTGTGAATTTCAAATAGTACTACAGATGGTCGAAATATTATACTGGAGTTCTTTATGCATGCAGCAACACAATTATTTTGTACCGCATTATGAAAAATGTAAGGATAAAATAAAATGCATGTGCTGCTTTTTTAAGGATGAATATATGAACCACTTTTAATTTCTTTCATACTGTCGAGAGGTTATTATCCTGACAATGTCATAGTTACTTATAATAGGGATCTCATAATACTGATCCGTTATAATAATTTATGATTCCTCTTTTATTATGTTTGTGCTATAAAACAAACACACAGTAGCTAAGCGTTTGGTCATTCAGAAATAACGTATCATAGACAGAGAAATGTCTTAGTTTATAAGGAACACTACAAATGTATTGTTTTCGATTTTAATTGGATGAACAGCTATCTTTTAATTTCATACCGTAAGAATAGAGCTTATGTGGGGCTTATTTCTCCTGTATATGGATCACTCACGGGGTCAAAATTGGAAAATTGTCGAAACTTATTGGACTCCGAATTATATACTTAATAGGATACAATTCACATACTAGTTATTTTGCACTAAAAATTGCTGTGCCATGCCTTTTCAAAATAAGTTGAAAAATCGTACATGTTTAAGTAAAATTATATTTCGAATAACAACGCTGACCAACATAAATAAAAAAAAAATCCAAAATGCAATGAACAGTTTACACCTGACAGATATTTGGTTCTCCTTGAAAAATACTGAGTCATGATATATCTAAATTGCAGTCCCGAGTAATCTGATGATGTTTATTTATAGTTAAATGATCAGAAATGCACAATTACATACATTTGTATGTGTATAAATATATATGTTTTTCGATACTTAAACATGATAAAGTAGATATGTTACAGGGAATTTGTAAAATCACTGAAATTTCAGGGAGTGTGTAAAATCACTGAACTGATTAGTGGTTTTATAAAATCCCTGATTTTGACCAGTGATTTTATAAAATTTCTGATTTTGACCAGTGATTTTACAAAATCCCTGAAATAATTAAGATCTTTTTTATCACTGATTGTTTTCAGGGAATTTGTAAAAATAAATTCATTCTTATTGATTGAAAATTTCTGTGAAAAAAGCCTACAGCAGTAACACTCAATAACTTTAAGGTTAATCTAAGTGAGAAGTTTCCATGCACTAAACCACTAACATACTCTAGAAAAATGACTCAGGCACATATGTCTGTAAATCAAAAGCAAACATACACACAGAAGTTACTCCAAAAAATTGAGGGAAAATTAAAGTGCAACATATGGAACCGGGAAAAATATGATGAAATTTTAGAACGTATTGTCAAAGAGCCACAGAAAGAAGACAAAACAAGCTCTTATTACTACCTAGTTAGAAAGTAAGTTACTGTTTATTATAGTTTTTTCTATAATTACTGTAAAAATAAAAGCAATTATTTCCTTTTTTTTATAATAATATAAAAATCAAATATAAAAACGTTTATATTCACAAAATGATAATAAAAAAGACAACATAGAATATAGGTAAGAATACGTATTTGCATGTCAACGTTTTATTAACTTTGGTCATTATGATATCTCAAATACATGTATCCTATCACAAAGTGATAAAAGTTTAAATAAAGGAGTAGGTCCGGTAAGACCTCTTTTTGGCCCCAAAATATAGCAGTTTTACAAAATTGTTAAATTGTTAACTTTTACATAATTATTGGATAGAAGAATGGTTATGCTACATAGATATGGGCTATTTTTGACAATACAATGCACATATATTGGGTACTAGCACCATGAAGTCGTGCTAAATTACTGAAATCTTCACAATTCTAGCATTTTAGTTAAATTTTAGACGGTTTCCGGGTAAAACGAAAGTGGCCGCATTCGTGTTCATCCAAAATATTGAAATGGAAGTTGTATTTGATGATGATACATAACATGTGTAAAGATTGAGGATGAAAACGGATGTGGCCACTTTCGTTTTTGACAAAAACAACCTGAAAAGTGACATTTTTTCGCATACTTGGTAGATTTTTCATATTTGAGCTTGAATCGGATCGTTTTTAATGACTAAATAAGTTAAAATCTTGCACATAAATTAATTGAATTATATGAAATAGCTCCTTTCTAAACTTTCTCATCTCTTTTAATCCAAATAAAAGTAAAGTAAGTATTTTGTTTAAAATTTTTAATGTAGGTATGAAGTTTCCAATGTGGAGCTGTGAAAAATATCGTTAAAAACGGTATTCATCAGATGAAGATGTAAAACTATTATGTATATCTTGAAGACATGTACAGCAGAGTGCAGAAAATTCACATATCAATAGGTCATGGTGGTAGGGAAAAAATGGTAAAGGAGACAAATAGAAAGTATTCAAATGTTTGATATGAAGCTTTAGAACTTTACAAGGGACTTTGCGAGGAATGCCAACTTAAAAAACGTAGAACTGCTAGTAAAGGCATTGCCGTGAAGCCTATAATAAGCAAAGAGTTCAATTCCCGAGGACAGGTTGATTTGATAGACATGCAATCATATAAAAACAATGATTATAGATTTTAAATCGTATATCAAGATCATTTCACAAAATTTGTAATTTTACGCCCACTTACACCAAAGCGTGCATATGAAGTAGCAATGCAAATACTTGATATCTTTCTTCTTTTTGGTGCTCCAAACATTCTTCAAAGTGATAATGGTGTCGAATTCACTGCAAACGTCATAAGTGAGCTTAACAACTTATGGCCAGAATGTAAAATTGTTCATGGTAAACCTCGACACCCCCAGAGTCAGGGCAGCATTGAGCGAGGTAATGCTGATGTCAAGGATATGGTTATCACATGGATGCGAGATAACCATTGTAAAGACTTGAGAAAAACAGAAGTCATCATTCAGCCAAAAACAGAGCTCCATACAAAGCTATGTTTGGGGTAGACCGAAGAGATGGGCTAACATCATCTTATAGCTAAAATTGACAGCAAAGAA
This sequence comes from Mytilus trossulus, assembly GCF_036588685.1. NCBI lineage: Eukaryota > Metazoa > Mollusca > Bivalvia > Mytilida > Mytilidae > Mytilus > Mytilus trossulus. The sequence goes on from NW_026963296.1 coordinate 3,111,932, forward strand.
CATTTGTCAAATTTAGCAAACATGGAGCTAAATATAAATACTGATGACGAAAACACATGCACAACTGATGATGAACAAATGTAGATTTCTGAGCCACAACCTACTGAACCAAAAACTGACATGTGTGTTGTATGTGAAGCAATTGCATTGAATGCAACTTCTTGTTCTTCTTGTAACAAAACTGTACATGTTTTATGTGGAAAATCTATCATAACAGAAGACTTTCTGTCAAAATTAATTTGCTCTATGTGTCATACAGAATTAGTCATTGAAAAAGAATGTGCAAATGCTTCCGAGTCAATGGTAAAACAAGCCAATTGTATGTTGAGTCGGTCTAATAGAGTTTTAGAAAAAGTGGACATTGGATGTAATGTTGTTATTCCTATCCCAGTCGTAGATCGTGGAAAAGGTGATCCCCGAAATATAATGGCTATTGTCAATGGAAAGTCAGAGAACGGCTATCGTCTAGCTACCAAGCATGGCATTCTGTTAGGGTCATACTCTAGAAACCAGTTTAAACCCACTGATTCCTTGTTTTTGAGTCCATCAGCTGTTTCAATTGAAAATTTGATATATTTTCGACAAGCTGTTAAACTCTCTTTCATTTGTGATGGACAAGGATTTTTAAAATGTGGATGTTCTGGAAAAAACAGATGTGAACAAAAGAGGTGTGCCTGTAGAAAAGCAGGACAATTATGTAATAGTAGATATCAATCAAACTTGTCATGTAAAAATAAATAAATTGTGGTTTAAATATCTGTTTATGCCTTTAAGTCATTAACATTATACACTAGTTTAATAGTATTTACTAAACTAATGCATTTCAAAATCATTTGTATATTTTTATAGTAAGAAAAACACATTTCTAATAGCAAGTTAAACTTGTAATCAGGGATTTTACAAAATTCATAGCTTTATTATCAGTGATTTTGTAAAATCCCTAACAATTTTTAGGATTTTACAAAACCACTGAAACTGTAAGTGATTTTACAAAATCACTACTTAGTCCAGTGATTTTACAACATCCCTGATTTTACAATTTCCCTGTAACATATACGTATTGAGTTTTGATTATGATGAAAGTTATCATCAAAATAAGATCAACATAAGAAAAAAATGCCCTGGTGCGGAAAAATTTGTGGTGAATTGATCATACTTCTTCATTTTCTTATTTTAATCAGAGTTTTGAATGTTGTATATTGCCTTAATGATAACAATAAGCCGAACATGCTTCCACGAAAGGACTGCCAAGGTCATTTGGGGGCATGTTTTTTTGTAAATGTTTGATTCCAAATTTCTTGAAAGAGATTTCATCCATTTCAGAAGTGAAGCGAAATAGTTTGTTGCCATTTAAAATGAGGGAAAAAATAAAACAATAATGAAATTAAAAAAAATTAACCATGTTATTTTCTATTAAAGTCGAAAAAAATGTTTGTCCTGAGCACACGAAAATACACGTGCTCCTGCCCACAATCTGATTAAAATACAAATGTACAGATCATCTGTCTCAGCTTTGGCTACAAGGATCTGACAACGCTTCATTTTACTTTCTGTTCTGGTAAATAGTACATCAGCCAATGAAATTTCAGCCTTCATATTTTTGAAGTTGCGGATCAATCCGACAAAACCAGAGAATCCCAATGGTCTTTAAGACAGAAAATAGAATGGAGCGTTTTCAGATCGGCGTAAGCAAAGCTTGAACATACAATATCTATAATTTATTCAGATTGGTGTCTAAATGAACATGAAAAACTGCATTTATTTATTATTTACTGAGACCTGTTAGTCTCTTACAGATAGAAAGTTGTGTTTTAAATTTCAAAAGTGAAGATTTACGGCACTAGTTTTTTAACCTCTTACAGATAGAAAGTTGTGTTTTAAATTTCAAAAGTGAAGATTTACGGCAGTAGTTTTTTAACATTTTTTGTTTATCCTGGAAACTTCAATACATTGCAATGTGTCAGACTATACTCTATAGTAAAGGTCCCATTTTTAGCTCTTAAGAGTTTTGTTGTTTTATTACCTTTTATCTTGATAACTTATCTATAGAAATACCTTTCCTTGCAAAATAGTATAGACAAGAACAGATCTAAAAATAAATAAATTATAGTTTTGGTCATTTCCTTTATTTGGGGGTGGGGACATGTTGTTCAAGTTGCCTACTGTGAAAACGCTTTAAACATTGGGAAACCTAAAAAAATGTAAACACAATACGATAGAGGAAAAGAACTGCTGTTAAATTTGAAACTTATAATTAGGAGGTGGGAGGAAACATTGGAATTTCTCTTATTTTTATTCAAGTCTACACCTTGAAGAAGGAAAAACGATCAAGACCCCCCTCTCCAAAGACATACGCATTTCAACACCCCCCCTAATTGCATTATAGTTTTAAAATTTTGCGTCAGTGGTGGATCTAGAACTTCAAGCGTGGAAGTTGATTGCGACTTCAGGGAACTTAATTTGGATATGCCGGTTATGGTCTAATTGATATTTACCACACCTTCATTCAATATTAGCTTCAGATGAAAAATACTCTGGTAGAAGAAATTGTTGAAACTAAGGATTTAGCGGAACAAGGCGTAAAAATTGATGTCTACAGATGACGAAAACATCGCAATAACATTATACGGCGGCAAATCTATAACTATTAAAAATTAAATACCACCTTTCCAGTCCAAAAATAATAAAATTAAAGGCCCCCTTTATTTCTTCCTATCCCCTCTTTTTGGGTTACAAATGACCGATCTCTTATATGAGCCATTACCCTATCAATGTCCGATGTTTGCCCAGTTTTGGTTTCTTTCTTCAGAAAAGTAATATATAAAGAGAAACTTGAACAGCTAAAATTATCAGGAAGGCAAAATTTACAAAAATGAACATACTGGAAATTCATGTATTAACTGTACCAACATGCCAAGGTTTATCTCCTTTAAAATCTCAACCATTTTCCAAACGATAGATACAGATTTGAGCCGGGTTTATAGTAATTTCATAGAAGCAGATCGGAATCATTTATGACGTAGACAGTACTAATTCTAATCGTAATTATGTTCATTGACCATAACGACGATGATAGCACATCATTTAATGACGTTTCGACATCATAATGAAGTAAACCAAACAACATCATCTAAGGTTACAAGCACATAAAATAATGACACAACTACATCATATAAAGATGCCACAAAACTAGGTTCAACCCACCATTTTTTCATAAAATGCCCTGTACGAAGTCAGGAAAATGGCCATTGTTACCTTATATTATATTTCTGTGTGTGTTACGTTTCGGTGTTGTGTCTCTGTTGTGTCGTAGTTCTCTTATATTTGATACGTTTCCCTCAGTTTTAGTTTGTAACCCGGATTTGTTTTTTTCTAAATCGATTTATGAATTTTGAACAGCGGTATACTAATGTTGTCTTTATTTGTACATAATATAATGGAAAATGCACATCATATAAGTATATTTACACATCTTTTAAGTACATTTGCATATCTGTGTACATCATATAAGTACATTTGCACATCATATAAGGATATTTACACATCATATAAGAATGTGTGCATATCATATAAGAATGTTCGCACATCATATAAGTACATTTGCCCATCATATAAGTATATTTGCACATCATATAAGTATATATGCACATCATATAAGGATGTTTTGGCATCATATAAGGATACTTGCACATACTATAAGGATTTTTGCACATCATATAGAGGTGTTTGTACATCATATAATGACAAGTGCACATCATATGAAGGTAAACGCACATCATATAATGACAAGTGCACATCATATAAAGGTAAACGCACATCATATAATGACAAGTGCACATCATATAAAGGTAAATGCACATCAAATAATGAAAATGGTCATTACAAGACAGTGTTGGAGTTCCATACTATGGACATGTGCATCAGTGCTAATCCATTTATACATTTCTGTCCTATTTTTTTAAGTTAAAAAATGTTCAGAAACCTGAGATTCCTTTTTAAACACTGACATTCTCAACTGCATTGTTACACTTATCGTGCTGACAAACATTACAAAACATTACAAAATGGCAGATGTTTAGAAAGTCTAGCATGTTGTTTTTCTGAATACTTTATTGCTTTGACTTTGGTAAAAGTGGTTTTGAATTTGGCCAAGCACATCGTACTTTTACTTCGAGATTCACTTCTTGTCGAGTATCGAGTTGCGAGTTACAAAAGTCGAGTTGCGAGTGACGAATGTCCAGTTGCGAGTTACGAAATTCGAGTTGCGAGTTACAAAAGTTGAGTTGCGAGTTACAGAATTAGATTTGCGTGAAAATGGGGATAACTATTTTTATTTTTTTGGTGTACCTCTTTAAAATTTTTGAATGACGATTGCTTATAGAATTGTATACAGTATTGTTGATTCGTTTTGTTGTTTGGACTTCATCTGAGTCTCGTGTAAAAAAATGAATGGATTGCTTACACAATCACTACGCGAAGTATGGTTATTTTCTGAAGAAACAGATAGCCTTTTGAAATACAGCGGATGGCTTGTAGTTTAATTATTATTAAATTTCATAGTTAGCACCGTCATATTAAACGTAAAGGGAGATTGCAGCTAAACTATAGTGCATATATGTAAAATACTCCTTCTGCAGATTTAATTAAGAGTTGACTCTTTGGGGCAGCTGCAGAGGCAATATTTGTTAGGGACCCCAAAATTTATTCTTTGGCAGTGACACTCAAAGTTGTGGACGTTTAAGTTATATATGTCTACATTGGCTAGAGGTAAAGGGGGAGGTTGAGCCCTCATAAAACCTGTGTAACCACCACCGCATGTTTGCGTCTATCCTTAGTCAGGAACCTCTTGCCTTATATTTTTTTTTAATTTTGGTTCATCTATATGTTTCGGAGCATATAATGGCGTCAATTTTCTTTATCTAGTGTACATAGTGTTAAGGAGACTGCTCATATAGTATTTGCATATCGTAACTAAACGCATTTATTCTAGTTTTTAGCATAATACCGGTAATGTTCGTCTCGTATAATTTATGAGGGCATGATACAAATAAAATTTAGATTTGAATTATAAGGAATGACTGTAATAAATGTTCTGTCTACTCGAAATAACCTTTAAAATGTGGTGCACACAATTTTTTGAACTTTGGGGGATAGTTGTCTCATTTGCAATCATACCACATCTACTTATTTTAATATTTATACAGTAACAAATATGCACACACTCTTACGGTTTGCATTTAGTAAGTATGTTTAATGGAATGTGCATATTGATAATGCTATGTCACTTATATAATACTTATTATACGGACACAAATTATGTATTTTAAGCAACAAATATTTTTTGTCTTTTTAGTTATTACTACAAACCTGTTGTTATATTTCATTTGCATATGTTAAAAAAATGTTGTCACTGTACGGTTCGTTGTCTTTAGTTTGTTTGATTAGTACTGTTCGTTGTGAATTATTGTACTGGTCATTGTTCTTTTTGACTATTCAAAGTCGATCAGTATGGTAGAAGCATGTATGTTACCACTGCTTGTCAAAATTTCAAATCTATTTCCATGGAAATTCTCCATACAAATTCTATGCTTTATTAAAAGAATATTTACTCCAGTGGTTTTCTTTCGAATCAACAAACAGCTCACTATAAGCAAACTCTACGAATATCTTTAAACGTTCACGATGGTTACCACTAACGAAAATAATGGTACTTCAATATCCTTCAACTTGAAGTGATTTGGTTGGTTGATTGAGAATTGATGAAAGTCCAGTGGCAAATATATCATTCATATTTAGGACAATGAAGTGGTTCGAAGTTAACGGTTTTTTTTCCCTTCTATTGCTGGGTTATTTGTATAACCATGTCCGGCCAATGACTTTTCTTTTTATATCTTAACAGTAATTAAATATATCATTTAAACATGTTTGCTTTCATATTTAAGTCGTGTATACTTTTAACTGTTTTATTTTGTAACTATTATCGAACTCGTGTAAGAGAGGTTTATGTCAGTGAAATCGCAATGTGGTAAAACAAAATAAATATAATATCTTGAAGTCATACATACGGTCTACAAAAATAATCAAAATGTGAAATTTCGAAAATAAAAATAAAAAGTCTTCACTTCAGAATATAGGTACTTGACTTTGTAGATGATAACAAAAAATCAAGACAATTACTATGTGTTACAGTAAACGTATAATCAGTAATACGGTGTCAAAAGAATGCTCGTCATTTATTGATTATTGACATTAAGCAAAAAGAAGTATAAATGAAACACTACTAAGAAGAATCAAGTTTATAATTAGGAGCAGGTTAGATCCATAAACAAACTATATATATACATATGTTGACATAATTTTACATGTCGTTTAGTTGTTTCATGTCCTTGTGTTGTTATCAAATGGATGTATACCCCACATATCTCGTTAAAATCATACTTAATATTCAGGGTTTTAAATACAGATCAGAATCATTATACATTTATGTTCCCAGTTCCCTTGTTATAACAGGAAACCTTAACATCGTTCAAGACCGAGAGTTGAAATCGTTCCTTAATAAAGGACCTAAATATCATTCCCGTCACTTATTAAGTGGAATAAGTGTCGTAACATGATCCACGACTCACTCCGTACTTACGGCTCGAAATGGATAAAACCAGAAAAAGCTGACAAAATATCCTTTAATTTGTTTTTCTTTCCCAAATTCAGTAATGAGCATAGTTGATATTCGTTTTATTAATTTCAAAAAACATTTTACTCCTAACAACAACCATACTATTCATATTTCTCGTATCGACGATAAATTAAAGGAACTCGCAAAGGAATTTGTCTCGGCTTATACATGTAAGGCTGCTTATAATACCATTATTGTATGACGTGAATTTTACATGTTCTGTAAAAGGAAAGAGGGACGGAAGATACCAAAGGGATAGTCAAACTCATAAATCTAAAACAAACTGACAACGCCATGGCTAAAAATGAAAAAAGACAAACAGAAAAACAATAGCACACATGACACAACATAGAAAACTAAAGAATAAACAACACGAACCCCTCCAATAACTAGGGGTGATCTCAGGTGCTCCGGAAGGGTAAGCAGATCCTGCTCCACATGTGGCACCCGTCGTGTTGCTTATGTCATTACAAATCCGGTAAATAGTCTAATTCGGTAGGTCACATTCATGAAAGGGAAATGGATTGTAATTACGACGTAAGGAACATATCCGATATCATTTGTGAAATGGTTATTCCATAACGGTCAACCAATTCGTGATGGCGTCCGTAAAATTTTCGAGGGGATGATTTCAACTTCACCATTTGGAACTCTTGGTTTAATAGCTTCCTTGTAAGCAGCAACCCTCTATCAAGAAAATCATGATAGGAAATGCAAGCACGGGAATATTGTATCAGTTGGGAGATATATACCCCGTATGCAGGTGCTGCTGGAATGTTGCTACTTAGAAATGGAAAGTTCACAATTGGAAAGCTGAAATCACCTCTTTTGTCGTAAAGTTTTGTTTTCAACCGACCCTCATTGTCAATTTCTAGGTGTAAGTCAAGATATGAAGCCGACTTAACTGTATCTGTAGTATCCTTTATCTCTAGTTCGATGGGATAGATTCGTTCCACATAGTCACCAAATTTTGAATTGTTTAGTGAAAGAACATCATCTATATAGCGGAAAGTAGAGTTGAAGGATATTTGTAACTTCTTATCTTTCTTCATAAGAAGTTCCTGCATGAAGTCAGCCTCATAATAATAAAGAAACAAGTCGGCAAGTAGAGGGGCACAGTTTGTTCCCATTGGAATGCCGACAGTCTGTTGAAAAACACGTCCTCCGAACATAACAAGTATGTTGTCAATCAAGAAATCAAGCATCTTGATAATATCAGTTTCAGAGAATTTTTTGTTTGAATCAGAGTGATTTTTTACAAAGTAGGATTTATCCCTCCCTAAGACAAGATACTTGTATCTACGTTGGCCATTCTTTTTTATGAAGCAAAGTAATACCAACTCTTTCAATTTGTTTTTTAGTTTGGAATGTGGAATACTTGTGTAAAGAGTGGAAATCACCAATTCACCAACATTCCAACTAAATCCATTTTCGAAAAATGACATTTGTAACAAACATAAACTTTTAGCTACCTCTTCATAGGCAGACCAAAATGTAATGAAAGTTCCAACTGTGTGCTGGCTTCCGAAGCTGAACATAACATCTTACAAGTAGAGATTTATTTCGTCTTCAGGCAATTGTTCCACTACTAAACTGTCTATTCTACTTACTAGTACACTTGGTACTATCAAAAACCGGATAATAAATTGTTCAAATAAGGCATTTAGAAATAGAGGAACTAATTACTTTTGGAGTGTCAAACATTCGTTGGAAAGACTTGATTCATTGCATGATTATATTGGTGATTTTAATCTGTTCACAATTTCGATTTTCTACACTATATACCTTTTTTCTTGATAATCTCGTTAATAAAAAAGCCACACACCTACTTAACTGGGCATTTAAAAATTCAGAATGCGAATACATATGTTCAAACTCTTAAAGATCATTTTTTAGTAACAACAAACAAAAGAACTATATGTCACTGGATCTGTTTTGATACGATAACTGCCCTTGAAATTTTACTAGATAGAATTATTGTTTGCTAGGGAGATTCCTAATTCCGTCAAGTAATCAGAATTCAAATAGGGATTAACTGTGCACCACTAATTACAGACCTGTTTCTGTATTGTTATGATTAACAACTGATGACTAAATTCAGCCATTAAAGCAATATCCGATAAAAGAAGTTAAAAACACTTTTAGATACTTTGATGATATATTGCCGCTCAATAAATACGACTTCATTTTAAATGCTAATATTAACAGAGAAAACTTCCTCTCCTGGATCTCGATATCTATATCTTTAACAAGACGCTTAATACCAAAATTAACGACAAAGAGATGATGTACATTTCCTATTGTAAATTATCCATTTTTAGATGGTGACGTTCCCTTGTCACCATCTTATTGTGTTGATGTATCTCAACTTGTTCGATTATCTCGTGTTTGTAACGACGTATCTGAGTTCACCGTACTACTGAAAAATTATAACACCATGATTTTCGATATCACAAACTAGTCAAATATTTACTAAATGTTATCATCGGAACAAGGACATCATTCGTAAATATAAATCAACATGCAAACATCTTATACGTTCTGGTATTTCACACATCTAATATTTTATACAAAGCACAAACATGTCGACATTCACCTTAAAAGCTAAACAAACATTTAAACTGAATAATTCAGAAGGGATATATTTACAATACTGTTGTCAAGTCATTTAAGATGGCATATTTTGGTATTACTATTGATTCATTTTTGCGCCTGTCCCAAGTAAGGAGCTTCTTCCCTTTGTTAGTCTTGTATGTTTTTTTTTAATTTTGTTTCATTTACATGTAAATGTTTAACCCTAATAAATCAGTCATTATATACCGGCACTTTTAGTACTCAATCAGCCCTAAACTGAGATACTGGTGTTGTATTTATTCATATTTCATCATATAATTTATCTGGAAAAATCAGATTTGACTGTTATATCATTATAATAAGATCATCTGATTTTTAAATCTTGACTGAGTGTAAAGTTCAACAATTTGTTCAACTGATAAACGACCTATATGTATTATCAATATCAATTTCTGATAAGTTAAACGCACTTATAACAGCTTTAGTCATACAAATAATTTCACGTTTGTCATGTTCTTTGAAAAATTATTCTTCAAAGGACTATTGACCTCCCCCCTAAATATCGAACATCACTAGCAGTCGTTATAAGAGTTCATGAGAAGGTATTTACATTCTTTTTCAAAAATTTTCAAGATGATAAAATAAACAAACACCTGAATTGTACTTGACTAATAAGTTACACAGTGTTAATCACTTACTTTTCTACAGATGTGTATTGCCGCTCTATCGAATACCAATACAGTTCATAACAACCATTTCATGACGGGAACCTCTCATAAATTTCTGTAGGAACAAACAAAAATGCACATCAAAATGACGGAAAAAGTTTATAAATACATCTAAATGTTTTATACCGAGGTTCTGTTATGCCTTTCAATATTTCCTGATGTAATAATAAATTGTGTGCACATGTATCAATATATACGATAACAAACCCTGTTACCATTCAATATTAACGTAGATAAAATGGATCTGTGTTCCCGATTGCGAACATTACACAATTGTTGCTATCGTATTTTTCCTGCTGGTCCGATTGCCATTGCAGTACAAAGTGCTTAAAAACGTCTAAGTACGATTTCCGGTACTAGTGTGTTTGTGTGTTGGTTCATTTGTGTATTATGTATTGTTTTTAAACTAGATATTTGCATGTGATTTGTTCAAATGCACTTTTATTTTATTTTATTTATTACTAAACATTCCTAAAAGTGTTAATAATTAATAGGCACAATTAGTCTTCGATTACACAAAATTTCTATTTTCCCCAAAATTTGATGGTGACGCCATAACATACGCCCATCGATATTCGTTGACTAGGTACAATTAATTTTGTTCACTTATCAATAAAGTGGGACAAAATAGTATGCTATATTTGCGACAAGTCTCATGTATACTAAAAAAGCCTTTTAACTTACCTTATAAGTCTTTTTATATAACCACATCTTGTTGATAATGATCATTCGAAGTTAGAAGGACTAAAACGATTGTTGACACGTGATATTTTCCATACGGGTATGATTATATAATTGGACTTTATTACTTTCGTCAATCTTCGTTATCTACCCCGTTAGATTTATGTATATTTATATATTTCTTTCTAATGACCGGTATAATATATATTATGACACGCACATCTGTCGAACTCTATTCAAATCCTGGTGTCTATAATTAGTGTATTTGCAACTTGCTGAGTCGACGACACTGTAAGTGGATGTTTTCTTTACGAGGTATCAAATGCCAATAGTCAGAATTTATGTCTTGACATGAATCATCATTGATATGGTCATAATTATAAATTTATTATATCAAAACACTAAAACTTTTCTACACTCGGAAAAGATAAGTTGATCTGTGTTTGGCAAAACTTTGCAGAATGTTTCATTCTCAATTCTTTCCTACTTCTTACTCTATTTGGCCTTTTTAACTTTTTTTATTTGAGCGTCACAGATGTGTCAATTTTTAACGTGACCCGCATCTTGCGTTTAACTTGAGCTATTGTATTTTTTTCATATAACAATTAGAATGTTTTGTTTAGGTGTTTTCAAAGCGATATTTTTTAAAAGCTATAAACAATTTGTATTTACGCAAAAGGTTACTAGACTAGACCCTGAACAAAATTTTAATAGCTACATGAGATTTTTCAATATCTATTTTATAAAATGTACAAGGGGAAAATATACACAAATTGAGAAAAAAAAATCAGTGTGTTCTGATGCATTTTTTGTCAAACAATTATTCATGTTAATTAAATATATATTTAGAATCAACTTCAAGTTGCCTCATCAATTAACTTTGATTATTTTTGAAATTAACTGAAAAAAACGTTAGCTTTTCAAAATAATATTGCACCTTGAGTATTATGATCATGATAGTATATAACAAGTCTTAAAGGGTACAACATCACAAAAAAAAAAACCCACAATAAAACGAACAATATGTTATATATTTCGGAAAACAGATATCCTTCCTCGGTAATAGCACGATGTCAAATGAATCATGTCAATTGAAATTTAGATTATCAAAATCTTGAAATTTATACAATTTAAGCGAACGCTGGTACACTTTTAAATGATAATGTATATATTTATATATCTGGGCCACACATTTATTGTTTTCTGTTTAGTATTAAATTAATATTAAGATTTATTTTGTTACATCTCGTGATCAATTTTATTTGGCAATCGCCAATGGCAGTCAGAAGTTGTTTAACCTGATAGTCAAATGCGTTTTGTTTAAATATACTTTTCACTTTTTTTGGTGATTTTGAAAATGTTGGTTGTGCTGTATTTAGACCCTTCAACAACGAAATTTGTTTAACATGCCAAAAAAACAATTGCGGTTTTTATCCAACGCAATCATCGGTTTGAACGTAGTTTTCAATTTAGACTTGTAAATATATATACATATTGTCTGTGACTGTAACACACGGCCAGCGAAAGCTCTATTATTGTAGAGCCCAGGTGGTCGTGTGGTCTAGCGGGACGGCTGCAGTGCAGGCGATTTGATGTCACGATATCACAGTAGCATGGGTTCGAATCCCGGCGAGGGAAGAACCAAAAATTTGCGAAAGCAAATTTACAGATCTAACATTGTTGGGTTGATGTTTAAACGAGTTGTATATACAGCCATGTATCACCATCATTGATGGCGATCCGATGGATACATATGTTGTAGAGTTGTCACTGACTCAGACGTACTTATAAATATAATTATTTTCTGTGACTGTATCTTACAATAATTTGTAGGATCCTTTACTATAGATAATTTAGCTGATCTGTAACAATAACATCTTCATGCCTTATATATCATGTACTGCAGTACGCCGCTAGATTAAAAACTGACGTGGAAAGGTAACACACGGCCAGCGAAAGCTCTATTATTGTAGAGCCCAGGTGATCGTGTGGTCTAGCGGGACGGCTGCAGTGCAGACGAGTTGTATACATAGTATAAAATTGAGAATGGAAATGGGGAATTTGTCAAAGAGACAACCCGACCAAATAAAAAAACAACAGCAGAAGATCACCAACAGGTCTTCAATGTAGCGAGAAATTCCCGCACCCGGAGGCGTCCTTCAGCTGGCCCCTAAACAAACATATACTAGTTCAGTGATAATGAACGCCATACTCATTTCCACATTGTACACAAGAAACTAAAATTAAAATAATACAAGACTAACAAAGGCCAGAGGCTCCTGACTTGGGACAGGCGCAAAAATGCGGCGGGGTTAAACATGTTTGTGATATAGATATATATATATATATCAGTCTAAAATTTGCACAACGGTGAAATATATATATATATAAGTACGTCTGAGTCAGTGACAACTCTACTACAGATTTATCCATCGGATCACCAGCAATGAGGGTGATACATGGCTGTGTACATTATGTATATACAACTCGTCTAAACATCAATCCAACAATGTTAGATCTGTAAATTTGCTTTCGCAATATTTACAGAAAAAATTCCAACTCATTTTCTTCATTTTTTTTATTTTGCTCTAAAGCAACGTATTTTAATTGGTCTTTCATTTGCATTCATTCTAGCGCCAATATGAACTCGTTTGTATAAATAACGAACGTCTTTCAAATCTTCTTTTACGCCTAGTATCGTTCACGAGTTTTCATTTCTTTTCGCTTGTTTCAGCTGAATCAGACTTTGTCTAGTCATTGGCAGTTATATGGCATCCGTCAATTAGCATTTCTTATTTCTTAAAAATGGCGAACTCTTTTTTTTTCACCTGCTGTGACATTTATTGTCTATTAATGTTTTTAAAGAATTTACATATAGTCTTAAAGTACTACTTCACAATGGCAGAATACGGGAAAAATAAATAATACAATATATTTTGAAAATGCCAATGACAACAGTAGACCACTTCTTTCAAGTTATTTCTTACACACGTATATTTGCCGATCCTTTTTGAAATTCGTTTGTTGTGATAAAACTAACTGAAATAATAAAAGTGTACAGCTTTGCTTTAAACCAATGCTAACAATTTGACAGATTTATTGATGACAACAGCATAGTTATTGATAAGACAATTAAGATAAAATGTTCGTCATTCTTTGGTATATGATAAGTCCCTGTCGTTAAAGTTGAGAATGCGAATGATAGGTTTATCAACATTCCAGCTGTGAATAGATCCTTCTCAATTGACTTGTGTTATCAAAGGAATAATCTAGTAAGTGTAAATCGTGTTGACAAAGTGAAGTGATCATATTATCTCCGTTGTTTATTCCGATTAAAACAGCTTAAAAAAGTATGAGTAGAACAATGCGAGACAATGTTCAAATCTTGTAAATTTGTTTGAATGAATTTGGCTTTTTAAGGTACTTTCTTCATATAGCTTTTTAACTGTATTTGTTCTTACTCATCATTGGCTTTCTTAATTTTTTTCTATCAGCGATCCTGATAAAGTTATATTCAGTACGCGCTTTGAGCACATTATTTTAAAAACGCTTTGCTTTCATTCTTTTTAAATGAATAAATAAAGTTAAGAAAATTATTTAAAAAGTTGGCATTTCATTAAATCCTTTGGAAAGTATGTAATTAAGTAGCTGTCTGCCTAAGAATCATGCAAACAGTGGCATACTGATGATCTCAGATTTTGATAAAAATTTGCATAACACTTCATATTGATGGTCTAAGTTAGCATTCAAAATAAAACTTTCGTCAGTCTTTCGTTGCTAGGCAAAATGAAGCCATTTAGTTTCCATAGCAACTTCGTTTGAAATTTTGGGCAAAATCAGAAAAGTCACCAATTTTTAAGTTAGATTAGAAAAAAAAATTCATGCTTTAGGTAAAAATGTAATTTATTACATGAAAGATACATATAAGCATAATACATTAGGCATATATCATAGACAGATATTCTCAAAAAAAAATTTGACTGCTAGCCAAGCATTACATAGTTTTGATTCTTAGAATTTATTGACAATTTTGAAATTTTATAACATATTCATTGATGTTTTTCTCAAGTTATCTGAAAGATCATTTAATATCATGCATATGTCAACAACTATTGGTACTTTGACTTTATAAAACAAAATTCAAATGAGTCGGAAACATACAGGGTTGCCGTTGCTAGGCAACAATAAAATGGTCCATTTTTCAAGTTATTGGAAACAGAACCATACAAAACATACATTTATTACATACTTAAATTTAAAATATGTCTTAATATCTTATCAATTCACATTTCCATATTCACTATGTAATGTTTAAAGAGTAAATGAACTATTTAAAATTTCCTCAGTCACCATAGTAACCAAATTTTCCATAGCAACATAACAAAAAAATGGGATTTTTTTTCATCATTTTTCTAGCCCAAAAAACAACAATTTTAATATTTTTTGGCACATGATTTTACTTATCAAGTCTTTTGACAATCTGTTTTTCATCTGCATTGTATTAACTTATTGTTTGCAATATCAGATGACCCCTATTTATTTGGAACAATTTCCACAATTTATCAACATTTTATTTTTTTGTGTTTAACTTTTCCTTTCTGAAACCCCTATTCTTCCATTCATTTTTTTTTTAAATAGAATATAAAAAGTGTCCAGACTGAAAACTCAATAGTTATATGACAAAGACATTGACTTTTCATTTATAAGGCAATATTAGCAAGAATTCTCTTTAAAAAGGGGGGTTATTTTGCCAATTATTTTGATTTGTTTAGATTTTGATATTCTTTCATAATATACTTGTAGTCTCTTAAAGTTAGAATCAAATCATGGGCAGTACATGTAGTAACTTTCTACAAAGCCTAGAAAAATGCATACTAATTATATGTATAATTTAATCTATTTGAAGTCATTTTTTTTTATTTACTTGGAGCCAAAACAAATTTCAGTTTTAACTTTGCAAATTTTGCCATCTGTACATAAAAATATCAATGACAAAAATATTTTCAGTACTTTATTTACTTATACAAACATGCAGTCACAATACATTTAATTCTCTATAAACAAGAACTGAATTTACAAGGACATTGTATAGACTGTAAAAAGTAATCACTAGCTCTGACCACACTTGTTGTCACTATCTTTACTGTAATTTTGCACATTTTATCCTTATATGTCTAAATTAATTTAATATTAGTTTTCCGGTTTTTCTGCATGTGCATAATAAATGATTGTAAATGAGAATAATATTACTAACCCTATATATATATATATATATATACAACTAGTCTAAACATCAACCCAACAATGTTAGATCTGTAAATTTGCTTTCGCAAATTTTTGGTTCTTCCCTCGCCGGGATTCGAACCCATGCTACTGTGATATCGTGACACCAAATCGCCTGCACTGCAGCCGTCCCGCTAGACCACACGACCACCTGGGCTCTCAAAAAAAGAGCTTTCGGTGGCCATATGTTACCTTTCCACGTCAGTTTTAATCTAGCGGCGTACTACAGTACATGATATATAAGGCATGAAGATGTTATTGTTACAGATCAGCTAAATTATCTATAGTAAAGGATCCTACAAATTAATGTAAGATACAGTCACAGAAAATAATTATATTCATAAGTACGTCTGAGTCAGTGACAACCCTACAACAGATGTATCCATCGGATCGCCATCAATGATGGTGATACATGGCTGTGTACATAATGTATATACAACTCGTCTAAACATCAACCCAACAATGTTAGATCTGTAAATTTGCTTTCGCAAATTTTTGGTTCTTCCCTCGCCGGGATTCGAACCCATGCTACTGTGATATCGTGACACCAAATCGCCTGCACTGCAGCCGTCCCGCTAGACCACACGACCACCTGGGCTCTCAAAAAAAGAGCTTTCGGTGGCCATATGTTACCTTTCCACGTCAGTTTTAATCTAGCGGCGTACTACAGTACATGATATATAAGGCATGAAGATGTTATTGTTACAGATCAGCTAAATTATCTATAGTAAAGGATCCTACAAATTAATGTAAGATACAGTCACAGAAAATAATTATATTCATAAGTACGTCTGAGTCAGTGACAACCCTACAACAGATGTATCCATCGGATCGCCAGCAATGATGGTGATACATGGCTGTGTACATAATGTATATACAACTCGTCTAAACATCAACCCAACAATGTTAGATCTGTAAATTTGCTTTCGCAAATTTTTGGTTCTTCCCTCGCCGGGATTCGAACCCATGCTACTGTGATATCGTGACACCAAATCGCCTGCACTGCAGCCGTCCCGCTAGACCACATATATATATATATATAGAATAACCATTCCTTGTCTAAAAATATAAAATTTATTGGTACAAGGATTAGAAACAGGAAGGCTTTCCTGAGAATTTCTATCCTGTTTCGAGCTGAGTAAAAATACAATTTATATCGTAAGACAATGTATGGTTATTCTCTATATACAAATGTACTGCAACTCTTAAATTTCTTACAAAAGAAATATTTTGGGTAAAAACCAATATTTTGAATTTGAAGCGAATGACGTCAAGATTCCGTGAACCTGTATTACTTAATGACTTCATCAATAAAACTCTATGGAAACACATTGTCAGCGTCACAAAGAAGGTGATATACCTTCAGTGACAGTATATCACACAAAAATATACTGCCAATGCATTTTGACTGCTCAAATAAAAGGCTTGCAGTATAAATAAATATATGGTTTACAATGACAAAATTTGTTGTCAACTTATTGTATTCAAAAATGAATTTAGCTATATCATATGATAATTATGTTCTTATAAAAACAATGTGTTAAAAACAATTGTTAACTTAAAAAAAGAAGTGTGTTCAGTATAAATGACACAACTAACACAAATTACACAGTACTATTAAAATAATCATTGTTAGATTAAAGCTGTTATTTCTTCTATGGCTTCAAACCTCTCGATAAGAGCTACCGCACTAGCATTTAAATATTCACTGTTGCAAAACTTGTTGGTACCATTCTCTAGTGCAACTCTCATATTTCTTGCTACAGTGCCAGCATTCATCTTGTTCCCACTCTTTTCACCATCTTCAAATATTGACTTTAGATATAATTTAACTTTGTCTGAAAATCTCACATGCTTCCTTTCTTTTTTTAAGGCCCAACCTTGTTGTTCTTTGGCTATATCTTGTGAGATATTTGGTTGAGAAGCATCAGTTCGATTAAAATTCAATATTTCAGACAAGTTTATACAAGCATCATACCATCTGAGCTTAATCTTGTCATAAGTTGACATTTGTTGTAGATCATAGTTGTGATCACCAATCAAACAATGCATATGCATATCCATAAATGAGGTAAAGGTCTGAACACAACATTCTTGACAACTGAAACCATCACCTGCAGAACTCTGCTTTATGGATCCTTCCACCTTCATTGGAGGTTTAAAATCAGCTATCACTTTCAATGACCTGAAAAAAGTTTATAAAATTCAAATTCATCTTTTTATAAAAATAAATCATGATTATACATGTATGTATTTTAATAAAACATGATTGTGTGAACAGAAACATGACCAATATGGTCTCAAGTCAATTATTGCTATTTATCATATTGGTTTTTGTTTTAACAGTTGTTATTATATGAAACTTCACATATATATAATGTCAAACTATCTAAACAGAATGATTTTTGTCAATAGTTTAAGGTTGTACTGTGACATGTAACTGCTTACATCAACACCATTATCATCATTTGGTAGATTGTGGATAGTGGTCCATGAATTGATTTTGTGTCATGAATTTTTATACCCAAATCCATTCTTTTGAATTACTAATTCACTTAAAATGGGGACCCATTGTTTTCATGCTATAAAACACCATAGACAAATAATCTATTATCCAAATCAATGTCAGGATAGGCATATTTGCTAGGCAGCTGAAACAACATATACCATGCAAAATATTATTATGTTTAGTAAATTGTACCAACCTTTCATCTTGACTATTCATTTGTCCCTGGACAGATATATTTCTCCCTTGGCCAATACCATATGCTTTCCACATAGTTATTTGCATATTTTCCTGAAACTCTATATTGGATATTTTGGAGATTCCTTTAATAAGACCAGTTGCTCTATGATCATCCAAAGTATTTGTGATTTCCAATTACTTTTTAGTCGATTTTGTTGAATTTTTTTTTAACGTCAGTTTTATCCATTTTGAATTGTTAATTGACCTTTTAAGAACATTAACCAATAATGTAAACCTATTGTTTCTCAGTCATTTGTCAGAAGAAACATACGGTGAACCGAAACAAATGATAGTAATTGAAACAGTAAATAGTTATCAAAGCTACCAGGATTATAATTTAATACGCCAGACACGCGTTTCGTCTACATCAGACTCATCAGTGACGCTCATATCGAAATATTTATAAAGCCAAACAAGTACAAAGTTGAAGAGCATTGAGGATCCAAAAATTCCAAAAAGTTTTTAAAATTATTGATTACACCGTAATGTTCGGTTTCACTAAAGAAACATACAGGAAAAAACGAAACAAATAATGATTAATATTTTGAGTAGTCCAACGAAACAGTTAACACTTACTTAAAATTAATGTTTACACAATTTTATTCGGAAATCATTGTTGACATCCTGAGTAAAAACGTTATCTGAAATATAACGGTATACTTTTGTCACGATTATGACAACATAATGTTTACATATACGGGTTGTAAGATAAAATTTACTTCATTCTTGCGTTTGTGATAAGACATTTTTGTTTAATTTGAGAATTATCATAGTTTCAACTGTATAAATCTTCTCTATCAAAGGAGCAGTTGTATCGAATGAATTATAAAATTGAGATGGTCACGTGATGTAATGTCATATCTATGTTGAGTGCTACTTCTCGTAATATTGGTAAATGGTACAACATTGATTTAAATTGTCCATACTATTGCTTTAGTCCAATTTTGTCAATGTCAGATTTAAAAATATGTTTAACTTGAGTTTCTTTCAAACGAAGCACCAATGTCTCCTCTACAACACCTATATAGTTTTGGGCCTATGGATTCTCTTTAGATTGATTCAAAATCTAATAGCATTACATTTCCTCAATAATCTCATTTTGGCAATTTCAGTTTGCAATCCTAACTACCGTTTTTCGTACGTACACTATATACCGTTTCTGTTGACAGACCGTAGCCTCCCTAATTAATGGAACTTTCTTCTAGTATACTCATTGCAAACGCAGATAAACCAAATGACGCCATTGAAGAGGTGCATGTTTAGTAGGTAATATTTTTTTTGCGTATATGGGTACATCGGCAGACCCTAAAAAGAAATAAAACAATACCAGTAACATCATATTTTATCAAAGTATTTATCTGGAGAAAACACAGATTTGACCCTCATACAATTATAATATGATCATCTGATGTTTAATTCTCGACTAAGTGTAAAGTTCAACAATTGATTCAACTGGTAAATGACCTACATGTTAATCGATATCATATTCTGACGCACTTATAACAGCTTAAGTTATGCAAATAATTTCACGATCGTCATGATTTTAGAAAAATGATTCTTCAGTGGACTCCTCCTCTTCCCTGAGTATCAAACAGCACTAGCAGTCGTTATAAGTGTTCATGAGTAGGTATTGACAATCTTTATCAATACTTCTCAAGATGAAAAATAAACAAAGTCCTTGATTGTAATTGATTAACAAGTTACACAGTGTTATTATTTACGTTGGTACAGATGTCTAGTGTCACTTTATTGAATACCAAAAACAGTTCATAACAATCATTTCATGACGGGAACCTCTTATTCATTTCTGTAGGAACAAACAAAAATGCACATCAAAATGAAGGAAAACAAATTAAATTTCTTAACATTTCAAGGATTTATTCCTAGGCACTGTAATGCCTGATAATATTTCCAGATGTACGGGTGAATCATGAATCCAGATTACATGCTGTGTACAGTTAAGCTAGTGTTTTAATGTTTACAGTAAAACAACTATCGTAGATAACCTGGATTTGTATTCCCGATTGCGAAATAGAAACAATTGTTGCTATCTTATTTTCCTTTTGATCCGATTGCCGGTGCAGAACGCTGATCATGATACAGTCTGTTTTCATTTACGACAGTTTAATTTCTTTGTTTAACCTATTAAACCTGCTGAATCAATTTGTTGGTGTGTTCGTGTGTTATATGTGTAGTTTGTAAACAATATATTTATTGTATCGATATTTTGATTAGTAATACGATCAGTGAAAAAAAGGTTCTGAAAAATAATCAGGTTTTGCTTAACTTATGGCGAGGTGTATATATAATTGCCTGTTGTTTATTCAAAAGCGTTCTATCTGGTTTACTATTACTCATTTAATACTTAATAGAGATCAAAGGTACCAGGATTATACTTTAGTTCGCGAGACGTGTATTTCGTCTACGTAAGACTCATCAGTGACGCTCATATCAACATATTTTTAAAGCCAAACAAGTACAACGTTGAAGAGCATTCAGGATCCAAAATTCCAAAAAGTTGTGCTTAATACGTCTGAGGTAATTTATTCCTTGGATAAAAAAATCCTTAGTTTTTCGAAAAATTAAAAGTTTGGTAAACAGGAAATTCATAAAAATATTTGTTATAAGTATTCGATGATACACAGTGACACCATGAAAGACACCGCAGATTTTTTGAACATAAACTACTTTTAAGTTTTTCTTTTACAGGAATATCTACTCTTCAACAACACATAATTATATAGACTTTTAAAAATATCTTTAAATTGATTCAATTTAATAGTATTGTCTTAGTCTTCTCCTTCTCATTTTGTCAATCTAAGTTTATCACCCTCTTCAGATTTTAGAACACATACTACAATAAAAACAACCGACTTTCCTCCGAATTTTCTCAATGCAAACGAAGATAAATTGAATGACGCCCTTAAAGAGGTGCATGTTAAGAAGGGAGACTAATTGAAAACGTTTGAGGATAGATTGGCACCAAACGTACGGCAAAAATACCAGGAAAATAATTCTTGATCATATTATTTGTCTGGAGAAAAATACTGATTGTATTATTTGGAATGTTTCCACTTCGTAATTTTTATTTGTTTCATATATCCCTAGTTATATAAATGTATAATTATATATGTGTATATAATTGATGGTAAGTAACGTGCTCACAGAAGAGTCTTGTTGAGATGATTCTTGCGTCTGTCGCACAAAATGTCAGTCTCCTGGTATCTTGGAGTTCATATACAACCAATCAGTCAAAGCCACTGCTTGTTGAGCTCCCCCCCCCCCCCCCCGAGGCTATTAACAGCCAAGTAGTCAGGACTTCTGTCTTGTCATGAATCATCGTTGATATTATCATAATTATAACTCAACTGTTTACGAAATACTTACTATGGAAAAGATAACCGCAGCTGTAATTTGCTTAATTTTTAAGAATTGTTAGTTCTCAATTTTCTTTCTTTGCGTATTTTGTTTTGTCCTTTTACTGTTTTTTTTTAATTTGTGTTTGTCTTTCTTTAACGAAACGCGCATCTGATGTACGTCTCGAGTTATTTTTTAAAATATAAAAGGTAACATGCTTTGTTTATTTTCAAGTCAATATATAGACAAACCTTGTATCTGTCGAATCAAACTATACTCCTTGCATCTCTGATAAGTTTTAATTTTATTTAATTATTCATAAATATATTTAAGATTATTTAAACTTTTTTGGCCCAAAAGGGGTCTTACTGAACCTTCTCCTTTGATCCGACTGTCATACAAGTGAGAGGTTTAGCGCTATAAAACCAGGTTCGATCCACCATTTCCTACTTTTGAAAAAGCCTGTATCAAGTCAGGGCTATGACAGTTGTTGTCAATTCGTTTAATGTGTTTTATCCTTTTTTTTCATTTGATTAGAGACTCCCCGTTTTTAATTCTCCTCGGGAGTTCAGTATTTTTGTGATTTTACGTTATACATTTTCCGACGTCAGACACGCGACGCAATGGTTGTGTTTTTTAATTTGATAGATGCTTTTTGTGCTTTTTATAAACACAATTGTTTGTTTTGAGATTTAACACAGTGATGACTGCTATACCCATATTTTGACTTTTTTTATTTATCATCAGATCATGTCTGTGTTTTTCACGCATCGTTGTAAATATAACAAAATGTGATGCGACTGTCATATTTGTGATATACATGTATACATCAACGGTACCAGGATAATTTTGATACGCCAGACGCGCGTTTCGTCTATATAAGACTCACCAGTGACGCTCAGATCAAAATAGTTATAAAGCCAAACAAGTAAAAAATTGAAGAGCATTGAGGACCCAAAATTTTCAAAAAGTTGTGCAAACGGTTAAGGTAATATATTCCTGGAATAAGAAAATTCTTAAGTTTTCGAAAAATTCAAAGTTTTGAAACAGGAAATTATAAAAAAAATACTTTATAATTGATTTTCATGTCAACACCGAAGTTTATGTTTAGCGCTGTAAAACAAGGTTCAATCCACCATTTCTACATTTGATAATGCCTGTACCAAGTCAGGAATATGACAGTTGTTGTCCGTTCGTTTGATATGTTTTGTCATATGATTTTGCCATTTGATTAGGAACTTTCCGATTGAATTTTCCTCGGAGTGCAGTATTTTTGCGATTTTACTTTTATTGAATAGTAGTATATTGGAAAGTTTTTAACCCCTTTTTCAATAGAAAATTGGTAAGGCAAGGGTTGGAGCGCCTTCAAACTAGACTAACCGGGCAAATTCTGTATGAGTCTGTCTCAAGTCATGACCATATAGCACAGTGGTTGTCGTTTGTTTCTATATATATTATATTTTTGGTATTATTTTGTACATAAAATCTGGCCATTGTGATTTTCGTTTGAATTGTTGTACTTTTTTGCATTTATGAAGACGGCTGGTTCAGTGGTATGTGTATTACTCATTGTTGAAGAGCAAACGATGTTTCAGTCGGTCTCTTGTGGAGAGTGATGGAATACCTCTGAAATTGTGGTACGTTGCAAGGGAAAACAAGGTTATGCATGTATTTGTTTGTTTTCACATTACATTTCGTTTAAAAATAACACATAGACCAAATTCAGCCTGAACGTGTTTTGAGGCATACCTATTCTTTGGTGTAAATTTAAGGGTTACCAAGACCGACCCCATAAAATCCATAAGGCAATAAAATTCCAGATTGTTCAAAAGTACATATATTTTGTCCTGAATGTTTGATATGCAATTTGTAATACTAATAGTTAGGTACTGTTAGCTCATTAGTTGTAATCACATGTTACTTTAATTTATCGACAGTATTAAATATTAACCATTATATCTTTTAAATAATAATCATACATTATACTGAATACATTTTTTGCAATGAATATTTTTAATTCTAACTGCTTATACATTCATCTTTACTGTGTAAACATAATGACTAATAATGTGATTAACTACATCCAAATAAATGTTTAATATATCCAGCTTACATACAAACAGTAGATTTGGTTTGTTTTCTAATTGACAGTTTATAATGGTAGGGCTCCAGCACGTAAAAGAGAGACAAAGCATGCCAGAGGGATATTCAAACTCACATGTCTAACATACACGGGCAATGTCAGGTTTAAAAAGTAAAAGAAGGAGAGACAAACTGAGAGACAAATATTAAGACAAACTGAGGGACAAATAATAAGACAAACTGAGAGACAAACAATAGTACATCAAATCAAAATAGAAAACTAAAGACTGAGCAACACGAACCCAACCAAAAACTAGGATCGTTCTCCGATGTTCACAACCTACGTGTAAACACATTTAACCAAGACGACTACAAATTCCACATTTACGACTAACAATGAACACATATATTTTGAACTCGTTCAGGAAGACTGTTTTTATTCATTCTCAACGTTAAATATATTATTGTTCCAACAGACAGGACTCATATGTTTCAGAAGGAAGCACGATTGGAGACCATTACATTTCTCCTAACTTATAAGCGATATACCTTATTCAGATACTTATTCATATTGCATGTTAACTATTTAAAATTGTAACATAACCATTTACAATTCAAACATTTCTCATAACAAGCACTTGACACAATATTTTAACTGTCCCATAAGTCTAACCATATCTGGAGTGGACAAAATTGGGGCAAACAACTTATTTTTACCTCCTCTTCACGCCATTATTTCTTTGTAAGTGTGACGTGAACTACTTTTCA
Source organism: Mytilus trossulus (assembly GCF_036588685.1). Lineage (NCBI taxonomy): Eukaryota > Metazoa > Mollusca > Bivalvia > Mytilida > Mytilidae > Mytilus > Mytilus trossulus. The sequence goes on from NW_026963296.1 coordinate 3,136,824, forward strand.
GTGCATTAGTAGTGTTAAACTCATTCATTTACTTTAACATCATGCATTTATGAGTTGCAAGTATCTACTTTGATTTTAAAAATATGCCTTTTTCTAATATGCTTTTGAAATAATGATATTAAGGGTGCAAATGTGTTTGGCGACATATTGGCGTTTCGACAATTAATGTCTCTTTAAAGATTTGTTATCACATAAGCAACACGACTGGTGCCACATGTGGAGCAGGATCTGATTACCCTTCTGGAGCACCTGAGATCACCCCTAAGTTTTGGTGGGGTTCGTGTTGATTGGTCTTTAGTTTTCTACAATGTATGTTGTGTCATGTGTACTATTGTTTGTGACGTCTGTTTGGTTTTTTTTTTATTATTAGCCATGGCGTTGTCAGTTTATTTTCGATTTATGAGTTTGACTGTCCTTTTAGTATCTTTCGTCCCTCTTTTAGATTGTCAAAATATTAAAATAATCAACAACCTAAAACAATAACCAAGAGTTGATCGGCGTCAAATGGCAAAACAACTAAATGGAAACTGAACAAGGAATCAGGGAGGGCGATACATTTGTTAAATGAATATGATTACAAAATTAAGTCAAGCTAAACATATACAAGATATTAGAGCAACACATCAGTTAGATATATTCCTTAATTGGCATTCAATTCGAAATAAGAATAACACCAAAATAAAAAAAAAAGACATTGAACGTATTTCCTGACACTGAAATCAATGTTATGTGTTAATGGTTGTGTTGTGATATACTTTCTTTAAATTTTTGATTTGCAGTCCATTTTCATATTGTGTTTTTACGTTACAGTCCCAGGTTAGCGAGAGTGTTGAGCGCAGACAAACATGTCTGTCTTAGGTTGTAAGGTTTGTTATTTGAATAGTTTAAATATTCCATGTCGGGTCTTTTCTGCTCAACCCGTACCCCTTATTTGTGTTGGCCCTAATAGACATATAACTACTTATACTTGTTTTAATGAACTAACATCCTGTATTTTTAAGATTTGTATAATACTAAAACATGTAAGATAAAGGCCTCTGCTTGATCACAAACAGTGTTGGTTGATGAGGAAAATGCAACAACAAAGAATACATACTGTAATACTAAGTATGATGCAGCAAGTAATAATGTGAATTTCCATGCATTTATTAGTAAAGATAGCTATGTACATATACATCAAAGAATATAGTCATTGCTATATTAAAACATTCTTCAAGTGAAATATCATTATGGTAAGTTATCTAATATCTAAAATAAATACAAATATAAAAACTATTTGATACGGCTGAGTTTTCATGGTATTTGTATACAAGTACAAAATATGTACACACATATCAATTATCTATATAAGACGAATGACTCATGCGTCTATTCCGAACAAAAAAGTGTCTCATTTCTGTATATGACTAATGACTAATACTTCTAAATGTCTTAACAATTGAATTTATTTACATGCGACTAAACCAAATAATCGAGTGTCTAATTTATCTATTTGACTAATGACTAATACTTCTGAATTTTTTTCACAATTAAAAGTATTTACACGCGACTATACCAAATAATCAAGTGTCTTATTTGTCTATATGACCAATGATTAATACTTTTAAATTTCTTAACAATTAAATGTATTTACATGCAACTATACTGAATAAACAAGTGTCTCTTGAGAACAAAAAGATTTTGAAGTAATCAATTAGTACAAAGGGATGCACCGTTACTCCAAAAAGAGGCAACGGATCTCCATTCGGCAGAACTGATGAAAAGCGTCCAACCTTGTTTAGATTTATAAAATATAGAAAACTAAAAAATGCTATAAAAAATGTCTGTTAACATTAAATAGCTAGCATTTACAATAACAGATTACTTCCAATTTAGATTTATTTATTTATTTATTTATTTATAATTCAGATTAATTTATGGTACACTTTTTCAGTAAGTCCTTTCTAGATTTCAGTTTTTGTTTTTTTACCATTAACTTTGTATACTTAATATTAAGACCATTGTTGTGAGATGAAAACATTAATATACTGAAATATCACTACCTATTCGAAGGAGAGAAAAACATTTTTTGAAGTAATCCATTCGTACAAAGGGATGCACTGTTACATTGAAAAAGGCAATGCTATTTTTTTCTATTTATCATAAACTTTGTATACATTTTGAAACCAGAATGTGTATATAGTACTCGGATGCCTCAATCGCTCTTTGTATGCTTAGTGAAACAGAAAATTTGGATCAAAAACTCTAATTTGGCATTACAATGAGACATATCATAGCATAGGGTACATGTGAACTAAGATTCAAGTTGATTGAATTTCAACTTCTACGAAAACTGCCTCTACAAAAAAACTGAAACCTGAAGCATGACAGACGGACGGACGAATGAACGGACGGACAGACCAACGAACCCAAAGACTGGAAAACATAATGCCTCTCTTCTATCGTAGATTGGGCATCATCAGCAATCATTTTACATCTAATTGCATTATTGAAATGTCAGATCTGTTATTTCTATTGCATTCACTCTCCAGGATCCAACATTGATTGAATTTTTCAGGATATCATGAATATTAATATTGTCTGAATGTTTGATAGATAAATTGCTATGTGTGATACGTTTTTATGTTGTATCTAGTCTGTTAAGTCCATGTCATACAGTATTCATTTGTGTAGATTCGGGTCTGATTGGTTTTAGTATGTGTATGGGTTATATATCTTTATTTATAATGTTTTTGCTTTTGTCTGATAGATTTTCCAATCTTTACCAGGTTTTTTTTTTTCAAAAATACATTACGATTACTAACATCTTTTTGTATATGGGTTGGTCAATGGAACTGACAGTCAGTAATGTCAAGAAAGGTTGTAGCAATCTTTGGCTGAAATATGTGGAAAGGTTTCGGAGAAGAGGCTTATTGACAAAAAGCAAAAAAGCGCATAGAGCAACATAGACTGCAAGTGTTTGCACCTGTCCTAAGTCAGGAATCCGATGAACAGTAATTGTCGTTTGTTTATGTAATTTATATAAATTTTTCGAAAAACTAAGGATTTTCATATTCCAGGAATAGATTATCTTAGCTGTATTTTGCACAACAAATTTTAGGAATTTTGGGTTCTCAATGCTCTTTAACTTTGTACTTGTTCAGCTTCATAATTATTCTGATCTGAGCGTCACTGATGAGTCTTCTGTAGACGAAACGCGCGTCGGCCTAAATAAATTATAATACTGGTACCTTTGAGATGACTATTCTAAGTGAAGGCTTAATACTCTAAGATTATGTAAATTATTGCTGTACTAACAGATTACAAACGAAATAACGAATTCAACATGTTCAATCCCGTTACAACTGTTTTGAAAAAAGACATTTAATAGCATAGATTCATTCCATTTAGTTTTAATTTTTAATAGATACTATACACACATACAGATCATACCTATTTTGGAACTTTGACTTTTATTCTCAGACGCTTTTTAAAATTGTTTGCGAGTTATCTGTAACCACATTCTGTTAATACATCAATAAAGACATTGTTGGTTGTACCTCCCCTTTTAATCACCATATCTATCAATGGTTTGCTCTGCTCACCTTTTATCAATAAAGACATTGTTGGTTGTACCTCCCCTTTTAATCACCATATCTATCAATGGTTTGCTCTGCTCACCTTTTGTTAGGTTCAATGCAGTGTCTGTTTTTGACTGATACTACCAAATATGTCATCCTTCGATCTAATATCACTTATAATTTAATTTTGGGTGTAATGCGTCTTCTGATTGGCTGACGTTATTTTGTTATGAGCCCATAGACATGTGACCGTGAGGTCATCAACATTTTTTCATGGTTTTCTACGGTTTAAAATGGAATTTAGAATTAAATTATAAGAAATGACTGTAATATTTTTTCTGTCTATTCGAAATAACATAAAAAATGTGGTGCACACTGTTAAATAACCCGCTACGCGCGTTATTAAGTGTGCACCAATTTTTTTATGTTATTTCTTCATAGACAGAAAAAATATTACATTCATTCCTTAAATTTGTCATCATTCGATCTAGTATATCACTTATATCTAATCGTTGCTGCACGATGTAGTCATACTTATCTGCGATGGTACCTTAAATCAATTGTATAACAGTTTTAATAAGACACACTTTTCCACAACTGTAGTTGTATCATAATTTTTTTTATTATACTGTTTTTTTATTTTATTTTGTTACTAAAGTAATACAAGGCAATATATTTCATTGAGATTACTCGTAATTGAAGAGATTATCACGTTTTTCAAACTTTTGTCATCTTTTTAAAACTTTTTCAATTTTCTATAAAATATAACTCTTATGAGTATGACAGTTTCTGTTTTTTTCAAATTTTATTTGAATTGCCTAATTGAGCCTAACATGTGCAAATATTCTGAATAATTTAAACAAGACTTACTGCTGTTATTTCTTTCAAATCAATCATTTTATGAAGCATTTCTTTATTATCTTTTGAAAAATTATTATGAAAGATAACACTTTTAATAAGATACATTTCATAACTGTTGTGTTATCATAATTTATTAATTTATATCATACTGTATTGTACATACTGCATATAATTATTACATACGATAGATCATAAAAATTGCAGAGATGTCGTTTATCACTGGAAATGAAACAACTTTGTATATTAATGCTTTTTATCGATATGATGAGCATTTGTAAATGGCCATTATAAATCAGTGCATATGGTGTCCAAATGACTGAAGAGGTATAAGTTGCTTTACGTCTTGTGGTAACTGCTGAGAGCATAATGGGGATGCATGCATAGCATAAGTCTTACTTAGGAGTTCATCCGAATCCCACATATTATGTTTTTTTTCACTTTAATTTATCTTCTAAATCAAATCATGGAAATTAACATCGGAAAACTAATGTTGCCTTTACCAATCATGTTAATTAATAGCTATAGATTAGGAGATCTTGTTTACAAAGACAAAGACGGTTCAGCAAGTCTTTTACAGTTTCTTAACGGTAATATGGCTTTTTAGATTTAAATTTATACTTAAAGAATACACGGCAATATATGTCATTGAGGTTACTTTTAATTGAAGAGATTGTGACGCATTTTAATCTTGTCATTTTGTTACAGCTTTTTCAAACATCTATAAAATCTAATTCTAATAATTGCACTAGAATTTGACAGTTTTTACTACATGTATGTCAATCATGCATTTTTTTATTATTTGAAAATTGTATATCTAATATATTTTATACAAATTCTTTAAATTAAAACAAGGGAGACATGAATTAGATGCTTACTTTTGAATGACAAATTAATTCAGCTTATTTTTTTTTCAATATGAATAACATCTTATCCCTCAATTGATAAATAATGCCTTGTAAGATTTTTTATTTTATTTTGAATGAATAAAGGATGACAACTTAAAACTAAAAAATGAACACTTACTTTTATTATCACTCTTCTGTTCCTGTAAAAAAAAAGCGACACATCTAATACAACAAATTTATATTTTTGTTCAATTATCTCTGAATGTTACTGCCTAATAGAACTAGTTTCGATCTAGTGTGTTTTTGGTACTTATCTATCCCAAATTCATGTATTTGGTTTTAATGTTATATTTGTTATTCTCATTGGATTTAAAAAAAACAAATACATGAATTTGGGATAGAAAAGTACCGTGACACGTCTTATAGTAATGTGAATTCACACTCAAATATAAGAAAAAACAAACGACAAACCCACCATTAAAATGTTACATACACAGAAACGAACTATGATATAACAATGACCATTTTCTTGACTTGGTACAGGACATTTTTAAAGATAAAAATGGTGGGTTGAACCTGGTTTTGTGGCATGCCAAACCTCGCATTTAAACAATGTATCTAATACAGGTCCTTATTATTGTCTCTTTTTAATTTTTTTTGTATGTTGATATGTTGAGGTTGTATGCATTTAACAAAGTGTATTTGCGAAACTTTATTGTTCAAACGAGACGATTTTAATTTTGAAATTATAAATTTCCCCCATCTTAATAACAATACACTAACTTCATCTGCATATGAGATATACATTTCCCATCTTATTCGATATGCAAGAGCTTGTAGCTCCTACTTAGACTTTGTAAATCGTCACCAGTGTCTGTGCAGAAAGTTGATGAATCCGGGGTAGGTCAAAGACCTTCTCGTCCTTTTACTAAAAAATGTTCATCGGAAGGTACCAAGACCTTGTTGATAAATATTCCATATCAAATTCACAAATTATACATGATGGTCTTGATGTATAGATTCTGCGTACTTACGTTGTTTATCATCTTTTAAATAACGTGTTAAAGTGTTTCATTTGTCTTTGTTCTATTATTAATATTACTTTTACTATTTTTTCGTGATATTCATTTGACGTTGCTCGGTACTTATACACCCCGTCAATGTGTTTGTATTATCTTTCTTTTTTACTGGTGTGTTTTGTATATGCGACTTTTTGTTTTTTCTTTGGTACTTATAACGTGACTCTGTACGTTAATATGTTATTGTTTTAGTATATGTCATAATGTTATAGGTTTATTATGAATTAGAAAATACTTTGATCGACAAACAACAAAATCATTTTAATCGCGGAGTGGTATTAACCATTTGTGGATTCTTAGAGATTCTAAAGAACTTCTGGACAATTTGAAATCTCGATCTATTTCTGAAATTAATTTAAAATACTTTTGATTGTTTAACAGTAGGCCTGTATACCAGCATTCCCCATGTGCAATTATAAAATTGTTTTGAATAAACATTGGACGACAAAATTTCTTCCTATCTAATGTATCTAAAGTCAGACACGCGAAGCTATGAATGTGTTTTTAATTTGATAGATGTGTTTGTGCTTTTTGTAAAATTGTTTGTTGTAATAAACACAATGATGACTGCTGTGCCCATGTCTTGATATTTTCTTTCATTTATTCTGTTTTGTTCACGCATCGTTGTAGATATAACGTAATTGTATGCAACTGTCGTACAAGTCAGAGGTTTAGCGCTAAAATATCATGTTCAATCATCCATTTTCAACATTTGTAAATGCCTGTTCTAATTTAGGAATATGCTATTCGTTTAATGTGTTTTGTCATTTGATTTTGCCATGTCATTACGGACTTTTCGATTGAATTTGCCTCGGAATTCAGATTTTTGTGATTTTACTTTTTTCGTACTAAATTTGAGTCAAAAGTGATTGACGTGTTGAATAGTTTGTGTCTCAAGCATATTTACAAGAACAATTGTGGTAAACGGCAAATGCCAAAAAACAGTTACCTCTATAGTTAAACAACTGACAAAATATATAAACCTGAACTATGATATCCTCTGCATTTCAATTTGGTAACGTGTACGTTAATCTTTTCTGCAGTTCCCTATTTGCTGAGAGAACTATTCTGAATTTTCATTTATTATCTGTTACTTGACATTCAGCAATTATCAATTGCTCAATTAATCATTAAACAGATCCTTTTATCAGCAAAAAAGGTAAGGACACAACATTCACATTTGATACAGCTCTGAAGTTGGATTGTGATTAAATAGTTGTCACAGCATCAGTTTCTGACACCAAATGAATGTGGTCTAATGAACCTAAAAAAATAAATTTACCTAGTATAGTCCAATATTCGACATCTTAATACATGGCCATGGATTGATTCAGCATATCGAAGCATTTCAAGAATTCATTTTTAATAAAATCAAACAAATTTGAATTTGGACCCTTTTGACCTTAATGTGGACCAATTGGATAACAGAGCCCAAGTCAAAAATCTAAATACATGGTTAGATTTTGCATACACATGTATCTAAGAACCCATAAATTCAGTTTTCATTAAAATCAAACTAAGTTAACTTTTAGACCCCAATGTGGACCAACTTGAAAACCATTAATAAAAATATAAATAGATATAGGAAGATGTGGTGTGAGTGCCAATGAGACAACTCTCCATACAAATAACAATTTAAAAAGTAAACCATTATAAGTTAAAGTACGGCCTTCAACACGGAGCCTTGGCTAATCAAAGAAACACAAGAATTCAAGTTTTATTTGTCAAACAAAATTAAATTTTGAACCGTTCCGACCTTAATGTAGACCAATTGGAAAATGGTACCAGAAATTTAAATCTAAAAATACAGTTAGAATCGGCATATCAAAGTACCACAATAATTAGATTTTTGATGAAATCAAACCAGCTTTTTTTTACCCTTTTTCATGTTTTTACCTTTTACTTTTAAGACCAATTTTATAACATGGCCCCACAATCAAAAATCTAGATTTACGGTTAGATTTACCATATCAAAGAACACCAGATATTCAATTTTTGTTGAAATCAAACAAAGTTAAATTTTGGACCCCAATTTGGACAAACTTGAAAACTGGGCCTATAATCAAAAATATAAATACATGTTTATATTCAGCATATTAATAAACTCCAAGAATTCAATGTTTGCTAAAATTAAACAAAGTTTTGTTTTGGACCCTTAAGACCTTAATGTAGAATAAAAAAACGGGATCAAAAATTAAAAATCTAAATACTGTAAATTCAACAATTATTGCGATGTCTTTATGATTGCGAAAAATGTGATAGGATTATATTCGCAATAATTTAAAATCTTTTATATGGAGTAAACAGGAACTTTTTTCAATATTGCAAAAATAGTACACACTTCCAGGTAGATTCGGTGGCATATCAAAGAACCTCAATAATTAAATTGTTGATGAAAATAAACAAGTTTAATTTTAGACCCTATGGACCTCATGTGGACCAATATAAAAACGGGGACCAAATTCCGAAAACTTAATACACGGTAAGATTCAGCAACTCAAAGAATTAAAGAATAAAATTCCATTGTAATTAGTTAAGAAATAAGCAATGAAACAAAGTTTTAGGAAAGAATTGTTTTTGGTCCCTTTTTTGGCCCCGAATCATTAAACGGTTTAGACCATAACCACAAAATACAATCCTAACCTACTGTTTTGAAATGGAACCTTGTAGTTCAATTTCAGTAAGGTCCATAACTCACACACAAGTTATTGTCTGGAAACTAGAAAAATACTTATTTTGTCCTATTTTTGGTCCTTTGATCCTAAACTGTTGGAACCATAACCCCCATAATAAATTCTTACTTTTCTGTTGTGGTTTCAAACCAAGTGTTTAAATTTCATAGAGATCCATTTACTTAAACTAAAGTTATTTTCCGGAAACTAAATGTTTTCGTACGATGCTGACAACAATGACGACGTGATACCAATGTACGAACTCATTTTTTATTTGCAGTAGTATAAATACAAATATCACAGTTAATCCTATCTAGGGGAATTTTAAACAGAGTTCACTTGGTTTCCAGTATATCAAAGCATCTTCAAATTATGTGAAGGCATAAAAATATAAAACACATAATTAACAGAGTCTTGCGATTTTTCATAGCCTGGTCCGTTTCGTGTCATAGCCTGATCGGTTTCGTTCCATAAAAGACCATCAGAGGCAGAATTATGGATATATATATATACATTATTGGACCTGAAACAATCCAATTGCATCTTTGGACATGAAACAATTCAATGACACCATACAGTGATTCAATTTAAGGTTCATTGATTATAACTCCAACGTGGGACATGGTACAGCTAAAGGGTCGATTGAAAACTAATGGTTAACACATTACATTGACAAATACCAAACGACGTGACTTTGATAGCTTCTTGTGTATTTATATCATGGAAACGTACCCAGAAACCATACATTTTTTAAATATGCATACATAAATCTTTTATTTGAAACCAGGAATGATCTTTACTAAACTGGAAATACGATTATCTCTTTTTTTACAAGCAAAAGTATATAAACCCATATTTTTTTATGGAGTTAAAAAATAATGTTTACGGGGACGAGTAATCAATGTTATTTTAAAGGTATGTGTTAACGAAAGTTTGCCGTTACCACCAATAAGCCTATAATCATTTAGCTATGTTTAATAATAAAAAAAAGGGTCATATAAATGTTGTTACTTGTTACAAATGCAATATTTAAATCAATTTATACATGTATGTGGAGTTAGCAGCCGGTTCGTTAATCGATAATCAATAGTCAATATCCAATCGGATGCAAACAGTCGGTTCGATATTCAAAATTAAGTCGAAAATCATAGAAAAAAAAATACTTGATAACTTTAAAACCATGATTTTTATAATTAAGAGGACTAATAAGATACTTAGGAAATCGTTTAATGACCTCTTCAAGATCTCGTAAATGATCCTTGTCATCGAATATAAACCCTTTTCTAAATTGCATATTAGTCTTCATTTATAATAAATTTCTATCAATAAAACGTCTTCAAAAAAGTCCTTTTATATATGTTATTTCTAACAACAAAAAGAAAAACCGATAACTCTAGCAACTAAAATGTTGATGGAAATTCCAAAAAATGAAATGTATAGTGGAAAACTACCTGAACCGCTTAAATGCGGGTGAGACCCCCTGGTCTCTTAATTTCATAACATTTAGTTAATCATAGACCTTGCATTTATAAAGGTTGTAATGTTGTATTAGAAGAATTTCCGAGAGTAATGTCATCTTTCGTATCTACGGAGAGCTTATATTGTCACTTTTATGATCTCTCAATATGTCAGTAAATATCTTTTTTTTGAAACCTTTGTGTTAACGTATTGATAGTCTATGAATTCGTCGAAATTAATTGACGTTAAAAGAACAAGAGGGTCTCATTATAATTTAACGGTCTCGTGTAGATTTTCGCTATATTTCTGAATATCTAACTGGCACTTTGGGCCCTCTGTAAACATAGAAGACAGGAAGTGCGCCCATATTCCCTTAAGTCACGTTTGTATCTACCGATAAACATAATGTCTGCTTAATATTAGGCAGATTGAGAGATCAGGGGCTTCTCATTGCGATGTGTCCTGAAATTTGCACTATTGCTAGCTGAAAAGTGACAACCGAAGTCCTCCATAAATATCGGAGATGACATTATCCTTAGAATCCTTTTTAGAGAATCAATATATATACAGAGTCTGTTGATTCATTACATGTTTTTGACATTGAAAGAACAAGATGGTTTCAGGGTCATTTAAGTGGTCTCAGGTAGGTTTTCACTATATATTTCTTTTTTGGTGGCTTTCCATATATATTTATATTTCTATTTATAAATGTTTCTAGAGATATCGGTTTTTGTTTTTAGTTTTGTTTTAAATAATATTAGATTGAAAAACACAATTTTAATGTCGTTTTATTGATAAAAAAAAACTTGATTATATAAAGGTACAAAGTCTACATATGCAACTTGCATGAGCATTGATAAAAGTTTAAATTCGGGGACGACGATATTTAAATCAACTTGAAGTCTTCGAAAAACGATTTCCTACGGATCTTATTATCCCTTTCAACTTTGAAAATCTTGCTTTTAATGTTATCAAATATAATATTTTCAACTGAATTTAAATATTGAACCGACTGCTAGCAGCTAGTCGCATATTGAATATCTAATATCGAATAACTAACTGGCTGCTAACTCCACATCCATAGGTATAGATGTATGTGAATTTTGCAGCCGCTTCGTTATTCGATATTCGATAGCCAGCAGTCGGTTCGATATTCAAAATTTAGTTGAAAATCATAAAACATTAAATACTTGATCAAATTAAAAGCAGGATTTTTATAGTTGAGAGGACTGAAAAAATACGTAGAAAACCATTAAATGACCTCTTCAAGTTGTCGTAAATTCTCGAATATAAACCTTTTTCTAAGTTGCATAGTTGTCTTTATGTACCAAAATGTAATATAGATTCTTATCAATTAAACGACTTCAAAGATTTACTTTTATATGTAATATTTCTTAAAAAATGAATAAAAACAGAGAACTCTAGAAACATTTAGAAATATAAATCGAAATATTCATTGAAGGTCCAAAAGAGAACTATATATAGTAAAAACCTACCTGAGACCGATTAAATGAGTGCAAGACCCCCCTGATCTTTCAATGTCCATAAAATTCAACTCAATCATGATAGACTCTGTATATGTAAAGGTTGTATTAGAAAGATTTCCTTGAATAATGTCATATTCGATATCAACGGATGGTTTAGATTGTCACTTTTCAGCAAAAAATTGTCAAAATCTTAGAACAAAGGGCAAAGGGCAATGGTGAGAGTCCCCTGATCTCACAATCGCTCTTATATTATGCAGTTAATTTAGTTAATAGGTAGATACACACGTGACTAAAAGGAATTTGGGGTAGATTTTATGTCTCCCATATTTACGTAAGGCCCAAAGTGCCAGTTTGATAATCAAAATTTATAGTGAAAACCTACCTGAGACCGCTTAAATGAGGGTGAAACGCCAATGGACAGTCTTTTAATGTCCATAGAATTCAACTATATCATAGACTCTGTATATATTTTAAGGTACTGGTGAATGTTACATTAAACAAATAGGTCTTTAATTGCCCAGTGTAATTTATAAGTAAATACGTTAAAGATAATGCATATTTTAAGGTTTTTCTTGTCGTAGAACACCCCGAGGTTTGTTCTACGACCAGAAAAACCTTAAAATATGCATCATCTGACTTATATACCGTAAAAAAAAAACAATTATAAAGATTTGTAAAATTTAGTATCCTATTTTACCGACAACACTAAAGTGGGATATTCCTTTCTAATGCGTTCAGGTTTTAATACGCCCTGCGGCTCATTTAGAATGTGAAGTAAAACTCACAACATAATTTAGATATAAACCTTATAAAAAATATTATCCATACACAATTAAAATATTACTTTAACGGTGTATGACAAATACAAGACACATTGTAAGTACTTTATTGTACCACTTAGCTAATGAAAAAGGGGGAGGGGGTATGTTTTTTTTCTATTTGTTATGTTATTTCTATCGCGGAAAAGTGGTTATTTTTTTAACAATTTTACTTGAATCGAATGAAAAATTCAGAAAAAATTGTCTTTTGAATAGCAATACATTTTATTAAAAGATTGATCATTTGATAGAGTAAAAGGTATACATAAATTTTAAAAAGTTAAGAACTGACACGAAGACGAATATAAATACACGTAGGTCACAGACTGAGTATGATTTCCTATTCAGTGTGTATCGTTCTGAACATGCATGACATATTTGCCACTGGACGTTAAGCAAGCCACCAAAAATCAATCAACCTATTCAGTTTGACTCAATAAGATTTTCAAAATCTTACACACGAATATGTTAAATCAGGATTTATTTTATGAAAGTCTACATTAAAATTCATCTGACATATATGATAATGTTTCTTTATTGTGGCGATAAATTAACAAAACTTCACGTTATTTGTCTCTTAAATTAAAATGCGGGACTACAATGACGGTTTCTTTTACACCTATCATCGATTGAACTTTAAAAAATAAATTTCCAAATAGGCAACAAAAAACTATTACACGAATAAAGTTTTGAAGTAAATCATAGATTGCATGTTTATCAAGGAAAAAAATGACCTCACACAGGTCATTATTTTATGCCTTGGAGCATATATCATTGAAAGATGGTATCGTCCGGGTTGATTCTGAAAAAGAATGACCTGTCGTTCTGAAAGAAAATTACTCCATATAGGTATATAATTATACTTATTACTATGATCACAAGTCAAAGTTCAAGTTTTTACTAAATATAAAGGGGAAGCATTTCATCAGCTGTAATATAACTTTCCAGTTCATGTTTGTATATAGGTGAGATGATGATGACAATTATCAAGTTAATCAAATTTTGAATGTTTAGAACACTGGAAGTGAAATTTTTCATTTGTTTACATTTTGTTGTGCAAGTGTTACGAATGTATGTAATTACTCAAGGCATACCTTCTACATGCTACATATTATGTAATTCGCATATTAAGGATCATTTCTTGTAACCAAATATTCATATTTAAACGTCTGATATGCCTGATATACATAGGAAAATACTTCAACTGCAGTTGTTTATTTACGGAGACTTTTTTGTCTGCCATTTTGTGGGGACCGAAATATGTGTTTCTATATCTTTAAAAACTAATTCGATTTTCGTTCCCTGGAAAATTGATCTAATATTGTAATTTTAATACCACAGATAAGATATTTTATAAATATACCCTGACGGACACAAATATATTGTAAATATTTAGATGGTTGAAATGAACTATGTTGTATGTTATTTACTTATTATGTACTAACGCAGATCGTCTGCTAAATCAATGCGCGCGCTTTGTTTTGATATTTTATGTATAGGGACAATGTTCGGACAACTTAATATAAGATGATATGTATATTATATTTTTTAAGATCTGAAATTGTTAAGTAACGGCTTCCCGAAAAGGACAAGTTTCCATTGAATTATTATGTCACATGACAATTACAATTCGTATGTAAACACGCGAGCACTCACCAATGGCAGATAGCCCCAAAGTTTTGATGGCGGCAAGTTCAAACCTTGAACAAGCAAATAAACCAATAATAACATTTAGGTGATAATTAGGATAACATGATGAAGTTTAATGATATTTAACTAGCCGTCTTTTGTACAGTAAGCTATCTCCCACCACGTCGGACACCACAAATATGTATTTAAAGATTTACGATTCAGTACACTTGAACGCTATTGTTTATTTATATAGTTTTACGATGTTATTATTTTACATACTTTTAACAGTGAGCAAATAAAACTGTAAACATTGAAAGGATAACTTTATTTTGTTTATAAATACAAAAAGTGCATGAATCTACACTGATGGAAACAATAGATGCTGGAGGACGCTCGTTCAAACATAAAAAAAACTATGGAAAGCTGTTAGGAACAAAACTAGCTCAGTAACACTCGAATACAAGAAATAGCCCAATACATATATATTAAACATTCCGAAGACCATACCTGACAAGTAATCAAGGAGGTTTAATAAAAGTGTAGAGTGCAACAGGAGTCATATACTGTATTTTAGTGTTATTAAAGCAGACTACCGAGTAAAGGACAAGATGCTCAGATGCTTACAATATAAAGGTTGTATCAGAAGTATTTCTCAGAATTGTGTTATTTTCGATTTCTACAGAGGGCTTAGCTTATCAATTTTCAGCAAAAAATTGTACAATTTTTACGACAAAGGGCACAGGGCAATAGTAAGAGTCCTCTGATCTCTCAATCTTTCTAATATTATGCAGACATTAATCTGAAAATGTTATGAACATTGAAAGAACAGGGGTATCATCGTCATGTAAGCGGTCTCAGATAGGTTAGTTTGAATATAGTTGTAGGACTCAAATCTATGGTGGGTTCCAAATCTATGGCAGATTCCTAATCTATGGTAAATGTGACGTCACTACATCCCAAATCTATGGCAGATTTTTTTAACAATCCTTATCTATGGCAATTTTTGTTGTTTCCTTATGTATGGCGGTTTTTTATTATTTCCAAATCTATGGCAATTTTTTGGTAAATGGAAAACAATGCCGTACATTTTCGACCAGTAAGTGACTTACATGACAACGGGATTTTGTCTATAAATCTTTGTAAAATAAACATTCCATAATGGTCAACCAAAATAGTCAGCAATTATAAACCTTAAAAAAGACTTCAAGATGAAATGGTGTGCTCTGTAAAAAATAAACATTTTTAATCTGTGCATGGTACCTGTTTGATGTGGATTTATCCGATAATTTTGTCTTTCACTTTATAAACTTTGCCAGCCGTAGACCATAGACTACCATCAAAACTACTTTTCAAAAATATGCGATACTGAAAAAAAGCGGTGCCCTTATTCATCTCGGGTATTGACCGCTACAGCACATCTTGTTCCTCTTCGGAATAGTCGGTCTCGTCATTATTTTAACCACCGGCAATTTTTCAGGAAAATAGCTTCAATAACAAGGGTGTTCAAATCTATGGGTTCCGCCATCGTTATTGGCGGCGAAGATGTAATATGGCGTTATTCAATTGTGACGTTATATGTTACTCTCTCCCCCAGATCTGTCATGGATTTGGAGAAAACAAAAATCTGCCATAGATTTGAGTTGTTTGGCGTTTGTAACGTCACATTTACCATAGATTAGGAATCTGCCATAGATTTGGAACCCGCCATAGATTTGAGTCCTACATAGTTTATATAGTTTTAATATTTAACTTGCACTTTGGGCCCTCCGTAAACATAGAAAACATAAAGTGTATCCAAATTCCTTTTAGTCAGGTGTGTATTTACATATTAACTAATTGTCTGCTTAATATTAGGCAGATTGAGTAATCAGGGGGCTTTCGCCATTAGCCTGTGCTCTTTGTCCTGAAATTTTTACTTTGGGCCTTACGTAAATATGGAAGACATAAAGTCTACCCCAAATTCCTTTTAGTCACGTGTGTATCTACCTATTAACTAAATGTCTGCATAATATAAGAGAGATTGTGAGATCAGGGGACTCTCACCATTGCTCTTTGCCCTTTGTTCTAAGATTTTGACAATTTTTAGCTGAAAAGTGACAATCTAAGCTCTCCGTAGATATCGAAGATGACTTTATTCTGGGAAATCCTTTTGGTATAATCTTTTTATATACAGAGTATATGAATTTGTCAAATGTTATGGACATTGAAAGAACGCTATATAATTCTTTTATGGGGGCATTCCATATATTTCTATTTATATTTCTAAATGTTTGTACAGTGATCGGTTTTTGTTTTTGTTTAAAGAAGTTTTAGATATAAAATTACAGATTTTATGTCGTTTTATTCATAATAATCTATATTACATAAAGACAAATATACAACTCACATAACTGCATAATAATTTATAAGGGTTTATATTCGAGGACAACGAGAGTTTAAGGCAACTGGAGGGTCATAAAACGATTTCCTACGTATCTTTTCACTCCATTCAACTATGAAAATCAAGCTTTTAATGTTATCAAATATTATATTTTTTATGATTTTCACCTAAATTTGAATATCGAACTGCCTGCTAGTAGCCGGTATGATATTGAATATCGAATAACGAACCGGCTGCTAACTTCACATCAATCATAATATATACATTGTTTTCCCAGAATGAGGCATTTGTCAAAATTAGAAAGATAAGTGAGGCGTGTTATATCGTTAATGGGTGGCATATCCAAGAATGGCAAACTGAGAGGGGGATTTTAGAGGTGGTTGACCTGGCTGCCAAACAGCATAACAATGAACAAACATCTATTTGTTTTTTACATAAGATGCATCCCTAATACGCCAATGTTGACGAATCTATAATATTATGTGTCTCATAAAGATCAAATATATAATGTAACAAACAAAAGTATAATTACTTTAAAACTGCTGTTTGATTAATAGAAATATATTGAAAAGAACTTAAACTAAAATTACCTACTTTCGTTTCATATATTAAAATTACCGATTGTCGATTAGTCATGTCTACATACGGGTATCTAGTATGGCATGCATGTTCATTGAACCTATAACAAATATCAACTTTAAACGTGTGTAGTACGGAAACGTAAAAGCGCCATGAACATTTTCCTCTGGTTATAGCTTTAAATTGTGATCATTTGCGAAATAATTTGAGTCATCTTATATCTTATTATAATTTTCCAGAGAAGCATTTGTTGAAATTGGAGGAAGCTACGTGTTTCTTGTTTGCGTTTCTCTAAGTAGTGTTGGTCCGTAGGTCAGAGTATAATTAAAATGTTGATCTGTGTAGTTTGTGTAGGATGTAGAATGTTACCAGTGTACAGTCGATCCGAAACATTTTATGTCATTATTTTATTATATTCATTGGTTTTTTAGCGGTTTTATTGAATATTTTATACATTATTTGCATTATCGCATATTCAATTGTTATAAAGATAGTTACGAGCCAGATCAATAATATATTCTCCACAAGGCTGCAGACAAATGTCTATTTACCAAAAAGCAACAGTGATCAAAAGGAAAAGACACGTGATAAAACTGAAAAACCGAATGACAGTCTTAAATACTCGCGGAATATTTCATTTTTATTTATTGCGGCATCAGCTATGTCTTATATTGGATATTTGTTAACTGTGATCAGCTTTTTAATTGATTTTATCAATCAAAACACAACAAGTTCCTTTAAATCCGTGTCGGCCATTTTGTACAGAGGATTTTTCATTAGTAGTGCGGGGAATCCTGTCGTTTATCTGTTTCTGGAAAGACAGTTCAGAGTGGAATGTAAAAATATTTATTCTAAATTGTTTGGAAAATGTTGTTGGAGCAAGGAAATACCGATTACCGCATAAATGTCTTCAGAGCAAGGAAATAACGATTGCCGTATAGATATCATTCAGAGCAAGGACACAAAGATTACCGTATAAATATCATTAAGAGCAAGGAAATAACGATTACCGTATAAATATCATTCATAGCATGGAAATAACGATAACCGTATAAATATCATTCAAAGCAAGGAAATATCGATTACCGTATAAATATCATTCATAGCAAGGAAATAACGATAACCATATAAATATGGTAATTTATTTGACTTTCATTTTTCTGACTTGGTACAGGTAAATTCTTATGTAAAAAAATGGTTAACTAAACCTGGTTTTATAGCGCTAAACCTCTCACAAGAACGACAGTCGCATCAAATTCCATTATATCGACAACGATGCGTGAACAAAATGTAACAAAGAGGGGAAAACAACAACACGAACCCCACCAAAAACGGGTGCTCCTGTAGAGTTAGCAGATCATGCTAAAAATGTGACACTGTCGTATTGCTAATATTATTACAAAGCCTGTAAATAGTATAATTTGGTAATTCTCATTCTTGTCAAATGATTTGTTTTTTGTATTTCTGAATACCCGAGTGCTCATTTATGCTTATTACTTGACAAACCACTGGTAGTAGTACCATTTTCATACAAAGACAATATTATTTGACGTTTCATACTTACGAAAAACAAGATATTTATCGCGTGAAGAGATGACATACATTTCACATCTTATTAGTTTTTGAATACAAGGATCGGTCGATTATTCAACAGTGTTTTAACTATGCAATTTGACGTTTTTTCAAAGACCTGATAACATTTATTATAATGCAATTTGTATGTAACATCTTTTTTCATTGGCTATAAGTTGCCGTCAAATCCACAGTTGACCAGGCGTAACTAAGGAAGGACAACCATTTTGAAATGATTGAATCAACAAATGTTCGATTACTACTACATAATCGAAAAATAAACACCTACCTCGAATTCGCCGTTTTAATGTAAATTTATTCGAATTTGAAGCGTACAGGTAACGTAATAACCTCCAGTTTGTAAGTTTTCATTTGTATGACGTCAAGTTTACCTATGACGTCTTTCCGCCAGAATCGTTCATGAAGTTTCGCGGATTTTTTTTTATTTGTCAAATTTAGACATTTTTCCAAGTTTTATCGTATTATTTCTTTTTGTAATGCATTAGAATAGGAATAACAGTACTGTAGTTGAAGAGTTGCCACCGTCAATTTTGATTTGACGGTCGCAAATCTCCGTTTTACTGTCTGCATATGCGACCGTCAAATCTACAATTGACGGTGGCAACTCTTCAACTACAGTACGGTATTCCTTAATTATACTTGATTTATTTCACTTAAGTTTTAATTTGCATAAGAAAAATCTATTTGAAGATGTGTGTAATAAGGTTAATGACCGTTATAATTATTATTGAAGGCAAAGTTACTTTAAGTCAGTCGACAGTTCTGCGGGCGTGTTCTAGTTTTGTGTATAGCAATGAATTACACAAATAATAAGTTTCAAAATTGTATTTCCTAAGTATAAAAGAAACAATATGTTTATCCGAAATTGAGTTTTGTCTCAATAGTTTTTAAAGTTTCGTTTACACATGGTCATACATGATTTAATCATCGTTCATAGTGTCGTCTGAATAAATATGTTTATCTACTATGTTCAGTGTTCCTTTGACAATTTTGAAATGCTATCCTATCGTCATCTGTAACAACTGTGTTTTCTATTTTATAAATGAGGTCATTATATTCCGGATGTCCTTTTAAAAATGTTAAAAATTTGTTATAACCGTTTTCGTCTCCAGATAAAAGTTCTCCCATTAAGATCCTATTCTTTTCTTTTTGTAATCGTTCAATTTCTATCGAATCGCCTTCCGTTTCATTCAACGAATTACCAGATACACGTTGATCTACCAATAATTGTTCTGTTGTGTTGTTATCTGTTGAACGATAGCGATATAAAACATCAGGCCACTCTGACAATCCTGCAAATATTTACAGTGTTATTTCATTAAAGTCCTTACAAGTGCAGTATCAAATGAAATAAAAGTACTACAAAAAACATAAAATAATAGGAATTCATGACCCAAAATAATGCAGTTACAAATAAAATGTAAATAAATCGAGAAAAATTGAGAGATCATTTCTCCTCATTTTGTAACATATACACTCGTACAGACTCAGAATACTTTATTAGTTTAAAAAAAAGATGTGCAATGCTTAGAGTGATTTAAATAAACTTCAATTATAAAAGTCAATTATATCCGATGTCATTGCAAACGAAGTAATGATCTAGGATTTGGTGTAAGGGTTATAGAGCGTTGACAGGACAATTGTCTCTTGCCACAGCCAATCAACATGTCCTCCTTCTTTTTAAATATCTCGAAGCTGTTTTATGGAAGAGTTACGCCTGCATTACATAGTGATAACACGCGTTATGTTTGAGCAGAAATGTAAAAGCCATCCAATGGAGCAGATGGTATGGTATTGCTTACACATAGAAAGATTACAACTGGAAATTTAAAACATCAGCTTTGTCATTGATTTTATTTTAAATTTCCTGATAACGTAGTGAGAAAGAAATCATATGGATTAAGTATGATCAGGGTAGTTTTTGCCAGATCTGATCACCTCTTTATCAATAGCATAACATTTTATTGTTATCGAACATTATATGTGTATTGAAAATATACATACCAATTACAGCTAACTCAGTAATCATAACATCTATTAATGCTATGATAAAGTAAAAACATGTTAATCTATATTTTCTTCCTGTAACGAGAAATATTTCTGTTCATATTTTTTCAGTACACGATCGCGATACTGTTTTGTCTGTACCGGAAATAACTTAATATATATATGTATGTAAGACTTTAAAGTGCGATGGTACTCTAAAGTGCGATGGTCACGCTAAAGTGCGATGGTCTACGCTAAAGAACGATGGTGTCTTGTGCTAAAGTGCGATGGTTGTTTGTTTGCTTAAGTGCGATGTAACAAAAGAGACATGTTCAAGGGCACTAATGTTTAAAACAAGTCTTTTTGCAAAATTTGGTTCGCTACGATAAAACATATAATGCGATAGACTTTTACTTTACCGGTATTCTTATGTGACTGTTTCTAAATTTAGAAGACTGACCTAGTAATAATTTCTAAAAGTATTATTTAGGTGTTACAAAATACTATATTTCCTTTAAATGAATTTTTAATTATTCGGCCGTATTGGATTGATTGTTGGTTGCCGTTCAGTGGCAAATGTTTCATGCATGTTCAGGACGAGGGACGTATTGGATGTATTTTGCCGTTTACACAGCCTATTAATGTAAACACGTCCCTTTAAAGTTGTCAGTTGCAAATACAAAATTCAGTCATTGTCGGGATCAATAAAATTTAATTGTACAATCTTTAATTGGAATGCGAGAGAAAGGAGTTGTAGTTTGAGCTTTCCCCTTTTCGTAGCGGATATTAATCATTTGTTGATACATGTTATATCTTACTTTACAATGTACACATGCTATTTTTATGGACAATTTATGATTTACGCTTGAAAACGTGTACCTTTATTTTACTTACGTTTATACTCCTCAATAAAATCGTAAACATTTATATGCATCTGTTCGTTTATTTCATCTTTCGGCAAGTTCATTTTTTGGTTTGTATAAACGACTGTTAACAACGTCATTATGCAACTTTCTTTCGTACGTCTATACTTTCGCGAACCATCGCACTTCAGCGTATGGAGGCATCGCACTTTAGCGTAGACCAACGCACTTTAGCGTATGGAGGCATCGGATTTTAGTGTGGACCATCGCACTTTAGCGTGACCATCGGACTTTAGCGAGGACCATCGCACTTTAGCGTGACCATCGGACTTTAGCGTGGACCATCGCACTTAAGCGTGGACCATCGCACTTTAGCGTGACAATCGTACTTTAGCGTGGACCATCGCACTTTAGCGTGACCATCGTACTTTAGAGTGGACCATCGCACTTTAGGGTCCTACATATATAACGATATATGCACTAACATTTGGTCAGATCATCAATGTACATGAACACATATATAATATCATGTTTGCATTAGAGACACTCATCCAATGTCGGGAAAACTTTTGACAACACAACTGTCGGTACACTTATAATGTTTTCTTGGCTTTGTAATAGATTTGGCCTGTTAACATTAAAACTTTTGATTCGAGCATCAATGACAGGTCTTGTATGACGTACCATTCATCCGGTGTTATCAATAATATTTGTATATACCTGCTATCTCTGTGTATTTTATATTGAAATGATTACAGGATATATCAGATAATGTAATTCTGGCTTTCACCTGTCGTTAGTCAGGAATCTGTCGATTGTTGATGTGGGTCATAAGTGTTTCTCGTGTCTCGGTTTTTAAATACTAATATATTAGACCGTTGGCATTTCCGTTTAAATGGTGTTACATTAGTAATTTTTGGGGATCTTTATAGCTTTATGTTCGGTGTAAGCCAAGGCTCGGTGTTCTTTGACCTATATAATGTTTAATTAATCTTTTTAAATTGTGACTTGGATGGAGAATTGGCACATTGACACTCATACCACTTCTTCTATATCTATTAAACAAAGTATGTTGCATACAGGTGAGAACAACTGACCAGCTCTCCTTTTTTTTAAAGATTATTGGTCGATCTATGACTGAACATTAGTCTTAAAAATGCTAATTAAAATATTTCCGATTATTAAATTTCCCTACTATCAATGATAACAACATCTGTTGATCTTGTTAGTTTTGTTTGATAAAACATTTACAAAGCATGCAGCATTAAGTAGTATAACCCTTCTATGAGATTCTTTTTTTCTTGTCAAATTTTATTAGAATATTTATTGTAATTGGCCAAGGACATAAATGAGATAGTTACTTACCTTTATAATAACTACTTCTACCGTCTGTAAATCTGTCTACTGATGTTGAGGACTCATTCTTTTGTGTTGACCTGTGGAAAGTTATTTTCGAAAAATTCACTAATCTTAATAGAAAATAAATGTAAAAACTTCAACTGATTATACAGAAAACAGCGAACCTAACTTAATAATCGTGAATTGCATGTCTTGGCCTTTTTATAGCCAACAACACTATTGGTTATTCCTGTTTAAAGGAAATAATTACATTAGATGTATGTTTCATTATAATACGTTATTCTGATTGGCTAACTGCACATCACGTGCTATTCCTGAAACAATTGTATTAGTCAATAAAATTTATAATTCATGATGACACGAGGTCCCAATAAAGTGCACAGGTAAATTAAATGAAAACTTGATAAAAATCGTGTTTTCATGATTCTAGCTAAAAACAATGTAATTATAAGTATTGAATGCTTCTTTTTGTAACTTTATATGGTTGTAAAAGCGTTGACCGTGCGCACATTTTTATTATGAAGCGCTTCCGCGCTTCATACAAAATGTACTTTGGTCAACGCTTTTACACCCCAATAAATTTACAAAAAGCAGCATTCAATTCTTAATTGAAAAACGATTCTTATGGTGGGAGAAAATAATCCATGCATTAAAAATAGTAAGCATGCTACTATAGTATTGAATGGTTTTACTGAATTTTTTTTTATCATATAATCAATAAACTTACGGTCTGATAACAATTTTTGGACAAGATACATTCCGAACAGCAGAACCAATAAAAGGACAGAGTGTATCTGTAAGTGCAAAAAAACAATGAAAGAATCTAATAGGATTGAAAAGAGTTATGACAATTACGTAAAATATAATATACATTTTGAAGATTGTCATGTAAATTGACATTATATCAT
The DNA here is from genome assembly GCF_036588685.1 of Mytilus trossulus. Taxonomy (NCBI): domain Eukaryota; kingdom Metazoa; phylum Mollusca; class Bivalvia; order Mytilida; family Mytilidae; genus Mytilus; species Mytilus trossulus. The sequence continues at coordinate 3,160,904 of NW_026963296.1, forward strand.
AAGTCAAATCGAAGTAGAAAAAAACTCTCAATTATTTCTAATACATGTAATAGAGGGATTGTGTGCCTTGACATTTAGGTTTAGAACCTTCTTTTTACTAACATTACGTAGCAAATACACTGATAATGTGGATAAATTATGTAAGTTGAATTAACTAAGAAATGCGTTAAAAGTAAAATAACAAAAAAGGAACCTCGAGGAAAAATTAAGTCCCACAATCAAATGGCAAAATCAAAAGCTCAGACACATCAAACAGATACAAATGGACAACTGCCATATTTCTGACAGGAAGTTTCGTATGTCGAAAATGATGGTTAAACGTAATTAATTTAGATTTTAAAACTTAATTAAATTCATAGTTTAAAGTCGCATTTTAAGAGGAAAAAATCCATTTGATTTGCAATGCTAGAAATTGAAACAAAATTGAAGATGCGTATTATCATCCCTTATTATCAATACAGATTTTTCAGTAGTATAAATGACTAATTGATCAAATTGACCTCCCTAGTTACAAGATAATTTGTGACAGTGGCAGTCTTCCTCTTAGAGTATACATTAACGTGAAGTTGAATATTAACATTTACCTTTATCATTACATGATAGCCTATGACAAGTGCAGTCTTCCTCTGAGAGTATATATTAACTTGAAGTTAAATATGAACATTTACCTTTATCATTACATGATAGCCTATGACAGGAGCAGTATTCCTCTGAGAGTATACATTAACGTGAAGTTGAATATTTACATTTACCTTTATCATTACAAGATAGCTTATGACAAGTGCAGTCTTCCTCTGAGAGTATATATTAACTTGAAGTTAAATATGAACATTTACCTTTATCATTACATGATAGCCTATGACAGGAGCAGTATTCCTCTGAGAGTATACATTAACGTGAAGTTGAATATTTACATTTACCTTTATCATTACAAGATAGCTTATGACAAGTGCAGTCTTCCTCTGAGAGTATACATTAACGTGAAGTTGAATATTAACATTTACCTTTATCATTACATGATAGCTTATGACAAGTGCATTCTTCCTCTGAGAGTATACATTAACGTGAAGTTGAATATTTACATTTACCTTTATCATTACATGATAGCTTATGACAAGTGCAATCTTCTTTTGATGGTATACAGTAACAGTTGTGCTCTGGCTTGATAACAAATATGTACCCTTGTGAAGAATCGCATCCACATGTTGTATCATTTATCATATTTCCTTCACGGTGGACGATTTAACCCTCTTCATTACAAAATGACTTTTGATAAACACACTTATTGTTACCATCAGTTGAAAATGGGAAAGGCTGATACCGTTTATAGCTGCATCCTGCTTTGTTGAAATATGGTTCGAACATAAGTTTGCTGCCTATAATTGAAATAACAGTAATTTGATATAGACGACTTGCATTATAAAAAAATTTACAATAACAAATAAGAAACGTGCTTTGATTGCAAGATAACAAATTAAAAAAAAACAAAAGACAAAGATATAAACAACAATAGATCCCCGTTCTGTCTTCAGGAATAACCAAAATAAGCGAGTGACTTATTTCAAAAAGACGCTTAGTTAACGACTTTAATGCACCCACCTAACACACGGCTGTATTATATATCATTCGAAAGCTGTTAATCTGTACTTTCTGTTTTGCCCGGTCGTAAAAAAATCGTACGGTGCAATTTTTGTTAAATCAAGGTCAAAGGTCATGAAAAAACATTCCAATTTTTGCGATTACTAAATAAAACGCCATTTTTTATTCTTGTACCATAAAATTTTCCAAAAGATCATATGAACTTTATGGAACATGATACATAATTTCCAAATCAAACAAAAAATACGAGATTCGATGCGCAAAATTTCCCGAAAATTGAAATTTATCACAAATCCTAAAAAAATTAAAAATTATTCAAAAAGCAAAAAATATCTTGGGGAATCGATATTTGTATGCTTAAAAAATAGATCAATGTATATTTTTTAGGTCGAGAAATATTTGTTTTGTAATTTTAAGATGCAATTATAAATTATTGTTCATGGAACAGCCTTCTATTGAAGTGTTTGCAGTTGCCAAAAAATCTGCCATCTGCAAATAGCGATCATTTTGTTAATCTATGTTAAAATAGCACATCGTTAATTGTGAATATTAGGGAGGAGAATGATTTCCCATAATAAAAGAAGGGGTATTTAAAGTAAGAAAAGAATATATGCGAGGTAATTGAGGTTAAAATATGTTTTTTACGAAGTCAAACTTTTTTACTTTTTGTAATTATGTTTAAATGCAAACATTACTTTGCGACTAAATCGTAGGCAACATTGAAATAAGTGACCTTGTTTAGAAACACTTGGTTGTCTAAAGCTGGATGTAAACGAACAAAATAAAATGCGGCTGCTTCTTATTTAGTTTAAAATCATGTTATAGTAAGTCATATTAAATGTGTTTAGAAGTTTAATCGCTTTAATTATTTGAATAAAAGATGCTTTGAGTATTTTCTACATAAGCTTTAAAAATACAAATGCATGTCATTGTGTATGTAAAACACTATAAGCAGTTGTGAAATAACAAAAGAAAAAAGTTAAATACACTTCCTGACCTCATAAGATCATTCGCTGTTTTAGGAGTGTTCGTTTTCATGGTATGCTGTGTTTTTTGGAATGTTGTTCGTCTCTTGGACTTTAATTTTATTTTGTTCATTGTTTTAATTAACTTTATTTGATTCATGGTTTGAGATGTTGATTGTCCTTTTGGTATTATTTTACTTTAAAGACATTAACTTGCAGTAGTGATATCGGCCAAAAAACACCTCAAAGTAAAGTGAAGAAGATTAACGCAATAAGACAAATATCCGCGAAAATAACTCAATTTGTTAACGGTGATATATATATAGAACTAAATCGTTATCATGATACATTTAGCTACACTGATCTATAATTGTTAAACCTTTTACTACTTGAATAGTGACGAAATATATCAAAGGGACATCAAACTAATAATTAAAAACGAACTGACAAAGCCGGGCAGAAAACGAACAAGACAAGCAACAGTATAAAAAACCCAACATATAAAACTACAGATTGAGCAACAAAAACCCCTCCAAAAAAAATTGAGTGAACTCAGGGGCTCCTAAAGGGTATGCAGATCATGTTCTACATGTGACACCCTTCTTAGTTTAAACATATTATTTATAGTGGATCGGGAAACAAGTTTTGCAACTTAAATTATTCGCTTTCCACTTTGCGGGTGCGAGTGCTGCCTTGTAGCGGCATTAGCCTGCTCTTTTTCGAAATCTACAAAGGTGTGTTTAACGTGCAAGAGGTATGGCTCTCTCTTAACACGGGTCAGCCATTTATCGTCCCTTTCCGACGGACTTTCATCATTTCCTCAAGACCATACTCACAAATGGTGTCAAGGAAGAGTCGAAAATTCAGTTCCTTGAAATTTTCATCACGGAACGGGAATCGAACCAGGAACCTTTGTGTTAGTAGTCCGATGCACTAACCACTACACCACGGCTCTCTTTTACCCGTCTTGTGGCTCATGTATTTCCTAACTCGGTGCCAAGCCTTATTCGGTTGGTGACATTCATGGCAGAATTGACGGCAATTTAGTTACGTCGATGGAACTTATCAGTCGTCATCTGGCGAAACAGATACCCCATAATTGTCAACCAACTCGTAGTGGCGTCCATGAAATTTTGAAAGGGATGATTTCAACTTTGCATTTGAACTCTGGTTTAAAACATGTTTAAACCACCATTTTTCTTCAAATGTCCTGTACCAAGTCAGGCATATGGCAGTTGGTATCGAATAATCTGTTTCTTTGTATTTTGGCGTTTGTTTTTGTAGCAGTTCTGTGTTTCTGTTATATCGTTGTGATCCTCTTATAGTTGATGCGTTTTCCTAGTTTTTGCTTTGTGACCCGGATTTATTTCAGTTACTAGTAAATCGATTGATGACCGTTGAATAGCGGTATACTATAGTTGCCTTTATTTCAGAGGAGTTGAGGCTCAATGAAATCGGTCTCCTCCTTTAGTAGTATAGATATGCAGGCGTTGCTATACTGTTGTTACATAGAAATAAAAAGTTTATAATTTGGTAGTAAGGGGTGTTTTTATGGGTTGTTTTATGCTCATCTCTTTTGTCGTAAAACTTGTTCTCAACCAACCCTCATCATCGATTTCAAGATACGTGATAGAGTAAACTATATTTGTTGAGTCTTTTATTTTCAATTTCAATTGAAAATACGAGTCCAACATTGTCACAAATTTTACACTATTCAGTGAGGTGACATCATCTATATAATGGAAACTGAAGTTTCAAGATAATGATAGCTTCTTGTCAGTCGTCATCAGAAACATTTGCATGAAGTCATTCTCGTATGAAAAATGAACTAGTCATGCAAGCTATTCAGCAATTCTAGTTGTAACTAGAATCGTTGCGTATTAATGGATATTTTTCTTCAAAATTATTCTTATTTGATGAATTAATGCATGTAAACAATAAACAACAAAATTTAAGCGATCAAGTAGTCCACTTTTATAATGTGTTTACTAGCTTTTGAAATTCTTTTAAATTTCAATTTTCATCAATTTATTTTCTATTTATTTTGGTCTAGATTTTCAATTCACATTAAATAAATAAAAGGTCTTTTCACTACATCAATATTTATAATGAAGCTACAAATCAAACAATTAGAAAAGTCGAAATGTGTTAATTTCAGTCTGGTAGTTACAATGCAGATTGCAATCTCTTGGTTTCACCCCCTTTATTTCAAGCAATAAGATGATTCGCGCACATATTTTGTACTCTTAATTTTTCAGATTCTTAAGAATTTGTTTATTAAATCTTATATTGACCACATACAATGTTTAAATAGGAAGAAATGCTTAAAAGCTGTTTTTCGCAGATGGCGGTATTTTGGGCAACTGTATGAGTTGTTATGATTTGCTGTTTTATTAGAAGTATGCATAATTTTAGGAAATTTTATGATGTCAAAAACTTCTTTGATAGTCATTACAGGGTTTTACTTAGTTTTAATTGATTAGCATTTGCACCAGAAAGACAAATTTGGGTTTTCAGACATTTTGTTAACTTTTACTCGAATTTCAGGAAACATGTGCTCTCTGTCAAACATGTCAAAAACACGCTTTAAATATTAAAAAATGCATTTGAATAATGACTGTTAATCTCTCTGCTAAAAGTTTAAATTGTTTGCATATGTAAATTTAGTATATAAAAGTCATATTATGCAATCAGGCTGAAATCTTAGAAAATATGCACTTATTCGTCCTTGACCTTTGATCTTGATTTGACGGAAATTGCACCGTACGATTTTTTTACGACCGGGCAAAACAGATAGCACAGAGGTGTAGCTTTCAAATGATATATAATTTAGCCGTGTGTTAGGTAGGTGCATTAAAAATTTAATTTTATGGTTAAAGTCACTCGCCTTAAAGCAAGACAGTACATTAAGCTATGTGAAAAACAACAAAGCTACATTCTTTGAATATGAAATGTCACTACGGCCACACACACAAAGAACGTGTTGTTAGTATTTATATAAATATTCTGTATCAACTTCACAAATAATACATGATGGTCTTGATGTATAGATTCTGCGTACTGACGTTGTTTATCATCGTAACAACGTGTTATATTGTTTTTTAATTTGTCCGTGTTCTATTATTAATATTTCTTTTACTGTTGAATTGTTTTCTGTGATATCCATTTAACGTGGCTCGGTAAATATACATCCCGTCAATGTGTTTGTGTTTTCTTTCATTTTTGCTAGTGTGTTTTGTACATGCGACTTTTTGTTTTTCGTTGGTTCTTAAAACATGACTCTGTACTTTAAAAGATCCTGTCAGTATCCTATCAGTATGTTATTGTTCTATAATATGTCATTATGTTATATTTCTATTATAAATAAGAAAATACGTGGAACCACAAACATCAAAATTGATTTATTTAGTGAAATGAACCATTTGTGGATTCTCATACATTCTATAGAACTTTTGGACTAATTTAAATCTCGGTCTATTTCTGAAATTGATTTTACATACTTTTGATTTTTGAACCCTGCATGCTAACATTGCCCATGAGACATTTTAAATTTGTTTGTATAAACATTGAACGGCAAAAATATGTGACGTATAAATTTTCTGACGTCAGACACGCGAAATTGTTTCTTTAAATTGTAAAACGATGCTGACTGCTGTACCCATATTTTGACTATTTTATTTATCATGTCTGTTAAGTTAACGCATCATTGTAAATATAATGGAATTTGATAAAACTGTCGTACAAAGTGAGAGGTTTAGCGCTATAAAACCAGGTTTAATCCACCATTTTCTACATTTGAAAATGCCTGTACCAAGTCAGAAATATGACAGTTGTTGTCCATTCGTTTTTGAAGTGTTTTGTCATTTGATTTTGCCATGTGATTAGGGACTTTCCGATTTAATTTACCTCTGAGTGAGTATTTTTGTGATTTTACTTTTTCCATGTGACTAAGAGGATGAAAGAGCCGGTTGTTAAACAGTAAAACATTTCCAACTTAGGCGAAGCCAAGGTTAACAATGTTGGAGAGAGTCCATTGTTGAAGATGCTAATAAACCTACACAAGGGTAAGTTTCTTTTTCGACATTGAGTTTTAATATCACTTTGGTAGATTGCGTCTATCGCTTTCTCATGATTATGTAAAAGGCTCGTATTTGACTTTTGTTTTTAGATAGGGACTATATGAAAGGGTAATGATTGGTTAATAAATGATAACAGTTTTACCTGTGCTGCTGTAATCGAGTCCATCACAGGTCTCTCGATACGAATTCTCTGGTGAACGTAATAAACATACATAGCTCTGACCACAATAAAATTTTCTTGCTCTCAGACGCCAATGTCCTGGAGCTGGACATCTTAGTTCATATTCCAGTGTAACAACAACGAGCTTAAAAATATCAAGAATTAATTCGAACAAAACACTGTTTCATTGTGATCATATCTGTTATCAATATATCAAATTATATGATAAATTTATGTCAACGTAATTAGTATAAAAAAAACTCACCGAACTACCAATTATTATCAAATTGTAATATTAACAAATGTTCCCTTTTCTTTGGTCTCATTAAAGCAATGGGTATGAAACAACTAGTTTTTTTTAAATAATTAGCATACATGTTCATAAAGACCGTTTATACACACTAAACGTGTTAAATTTAAATGTATAGTAGTATTACAATGTATAGATATCATTTGACACTTAAGAATGTTCGCTTGTTATTTTTTGGATTTTTTGTCAGATTTTCGGAATCCTCTTGTTTTATCCATTTGAATGCCTTAAAAACTTTTGCCCATGTCCTCCAATTTGTTCTTTTATAAATCCTTTACATGTATAATTATAAGGCATCTGTAAAAGCCTTATAGAATCGTTGTTATTTTTTAATAGTTTTTGAGAACGTAAACTTGTCAATGATAAAGCTATGAAAAATCAAGATAGAATATTTTCCCGCCAAAATTTCAATGGCTAATATCTTGAAAACAGGCACATTGACCTACATAATTATGTTTTTGCTATTTTCTTTATTAATCCCCTATCAGTTTGTACTTGTGTAATGAAAAGCCTATTATTATGAAACTAAGTAGCAAACTCCCTTAATAAACATATGTTACGGCTTGAGCTTGTAATATTAGATGTAAAATGTATGACAGTCAATAAAATATGATATTGCAATGACAAAAACAAATACTTTATTCACAAACATCGAATGTTCATACACAAGTAATTCATTTCGTTAACTATAATTCCCAAAAAGCAAGAAGGATATTTAAAACAAAGTAACCGCATTGAATAGTCAACAGTAAAATATAAAATAAAATAGCTAGTCTGCTATGAAATTGGATTTTACTAGTTTTATTAATTTCATAGAACATTGTGATTTTATTGGTGAATCAAGTTAGTTCAATCTTTATTTTTATATGGAAATATGAAGCAGGCCTGTTAAAACCCAGAACTGCTCATAAAATTCCTTTACTGCAGTCAGATTATGGAAACTTATGGACAGCATATCGATATACTTCTTTATTCGATTTTTTAAATTTATTGAAAGCATGTTGTCTTGCAATTTACAGATATGAGCAACAGAATTCTGCTTAAACAGGTGATATAGACTGATATACATTTTTTTATGGTAATATTCTTTATACAGCATACAAATGTCAGTATTCACCTCAGAAGCTAACAAAACCTTTAAATAAACTTATTAGGAAGGGTTATAGTTACGATACTGTTGTCAGGTCATTTAAAATTGCATATTTTGGCTTAAATATTGATTCACTTATAGGGTCTTTGCATTGGAATTAAACACATTTACTTAAAAACCAGTTGCTGGCATGACACGGGTTGTGTTCTTCTCATATATATGGTTTAGTAGCGAACTCCCTTAATATACATATGTTACGGCTTGAGCTTGTAATATTAGATGTAAAATTGGCAATGTTTTACTGTTTAACAAACGGCTCGATCATCCTCTCAGTCACGTAGAAATAATATACACAATAATATACATAAATAATACTTACAACACGTTTGGTGACCTTCTACTGCTGTCTGTTATATGGTCGGGTTGTTGTCACTTTGACACATTTCCCATTTCTATTCTCAATTTTAGTTACACATTTTTATGAAATAATTTGAACGTAGTAATTGTAGGAATCAGTGTGGTTCTTCACAAAGTAAGGACACAGAAATTATCTCACCTGATAAAACCAACCTAGGAATAGTGTTTTCATCATAGAGAGTGTATAGAGCCAAGTCAATCTACAAAAAATTAAAGATCGTATACATGTTTTACCGTAGGATTCCTTGTCATAATTATATATACACTGCTTTTAATTATCAATCGCATTGGATTTTTTGATATTCCGATAGTTTAAATACGGTCTCAAACTATTCTAACAAAATGTAAAGTATTGTTTTTTTACATTAAATGTTATGAATCAATTTGGAGATGAGCAAATATTTTTTATCGTTGAAGCGTCGTCTTCGTCACGCAGGAGTTGTCTCTTACTGATTACCTCGTCAAAGTGCCTCATTTTAATTTTACGCCCTTTTCGATGAATTGTAAACCCCGGCGGTGAACAACATGGAAAGCATGGCTGGAAGTGGAATGAAGTTGACTGACCAACTGTGAGCAGAAGAAATTTGAAACAGACGAATAAACAGTCAAGATTTTACTCAAAATATACCGCACGTTTGGTGGTGATAATCGAGATCGACTTGAAATCGGGTGGAACTTTCACTTTCAGACAGAACTTCCAGTTTACACGCAGGATTACTGAAACGTGAACATCTAATTGATAGGTGACAATCAGACATTTTTTTCATTTGTTATTAGTGGCGGTTCAAAAATTTTCCTACAAAGGGGGGGGGGGGGCGCTCCAGTCACGCTTCAATGATCCATCATATAATCAACCAAAATTTTCCCACAAAAGGGGAACCCATGCCCCCCTTGGATCCGCCTATGGTTATGACAACCTGTATAAGGTGGGGGCGACCGTTTGATTCTAGTTGTATTAAGGAGATGACATCAATTTCAATACTTTTGCGTCCTATCCCCATCTTCAATGTGTCCAAAGAGTAAAAATGGTTGAGAATATAAACACAAGAGGGACGAAAGATACCAAAGGGACAGTCAAACTCATAAATCTAAAACAGACTGACAACGCCATGGCTAAAAATAAAAAAAGACAAACAGAAAAACAATAGTACACATGACACAACATAGAAAACTAAAGAATAAACAACACGAACCCCACCAAAAACTAGGGGTGATCTCAGGTGCTCCGGAAGGGTAAGCAGATCCTGCTCCACATGTGGCACCCGTCGTGTTGCTTATGTGATTACAAATCCGGCAAATAGTCTATTCGGTAGGTCACATTCATGAAAGGGAAGGGGATTGTAGTTACGACGTAAGGAACATATCCGATATCATTTGTGAAACGGTTATTCCATAACGGTCAACCAACTCGTGATGGCGTCCGTAAAATTTACGAAGGGATGATTTCAACTTCACCATTTGGAACTCTTGGTTTAATAGCTTCCTTGTGAGCAGTAACCCTCTATCAAGAAAATCATGATAGGAAATGCAAGCACGGGAATATCGTATCAATTGGGAGATATATACTCCGTATGCAGGTGCTGCTTGAATGTTGCTACTTAGAAATGGAAAGTTCACAATTGGAAAGCTGAAATCATCTCTTTTGTCGTAAAGTTTTGTTTTCAACCGACCCTCATTGTCAATTTCTAGATGTAAGTCAAGATATGAAGCCGACTTAACTGTATCTGTAGTATCCTTTATCTCCAATTCGATGGGATAGATGCGTTCCACATAGTCGCCAAATTTTGAATTGTTTAGTGAAAGAACGTCATCTATATAGCGGAAAGTAGAGTTAAAAGTAAAATCACAAAAATACTGAACTCAGAGGAAAATCAATTTGAAAAGTCCATAATCACATGGCAAAATCAAAAAACAAAACGCATCAAAAACGAATGGACAAGAAAGGATATTGCTAACTTCTTATCTTTCTTCGTAAAAAGTTCCTGCATGAAGTCAGCCTCATAATAATAAAGAAACAAGTCGGCAAGTAGAGGGGTACAGTTTGTTCCCATTGGGATGCCGACAGTACCGACAACACCTAGAAAGATGAGTGAAGAAGTTATGGAATTTTATTGATTTGTCATATATTTCTGATAGTCTTCCGACCTATTCACATATGTTTAAGCCTGAAGAGGTGACCTATTCCAGCAGCATTTCCTTTCACATTTCATATATTTGATATTATAGGAAGTGCCCCAGTATACATATCACCGAAATGCCAACCTAGTAAGAGACATTTTATATGTCTGGTCTCTTTTGTCGAAATCTAGTTGAAAGGTTTAATCAACAAAAATAAAACAATAACTTGAGAATCGTTTTATCCGAACACAGAAAAAATAGTTACTGCAACGACATTACTTAAACCTCAATTTGATTCAAATTAAACCAAACTTACACCGCGAAGAGAAATAATGAATATCTTATGAATAATGAATAGTCATCCAAGTTTTTAAGGGGTTTGTGTTTCTCTTTAGTTTTTTCTGTAGTGTTTTGTGTTTTGTATTTGTCTGTTTTTCTTGTTTTGTTTTAAATGGCGTTTTCACTTTGGTCTCTTTGGTATCTCTCGTCTCTCGTTTATGGAACGTCAATAACCAATTACAAGTAATCAAATCATATTCCAAAACACAAATTACTGTTTTACGGGGGAAATCAAAGGCACCTTACATTAGCTCATGTAGTTTTTATTAAACCAAGTTTTTAATGTTCCTCAATTTCATGCTTAGTTATATAGAGACTAGTTTGTTTGAATTGTATCATATGAAGAATATTAACAAGGAACACATCAGATTGAGTTAAAGGGCCAACACAGCGGTATTTGTGTGTATGTAGACAAAATCATTTTCTTTAGGAGAATTTTTGGGCTAAATCATATCATAACAATATATGAACTAAAACATTGAATGTAGAAATAAACCAATGATTTTCAAGAGTATGCAAGACTTCACTTATTGATACAAGATGAAAATCTCTCATTCTATTACAGTACTTACACTAGTACATAATGTAGATTTGTTCTGTTGGCTCCTTCGTCTGAGTAAATATACTTACAAACAAACGAACGAAAGGTGTCTGAAATTATCAAATAAAAGATATGACTTGCTGTTGTTGTCTGCATCTACACTTCATCATCATGATCATTGTTATAATATATCTATCGAACCACAACGACTATCTTGGATAGAAAACATTCAAATGTATCAGTCAAATTGCAGGATGCATTTAATCATACACCTTTAATATAATATGATGTCGCAGGTAAATAAAGGTATCACAACAAATTCAATGTCCAAGAGTTTATTTTAATTTTCCCCTTTTGTCTTTCAATTATTGACACAATTGTTCACTACAGTGCATTAACACACATGAGTTGTGAAGAGGAGATGTGTACATAAATTGTGTATCGTTTGATATACTTATTATAATTGAACTTCAACTGATTGGTGCAATTATCTATCTATTATCTGCATGTAAACAATGCTATGTGTGCTTTCAATATCATGTCAATATTATTACTTTTGAGGAATAAAACAACAGGTGCTACTTTAAAAATACTTAAATGCCACCTTGAACTATCACGATTGTTTTAAAAAGTACTTTGTAACAATACATACACATATAGAAAGGTACACGTTAAATACACAGTATAGTGTATTGAATTAACAAGAACTGATAAATTAACAACAGTTGAAATATAATGACACCCTCGTACTTGATTTCAAAGTTTGATGCAGAAAAATGTGAAACTACAAAACAGTAACTGATTAACATAAACATGATAAAGCAACTGATTCAAATATAAACACTTACGTTTCAATCAACGTGATCTGTCAAGCCTGATGCGCACAATACAGTCGTCGGTATTTAATTTAAGACATTTTTTCGTGTATTCAAATCAATTCACACTAGGTAAAAAAAACTTTAAAAATTGCACACATTCATTGTAAAATTGATTTGATATATCGTACACACGTTGGGTATTGTTGTCCTTATTCTTTTTTCACATTCAGTTCCAAACCTAAGTTTTAGAAAGCTTATGTTGAAATCATGTAAAAATTGGCTTGTTGATAATAAATTGTCTTTACATTTAGGAAAGACGGAAAACATTTTATTTCGTCAAAAGATTTATAATGTTAATGTAGATGATTTGTCTATTGAATGTGATAGTATTTAAATTGAGGGTTAATCAAATGTGAAATATTTAGGTATCATTTTGGACAATTTGTATCTGGTGAACAAGTTGTTGATAATATTATTAAGAAAGCTAATCAAAGACTAAAATATTTATATAGATTTAAAGAACATTTGTCTCAGCAATCTAGAAAACATTGTGTACTACATCCATACAATGTCATCTTGATTATGCTTATGCTTGTAAGTGAATGCTTATCCAAGAAACTTAAAGACAAGTTTCAGGTTATTCAAAATAAAATTATACGGTTTATATTTTATCTTCCTTAAAGTAAACGAATCACTGTAAATGAATTCGAAAAATTGGGATTATTGAAGGTGTGTAACATAGTGAAACAACTTCGTCTGAATCATGTATAATACAAAATAATGACAGACATCAAGTATTATGCAAATTGGGTTAAATACCAAAAGGTGCTTCTTGAAAAAAAGTTTAAATGTCATCTTGAACTATCACGACTTTTTTCGTAATCAAAACATTCAAATGAAAGTAGGTACATGTAAAATACACTATATAGTGTATTGAATTTTAAAGAACAAATGATTGTAACAAACAAAACCAAGGAGTAAACAAAGACTCACTAAAAACGAAAGGACATTTACATCAACATCTCCGGAAGGGTAAGCATTTCCTGCACCGTATACGGCAGCGGTCGTGTTATTTCTTTGTTCAGTCCGGTAATGATGGAAGGTTTTTATGACTGCGGATGAATATTAGATATGATTTCTGACACACTTTTGTCATAATGGCCAATCAGCTCATGATGGCGACCGTAAAATTTCTTAAGTGATGACCTTAATTATAAGATTTGAAGCGATTTTTTGAAATGAATATGCTGTGTTATGGATCAGTAGTTATCTTTTCATACACAATTAAAAGGTGTTTGCACCTATGTTTTGAGTTTAAAGTGTGATGCCAAAAAATAGAAAACTACAAAACAACCGCTGTTTTACTGAAGCAAATGAATCAAATATCAACACTTACTCTTCCAATATAGTTATCTATCAAGCATGAATTAATCTGTTCGTCGGTATGTCTTTTCCAACACTTACTATTCTACCAGAACGATGCTTTTTAATCTTCTAAGCATGAAGAAAACTGGTCATCAGTGTGTATTTAGCAACACTTACTATTCTACAAGGACGATATTGTTATCTTCCAATCAAGAAGAAATACGATCGTCTGTTTGTATTTGTCGACATTTTGTTCATGTGTATAAACCGTATCACGCCACGTAAATGATTTGTATGAAACAAAATTTTGAATGAACAATCGGTTTCTTTCATTTCAAGTTCATTCTGAATGTTTAACATGTCACCGTGGAACTCGAAACTTGTTTTAAGTGTAGCTAAAAACTCTAAAGGCAAAAAAACAAATACGCATATCACATAGAAAATATTGAGAAAGTATGCTAATTACGGATTATGCAATGAATGTGTTTGGGCTAGACAACCTTCATTTGAAGGATTCAACATTTTATAACCAGTAAATCAACAGAAAAAGGTATACGATCTAAAAGGTGTGGTAAAGTTCACAATAAGAGAAAAAAAAACACCATAGGACACCATAATTTAACAAAAGAAACGAGGAATGTGTCAACATCGTACTTTATTTGGCCGTTTTAACTGTTTTGGATTCGAGCGTCACTGATGAGTTTTTTGTAGACGAAACGCGCGTCTGGCGTATATACAATATTTAGTTCTGGTATCTATGATGAGTTTATTCATAATCAAAAAGTCAACTAAAGAGCAAAAACGTGTCCAAGGTCATCAATGGGTTAATAATTCAGTATGTTTTTTTTTATTTCAACCGGAAGCAGGTTTCAACTCGCTCTTAAAATAATGTATTATAGTTGTAACATGACACTACTTTAACTCCAAAACGCACAGAGGATGTTGACTATGAGCCACCATTTTCTACATTTGAAAATGTCTGTATTAAGTTAGAAATATGACCGTGCTCCATTCGTTTGATGTGTTTTATCATTTGAATTTGTCATTTGATTAGGGACTTTCCGTTTTTATATTTTTTTAGCTAACACCAGCTAATTTCTAGAAATGAATATCAGTACATATTGTGTACAACTGTCAACCCTGTCATGATCTGTTAAAGTGGCGAAACAAGAAAATTCGGTATTGTTGTTTTGAATTATTGAATCGTTCTCGTATCCGTCAATGTCTTGAAATAAGAATCTATACATTTTATTAGATATCTTCACTTTTCTGTGGAAAGACCTATTGGTTTTTTTCTGATTATTATTATTATTATTAGGTCTTTCCACTGTTTTGTGGAAAGACCTATTTGTTTCCACTGTTTGTTTTTTTTTAATTATTAGGTCTTTCCACTTTTCTGTGGAAATACCTATTGTTTTTCTTCTGATTATTTTTTTTTTTTTCTTCCGCCTAATTTTGTTCTTGCGATAAACATTTGTTTCGCAATATGTCGCTTAGATATTTGGTATATGATATCGAACAGTTTATGCGCTTTTGAAATTTACCCTGCGTAAACGAATACTTTTCTTTGTAAGAGTTATCTCCCCAAACACTGTTTTCCTTGTGAGCGCAACTCCTTCCCAACCGTAAAATATTATGACAAATTTATTTTACAAAATTGCTCGTTATATCCTTCGCATGATTTGTCCTATTTTGACCGAAGTGATATGAACGCTCCATATGAGAGTTATTTCCCCTTATGCATTTAATATAAGTGATATGCATTTCTATCTTGTAAACCATAAGTGCTAGAGACCAAGGATCTTTTGATTTGAGGTCCTTGGTCCAAAGAAATGAAAATAAGGTCAAGGTCAAAGGTCAAGGTCAAATTCTAAATTTTGATTTTGGCTTATTTTCACTCTTTTTCATTAACTTTATAAGATTTCGACAAATTATTTTTACTAAATTGTTAGTTGCTACATGTCGTAACTTATAAATTTTGATTGGAAGGGTGCGTAGACAATAAATGGGAGTTTTTGCCCCTTTTATATTTAGAATTATGCGTAAAGGGATATTACTCATGAACCATACATAATACAGACCTAGGGTCTTTTGATTTGGAATCCTTGGTTTATTACCTTAAAATATAGGTCAAGGTCATAGGTTAATTGGACGTTCTAGATTTTGACCTTTGCTTGAAATTCATATTTATACATCATTAAGCCATAGGAACTGACATTTTCAACTGAATTTTAATATTTCCATATCAGAATAGATACTTATTGGTGGAAAGACCTTCAATTGTTCTTTGACCAATTGGTTTTTAATTATTATTTTTTTTTTCTTCTTTCTCCACTATTTTTCTGACGGTGCTTTTGTGGTTCGCAAGATGTCGTTTAGATTTTTTTGTATTTGATATCGAACAGTTAATACGATTTTGAAACTGACCCTGTTAAGCCGAACACTTTTTATTGTAAGAGTTATCTCCCCAAACACTGTTTTTCTTGTGTACAAATCTCCTTCGCAACCATTAAAGATTACGACAAAACTATTTCATGTATTTGCTCGTTATATACTCAGGATCGTAAAATTAATTTTACTACATATGGGATATATTTCGCCTCTTGTATTTTTTATAAGAAATATGTAGTTGTTATTAGTAAACCAGGAGTGATAGAGACCTAGGATGTTTTGATTTTAAGTCCTTGGTAAAAAAACAATGGTTTAAAGGTACTTTTGATACATGTAACTATTTACACCACTGGGTCGATGCCACTGCTGGTGGACGTTTCGTCCCTGAGGGTATCACCAGCCCAGTAGTCAACATTTCGGTGTTGACATGAATATCAATAAAGTGGTAATTTTTATACATTTCCTGTTTCCGAAAACTAAGGATTTTGTTGTGCCAGGCATAGATTACCTTAGTCGTATTTGGCACAACTTTTTTGAATTTTGGATCCTGAATGCTCTTCAACTTTGTACTAGACTTAGTTTTGCTTTATAAATATTTGGATATAATCGTCACTGATGAGTCTTATGTAGACGAAACGCGCGTCTGGCGTACTAAATTATAATCCTGGTACTTTTGATTACTTTTAAAGTGTACGCTTACATAAAATTATAGTTTTCTCCCCTCTTTTGTTTAAAAATACGCATATGATGATATAACTCGTTAACCAAATATAATTAAGACCTAGGGTCTTTTGATTTGAGGTTCTTGGTTTATGACATTGTAATTGAGGTCAAGGTCATAGGTTAATTTGACGTTCTAGATTTTGACCTTTGCTTTTACCTCATATGTATACATGATAAAGCCATGGGACTTTTTGCATTAAGTGCCAAGCAATTTGACATTGAAAAGGGAACCGGGAGTGACTCTGTGTAACCTTGAAGTAGCTATTTTTTGTACTTTTTTTTAATATAAAAGTATACAGAACTATATATTTTTTTGTAAACAGTGTCAATTAATGTAACCGAAGTTACATTTTTCAAACCAGTAGTAACAAATTATCACCCTAATTAAAAAAAATATTGTACAGAAAGCATAATTTTTTTAAATCAGCATACTATAAGCTATCATTTGACGCTGCTAATGACTTGTGGAAAGACCTTGTTAATTATTATTATTTTTTCTTCTTTATGTTCTTCTGCAACTTTTTTCTGACGGTGTTTATTAACTGACCCTGTTAGGCGGAACACTTTTTATTGTAAGAGTTTTCTCCCAAAACACTTTTTTCTGGTGTACAAATCTCCTTCGCAACCGTTTAATATTACGTAAAAATTATTTCACCAATTTGCTCGTTCTATCCTTATGATCTTAACAATAATGTTGAGCGAAGTGATCCGGTCACTCCATATGAGAGTTATATCCCCTTCTGGATTTAAAATAAGTAAAATGTAAATGGAATTGGTAGACATAATTGATAGAGACCTATGGTCATTTGCTTTGAGGTCCTTTGTCCAAAAAAAAAAGTGTCAAGGTCAATGGTCAAGGTCATTTCTAAATTTGGATTTTGGCTTATTTTCACCTCTTTTCAAACACATATTTTAACTTAATTGTTAGTTGCAACATGTCGTCACACATACATAATGGTTTAAAGGGTACGCTTACATAAAATTAGAGTTTTCTCCCTTCTTTTATTCCAAATTACGCATATGTCTGTTTAGTTCACGCATCATTGTAAATATAACGAATTTGATGATACTGTCGTACAAAGTAAGAGGTTTAGCGCTATAAAACCAGGTTTAATCCACCATTTTCTACATTTGAAAATGCCTTTACCAAGTCAGGAATATGACAGTTGTCCATTCGTTTTTTTATATGTTTTGTCATTTGATTTTGCCATGTGATTAGGGAATTTCCGATTTGATTTCTCCCTGAGTTTAGTATTTTTGTGATTTTACCTTTGATTTAAATAAATACTTACTGTCTTGTTACAGATGTCACATGTGGTGCAGGGTCTGCTAACCCTTCCGGAGCGCCTAATCTTGATGGGGTTTGTGTTGCTCAGTCTTTAGTTTTCTATATTGTGCGTTTCGTCTACATAAGACTCATCAGTGACGCTCAGATCAAAATAGTTAAAAAGCCAAACAAATACAAAGTTGAAGAGCATTGAGGACCCAAAATTCCAAAAAGTTGTGCCAAATACGGCTAAGGTAATCTACTCCTGGGGTAAGAAAATCCTTAGTTTTTCGAATAATTCAAAGTTTTGTAAACCGAAAATTTGTATAAATGACCATATAATTGATATTCATGTCAACACCGAAGTGCTGACTACTGGGCTGGTGATACCCTCGGGGACGAAACGTCCACCAGCAGTGGCATACCGACAAATAAAAGAGTACTGTAACACGTTATTTAGACGACAAACAACGTCACTACGCAGAATCTATACTGTTTACAATCGTGTATTAATTGTAAGTTGATACGCAGACGGATATTTATCGACAAGGTCTTGGTACCTTCAAATGAACGTTTTTAGAAATTCGTGTTATCAGTGTAACTCAGCAGATTATATAATATTATGAAGCTTTGTTGTTTGTTATTTGATTCTTACAATTTGAGTGTTTAGTCTTTATATAAACAAACCACTGCTTGGTTTTTTGTTTGGTCTTCGTAAATCATTGGAATCCATATCACATCTCCTTCAAGTAAAATCATCAATTGACTAATTGAGGAACATTCTGCACAATCCATTTCTGCAAAGACAAAGCCTAAGCGCTAGACCATAGTCGTATAAACAAACTTAAAAAAAGAACAACAGAAATGTACTTATGCCAAATTATAAAAATATACTTATTTGAAACAAATAAAATTACATACTTTAAAAAACCAGGGTAATACTGCTGTTTTCCTTATACAGAAGTCAGGGAATGACTTCAATCTGCAAACAATTTCAAACAAAAAGTTATGACACCTTATTAGGTATTACTGCCTTTTCATATTGGCACACTTTTGCTACATACATATTGCACACATATATATATCACAATAACAAAACACACACGTTGGTTCTGTGAGATTAAACAGCAAATTAAAACAATAACCAATGCAATTTTTCGTACTAGATTAAAAAATGCAAAACAAATTTTATGAGTAAAACGTTTCTTCACGTTATATTCGACGATTATACTTTTTTAACGCGGTTGGAATCACTCAAAAAATTAACATTCAGACAAATGGTCACTTATTCAATTTCCCCAAAGCTGAGAGGCCAGTTTAAAAAAAAAAACATTACAAACTGTTTATCAGCATAAAAACTAAAGAAAAACAAAAATGATAAGTCCTCATTAGTCGTTTTTTTTCACAATTTCTTAGTGATCTTTCAGGCTATTAACATGAAAGCAAAACGTTTCCGATACCGCGAGGTTTAAAATTTTATTTCATAATTGACGATTATCGAACCTGAATTTGAATCAAATGTCAAATAATGATTTTGAATATTTTCAGAATCAAGACAAGGTTCACATATTACCACGATTGTTTTTTTACATTGAAGATGGTCCTTTTTTCTTTTAGACAGCGGAATACCAAATAAACACTGTACCATGTCAGGAATATGACATTTGTTATCCATTCGTTTGATGTGTTCGCCGCTTTTGTTTGTGCCATTTTATTAGGCACAGTTTCCATTTTGAATTTTCCTTGGAGTTCAATTTTTTTATCTTTTTTTTTGATACTACTGTTGCCTTTATTTATGTAGTAGTAGTTAAAATGCTATGTGGTTTATGGACCAAAATAAAAAGTTGTCAAAGAACAAATATCGAACACACAAAAATAATTACTTGATATCAATTGAAAACCTTGAATTAGAGGTATGTTAAGTGCTATATTAACTGTTTTTCTTCTCATATATCTATCAATAACACATAAATGGTTATGTAAAGCATCAAGCACCAAATCGGCTATGTTCGTGGTCTTTTTACTTTGCAAGTTGTTGTTACAAAAAAATAAGTTACAATCAGACCATTATTATGACTAATGTCTAAAGTTCAGTTTATAATCACCCATGTCTACGTTTATGAACATGCTAAATTAATGTTCTTTTAATATTATGTCAACAGTATAACAATCTAACAACAACACAGCTACTTTTCCAAAAGTACTATTTCAGTACTAAAATTTAGAGTACTTGAAATCTACTTTTCATATTCATTTTGAAAGTTTGTCTATTCTAAATCTCTTAAAGTTACGATTTTCAAATGGAATATTGTGATCACTTTTGGTATTATTTCTGTACCACAATATCAAGTACTGTAAAATACTAGTACTAAAAAAAAATAGTGCTAAATATAAAAAGTTATTTTCCAAAACTACATATTTTTAGTACAGAAATAGTACCTATGAAAAATTAGCTGTGTATAATTGTTTCAAAAACTGTGTTAATGAGTACTGTACACGTAAAATACACATTTTCATTTATTAAATACCCGTTGGAGAGAAGCCTATATTTAGAAAATAAACACACATTTAAATTGTGTAAGATAATATTCAATCTCAATATGTTTGTATAAATGAATAGTATATTTTGTAACATGGTAAATGAACTTTCATCGAATTTATTATGTAAAGTTATTTCTACTTACATTTTAATTGACTATGACACTTGAATAACCAGTACACCTTTAATTCCTTAATTTCTACAGCCAACACTTAATAGAGACATCTTCCAAACTTAAATACATCTGTGTATGTAAATCGGTGTATTCCAGGTAAATGAACTTTAAA
The DNA here is from genome assembly GCF_036588685.1 of Mytilus trossulus. Lineage (NCBI taxonomy): Eukaryota > Metazoa > Mollusca > Bivalvia > Mytilida > Mytilidae > Mytilus > Mytilus trossulus. Next base: position 3,181,912 of record NW_026963296.1, read on the forward strand.
AAAACAAATATTGAGTGAATACTCGTTCTTTGTCTTTCAGGTCCATTCGGAATACGAAAATATTTATTGTGTAGCCAGCACAAAATTATACATGTAAATATAAAAATAAAAAGTCTAGTATTCTCATTAATTTTTTAAATGATAATGGCCTCCCTTTTTTTATTTTACTTTTTGTTGCAGCGAATCTTTTAAACGATTTAATGCATGATTATACAATTATCTTAAAAAGTTTCTTTCATGTTTGTAGAGCATTGCAGATACATTTCAAGTATCCGGTAATTAGAGATAATTAAATTCGCACTTTGAAATTAACAAATATATTCCCAAAACAAAATTGAAAATTGAAACTCATCAAAGATATAAAGCTTCTAAATTTGTAATTTTGCGCCGCATCAGTTGCTCGAATCAAAACGGTCATAGGGTGTACGCAAATTCGAAATTGAAGCCGATAAACAAAACAAAAATACTTAGAAGTTGTGTGTTTAATACGGCAAATGCGCCTCTTGCATTTGGGATAGAATAACCGAGAGTTTAGATTGATTTAACATTTTATAACCAGTAAACTAGAAGAAAATGTAAACATGTACAAATTAGTGGATGAAGAATGACATTTTTGAAATTAACAAATATATTTCCAACAAAAAATTGAAAATTGCAACTCATCAAAGATATCAAGCTTCTACATTTGTAATTTTGCGCCGCATAAACAAACCAAAAAACAAAAATACGGAGAAGTTATGTTTAATACGTCAAATGCGACTCGTGCATTCGGTTAGAAAAAAACAAAACTTTTGATTGATTCACCGTTTTATAACTAGTAAATTAGCAGGACATATATACATGTACAAACTCTGTGGTGAAATATGGATCCCAGTAAGACAAATATTCACTAAACAACAAAGGAAAATAGAAAACAGAATGAAAAAGGGGAACGTATCCGCATCTGCAGATTTATCAAAAAACAGTATGTGATCTCCCTCTATTTGAAGGACGTGAGGGTACCTCTAGTTGGTAATTTCTGTGACATGTAGTCTCTTGTGAAGAGTTGTCACAATGACAATCATACCACGTCTTTTTAATTTATATTTTGAACCTTGCGACATTCTTTAATTCTTCTTTCAGGTACTAGTACATTGTTTATGTCTTATCATTGAATACCCCATATTTCAGCCAATATTTTCATCTCATGAACTTGAATTAAAGATACTAATGATACTAGTAGGAATGTTCCATAGATATAGGAAGATGTGGTTTGAATGCCAATGAGACAACTCTCCATCCAAATAACAAGTTATAAAAGAAGCCATTATAGGCGAAGGTACAACCTTCAACACGGAGCTTTGGCTCACACCGAACAGCAAGCTAAACACGGCCCCCTATTGATTTCGTCAACCTAGGCAATATCCTTCATCATAAATTAGTTCAATCGAAAATACCTTCTTGTCTCAAAGACCAGTCTGTACCAATCATTCTTATACCTATACCAAACCTATTGCAACTAAAATTTTCAATTACGAACACGTTTTGCAGGATCTCAATATTGACGACTTCAAGTCTAAACCTTCTGGTTGCACTTGTGCTAGTTCCCAATTCACATATAACCCGCTGGCCCCGTTATTACCGATGACCTCAACATTGTTAATAACACTTCTTTACGAAATGTGTTATCGCAAGATCTAAAAAAATATCGTGAGCCTAAATCCATCAATTGAAAATACAACTTTAAAATGTTGATGGATTCAGTCAAAGATTATATCAGGCAATAGGCTAATCGCGAGAAGGAAGACGTAGACACTCTTTCCAAATGGATTAAGGCAGTGAGGTCGTTGATACAAACCAGAATTAAGAAACTGAATGGGTCTATCAATGTCCATGCAACGTCAATCGTTAACGACCTAAATGTTGAAAAACACTTATCCTACCTTCATAACAAAAAAGTTGTTGTCCCCGCAGATAAAGCCCAAAACAACATCGTTTTTGTGTTTGTAATATTTATTACAAGTACTGCTTGATAAACGAATTAGGTATTGCCAATTCACTTGGAAACGCAACATATACCCTCATAACACTTACCAAAGAGGAAATCCTGAATAATCATAGGTCTGTTCTATGATCCTTTTGGATTTCAACCAAAGATGAAAAACTGGATCTTCCATCACTGTATTGAATGCCAAAACTACATAAGTGTCCTCACAAACAACGGAATCAAAGACGGGCTTAAAAGATATTGTGCAACTGCCTATTCTAGAGGTGACGTGAGTCAAATGTGGCTACTTAAAAATTCCAAATATCTTTTAGAGTACATACAATCTAACTCTCTTTTATCTTGTAATAGTATTAAAACATTTGACTTATCTACACTTTGCACAAGTATTCCACATTCCAAAGTAAAAGACAAATTGAAAGAATTGGTATTGCTTTGTTTAAAAAAAAAGAATGGCCAACGTAGATACAAGTATCTTGTCTTAGGGAGGGAAACATCATTTTCTTGCCGACTTGTTTCTTTATTATTATGAGCCTGACTTCATACAGGAACTTATTAGGAAGAGAGATAAGAAGTAAGCAATATCCTTGAACTCTACTTTCCGCTATACAGGTGATGTTCTTTCACTAAATAATTCAAAATTTGGTGACCATGTTGAACGCATCTATTCCATTGAACTAGAGATAAAGGACAGAACAGAAACAGTTAATTCTGTCTCATATCTTGACTTACATCTAGAAATTGACAATGAGGGTCGGTTGAAAACAAAACTTTTAAAAAAAATACGACAAAAGAGAGGATTTCAGCTTTTCAATTGTGAACTTGCCATTTCGTAGTAGCAACATTCCAGCAGCACCTGCATACGGTGTATATATCTCCCAATAATACGATATTCTCGTGTTTGCATTTCCTATCATGGTTTCCTTAATAGAGGATTGCTGCTCACAAGGGAGGTATTAAACCAAGAGTTCCAAATGGTGAAGCTAAAATCATCACTTCGTAAATTTTACGGACGCCATCACGAGTTGGTTGACCGTTATTGAATAACCGTTTCACAAATGATATCTGATATGTTCCTTACGTAGTAACTACAACCCTTCCCTTTCATGAATGTGACCTACGGAATAAGACTATTTACCGGATTTGTTATCAGATAAGCAACACGACGGGTGCCACATATGGAGCAGAATCTGCTTACCCTTCTTGAACACCTGAACATCCCTAGTTGTTGGTGGAGTTCATGTTGTTTATTTTAACGTTTTCTATGTTATGTCATGTGTAGTATTGTTTGTCTGTTTTTCTTTTTCATTTTTAGCCATGGCTATGCCAGTTTATGTTCGATTTATGAGTTTGACTGTCCCTCTGGTATCTTTCGTCTATCTTTTAAAATGACCTGTACCAAGTCAGGAAAATGCATTCGTTACCTTATAGTTCTTTTTGATGTATATTGTATTGTCGTTTGTTTTTTGTTGCAACTCTGGTTTCTGTTGTTTCCCTGTTTTCTTCTTACAGTGTATGTTTCCCTCGATTTTAGTTAACTTGTTTCCCGGATTTGTTTTCTGTTATTCGACTTATAACTATTGAACAGAGGTTTACTACGGTTGTCTTTACTTTAGTATGTAAGTATATGTTCAATGAGAAGACAGACAGATATAAAATATTTATGGTTTTCATTTCCTATCACGTGTTCTTGTTAATTGTAGATTGATACACCACCAAAACACCCGGCTTCCTTAGCATTGCTTTTAATCACAATGACAAATGAGCTTTAAGCACGATACACGTGAACTAAAAGTTACAAAGACGTTGTTCGAAAATAACGCGTTCCATCTATGTCAGACACGAAGTAGACCCTATCACTAAAAGACGAGGTTATATTTTTTTTCAGGCAATCCCCGATTTCAAGGTACACCAATTTTAGAGTTCAAAAACTAATTTTAAAAAAGAATTAACCCTGCAAACCAAAAAAAAAGAAGTTATTAAAACTATTGAAGAGTCCAAGTACTGCGTCATTGAACCGATCATAGTATGAAAGATTTTTCTTTTATTTAATTGTACAATTATATTTAACAACTTCTCCAATACCGATGTTTGAATAAGATTTCAAGGATTTACAAACACATGATATAAAGATATCATATATTCAGAATATGAGGTAAATGCCAATAAGGTGCGAAACGGGTTTGATCATTATGTTAAATGTTGGGAACGAGTTGGTACTTTTGATTGCGAATTGACAGAAAGACGAAATGGTCAGTGTACAAAATGAATTGTAACGCCATACAAATAAGCTTGCAAAAGTAACAGTTAAAAATATTGATGGGATTAGAACTACATGTAGTTGATACTTATAATTTGGCATTTGGAACAATCGTATTTTTATTACGATTGATGATGACCTCCTTATACTTAAGGATGTATTCTTCTGACTTTTCAGTCTCGTTCAGTCTCGTTGAAATCTTGTTCTTAAATTATTTCCAAAACATATGATAGAAGTGGAAAATATCAATGAATTTTAAAAATATCATAATCAAACATAACTCTGCGAAAAAATTGTGTATTTACCATGAACGGTTTTTGAATAATCCATTTTTCAAATTTTACGACCATTCAAGTCAGTATTTTTAGTCAAAATTTTGAGAAAATGGGTGAGGGATACAAAAAATGATTTTACAAGAATAATATACATCCCATCTCATTTTGGTCTTTTCAAATTTCTTAGATATGTATTTTTTCAATCATTTATAACAAAAAAGTTGAATTAATATGCATTTTGTTCTTTAAAATGAGAAAAATCATAAAAATACAAAATTGGCATTATGGTAAATTTTACACAAAAAAGCATCATAATATGATAAAACTTTCTTATATTAACACCTACCTATAGTTTTTGTAAGTTAAATTTATTCAGATTGGTCCACTTCATCTTTATGGAAAGTATGAAAAAAAGTTTAATTGTGGAACTGTGATTTTTTTCACGATAATAGCCCAAAAATAGGTAAAAATCGATGAAAAGTGAGAAAATCATCAAAATTGGGCATTTTCAAAGGGCCGTAGCAAAAAAAGAAGCACACCACCATATGATTTTTCCTTCACCAATTGTTTTGTTACAGTCTTATAAACCTAAAAATCAGGTTAAGAAAAAAAGTTTAATTCTAGAAATTTTTGGCTCCTCAGAGGTGTACATCCTTAATCCTCTATGTTATAACTGGATCGGAGAAGACATAATTTGTTTATTAGTTTAATATATTATGTGCTTTATTTATTTGCTAGTTAAAATTTGTGTTTTTGCTGATCTGATTTCCCCTTCAATACAAATTTTTACTTCATTGACTTAATGTTCCCAGCTAATTCGTTATGCATGCTATATGGCTTTCCCAAAGTGGTCAGAAATATATGTTTTTTTTTGGTTTTTTTTACAAAAAAGCAGACTGATCTGAACGACAAATATACTAAATCAATATCAGAATGCTTAAGCTATACACTATAGTCAGTGTCTAATGATGGTTTCCGCAGTTCCGAATGATGGCATAACTTCTATTGTAAAATTATCTTTCTAGACATCAAGTCTGAGTTCAAACTATTTTTGATTATCCAACCCTGTAAACCACCTTGTCCTAATGTAAGATTGAAACATTATCAAAAAGAAATAATCCACAACGAAATTGAACATAAAAATTAAAGCATACGCTATACATGTATAACGTAAGGATATCATACATCATGTACATCTTCTTGCCATCCTCTTCTTATTTTTATTTGAATCGGAGAAGCCAGTTAATTCAACTTCACATTTAGATATATTGATGATGTTCCGAATAACAATCCATACTTCTCTGATTGATGTCCATTACTATATATCCCATAACTAGGAATTACAGATGCAACAGACACGCCTCACTTTTAGACTTTAATATACCTCGAATTTGATAAACACGGTCATCTCAATACCAGAATCTAAAACAAAACAGACGATTTTAATGGGAAATTATCCATTTCCCCCACTTTAGTAGCAATATATAACTTCGCCTGCATATGTGATATATATTTCCCTATTTATTTGGTCTTCTAGAGAATGCAGCTCCTACTCTGACTTTGTGAAACGTCACTAATGTCTTCGAAAAATGTGAATGAACCACGGGTATGACAAAGAACGTCTCGTCCTTTTTCTAAATGTTCATCGGAAGGTATCATAGCCTTGTTGATAAATATTCCGTATCAATTTTACAAATACAGGATGGTATTGCAGTATAGATTTTTGGTAGTGACGTTGTATTTTTTTATAGTCTTTATGAATATTACTTTTACTGTTTAGTCTGTTTTTGTCGATTGACGTGGCTCTGTAATTATATATCCCGTTATTGCGTTATTGTTTTTTGGTCGATTTTTGGTATTTTTGTTTTCATTCTTGCTAATGTGTTTTACCTGTAGCCTTTTTTGTTTTGTTACATATGACGTAGACCTCTACTTATACATACCGGTATACCTTATGGCAATTTGGTCTAATCAAGAAAAAATAACAGTTATTTAGACAACTTTCGGTGTAGGTCATCAGTAACGAGTCGAGTGAAGGAAACAATTAAAAAAGCGACCAATAAGAGACTTTTATAGGTTTTGATTCACCTATTCGAAATCCAAATTATAGTAAAAAAATATTTGGTTGAAGTATTTACGATAGTTTAAACAGGTCCCATTAAAAAAGTTCCATGCATGGTGCATTGTTTTAAGAGGGTCCAAGATATCGTCATTTGAATGAAAAACTTATCTGGAATTGAAGAGCGATGAGGTGTAATACGTCATTGTGTCATGCTACATTTTTATTTTGTATTCTTGTCTTTTATTTTTACTAATGTACTTTGTCTTTATGTCTTTTGTTGCTTCTTTATTACCTATTTTGTTTTGTTTTATAGTATAAACGATTATAATGCAATGTTGACTGCTGTTCCCCTATCCATTCGTTTGATATGTTTGACCTTTTTAGTTTGCCATCTGATCAGGGACTTACTGTTTTGAATTTTACTAGATCAGTATTTTTTGTAATTTTACATGTGTATCAGGATATGCGTACCCTTTTGGGGCATATGTGATCCCCCTAGTTTTTTTTTATCATCTTTCGTTTTCTATGTTTAGTGAACTATTGTTTGTTTGTTGTTTGTTTTCTATTTCTTTGTCAGCTATGTCGTTGTCAGTTTTTTTTCGACTTATAAAATTGAATTTGTTTGTGGTATCTTTCACCTCTGCTTTTACAGGAAAATGACCAACTACAACAAAACACAGAGTACTACATCTAATTATTGATTTATTTGATCAAATATTAATTGTATAAAAGTCATATAATATATTCTTTACTTTAATGCAACAGTTTTAAGTCTGATGTAGTAAATAATGACATGTATTTTTATAACTTTATTGGTAAATATAGCTATACTCATATATATTACAGATAGTACATGCTTGATAAAACATCCTTCAGATTTATAACTTTATTGGTAAATATTGCTATACTCATATATATTAAAGATAGTACATGCTTGATAAAACATCATCCTCATAGAATTAAACCTCAATTCGAAAAAAAAAATCTATTATAAAAGCTTTACATGGGCAGATCACATAAAAATTCTCACTTTCAATCCATTCCTTATTTTTTTTTTTTAAATAATTCAAAATGTCGAAAATATATCTTATACAGTTCAGTTTTCATTGGACAGAAACAACAAATCGAGTTAATTTCAAACAAATTCTAGACCATTAGGAAAGGCAAAAAAAAATAGTATTTATCATGACATCATTCTGTCAATATATATAATAAAAAAAATATTAATTATAGGAAAACTAATCCCAGAAATTAAATCATCAACGAGTGACCGAACAAAACATAAATTTAACCTTGCGCATAGTGCATGTGTTTTTTTAATCAGGGTTGTTCGATAACGAAGTGACTATTTTAGTTATACCATTTTGTGTAATTATATGTAATTAAAGTAAAACAATGAAAGGAATTATATCTTTTTCTTATCATTCACAATTTGTTTTGATCAGACGTCTTGACAACGCCTATTGCTGTATGACGTCAGAGGAGTGAAAAACTCACTTTTATTTCACATGTGAAATTATCAGTCTTTATTTAACTGGGTAATTAATATCTTTCAATTTAACAAAAATGAATAAAGAATTCATTGAGCTGTTCATCAATAATTTTAAACAAGAACAGATAGAACGATTGCCATCCTGTCTAATAGAGGGTTAACCCTAAATTTATTAACAGATATTTTCCCGACAAACCGTATGCAATGTATTACCCCACCAAATGACTCGTGAATCTCAATAAAATGCTGAAAAATCATACTGAAGTATAAAAACAAAAAAACTAAACGTCGCAGGAATTAACATTGAAATGCCATGCACAATTAAACGACTCGAGAATCAAAAATATCATGCCTTGCAATACTGCTACATGTACGTAATAAGGACTAAACGGTACAACTTCCCGTGTACTCACATTTTAACTTATATACAATAGACAAAAAACGTATAATAATCAAAGGTACTGAGGAATACAATGTCTCACAAAGGTGCATTAAATGAAATGAACAATTTCATGATTTAAGAAACAGCTATAAATAGGTCAAACAAAAGTAATGAATGCACTCTTTAATTGTAAGAAACTAACTTTCAAAAATGGTGACGCTGTTTTGAACAAAATACTTGGCTTTGATCACACATTTATCAAAGCTAAAATCAAAGGGATACCCTTATAATTTCTATTTTCATTTGTTAATAACAAGGTTGAGGGAAAAAATCACCTTATAACTAAATATCCCCGAACTCCTATCAATATAACATCATATACCTGTCGACCTTTTTTTTTCAACGCAGTTCATGACCTGCATTGAAAAAAAAAGAAATCTCAGGTCATAACGCGTACGAACATTATTTCAATTTCAGTATTTAGGGGACATTTCTTTTTATTCAAATCTAACACTTTCCTGAATAAGTTCTCTGGGGTATATTATTTTTCCTTCCATGCCTCACTGTACCCTCTCTCCTAGAATCATTCATTGTATTATATCAATTTACAAGCTAAAGTACCTTAGTGTTTTTTTTAATCTCTATCCAAATATTCAGCGTTTATATACAATATATATATTACATAATATACTAAAATATTCACAAACCAGTGGTAAAAAGTATAATGACAAAGACATCAACACAATAATAAAAAAAATAAATGCAATGATAACTTTAGTCGCTTGCACCAAAATGTTTCATGCATGCACTTTAAAAAGTTTTCCAAAACATTTCTCATAAATTTTACTCCACACAAATATTCAGTTGTTATACACTGTTTATCTGAATAGCTTAATAAAATCGACATTACTATTTACATTTTTAAGTTAATTCCTTCTTGTTAAAACATCTCACTATACATAACTTGACTAAAGTCCTTGCGTCTCAGTATTTATCATTAATTGCAACCTCTACTTAACTGTGAGGGTTTCAAAGCCCTTATCAACTCAAAGGATTCTTGTTATTACAATAATAACGCATGGAAAGAAAGTAGAGATGAATAAAATACAAATCATTTAAACAACTTGTTCTTTTTCTTAACACACAGGTGTCTATCTTTTCTCTGTACTTTCACTTTCACTGTTGTTGTACATCTACTTGTCGTTGTGTTTTAACTTGTTGATTATTGCTAAGTAATTCTTCTGTAGACGTATTTTATAATCTGGAACGTCTGGTAGTTCTAAAATAATGTAACAAATGTGTTATTAATAAAATATTCAGTAACATGTCTTCTTACTGTCTTTTCATTCACTACTATACAAATAGCTTCCAGTATAAACCAATACATTGATTAAACTATCAACATGTACTCATTGAAATCGGCTGTAGTTGTATTTATCTTATAATGCATAATGAAAATAGTTTCTTTTCATCAATAATATTTTAAAACCATTTACAAATGGCATGTTATATAGTTCAATGGATATTGTAAAGTAATATGCCATCAAAGAAAGCATTTAGTAGTTTCAATTCTATTTTTTTCTCCTTTTTGATATTCCTGATTATATTTGTGGTTTATAAAGATACAAATCAATAAAACAAAATCATCAACCATTAATCTATCAAAATGATTATCGTAAATAATGAAAATATTGGTGTAAATAAAGATTTGTAAACAACAATGTATTTGTGCTTGTTTTATCTATTGTCTTAACCCTTCTTGATTGCTTTATTATTTTGGCTACAAATCGATTAGTCAACCAATCTTTCCTACTGTCTTATAATGCGAAATACACAATAGTAAGATTTCTTTGCGAACAACATTTCTAGCTAGAAAATACACCCAATAGTTGAGACCATACAAATGAAAAGGGTAGAATAAGTATAAAAAGAAGATGTGGTATGATTGCCAATGAGACAACTATCCACAAATGACCAAAATGACAAACATAAACAACTATAGGTTACCGTACGACCTTCAACAATGAGCAATTGCAATACGGCATAGTCAGCTATAAAAGGCCCCGATATGACAATGTAAAACAATTCAAACGAGAAAACTAACGGCCTTATTTGTATAAAAAAATGAACAAAAAACAAATATGTAACATATAAACAAACGACAACCACTGAATTACAGGCTCCTGACTTTGGACAGGCACATACATTAATAATGTGTGTGTGTGGGGGGGGGGGGAGAGGGGGTAACATGTTAGCGGGATCCCAACCCTCCCTCTTATCTAAGACAGTGGTATAACAGTACAATGTAAAAACGAACTAACAGTTGAAAAAAGCTTAACTCATCAGATGGACAAAAAATCAAGTGGACGTAGTAGCATTCTTGATGCAGTAGCACTTATTATTAATTAGTGCACACGATTCCCTTTTAATGGTGTACATTTGTTGTCCATACAATAAGGGAACAGTAAGACCTAAAGAGCTGTACATTACACTTTTTTAAAGTGTAAATATGCCTCAGAAATTGCATTGTACCATGAACAAATAGTGTATACATTAAAAACGTCGAGTTGATTTAATTTTTTGAAATGAAAAATACCAAATTTTGTAAAGTATTTATTAACTCATGATTTACCTATATTGACCCTTCTTTTAGCATTGTTATGAGCGTAAAAAAAAACAATAGTAGGTATCTTATTCTCTCCATAGTGAATGGCTTGATATGTTTTTTAATATAATAAGTTGAAATTAGAAAATATGATATCCTTGTGGCAAAGTACTAACAGTAGGAGTGAAATACAGGTTGTCAACCGGAGTGATGGACTTTCGAATCATGATATGCTATGCAAGTTGTTGTGTATGGTATAATATAATAGTACAGTTTCTAGGTTTATTACAGCTATTTCTAATATAAATAAAAGGATCAAATGCACACAAGGGATCTCTATGCTATTTTTTAGGAAGACAAATACACATATTACCTGTTTTAGTTGGTGGTGGCACTGAGCTTTGTGAATTAGACTTCAATTTTTGTGCTAGACCTTTGTATCTTCTATTTTGCATTAAAACATCAATACAAACAGATTTATTAGGCTCTCCCCTTTTGATTACTATATCTAGCATTGTGTTTTCCTGGTCAGTATTTTGTTCAATGGTGCGTCTGTCGTCCACTGATATCACTAACTTTGTTATCATTTGATCCAACATGTCACTAAAGTCTGATTTGGTATCTACAATTGTATAAAATGACACACTAAACATGAATGATATAGACAATAGACAATATTCAATAAGAAAATGTGGTCATCAGTGTAATGAGACAACTATTCATCGACCAAAGGACAAAACAATTATAGGTCATTGAAAAGCTTTAAATTAAATGAGCAAAACGGAAAGCTGTAAAAGGCCTTAATATCAGATGATGTGAAACAATTCAAAAGAGTTAAACACAAATGCTATACAGTTACACTAAAATAAAACAAAAACAATAGAAACAAGTGAAACTGTGAGGTACTTCTCACTGATGATACCACCGCTGCAAGTGGATATTTTTAATAGTGTAAAAATATATGTAGGTGTTCAGTTAACAGGAAGTTGTTGAGTGATGAAACTGAAAATGCATCACAAAGTATAGCTGACTTATATCAACCCTGAAACCAAATTTTAGAAACCTTGTTTTATAGTTCCTGAGAAAAAAATGACGAAAATTTTCAACCTGAATGTCATGTGTAAATGATGAAATATTGGGTAGATAGAAATTTGTTGAGTGCTGAATCTGAAAACGCATGAAACGGGATAGCTGACTTATACAAACCCTAAAACACAATTTTAGATATCCTTTTTATGTAGTTCTTGAGACAAATAGGACGAAACTTTTCAGTTTGGATGTCATGTGTAAAATAATGTAAGTGTTTATAATTTTTTGACGTAATGTATCTGTTCTCAAAATGAAAATAAAAAAACAACAAAGGAATACAAAAATAAAATACAAAATATATCACTTACCTTGACTCGTATCTTCCTGTTGAATAAAAAGTAAAATATTTTAAAATATGAGTAAAATTAGTTAATGATTTATATGTATACCAAACTTCACACCATTGAATGAAAGATGGTGGTTACTAAAAAACTATAACACAAGTGGTTAATTGAGATACATTTGTAGTTCGGGTGCATGACATTGAGAACGTGTTGTTTTCATCTTATTGTAGAATTTCTTGTCTAATCTTATTGTCCTGTATTCTTTAAAGATATAATCAATAGACAGCAACCATTGTATTCATTCACATTTTTTTTAGAATTTATTAACACCACTTGCTTGGTAGAGATCTTTTGTGTTATTTTGCTGCTGTCTTATTGAAAAACCTCTTCATATATTAAGCTTCTTATGTTGTTGTTGTGGTTCTGATGCAACAATAGAATAGACAGTTTTTCTGTTATTTAATTTGAGGGCCATTTTACATTTTGTTCCAATTGTAAAATTTTAAACAGGTTGTAGTCTTTGCTGGTAGATTAATGTGCTTCCCTATTGACTGTCAGGAAATGCATTTGATTTTCATTTGTCATGTCATTTTCTAAACTATGCTGAAGCTGATTGCTTATAAAAGTTGCATTGGTGATTTATTGTCCACACTCTTTTCTACAAATATCAACGTATTGCACTTCAACAAAGTAATAAAGAAAGCTATATTTAATGTATTTGAATATAATGTTTCGCTGAGTCTGATACGACCACCTGATCGAAACCTAAACAGCTGGGGCAAAATTGGATTGGGATCAACATTTTGACATAATATATGTTTCTGACACAAAATAAATGTGGTAAAAGATCTTTCAAATCTGACGCGCAATACTGTGCAATTGAAGATTTCTTATTTAAACTTTTAAAAGCTTCCCCGTAAATTCACATGTATTGTAATCTATGTGCAAACACTTTGTCGATTTCGCTCTGTTAAAAATTACAATTTTAAAAACCTTACCGAACCTTTATTCTTATTCTGAGGCATAACAAAAATATTTTTTGCATTAGAGATCGGAAAAATGTACAAAATCATAATAAATTAAAATTCCGCGAAATTCCATTAATGATTTTGGCGCATTAACGTCGTTTCAAAAGATGACGCCATATGATTGAAAACCCCAAATATTAAGTTTTTTTCCATTGGGTTTACTTTGTAAACTCGAATAATAGTGCATTAAAATAAAGTTTTGCTAGGTTGGTGTTGCTTTTTTTCTATTATATTGCATTATTCGTACATTTACTGATTTCAGCGAGTCAACATGGTGGTTCCTTGGTTACAAAATGTCAACAGTGAATTTGACGGTAGCTTACGAGAAAACAATGTAAATTAAAAAAAAGACAAATGCTGGGTTTGAGAATTAGAAGAATCAACCACATTTTATCTAGCGGTTATTTAAGAAATGATTCATGCAAGCTACAACAGTGAATTTGACGGTACATTACGAGAAAACAATGTAAATTAAAAACAAGACAAATGCTGGGTTTGAGAATTAGAAGAATCAACCACATTTTATCTAGCGGTTATTTAAGAAATGATTCATGCAAGCTACAGATTTGTTAGATTTGTTTTACATTTATCTAACAGTGGGTATAATAGAACAGCCCCACACACAGCATACCCAGCCTTGCTTCAGTTTTTTTATGACCGTATCTGTCCTATAAGAATCTAATAATTCATGAAATCCATAGATTTGTTGTAAATTTACATATGGCCTGGGTCGTGATATTTGAATTGTATTCGAGCGTTAGCGAGGGATACAATTAACGCTTATCACGGCTCAGGCCATGTGTGAATGTATGAGCCTTGATAAGCGTTAATTGTATCCCTCGCTAACGCTCGAATACAATTCAAATATCACGACCCAAGCCATATGTAAACAGAATTGAAGGAAGTGATACATATTGGATTAAAATATTGATTGCTAGTTTTCTCTCCCTATTTAACAGAACAGGACGTGCAGTAATAATTGTTTTTGTAATCATAGCATGAAAGTATTCTACATTATCAAGCAATAATGGCAGCTTTTTGTAAAATATTTAGACGATGTCTCCTTAAATGATACAACTTCTTACGTTTTTCGATATACATTGAGATAGGCTGGTGCTTTCTGTGTCAGATTTTACTACAGAGGCAGCGTCGGAACTCTTTGGAGGCTGAAATGATTTTCAAAATGTTAGTAAAATGGTCATCATTGTCTGAATTAGAAACCACAACGTCAAAACATTTAAAATCACATTACAGTTCATGTGTGAGTTTAAGCATTGATGCAATGTGACAATTTTCCCCAGTGTATATTTACATTTTTTTTAAATGTTAGGAATCAGAGTGTAAAAGATCTTTACGATTATCAAGCAATAATAACTTGCAAGTAAATAGTTGGACCTCATCAAATCCGTATTCATTTGACCCTTTAGCTGAAGATGGGTGACCTTAGTATTCAGCTAGAAAAAGGAAAAGAATGTCAACACTGAAATACACGATGATAAACATTCTTTTTACCTACAATATGAAATCAAACAGACCTAAAAGAAAAATCCAGTTGCATGTGATCCCTTTTTATTCATATTTATTTTGTCTCTATTGTATGACCCCAGGAGTCTTCTGATGTTATTTCTACGGTTGATTAGATGAGGCCTAGAAAAAATATATACACAAAACTGATACATATTACCAAATCCACACATTGATAATTGTTTATTTTAGGCTTTCTGTGATTTGAAAATACGTTTTAGTGTATTACAAATCAAATTTCAGAATGTAATGTACCATGAATTTGACAGCTAATACCCTGTTAATAAAAAAACATCTATCAAATGCTCAAATATTAAAATATAAGTGTCCAGCTCCTTATGAATTATTACATGAACATAAATGAACAGAGTTCTAATGTCCCCCGCGTTGAACATATTTGATCTATCCGAGGATTAAGGGAATTAACTAAAAGCTACACTTTGTATTTTTCTTTAAAACTGTTAATATCTTAGAGAAATTAATGATTCTGAGTAAATTCAATGTGACTGCCAATTTAATAAAACTTCAAAGTCCACAACTCGTCAAATATATTTGATAAGTACTTATTTTAAAAAGTATCAGATATTGCTGATATAAACCTATAATGTCAATCTCCTTAAAGAAGAATTGTACACATGTCTGATGATTGCACTATCAAACAATGCAATATTCCATATAAACAATATATCCAAGGGGCATTACTCTTTGATATATAATAGATCTTCAAAGATGTTCGAACACATTCAAGACATTGATAATAGAGGTGATATCTTGTTTCGCCACAACTTATTTGCTCCAATCCTACTTTTGCGCCACTAAAAAGTAATCTAATCAATTTTGAAGACACCCAATAATATCGCTCAGATACCTTATCAGTAACGTGCTTTTTTGTTTGCATGCAGTTCTCAAAATTTGTCTTTCTCTTTCATAGTAATAGTCTGATGTAAACGATATAATTCCCCACTTTAAAAAATTGTATGTAAACGATTCACCTACACCCGATTAATTGTGAGAGCACTAACAATACTGGACAGACGGACCGACAGAATCCCGGTATTTCTGTGCTTTCCCCACCTCCAAAATGCGTTAACTACAGGAGTATGAAAAACATGTATTTGTTTTCCAATCAACAAGTTAAATTCATTTATTACCTTAACTGGTTGATGCTCTGACCATTCATTGTCATGTCTTTGGGTACAAATATCACAGAAATAATCTGTTTGCATATCATTCCATTCACAAGATCCTTTCACACAGTCTGGTTTTTGAAGGTAACATTCCAACTTTTGGTCAAATGTAACAGTTGTCATTTTGAATCTTCTACTTATTATTTGTTTTATTTCTGCTGTTACAAATTCAGCAATGTTTTTGTAATAACATTTATCAATGTTATCATATTGCCCAAATTCCCAAACCTGAATCTGAATATGATCGGCAAAAAACATTATAAGTAAATTGGTTGCCTCCTGTAACTTAAAGACGGCTTTGCTTTTGAAAAGAGCAATTGGCCGTTTATTTGTTCCACAGACAGGCACTTCAGCAATTTTGTACTTTCTGCTCAGTGAAGCAATCAAATGATTCTTGAGATGAGGTGGCAGAAACATAAACTTGATACACAACCAAGTTGATTTTTTGCAGGTTTCTGACACATGAAACATTTGATAAATGTCAACATCAGGGTCCGCTTTAATCATGCATGGTACATAGTAAGGAGGTTTTTCATTAGAAGCATCTTTGTCTGGTATGTTCGGACGTATAATGATATCAAATTTCTCCATTACTCTTAGGATATGATCTTTATGCTCATACGCATTAAGCCTTTCCGAGAATTTAAAGATTGTAGGATTTGTTTCTAATATTTGTTCTAAAACTACACTATTTAATATTCCTTTCGTATTGAACTCATTCCATTCACTTGGAAATTGATGTCGATTAAAGTTTGATTGAAATTTTTCTGCTGTAATTATACATTTAAAAGCATTAGACAACCATTGTGTATCTAAAATTATATACTCCTTAAGATCCTCAAAAAAAACCAGAGCCCTAATTTCGTGATGAAATTTTAGAAATAGCATGAGTTCTTTTTCATTTAATGGCATTGGTGTTTCAGTTGAAATTTTTGAAAGGTCATCAAAGGAAATAATTGGCAAGTCCTTTTTCATTTCTTGCAAATGTTTTTCAAGCTGGATAAACTTTAAAGGATACTTTGTATTCCATGTTGTCATTTTTCGGGCTAACTTTAAGACGGATTGTCTAAGGTTTTGGAATACAATATCTTCATCGGCAGTCATGGCAGTATTTGAAATGAAGTGTTCATCCTGTATATGTTTTTGTGCAACTTTAGGAATATCATTGACATATGTATCAATGCATTTTTTGCATAAATCCACAATCTGCAATATAATGTATGACTATATATATTCTTTATTAATCAAAGCACCAAGAAAATGTTAAATATTTAATGACCATTATCATGCAAAGAAAAGTTTCAACTGACAAACGAAAAATTAAAATTTCATTCAGTGTGTGAAGTGGTAAAGCAGGAAAAGTATATAAAGATAACAAAAACAAAAAGGAATTTAGAAACAACAACTACAGTTGAACTTCGTTATGTCGAACTGGGTTAAATCAAAAACAAGAATGAGTCGAAGTAATCTCTAGGTCCTGTTTGATCAAAGTATTATAACGCTAAAGACTCAAACTCGGTTGATCTGAATATTCAGTTAAGTCATGTAAATTTTATAGTCCAGTTTATGTTAAAATTAATTTTAATTGACATCGATGTCCCAAATTTTGAAAGTAAGAATTCTCGAAGGATACAGACATGTAACCTAATCTCTTCCAAAAGCTTTAAAATGTTTAAAATGACATGTTTATGATGACAAGTAATTAACAACTTTGTTGATCGTCCAAAAGAACATTAGTATATTGTACATATTTCACCTGACATAAAAAAAAAAAAGAAAAGAAAAAAGAAACGAATGTAATGTCCTAAGCCGAGATTAAATAAATCTTTAAAATTAAAATGCATTCATTAAAATGAATTAAAGAACTAAGACATTTATATAAACCTCTAACAATTAGACGTAAAGCAGACGACCTCATCATAGACCATCAGAAAGTGATTTAAAAAATTAGTGAATGATACATGACCTTTGTAAATATATGCAGATATGTGCACATGTTTATACTATTGACTTTTTTATACATGATTTGTTTGTCTGTTTGCCTTTTCGTTTTTAGCCATGGCGTTGTTAGTTTATTTTCGATTTATGAGTTTGACTGTCCCTCTGCTATCTTTTGTCCTTTTTTTTTATCGGTATTGCTGTGTTTAATTATTATGAAGATTGAATACACAATGATAAATTGTCATATCAATAAAACTAGAGGCTCTAACGAGCCTGTGTCGCTCACCTTGGTCTGTGCATATTAAACAAAGGACGCAGATGGATTCATCACAAAATGTTTTTTGATGATGGTGATGTGGTTGTACATCTTACTTTACTGAACATTTTTGCTGCTTACAATTGTCTCTATTTAAAATGAACTTGGCCCAGTAGTTTCAGTGGAAAATTATTAAAAATGAGCTAAAGGACAATACCTCCTGAGGGATCAACTGACCATTTCGGTCATGTTGACTTATTTGTAAATCTTACTTTGCTGAACATTATTGCTGTTTAAAGTTTATCTGTATCTATAATAATATTCAAGATAATAACCAAAAACAGCAAAATTTCCTTAAAATTACCAATCCAGGTGCAGCAACCACATCAGGTTGTCCGATTTATCTGAAAATTTCAGAGAAGATAGATCTTGACCTGATAAACAATTTTACCCCATTTCAGATTTGCTCTAAATGCTTTTGTTTTTGAGTTATAAGCCAAAAACTGCATTTTACCCCTATGTTCTATTTTTAGCCATGGCGGCCATCTTGATTGGTTGGCCGGGTCACCGGAAACATTTTATAAACTAGATACCCCAATGATGATAGTGGACAAGTTTGGTTTAGTTTGGCCTAGTAGTTTCAGAGGAGAAGATTTTTGTAAAAGTTAACGACGCCGGACGTCAAGTGATGGGAAAAGCTCATTTGGCTCTTTGGGCCAGGTGAGCTAAAAAACACACTGTTCGAAGTGTCTAAGTTTACACAAATCTCATAAAGAAAAATATCTATTTTGTCCGTGTAAACATGTACTTGCGTTCAATTGTTTTTGGTTTTCAGAAATAAATAATAAGAAACAAGAAAAAGAAATGGCTTTTGTTTTTTATTTTTTTTATTTTTGGCTTGTTGATTATGATATAAAAAAAAACAACATTTGGATAAAATTTCTGAATAGTGTCCGCCATATTATTTTTTTCATTCAATATGAACAAGGTTTTCATTTTTTGTTCATAGTCATCGAATTAAAAATAGGTCATTGTAGTACGTTTTCGATCAATTACTGGTAATAACCTAAGTTTTCTAACAAAATAGACTGCCCGAAAATATGAATCAAAATAAGATATTTTTCTGTATCTATCTTTAAAAAGTATTAAAACTTGCAATGAATTTAATTTGAAGATGTGAAAAAAAATATATACTGCATTACTATACTACATTAGCAAGGAGGTTACTACTGAGCAATTGTGAAGGCTAGCATGGCCGTTAAGTTTACAAGAAGGCAATTATTGGTAACACAATTTCAAAAGGGTACAAGTGATGTTCCATATTTTAATTCTCGAAGACTTCACAAGCTAGAAAAAAATGGTTAAAAGTTCCAGTTATTACAAATGTCAGCGTTGCATGATAGCCAAAACAATGTATATGGTCATGCAGCAAAAGTTGACTAAAAATGTTGCATTTATAAAACAATAACCTTATTTTCGCTTCATGAAAAAGGTCAAATCTTATTGGCTCCAACGTGCAGAATTAGGATTTATTTTCAGTTTTTTGTAAAATATGAATTTTATTTTTCTCTGGATATTTAAACCTTATTGGATAAGCTATCGATTAAAAGTAATTTCAATTCCGTGTCATCCAATCAGAAGCTGTACAAGATGCCATTCTCAGTAGCATCTTTGAATTAAGTTATACGGCAGTTATCATATCAAGAGTAAATGTTTCAAAGATAAAGTCAATAAATGAAAAAGACATCATACCAATATACGACGCATCATTTTTTTCCCGGTCGTATTAAAAAATAATACAGAAGACCAGCTAAAACTTCAGCTCATGTCAGTTCAAGTTACTCTAACTGCTTAATAATTCAAAATATAAACCGAAAACTGCATGTCACCAATATGTTCTATATTTAGCAACAGTGGCCATGTTTATAAATGGATCGCTTTTTTCGGATAGAAATCTTGAAATATTCAGGTAAATATTAATAAAATTTGTTTCAAAAGAATTTTAAAAGCCAGGTGAGCTAAATAAACCAATCGAATTGTTTGCAGTGGTGAGAACAAAATGCATTCAGAAATTAGATTCAGTTGTCAAACACCCCATGACGCTTACTTTAAGCTTCAGGGATGTTCTTATTATGTAAAAATATATATCATATATTATTTAACATTTCTATAACATTTCTCTACTTGTCCTGTGACTCATTAATAAACATATCCTATAAATGCTATGCCATATTTTTAAAAAATCTCTAAATATACCTCTTCTCCAGCAATAGGTGTAACTTGGTCTTTATGTGAACCAACAAGAACTACTGGAGGGTCCTTCATATCACTTTCTGTTGTATTGTTACCAGGATATATTTTGTGATCATCAAGTCTACAGTAGCAATGTATTGAATTCATCCACAACTGAAACATTTCTACAAGGAAAAGATTTACTATCAGCGTTTTATTTGAATCGATCTATCCACATATGCTAAAAGTGAGGTAAAATATATCAAAGGAACTCAGAGGTATGTCAAATGAAATAAACATTTGAATTTTAGTTGTTTATAAAAAACTAGAGGCTCTAAAGAGCCTGTGTCGCTCACCTTGGTCTATGTGAATATTAAACAAAGGACGCAAATGGATTCATGACAACATTGTGTTTTGGTGATGGTGATGTGTTTGAACAGCTTACTTTACTGAACATTCTTGCTGCTTACAATTATCTCTATCTATGATTAACTTAGCCCAGTAGTTCCAGAGGAGAAGATTTTTTGTAAAAGATTACTAAGATTTACGAAAAATGGTTAAACATTGACTATAAAAGGCAATAACTCCTAAAGGTCAACTGACCATTTCCGTCATGTTGACTTATTTGTAGATCTTACTTTGCTGACATTTATTGCTTTTTACAGTTTATCTCTATCTATAATAATATTCAAGATACTAACCAAAAACAGCAAAATTTCCTTAAAATTACCAATTCAGGGGCAGCACCCAACAACGGGTTGTCCGATTCAGCTGAAAATTTCAGGGCAGATAGATCTTGACCTGATAAACAATTTAACTCCGTGTCAGATTTGCTTTAAATACTTTGGTTTTTGAGGTATTAGCCAAAAACTGAATTTTACTCCTATGATATATTTTTAGCCGTGGCGGCCATCTTGGTTGGTTGGACGGGTCACGCCACACATTTTTTAAACTAGATACCCAAATGTTGATTGTGGCCAAATTTGGTTTAATTTACCACTTAGTTTTAGAGAAGATTTTTGTAAAAGATTCAGAGATTTACAAAAAAAGGTTAAAAATTGACTATAAAGGGCAATAACTCCTAAAGGGGTCAACTGACCATTTCAGTCATGTTGACTTATTTGTTAATCTTACTTTGCTGAGCATTATTGCTGTGTACAGTTTATCTCTATCTATAATAATATTCAAGATAATAACCAAAAACAGCAAAATTACCTTAAAACTACCAATTCAGGGGCAGTATCCCAACAATGGGTTGTCCGATTCATCTGAAAATTTCAGGGCAGATAGATCTTGACCTGATAATCAATTTTACTTCGTGTCAGATTTGCTCTAAATGCTTTGGTTTTTGAGTTATAAGCCAAAAACTGCATTTTACCCCTATGTTCTATTTTTAGCTGTGGCGGCCATCTTGGTTGGTTGGCTGGGTCACGCCACACATTTTTTAAACTAGATACCCCTTTGATAATTGTGGCCAAATTTGGTTTAGTTTGGCCTAGTAGTTTCAGAGGAGAAGATTTTTGTAAAAGATAACTAAGATTTAAGTAAAATTGTTAAAAATTGACTATAAAGGGCAATTACTCCTAAAGGGGTCAACAGACTATTTTGATTCTGTTGTCTTATTTGTAGATCTTACTTTGCTGAACATTTTTGCTGTTTACAGTTTATCTCTATCTATAATAATATTCAAGATAATAACCAAAAACACCAACATTTCTTTAAAATTATTAATTCAGGGGAAGCAACCTATCAACAGGTTGTCCGATTCATCTCCATATTTCAGAGCAGATAGATCTTTACCTGATAAACAATTTTACCCCATGTCAGATTTGCTCTAAATGCTTTGGTTTTTAAGTTATAAGCCAAAAACTGCATTTTACCCCTCTGTTCTATTTTTAGCCATGGCGGCCATCTTGGTTGGTTGGGCGGGTCACCGGAACCAATTTTAAAACTAGATATCCTATTAATAATTTTGGCAATGTTTAGTTAAATTAGGCCCAGCAGTTTCAGAGGAGAAGATTTTTGTAAAAGTTAACGACGACGGACGACGACGGACGCCTGACGCAAAGTGATGAGAAAAGCTCACTTGGCCCTTCAGGCCAGATGAGCTAAAAACCAGCTAATACTCTAAAGTAATTTCTCGGTTTTGATGAAAAAATTGAAAATCTACAATTTAAACGATGAAATCTGAGAAATTCATAAATTATATGACAAAAACATAGATAATATAGTTGTTAGAATACTTAAATGCAAAATTAAGATTTCAAGAGTCAGTATGAATAATGTTATAGGTGCCTATTTAGCTCTAGTAACATAGCCAATGATTGCAAAGAACTAAGCTAATTGAGTTTAACCCAGTATTGAAATATTAATTATCACTATATGGAATCATTATATTACAGAAACTTGACCAATTAAATATTTGGCTTTGAGCACTCCCAATAAAGGTTATTCCAGAAAAGCGCTCTGGATGCGAAACAATTTGAAACGTGTTGAGTTTAATGCTTACTAATCATGCATATTGATAAACGTTATATATTACCTTTTGCCTTTCTGTCATCAGCCTTAGTGAGATTTGTAACAACTAAATAAATCGCATCGGGAGATAAAAAAGTTTGATGTGTGTGATAAAATTCTTTATCTCCGGCAAAATCCCATAACAACAATGTGGCGTACTCCTCTTTGTCTTTAAAATCAACTTTAGATTCTGTCATGGTTTTAATAACCTTTCTTGCCTCTTCGAATACTTTGTTTGGCTGCAATGAAGCAACTGTAGATTCAACTTGAGGTTCACTCCCGAATGGCTTGACTAGAAGATTTGGTTTTTCAGTCTCTAATTTCTCTGTTTCATTAACATTTTTTCTTGGTTTGTTTTCCTTATTGGGTTTGCTTGCCTCGGCTGCGACTGGTGTATCAATCTTTTCTTTGTCTTGACTCAGCCTTTCTTCGATTGGTTTCAATAGTCTTGCATGGATTTCTTTTTCTTCATTTTTTCCTATTATTTGAAAATTTAAAAAAAAGTGTGTTAAAACTTATTTCATTAGTGACATATTTGTATTGATATTTGTACTGATTAGTCCACACTCAAATATATTTGTGATGCTAGTTCAAGGCACTTGAGCAACTTTTATCACTATTCTGTTTTCAGTTAAATATTATATATGCTATCATTTTGAATGTATTACAAAATTTATAGCCTGATAGCTATGATTCAATTTTAATTAAAATGCTAGCATTAAAACATTTACTCAAAATTGATTTATCTTCAGGACATACGAGACCAATTTTAAAATCATAAAATATCTATTGTAATCACCCTTGGCACGAGATAAGTTGAAATGCAAAATCTCGACACAACAACTTTGCAATTCTTATTCATACTTTAAGGAAACTTCGAATTGCTGAGAACGATTTGTCTTTTATAAATATCAAAATCATACCATCTAATTTCTTCCATATGCCATCATCAGACATTGCTTTGCATTTTATTTTGTGAATTTCGATTCCATTTGTACTGGTAACATCTGTAATGTCTTCACCAAACAATCGTCTAATCAATGATGTCTTTCCAGCCCCTTTTTTTCCAACAACAACTAAACGTATGTCTCTCTTTTTCTCAGAGCCTGACTCAAGTAATTTGAGGTACAAATCAATTGATTTTTTGTCAGCCATTACTTTTATTTCAGTTGGCACCATATCACCTAAAACGATATTTTTCATAAATGTTTTATTAAAGCATAGCATAACTTTACTCATCTATATACATATAACTATTCTTTAGAGTGCCTGTTTTCATTGTATGTAAGTTTTAGAAGTTTTGTTAGAACCTATAGTTTTAATTGGAAGTCTTAGTGAGTTGAATTGTCATGATTCGTTCAAAAATTTAATATTTAACTAGACTTAAGCTAGGACATACAGGTGGACATGAGTAACACGTAATGCTCCCTTCTTTTCTATCTGGGCTTACAAATCATAACAAAGTAAACAGCTATACAGCAAGATTCGTCCTTTTTATTCATATCAAAATTAGTGAAAAAATCAAACAGAAAATTAAAGTAGCATACTCCAAAAATAATTTCGTGATTTGTCTCCTTGTAATAAAAGAAATCCTTTTTTCACACAATAAATTCTTTGATAATTTAATACTTTGTATACATATAAATAATAATACCACTTAAGTTTTTACCCATTCATTATATGGTCATCTACTTTTGTAATCCACACAAATGGTTAAGCTCAGTCACTTGTTGAAAAAAGAAACATATGTCCAATATCACTACACAGAGATTCCCACACAACTATTTTTTTTCGCAAATTTGCCCAAAATAGACTCAGTTAAATCAATAACTTATATTCCATATGATCTGCATTTTTGTTTAATGTGGAATAAATAAGCATTAGCACATTTCATTTTAATGGAGACTAGTTTGTCTAGCCCTTTTCAATTGGTCAATTGGTCAGAGTACACAGTTATCCACCCTTGATTTTCGTTGTCTACGAAAATAGTCCCTAGTGTTGACAGTGTGTTACTTGCGAGTCGTTTTTATACCCCTTCCAAATTTTTTTCTTCATGTTTTATGCCTCAAATAGCAAGTAGTGGGATAAAATTACACTGTGAACAAATTGATTTCATTAATTGTAAAGTAAAGAAGTGATTTGGTCCAGCTGAAAAAGGTTAAAAATAAGCATTTTGGAAGCTGTCAAAAGATTTCAAGACCCCCTGAACATAATATTGTCCATATGTTGCATTAGAGCCGATGAATTTTCTATAACTTGTCCCAAAAGTAGTACACCACACTGTAAAAATATTATTAAGAAGGCGCAGGTGGGAATTGTTTTATGTCCATTTATTTTCTAAAAGAAATGCACTACGAAATAACTGTGTTATAACTCGGACCAATTGAATTTTAGATTATTGCTTATTTTACATGAGATTGGGCTACTGTAAATTCAGAAATTATTGCGTGCATTTATTATAACCATTTTGTCATTTTTTACTTAAATGCGATTTTAATTTTTATGATTTTGAGAAAAAATCCTTTTTCATTTATACAAAATATTTCAAAATGGGAGTTTGAATTTTTTGCGTTTTGACTCACATTTTTCCTAATAATAAAAACCTCACATTAATTTCTGAATATACAGTAGGTAAAATTAAGAGAAAACAGAGAATTGAGCCGGGAAATAGAGACAAAAATCGGATAAAATAACAGAAAACATAGCCTGAGGCCACCAAGGGGTCTTAAACATTGTGAGAAAATCCAAAATTTAAACCAGAGGCAGCTTCAGCTTGCCTCTAAACAAATATGTTTACTGGTTCACAGTTCCATTAATATCACCCACCCATCCACCCTTCCCAAAAATAAAATGAACATGTTTTATCTGACCGAGGAAAATAATATGGAGGCTTTTTTCAAATTTAAAAAGAAATGATATCTTAAAAGCAATTAGAAAACAATTTTCCATATAATAAAATCAACCAGGAAAAACTCTTTGAAATAGTTGATCAATTGAAATCAGTTCAATAAAGACTTGTACTCATGGACACTTTCACAATTAATTTTTTCCATACCATTATTATCACCTATTTTCAAACAGTTTTGAGACATTGCAGATAAACACCTAAGATGTAAGTTGGATAAAAACAAATGGCAAGAATTGAACACATGAGAGTGGTTACCATGCATTTTTCTATATAATCATAATGTCGATCAAGCTTCTAGATTTAGACATTTCAATTTCAAACGGGAAACTTCACACTAAAATTTACGACAAAAGAGACGATTTTTCATTTCCTATTGTTAATTTTCCTTTTTTAGACGGTGATGTGCCTTTGGCTCCATCATACGGTGTTTATATATTGCAACTCGTTCAGTTTGCCCTTGTGTGTTCTGATGTCATCGATTTTAACGAACGTAATCAATGCATCACTGGTAAATTGTTGTGTCAGGGATTTCGATACCATAAATTACTTAAAACTTTTACTAAATTCTTTCATAGATACAAAGATTTGATTAGTAAATTTGGCTATACCTGTAGAAAGCTTATTAAAAATGGTATTTCTCATCCTAAATTTTATGGTAATATTGTACTTAAAGCGAGGAAATCACTATGTGATCCTTGTAAACTCATCGAACCTTTAAACAAACTTATAAGTAAGGGTTATCGTACCAATATTGTAATTAGATCTCTGAATATAGTTCACATTGGCACTAATATTGATTTTGTCATTAGCAAATTAAAACATAACTAAATTTCATTATCTTTTGAGGCGAGATGTATAGGGGACACAGCCACGTTAACTTTTATTTCTATAGAAGTCGCTCTCCACTATACTACTACCTGTCGATACATTTATTTTTGGCATTGCACAAGTCATGTCTTCTTTGACTATTTATGACGTTAAAATACTAAATCCCTGTGATGTGTTTTAGTCGATTTTAGTCTCTGATGCATGATTTTTTACTATTAATTGGTTTTGGCTTTTAACTAGCTGTCAGTAACTGCAAGTACTCTCAAATCGTATTTTCTCGTTAATTTGACCTGTTGATACTGTTTATAATGCTTTTTTGTCATTTTTTATTTATATGGATCTTGTCTGTATACTAGCTTTGATTATTTGTAATATCTTCAATTTTTCACTTATTCTTACAACATTTGTATAAACTTCCAAGATTATAAAAAAACGTTTTTTTTCTAAAGTGAACATTGATTGGTTAAATATTTCTCAGTGTGTTTGAATTTGTTTGTTAGCCTTTTGGTCATGAATGTTTGTCTCTAATATTTAATTAACTGTGCATTTGTATTCAGATATCGCAGATCAAATTTATTCGTTCATTGTGTAATCATACGTTTTTTGATTGAGTTAAGTCTGCCAATTGATATTTTATCGTATGTTTTTCTATGTTGTGATGTTATGCTATTGTTTCAGAAAAAGGTAGAAGGTTTGGGCCCATTAAAACATTTAATCCCGCTGCAAATGTTTGCACCTGTCCTAAGTCAGGAATCTGATGTACAGTAGTTGTCGTTTGTTTATGTAATATATACGTGTTTCTCGTTTCTTGTTTTGTTTATATAGATTAGACCGTTGGTTTTCCCGTTTGAATGGTTTTACACTAGTAATTTTGGGGCCCTTTATAGCTTGTTGTTCGGTGTGAGCCAAGGCTTCGTGTTGAAGGCCGTACTTTAACCTATAATGGTTTAATTTTTAAATTGTTATTTGGATGGAGAGTTGTCTCATTGGCACTCACACCACATCTTCCTATATCTAATTAAGGCGAAGTACACGTTATTGCACGCCCCTAGCGGAATACGGGATTAATAACGTTCGACGTTAGTTACGCAAGTTATCTCCCTTACTCCAAGAAAGGACACACGAAAGAGAAAATACTTCGTGCGGTCTATCATAAATCCAACAAGCACACCCGTGCTGTCTTAAAAAACCTAATCATGAGAAATTATCTGAATTACTCCAGTTAGAAATCAAAGCATTCTATTGTTTAGTGCAGCCTGACTTTAATACTAGTTGATTTTTTTTTGTTTCAGACGCATGGGACATGAAAGGCATTTCGTGTAAAAACTTATGATATCAACAGATTGTAAAAACGCCTCACAACAGAATTATGAATAAATAAACATGTGACGATTCTACTTCTATTCTGTATCTGTATGTTATCTTCACCTCCTTTATAGGAGATCAGTGATTTCTCACTAAGGTATATATATCCATCCACCACAGTGTTAAAATAGTCCATTACCAGTTATATTACATCATGTACAATTGGCTAAAACACATTTTCTATATACAGTCAATAAAAGTGTCTCTCTATTTAATAATATTTCGTTGTTATTTTAAGACTCATTTTTTGTGAAATTTATAAAAACTGTAATAAAAGCTAAAATTCTAAATTTATTTATATATAGCCTATTTAAAATTATTCAGATCTAGTTCACTTGGATAATATTAAAATAATCTTCAATATTAAAATTTAAAATAGGGTATAGTTAAATCTTAGCTTTATCAAGTATTCAAATAGATGAGTATTAAATTTATATAAATGTATATACATATATTTTTAATGGGTTATGCATACTTGAGATGTCCCTATTTTTTCCTGTTTTTTATATCAGACAGCATCCTATATCTTGTTCTATGAATGTTAAAAACATATCTGTGACACTGAAATTCCAATGCAGATAACATTTTGATGTTTATATTTTTGTTGCTAAGTCCAACTTTTTCCGTAAGGAGATAAGAGCAGTCCATTATAATTTTGATTTTATCAGTTTCAGTAAGGTATTCCATTTCTCTATCTGTCAGATTATGATATTCCTTCTGAAGATCTTCTAAAGACGCTTTTCTGGTTGTTTCTAATAATGTACATTTCAATAAAAAGTGTGGTAAATCTTCAGTTTCTTGTCCACACAGAAGGCAGGTGGCTTCAACATTATTCTGATTAAATCTAGGTCTACTTTCTTGAAGAATGTATGTACCAGAATCAAGTTTTAACTTAACAGGCAGACGGTTTATATCTCTTGAAGATGATGTTTTGATATAGATGAGCGGGTGTTGTTTTCCAGGGTGGTTTTCATCAACATTTAAATAACTTATATTTCTGTATAGCTTCGAGATATCTGTATAGTACTCTTTCCAATATTTATTTATATAACTGTACATTAAATTTTTCCATTGAATTTTTGTATACGGAGTGTCTAAAAGAAGGTAAATTTCTGGAAGAGCATATTTCCTAATATTTTTTTTTACTTCAATGAACCAACTGTGACTATCTTGGTCTTTGACTGCTAATTGTCTTCTGGCAATTTGTTTTTCAGTTGATTCCTCTGATAGTAAACATATACTGTAAAATTAGCTCAGTATTTTTATATGTATTTGTCCTTCAATAGGAATCATTCCAGAAATAAATTATTTAATTATTAAAATTAAACCTGAATGACTCAACAATATCGTTTTAAAAGCCGTAGTTTTGAACAAAAACACACAGTACTCAACATAAAGTTTTAGGTTACCGAACAATTAATGAATGACATGTGAAATTAATTATTAGATTAAAAAAACGTTGACATGTTCGTATTTTGTGCTAATGAAAATTTTAGGACACTTTTATATCAATTTAGAAAATAAGACGATACCAAGAGAATATAATTTGACGACTAGTCTAGGGCAACACTTACAAGTCGGAAGAACAAAGACGAAAGTTAAAAAATTAGGTCTAAAAAAATCTGAAGATAAAATGAAATGAAGCGCTTTTCTGGATTAACCTAGATAAGGGACACTAAAGGCAGAACATTTTAAAGCCACGGATGTATAAGAACAAAAATAGTTGAAGAACCATAGTATGCATTATGCTTATTGTTTAAATCCGTGTTACCGCAAGGGTGACTGGGGAAACGAAATATGGTCGCTTGGTCTTCTCCCGACCGGCAGTAAAACATTTGCCGAAGAGGAGCGTCCGTTTGGTCAGAATGGGAACGCTAAATCCGCTGCCTCGTGTAAAGAGAGTGCCACACTCTATGCCTGTTAAAAACCATTACAACAACTATAATTTAAGGGTTGAATATGTGGACTGCTGCACGCGGCAAAATTTCTGTCCCTATCCAATATACATGTACTCTTATTTTCTATTGGCACTCCAAATTTCCCAGACCATCATCCCGGATAGCCTCTGTTATGAACAAAACTTCTTATTGTATTTATTATTAACTTGTTCGCGTCCTGAACATGCATGACATATTTGCCACTGGACGTTAAGCAACCAACAATCAATCAATCAATTTAAATCCTTAAATGTGAATTTTTAACAAATAATGCATGGAACAAACAAATATTTTCTTTTATTATACTTCACGTTAAAATGCCATATTTTGATTGGCTAATACGAGGGTGTCATTTTACTCTATCACATAGCTGAGAGAGTGACAATTTTTTTGAATGTTACCCTCTCGTCTCACCCAATCAAAAATCGACAATTTAAAGGACAATGGATTGAATACAATGTTTAAGTTTGACGTTTTGGATCAAATTTTATTATTTAACTGTCAAAATAAAAAAATAAAACATCTTGTTGTTTACATTTCTAATGCTCGTAACGTTGTTATGTACGTGACGTCATAGAAAATAATTTTGAAATAAAATTAATCTGAAAAAGACAAAAATGGTAGGACGTTCAGTACAATAAATTAAATAACACATAGCTGAGAGGGTGATAGAGCAGATTGGTACCCCTTGAAAAAGCATTGTCAACCTTGGCTTCGCCGCGGTTGACAATGTTTTCTCGGGGTACCAATCTGCTCTATCACCCTCTCAGCTATGTGTTATTTATATAATGTTACTGAAACTTCATTCAGCAAACACTACATCATTTTTTGTCATTTAGTTAAAGAAAAGGGAAAGTGATCGAGATTGGAAATTTTGTAAAATAAAATATGTTTTGGCAGAGATGCGTCTTTAGCATGTGTGTAAACATGACTAATGAAATAGGTTTATGATGTAGACTATAGTGTGTGCAAATCCTCAGATTAACAACCTGCAGCAATGACGAACATGAAAATATGCAGAAAATAGGTCTACTTTTTTAAATACAAGCATACATAAGTAAGATTGAAAACGAGGTGTATACCCGATCTTAGTATTATAAAGCCGATCAATTCATTCTGACAACACTGTGTTAACCGGGACAAATTCAAACTCGATATTCGATTCATAAAAGAATTAAACAATCCATGCCAGCATAGAAAAAGGTTCGGAAATCACTCTAATATAGAAAAGATGAAATTAGAGTCTACGGCAAATTTCTTTCATTTGCGGTAAATTAATTTACAAACTTGCAATTTCTTTTGCGACAGAAATATTCTTTAAAATTAGTTAGTTTATTTCCTTATCAAATTATAGCGTAAGATTATTTGTAATACATAGGAAGATGGGTAATACACACGAACGCCATTGCTACGGCATTGTAAGGTATAATACAGTTTCGATGTAGAAGCTGGGCGACGTTACTGCAGACAATGATCGACGTCGCCAGATAATTTCAATGTTCCGGCCAAAAACTAAACTTCAACAGAGAGTAGCGTAAAAACTAATACGGTTGCTAAGGACTTTCTTTGCACCGATGGATTCGTCTTCCATTTTAAAATCGTATATCAATTCTAGAAAAAAATCCATTGTCCAACAAAAATGAAAATCTTGATAGTGTAAAAATATCTGCTAATTTTGATGATTTCCCCTATATATCCTTTGTAATTTTGGTGTATCGTGTAGTTAATTTCAACGGCTCGTATCTCAAAAACGAAAACGGTTACCCCCTTTTTTTATTTCATTTTCTGGTGTAATTTTACAAGCAGAATTTGTATGTGAAATTTAAAAAAATCCATTGTGAAGTTTTTAAATTACGTACACTTCGCCTTAAGGGGCATATTTTGTTTTCAAAAATAGCTGATCTGCCCTGATTTTCAAATTCACGTGAAATATCAATGACATAATTCTTTATTATAATGTTAATAAAAATTTAGCAAGAATTGTGAAAGCTCTAGATGAACGTAACTTGTAATGGTATTTCTGTGTCCCCAGCAGCATGTCACATACGGGACAAAAACTATCAGGGTATATATTTCCCCAATGAAAACCCTTCGTCAATATTTTACCTATTGATCGTGTATGAACTTTATTTCTGATAGAAAGATGGAGAAATAAAGTTTAACATATTATTTGAGAGAAGAAAAAACTGTAAATCTAGCATTTTCAAAAGGACATTTTTTCTATAAACGCTATAGTGGACCTTTATACATTGAGATAAACAGAAATTTTATGGGCAACTTCTCCAAAACAGGCTAATAGGATTTATATCTATTTCCCTTTATTTTCACAATAGCAGCAAATAACTGCTAAAAATGCGGGAAACACATTTGATCATTTATGGAAAAAACTTGTACAAGCTGCTGTGTTTTTTGTATTTTTAATAAGGATCATACATATTATCATGCCAAATGCCTTATACTAGATTCCCCTCCTGGCATGGTCTTCAACAATGGCCATTGTTTATTACACATCGTCATTAATGATAAATATTTCTATGAATAATTAGATGATAATTTAAATCATGTGACAAATGTGTGGATCGTATCCTGCTGAACTTTTTTTCTTTTTTAAATTTCTATTTATATTATATGTTAGAATTTTTAAGATAATGGACAAAACTATGTTAATGATATCATTACATATGTATGTTAAAGGAAATTAGTCGACAGAAAGACCATTCTAGCTTATTTGTGGATTTGCACTTGCTGGTCGAAAGTGTATGGTCTTTTTTTTTTACAGTTTTCAGAAATACAGACCAAATAATGTGCAAACAAATCATCATTAAATGGCAATAACTTCAATAAATAGTCGTAAACAATTTTGGTCATGTTGACATATTTGTAGATCTTGTCTTTCTAGTTATTTTCTATTAAAGATTCAATATATTTATTGTTGATTTTAAGATATGGCGAGGCAAAAGGGCAAAAAATGGTAAAAATTGTCATTACACTTAATTACGCTGACTCTAATAAGAAGTCAACTAAGATTTCAACACTGAATCATAATGAGGCTTAACAGAAAAATGTTTCTCTATAAATATCATGTCTCTCTCTAAATATCATGTCGCTCTCTAAATATCATGTCTCTCTCTAAATATCATGTCTCTCTCTAAATATCATGTCGCTCTCTAAATATCATGTCTCTCTCTCTAAAAATCATGTCTCTCTCTAAATATCATGTCTCTCTCTAAATATCATGTCGCTCTCTAAATATCATGTCGCTCTCTAAATATCATGTATCTCTCTAATTATCATGTCTCTCTCTAAATATCATATTTTTCATGATAAAAGGCAATACACAGGTGTGCTATTATCCCATGATGTGCCCGTCACATTTTCAGAGAATTAAGTTCAATTAATTTTCAATGTCATATTAGACATTTATGAAAATCATAAGGGAGCTCAGGCCTCGACAATAACATTGTCTGATTGTCCGGTACCAGAGGGAAAAAGGTTGGACAAGTAAAAGCTGTATCACGCTTGTCCGTCGGGACAAGTACAATTATTCTGCAGAAAACAAATTTCATCCAACCTTGATGAACAAGTATAATATTAAACAAAAAACAAAAAATAATTTGACATGTTTCTGTATTCTGTTTATTCAAATGCTTATGCAATACATTTTTCTTCAACATGTTTACTTGCAATGGATAATTTTTAACTGGTTTTTTGTCAGGCACTTTTTAACAGTTAAAAGGTATACTATTTTAGAAAACCAGTCTTACTGATCCGAATCAATGATGCACTTTGTAGATAAGGTAACTTTACAGGTCCTACTAAAGAGCGCCCGAGAGCGCATGGGAAAAGAAGAAGCGCCCGGGGAAAGGAAAAAGCGCCCGGGGAAGGAAAATTAGCGCCCGAGAGAATAAAATAATAATATTTTATAACAATAAATGTTTTCATTAAAAAACAAAAAAATCATTGCTTGTTTTGTCCTTAATATACATGTGGATACGATGCCTGAAGTCTAATATTTTCGCAACTGCATGGTGAACACTTTTTTATGCAGATGCTGATATACATTTATTATATCTTTTTTATGAAACTAAAACTGTTTCAATGGCTGTGCTTTTCAGGGTTTTAATGCTTATTTTTATATTTAAACCAAACTCCTGCTTTTAACCCCCTTGTTTTAACTACGGTACATGTATAGTAATGCTTTATTTGCTGATGTATTATGTGTAACTCTTTTAATTTTGATTAAATTAATATTTATCTGTGAAATTTAAGTCACCGTTTTTTTTACATTTTTCATTTTGATATTGTTTTTTAAAAACATGCCTTTTGATGTCTTACATTTTATAAATCTTCCGCATAAACTGTGATCCATTATAATCAGTCTTTCGAAATAGTATTCATAAATTATATTATTGTTAAAATTGAAACATTCATTAAGCTTAAATTAAAATATTGTTTGTTTGCCCTTTACCGACCGACCCTATAAATTTGTTCCGCTAAAAAATATTTTATTTGTATTTACAAGTAAGATTTTATTTTAATTTATTTTGTCAATCCTACCAAAAATCTTATATTTGTATTTCCCGCTCAAAACTTTTTTACCAGAATCCTCGGGTTTTACCTTTCCTGTATAAGGTCAAGTCCGTTTGGTATCACTTGAGCGTTTGACATGAACACTTGCATTTAGAGTTTCAAATCGATGTTGAAAGCTGAAATCATGATATGACGAACGTTACTCTGTGTCTTTTTACTTGAAGAGCAGGGTTCATTCAAAATGTTCGTCCAATACAAAATTGTCAACGTGTGCACAAAATATTTGTATCCCGTTATGTTGGGATGGCCTTTGGTGATATGTAGATCAGGATGATTATGTTTACGATGCCTTCGACTAAACTGGTTAGACGTTCCATCTATAGCTTAGCACCGCGGTCTATATAATTAGAGACAAGAAGAATTTTAGCAACAAGAAGCGACAAGAAGCGTCAAGAAGAATGAATTTAGCAACAAGCAGCGACAACAAGACTATTTAGCGGCAAGAAAACTTTAAAAAATTAATTATAAAAATAATTTAAAAAAGGTCCTTTAAACAAACAAAATATTGCTGATGATATATGCTAACTGTCATCAATATTATTCAAATTTAATTTAATTCTGCCAAACATCCTTTTTTGAAAGAAATTGTTCAGACCACAGCCAGGCAAAACACCAAGTGTTATCTTGACTCATTAATTCATACCTTTCACTTTGCTGAAAACAGTGCATACATGATCTTTAACATATGTTGTCTAATAAAAACTATATAATCCCTTTCTTCTTGACAAATGTTTAATTCTATCAATAATATATATAAAAAAATGAAAATCACTTTATTACTGCCCATATATCTAAAAAAAATAAAAAGTTCAATGCTTTTTTTTTATATATTTATTCTAATAATAATTTAAAGTTTTCTAGTCGCTAAATAGCCTTCTTTTCGCTTCTAGTCGCTTAATTTATTCTTCTTGTTGCTTCTTGACACTTCTTGTCGCTTCTTGTTGCTTCTTGTCACTTATTAGTGAGACCCTCGCACCGAAGTCAGTGTAGCGATAAGTGAACACAACAGGGGTCCAGTTAAGCCTTCGACCAGCATATTATCTGACATGAACCAAAGGTCTGTAAAGTGGACAATATTTGGCAGTAAAATCGCCAAGTTTTTCCATACAGATCATTTATAAATGCAACGTAAAATACGTGACAATTGAGTTTCAAGTCTTGTAGCATTTTTAAGCTCACCTGGCCCGAAGGGCCAAGTGAGCTTATGCCATCACTTGGCGTCCGTCGTCGTCCGTCGTCTGTCGTCGTCTGTCGTCGTAAACTATTTCAAGAATCTTCTCCTCTGAAACTACTGGGCCAAATACTTCTAAACTTTAAATGAATGTTCCTTAGGGTATCTAGTTTATAAATTGTATCCGAAGTTTTGATCTATCAACAAACATGGTCGCCATTGCTAAAAATAGAACATAGGGGTCAAATGCAGTTTTTGGCTTATAACTCAAAAACCAAAGCATTTAGAGCAAATCTGACTATATTAATATTGTTTATCAGGTCAAGATCTATCTGCCCTGAAATTTTCAGATGAATCAGACAACCCGTTGTTGGGTTGCTGCCCCTGAATTGGTAATTTTAAGGAAATTTTGCTGTTTTTGTTTATTATCTTGAATATTATTATAGATAGAGATAAACTGTAAACAGCAATAATGTTCAGCAAAGTAAGATTTACAAATAAGTCAACATGACCGAAATGGTCAGTTGACCCCTTTAGGAGTTATTGCCCTTTATAGTCAATTTTTAACCATTTTTTGTAAATCTTAGTAATCTTTTACAAAAATCTTCTTCTCTGAAACTACTGGCCCAAATACTTCCAAAGTGAATGTTCCTTAGGGTATCTAGTTTATAAATTGTATCCGAAGTTTTGATCTATCAACAAACATGGTCGCCATTGCTAAAAATAGAACATAGGGGTCAAATGCTGTTTTTGGCTTATAACTCAAAAACCAAAGCATGGAGAGCAATCTGACATGGGTATCATTGTTTATCAGGTCAAGATCTATCTGCGCTGAAATTTTCAGATGAATCAGACAACATGTTGTTGGGTTGCTGCCCCTGAATTGGTAATTTTAAGGAAATTTTGCTGTTTTTGTTTATTATCTTGAATAATATTATAGATAGAGATAAACTGTAAACAGCAATAATGTTCAACAAAGTAAGATCTTCAAATAAGTCAATTGACCAAAATTGTCAATTGACCCCTTAAGGAGTTATTGCCCTTTAAAGACTTTTTTCACAATTTGTTCATCATGTTGACTTACTTTAAAAAAATCTTCTCCTTTAAAACTGCTGTATCAATTTCAGCCGATTTAGGCTAAATGAGTTTCAGAGTATCTAGTATAAATTTTATATTTTATTTCCTTGTATGTCAAGAAACATAGCTCCTATGGCTAAAATAGAACATAGGAGAAAATGATTATTTTTTTTGGCTTTTGAAGAAAATAGGACGATCCAAAGAACATTTAAATAAATTGAAAAGCCAAAATAATCATTGATGAGAGATTTAACCAAAAGAATTAAGGTGAGCGATTCAGGCTCTTGAGAGCCTCTTGTATTGGAAACACAGGCACACACAAACATTTAAACTCTCTAGGGACTTTTTCTACTAGTAATGTATGTCTGCCTGGACATATTTTACCAGGATAAAGTTATCTCTTACAGAAAACCTTTAGGTCGAGGTAAGCATACGACGGAAGTTGAATTTAAAACTCTTAAAAGTTCCAGGCATATAAACG
Source organism: Mytilus trossulus (assembly GCF_036588685.1). NCBI lineage: Eukaryota > Metazoa > Mollusca > Bivalvia > Mytilida > Mytilidae > Mytilus > Mytilus trossulus. The sequence continues at coordinate 3,219,387 of NW_026963296.1, forward strand.
TTGAAAATATGCTTATTATACTTATAGTCCCAGAAACTTTTTAACAAAAGCATGTACTTAAACAAAAGCAATACATTTGTACAAACAAAAATTACATCAGGCAGATTTTGTTTCTATAAAATAAAATATTATACATACCTGCCTACCCATGACAAAAAATGTACCGAGCTAAGATATTTTTGGGGAAAGAAAAATAAAATATTTTACCTACCTACCTACCCTGTTTCAAAACATAGGGTCGGAAAAGGGCAAACAAACAATATTTTAATTTAGGCCTTATTGTTTTATAACAAATGTCTACTATCTGAATTTGAAAATTACTTGTCTAAAATTAAACTAGAGGCTCTAAAGAGCCTGTGTCGCTCACCTTGGTCTATGTGCATATTAAACAAAGGACACAAATGGATTCATGACAAAATTGTATTTTGGTGATGGTGATGTGTTTGAAGTTCTTACTTTACTGAACGATTTTGCTTCTTACAATTATATCTATCATGAACTTTGCCCATTAGTAACAGAGAACTACATTTGGTAAAAATTTACATAAATTTACCAAATTAATGAAAATTGTTAAAAATTGACTATAAAGGGCAATAACTCCTTAAGGGGTCAATTGACCATTTAGGTCATGTTGACTTATTTGTAGATCTTACTTTGCTGAACATTATTGCTGTTTACAGTTTATCGCTATCTATAATAGTATTCAAGATAACCAAAAACGGCAAAATTTCTTTAAAAATTACCAATTGGAGGGCAGCAACCCAACAACCAGTTGTCCAATTCATCTGAAAAATTCAGGGCAGATAGATATTGACTTAATTAACAATTTAACTTCTTGTCAGATTTGCTCTAGATGCTTTGGTTTCATAGTTATAAGCAAAAAACTGCATTTTACCCCTATGTTCTATTTTTAGCCGTGGCGGCCATCTTGGTTGAATGGCCAGGTCATCGGACACATTTTTCAAACTAAATACCTCAAAGATGATTGTGGCCTAGTAGTTTCAGTGGAGATTTTGTAAAAGATTACTTAGATTTATGAAAAATGGTTAAAGATTGACTATAAAGGGCAATAACTCCTAAAGGGGTCAACTGACCATTTTGGTCATGTTGACTTATTTGTAGATCTTACTTTGCTGAACATTATTGCTGTTTACAATTTATCTCTATCTATAATAATATTCAAGATAATAACCAAAAACAGCAAAATTTCCTCAAAATTACCAATTCAGGGGCAGCAACCCAACAACCGATTGACCGATTCATCTGAAAATTTCAGGGCAGATAGTTCTTGACCTGATAAACATTTTTATCCCATGTCAGATTTCCTCAAAATGCTTTGGTTTTTGAGTTATAAGCCAAAAACTGCATTTTACCCCTATGTTCTATTTTTAGCGGTGGCGGCTATCTTGGTTGGTTGACCAGGTCACGCCACACATTTTTTAAACTAGATACCCCAATGATGATTGTGGCCAAGTTTGGATTAATTTGGCCAAGTAGTTTCAGAGGAGAAGATTTTTGTAAAAGATTACTTTAATTTACGAAAAATGGTTAAAAATTGACTCTAAAGGGCAATAACTCCTAAACGGGTCAACTGACCATTTTGGTCATTTTGACTTATTTGTAGATCTTACTTTGCTGAACATTATTGCTGTTTACAGTTTATCTCTATCTATAATAATATTCAAGATAATAACCAAAAACAGCAAAATTTCCTCAAAATTACCAATTCAGGGGCAGCAACCCAACAACCAATTGACCGATTCATCTGAAAATTTTAGGGCAGATAGATCTTGACCTGATAAACATTTTTATCCCATGTCAGATTTCCTCAAAATGCTTTTGTTTTTGAGTTATAAGCCAAAAACTGCATTTTACCCCTTTGTTCTATTTTTAGCCGTGGCGGCCATCTTGGTTGGTTGACCAGGTCACGCCACACATTTTTTAAACAAGATACCCCAAAGATGATTGTGGCCAAGTTTGGATTAATTTGGCCAAGTAGTTTCAGAGGAGAAGATTTTTGTAAAAGATTACTTTAATTAACGAAAAATGGTTAAAAATTGACTATAAAGGGCAATAACTCCTAAACGGGTCAACTGACCATTTTGGTCATGTTGACTTATTTGTAGATCTTACTTTGCTGAACATTATTGCTGTTTACAGTTTATCTCTAACTATAATAATATTCAAGATAATAACCAAAAACAGCAAAATTTCTTCAAAATTACCAATTCAGGGGCAGCAACCCAACAACCGATTGACCGATTCATCTGAAAATTTCAGGGCAGATAGATCTTGACCTGATAAACATTTTTACCCATGTCAGATTTGCTCTAAATGCTTTGGTTTTTGAGTTATTAGCCAAAAACTGCATTTTACCCGTATGTTCTATTTTTAGCCGTGGCGGCCATCTTGGTTGGTTGACCGGGTCACGCCACACATTTTTTAAACTAGATACCCCAATGATGATTGTGGCCAAGTTTGGTTTGATTTGGCCCAGTAGTTTCAGAGGAGAAGATTTTTGTAAAAGTTAACGACGACGGACGACGACGACGACGACGGACGACGGACGCCAAGTGATGAGAAAAGCTCACTTGGCCCTTCGGGCCAGGTGAGCTAAAAAAATGAATGTGCATAACTTATTTCATCAACACAAAGTTGTCTCATACCAATGAAATATCTATACATTTTCCCCGGTCGCCTTTTCTGTTCCCCGGGCGCTATTTTTTCTTCCCCGGGCACTTTTTCTTTTCCCCGGGCGCTCCCAGGCGCATTTTAGTAGGACCCAACTTTACAGGACAGTTCGTCACTTGGAAAGATTTAGCTCCAAGTTTAGCAGACAGTTAGGCACCGTATGAGACATATTTAGAAGACATGATTGATAGACAGTTTGGCAAGGCAGGAGACATTTCGGGACCAAGACAAATCAGTACTTCATTTTGCTACCTTATTTTGTTCCTAATAACATGTATAATAAGAAATACCATACTAGTAATTTTTCACAAAAATTTGTTTTTTTTAATTATTTATCATAAAATTCACAAAATCATTTTTGATCATAAGTATAAAAAAACAATACTTGCAATATGGTGACCTATAGTTATTAATATCTATGTCATTTGGTCTCTTGCAGAGAGTTGTCTCATTGGCAATCAGACCTTATATATATCTTCTTCTTTTTATTAATTGCATTTGTATACACTTTTTTCAACTTGAAAAAAACAGGATACAAATCCAATGAGTGAAGAGACCTATCAGATGGTGCCGCATGAGTCTAATGAGACAGGCATTGATGAAAACTAGATCCTAAGTCCTGTGACATAACAAGTTGTACCTGACTCATATTTTTGAAGAGTATTTCAAAAGAAATGCATCCAATTCTGTTCTATTGTTTGAATATGTTTTGTTCTACTTTAATGAACTTAAAATGTAAAAAGGGTATTTGTAATAAGAAAAAATTAACAATTAAGTAACAATTTCATTCGGACAAGTAAGTTTTGGTATGTACTTGTCCTACTGGAATTTGTAGAGGCCGTGGAGCTTACATCAATAGATATAAATAATCCATCAAAGTTTAATGAGAATGACTGAAAGCATTTTTGAGTTATTGTCCAAATACCGGGAAATCACCCCTTTGATAAGAACAAAACCCCAAAACTCGTAAACATAAAATCTAAAATTTAAAAAAAAATGAGGCTCACATAAATAGATTTAAACAATTTACCAAATTTTTATGAGAACTGCTGAAAGCATTTTTGAGTTATTGTCCAAAAACTGGAACATTCCCCCTATTTTATGAATAAAACCCTGTAACTCGAAAACATAAAATCTAAAATGTATAAAACTTGAAAGGGAGCTCATGTCAATAGATATAGGTATAAATAATTCACCAACATTGCTTGCAAGTTCAGGTGAAAGCATTCTTGAGTTATAATCTGAACACTGGAAAAATCAATCTTTTTCTAATGAAAAAAAACCAAACTAAATGGAGCTCATGTCAATAGATATAAATAATTCATCAAAGTTGTATGCAAATTCGTTAAAGTGTTTTTGAGTTAATATCTAACATGTTAAAGTTGGATGGACAGACAGATGGACAACAGTATACCATAAAAAGTCCCATAAACAGGCGTTTAGAAATGAAAAAAATCGTAAAATTTGCCATTGATGGGCAATAACTTCTATAAGAATTTGTCTAACAATTTAGACTTTTATATGGACAATTGGTAGAGCTCATTATTCTGAACATATGTTTCCTTTCCGATTTTCTCTATAACGTTTAAAAAAAAATAGACAAAACTGTTGATCCCTATGTTAAATTTTAGCAATGACAGACAATTTGGTTGGTAGGCAGGGTTATCTGACACATTTTTAACTAAATACCTTGATGATGATGTCGGCCAAGGTTGGTTAAATTGGCTCAGGATTCAATTGACCATTTTGGTCTTGTGAACGTATGTGTACATCTTATTTTGCTGTTTACAGTTTATCTCCATTCATTATAATATTCAAGTAACTAACCAAAAATTTTAAAATTTCCATAAAATTACCAAATTAAGGCAGCAACCATACAAAAGGTTGTCTGATGCGTCTTAAATTTCAGTTCAGAAGATCTTTACCTGATAAACGTTTTTATAATTGTCAGATTTGCTTTCAATGCTTTAGTTTCAGAGATATAAGCCAAACACTGCATTTTACCCCCATGTTCTATTTAAGCTATGGCCGCCATCTGGCTAGATGGGCAGGGTAATCGGATATTTTTTCAAACTACACATCCTGAGGATGATTGAGGCCAAGTTTGATTTCATTTGGCCCAGTAGTTTCAGAGGAGAAATTTTGTTGTAAAAGAAACAGAAGCTCACTGGCTGAGTAAATGGAAACAATTTTATAATGTGAAATTTAGTTAAAGGATAAACTTGATGAACTTTCAACAACTGAATTAAAAAAGAAATCTAGAGGCTCTAAATAACCTGTACGGTTCACCTGGATTTATATGCATCTTCAACAATGGACACCCTTTAACATCATAGACCAGAATATAAATCATGACTAAAATATCTCTTTCTGAGTTTATATGACCGAGAGTTTTTTCTTTTTACAGTTTCGCTCTTTCTACTAAAGTGTTGCCAAAATACACTATAATGGTTAACTTTTACAAACTGTGACATGGAAGGAGAGTTGTCACATTTACACTCATACATTTAACATCTTCTTATATCTATAACAAATATTTATTTAAGGGCAATCACTTAATTTCGACATGAGCCATGGTTTATAAACAGTCTTTAAACTAATATGTGCTGATAGTTATGTAACTTTCTAAAAAATATTGATCTATTACTGTAAATAACAAGTAGTTACTATCAATCTAACTTAATTCTAAGTGTTCGGTAAACAGGAAGTTGTTGAGTGATGATCATGAAAACGCATCACACGGAATAGCTGACTTATATAAACCCAGAAACCAAATTTCAGAAATCCATTTAATGTAATTCCTGAGAAAAAAGCAACGAAAATACTAATTAGACGGACAGACTGAAGACAACCCATGTGTAAAATGATGTAAGATGTAAGTGTTTGGTTAACAGGAAGTTGTTGAGTGATTAATCTGAAAACACATCACACAGTATTATTATATAGCTGACTAACATATCAACCCTGAAACCAAATTTCAGAAACCTTGTAATGTAGTTCCTGAGAAAAAAAATGACGAAAAGGAGTAGGTCCGGTAAGGGCCGATTTTGGCCTCAATTTTTTAAGTTCATCTGACGAAATATTTTAGACCATTTTTAAACACTTACCTGTCTATTTCAATTGATTTACTGTAAATTCAGAAATTATTGCGAGGTTTTTATTATTGCGAATAATGCGACTGAGTTCATGGAGTTGTAAACGCAATAATTAAAACTCGCATTTTGTAATATTTTAACTGAATTAAGCATGACTTTTCTCAAAATCGTTAAAATTAAAATCGCATTTAAGTGTAAAATGACAAAATCGCAATAATAAATGCACGCAATAATTTCTGAATTTACAGTAATTAGTTTTTGTGAAAGATTTTAACTGATTAAGTCATTAAAAACGCTCCGATTCAAGCTTAAATATGAAAAATCTATCAAATTTGCCAAAAAACGTCACTTTTCAGGTGGTTTTTGTCAAAAATGAAAGTGGCCGCCACCGTGTTCATGCTCAACCTTTAGATATATTTTATATTATCGTCAAATACAACTTGCATTACAATATTATGAATGAACACGAATGCGGCCACTTTAATTTTAGACAGAAACCGTCTAAAATTAAACTAAAATGCTAATTTTGTGAAGATTTCAGTACTTTAACATGACTTTATGATGCTAGAACTCAATATATGTACATTGTATTGTCTAAAACAGCCCATATTTATGTTGCAGAATCATTCTACTTTCCAATAAATAGCTTCATGATTACATTATCACAATTTTGTAAAACTGCTATATTTTGGGGCCAAAAAGGGGTCTTACTGAACCTACTCCTTTGCAACTTGGATGGCATGAGTAAAATGATAAAATGTTTTGTAAACAGAAAGTTTTTGAGTGCTGATTATGAAAACGCATCACACGGTAAAATTGACTTATATAAACCCTGAAACAAAATTTCAGATATCCTTGTAATGTAATTTCTTGAGAAAAATGGGACGACATTTTTCAGTTTGGATGCCATATATAAAATGATGCAAGTGTTTGGTAAACAGCAAGTTGTTGAGTGATGAATCTGAAAACCCGTCCCACTGTATAGCTGACTTATATAATAAACCCTAGACCATATTTCAGAAATCCTTGTAATGCAGTCCCTGAGAAAGATACAACGAAAAATATTCATGGGACGGACTGACAGACTGATGGATGGACTGACAGATGGACAGACAGAGGTAAAACAGTATACCCCACCTGTTTAAAGCTGGGTTATAATTAACCTGAAAGTGGTAAACTACACTGTAATTTCTTTATTGATAAAACATGATTGTTTTAATTTACATGTATTGTTCTAAAAAAATGCACTATGGAATAACTGTGTTCTGATACAGAGTTGCTATTACATGGAACTCTCATGTTTGATCATATATTAGAATGAAGAACAGAAAACAAATATCTATTATAACTGCAAATATCTTTGACTTACTGTTTGTGGTTCATCTTAAACTGACCTAATCACAAAGTTTAACATGTAAAATATACGCATACTTTTCAAAGTTTACCGACCATGACTGTGGGAACAAAGGCCAAATGATCTCCATGAATATGATATGTGCTTATTCTAATACACCTGCATATCAAACATTGTTGGTCCGCCTTAAATTGATCTAATCATCTAAATTTTAAGATTTATACTAAGATAACATTCAAAGTTGATAGACCATGAGAAAGTTCGAAATTGACATTTTTAACAACTTGCCTTTTAGGCAAGTGGCCATGATACATTAATTGTTCGAGAGCATGGAGATAGAAAACTAGTTGTCTAAATTTTGTTCTTGGTTCATAAAATGTTAACTGCCATTTATGGATAAATAAAATCATGTAAATGCATTTCAAAACGGAATAAAATGTAGCCCATTTGCAAACGAAGGCATTTAATCCACCTAAGTCCAAATATTTATGATGAGACGTTTAAGCAAAATATCAAAATAACATTTCAAGAATTATAATTATTTGGATTATAGTGACCAAAGAGCAAATTTGAAGAAGAATATATGGTTTAAGTCATCATAATTTTCTGTCTTTACGTACACTTTGTACCTTTTTAATTGTTCTGGTAGCAATTGCTGTTTAAGAACACGCTGTTTTTTGGCAAGATGAAGATAGATGCTGGGAGGTAGTTTCGTGATTTTTTAAGGGGTCAAGTTTTCAGTTTTTGTCCAACAAACTAGAGCACTTTCCATTTTACTGTTTGTGAGATAAACCAGTTGAATTGTCAAAATACAGTCAAGGACACTTGACCGCCTACTGAGCCAAAAGTTTATGTTACGCTATTTCCTATCATATATTCATACACCAAATATAGTTAAACTATTGCTTATTGTATCTAACAAAGGGACTTAACCATCAAAACATAATATTAACTAATAGACCATGAAAATGAGATCAAAGTCAGATGAAACCTGCCCGACAGACTTGTAAACCTTACAATAATCCCATACACACAATATAGTTGACCTGTTGCTTGCAGGAACACAGCAATACAGAAAACACAAAGACTTAACATTGACCTATGAACAATAAAACTAGGTTGTTAGTTTGCTAAATTGAATTGTTTCATAAATTTCATGTAAGGGCCTATTATTCTCATTCCTGAAAGCGGTACGGTTGCCTATAATTGCTTACATCCACTTTATTTTAACTTTGGTGGATATTTGTCTCATTAACAATCAAACCACATCTCATTATTCTTATATCAAGGTCAGATGAAAACTGCAAAACAGACATATATATAAAATATGGTATGATGGCAAGGAGACAACTATCCATCCAAGTCACAATTTGTAAAAGAAAAGCCATTATAGGTCAAAGTACTGTCTTCAACACGGAGCCTTGGCTTACATCGAACAGCAACCTATAAAGAGTTCCAACTAGAGGCTCTAGAGAGCCTGTGTCGCTCACCTTGGTATATGTGAATTAAACAAAGGAAGCAGACATTTGTCCGTGTAGTTTCAGTGGAAATGTTAGTAAAAATTGACAAATTTTATGAAAATTGTTAAAAATTGATTATATAGGACAATAACTTCTTAGGGGGTCAATTGGCCATTTTGGTCATTTTGACTTATTTTTGAGTCTTAAATTGCTTTACATTATTGCTATTTACAGTTTATCTCCATCTATAATAATATTCAAGATAATAACCAAAAACAGTAAAATTTCCTTAAAATTACCAATTTCATGAATTTAGGGGCAGCAACCAAACAATGGGTGACTGATTCATCTGAAAATTTCAGGGCAGATAGATCTTGACCTGATAAACAATTTAACCCTGTCAGATTTGCTCTAAATGCTTTGGTTTTTGAGTTATCAGCCAAAAACAGCATTTTACCCCTATGTTCTATTTTTAGCCATGGCGGCCATCTTGGTTGGTTGGCCGGGTCAAAAAACACAATTTTTAAACTAGTTACATCAATGATGATTATGGCCCAGTTTGGTTTAATTTGGCTCAGTAGTTTCAGAGGAGAAGATTTTTGTAAAAGTTAACGACGGACGACAGACGACGGACGACGGACGCCAAGTGATGAGAAATGACTAGTGTTAAACCATTCAAAAGGGGAAAACCAACTGTTTATTTCTATAAATAAACTGTTAACACAGAGAATTGTGTCTCCCCTTTTTGTAATTTTGATAATGTAAATGTTGAAATTAAAAAAAAACAATACTTAAGTTAGTTATGCAATATTCAAAGTCAATGAACCATGACTGAAGGTAAATGGCTAACAAATCTCCATGGACATGATATGTGCCAATGCTTATACAACTGCATACCATTGACTTAGTTTAAACATATTTATTCATAGTGGATTTGAAATATTGCAACTAATATTAATCCCTTTCCACTTAGCAGGTGCCAGTGCTACCCTGTAGCAGCATTAGCCTGCTCTTTTTTCGAAATCTACAAGGGTGTCTTTTACGTGCAAGAGATATGGCTGTCTCTTCACACGGGTCAGCCGCTTATCGTCCCCTTCCGACGGACTATCATCGTTTCTCAAGAACTTTTTTTTTAATGAACCCTACTCTTCAAGTATAAAGACACAGAGTAGCGTTCGTCGTATCATGATTTCAAAGCTTTCAACATCGATTTCAAACAAATGCTATGAACTCTGGTTGTTCATGTCAAACGCTCACGTGATACAAAACGGACAAGACCTCATACGGGAAAGATAAAACCCGAGGATTCCGGTTAAAAGTTTTGAGCGGGAAATACAAATATAAGATCTTTTGTAGGAACGGAAAAATGAAATAAAATCTTGCTGGTCAATACAAATTAAAAAAATTCATGCGGAATGAATTTATAGGGTCGGTCGGTTAAGGGCAAACAAACAATATTTTAATTTAAGCCTCATCAATACAATGCAATTAATTGGATAAAGTCGTACAGTAAACATGTTGTCATTCTGCAATTCCTAGAGTGGGTATAATCATAAAAATGTGTTAAAACTAATGAAATAAAAGTCAATAAAAATTACCTTCTCTCTCTTGTCCAGCAGGCACACCGGAAGATTTCTCTGACATGACAGTCTGAAAAATGAGTAATATGCACTGTAAATTTATCTTCACCAATATCACTTGAAGAACTATTAAAATATTTAGCTATAAACCACTTAGAAAATAATGTATAATACAAATGCTCCACATTACATGAAACATATCGAACACTTTTTCCTATTTTTCAAGATAAAAGAGAGATATATTTAAAAGTTTAAAGGGAACAGGTTGTTTTTGAATTTGTAAAATCCCCTTGCAGGTATTTTTGTCCAAACAAAAATTACACATTATGCAGGAAAAACCTGTCTTACTGATCATTTTGACCAAGTGTTAAAGTTTTAAAAATAAAACACAGAAATGAAAATAAACAAGAGGCTCAATCGAACTTGTATCGCTCACCTTAACATTTCTGCCAAAACTAAATTGGATTCATTGATAGATTGATTGACGATGGTTAACACAACTTTCAGAATTATTTGCTTCATCATTGCAGTCAGTTTATATTGGCGGAGGAAACCTGAGTAGCCTTAGGTAACCATGGAAAAAAATGTCATTTAAGGTCAATAACTCCTATGGTCCATTGTTTTTGGTCAGGTTGACATTTTTAGATCATGTTATATTGATCTTTTCTGCTTTGAAAAGTTTTTACATATCTCATACAGTTTGTTTTTTTAGAAAAAAAAATCCCACCTGTTAAAAATTCATTTTATCGAAACAAAATTATAATTTGATCTATTAATTGTCATGTTGTCAACTATATAACAAATATTACATCAATATCTTCAACCATGACGGAATAAGATGTGGTAAACTGAGTACCTGCGTGAATCCCAAGAACCATAACTCTGCAAACTGATTATCAGAACCAAAATAAAATTTGATCTTGAACTATAATTTGTCAAGGTAACACTATGTACCAAATATCAAATCAATATCTTCAAGCATAATACAAAAAGGCTTTTTGAAAAATTGATTATTTGCATGAATTTTTCAAGTCCAAGGACAAAAACTCAGAACAAAATCATCAGTCCGGAATAAAATCCTAACAATAAGCAAAGCTATAAAAGGCCCCAAAACAACAAATGTAAAACAATTCAAACAAAAAAACTAACGGCCTAATTTCTGTCAAAAATAAAAAAACGCAAAACAAATAGGTAACACAGCAACAAAAGACAACCACTGGATTACAGGCTCCTGACTTGGGACAGCAATACAAAAACAAGAGGCTCTCAAGAGCCTGACTTGCTCACCTTAATTTTTTTGGTCAAATATCTCATCAATGATTATTTTGGTTTTTAATTTATTTAAATGTTCTTTGAATCGTCCTATTTTCTTCAAAAGCCCAAAAAATAAATAATTTTCTCCTGTTCTATTTTAGCCATAGGAGCTATGTTTCTTGACATACAGGGAAATAAAATATAAAATTTATACTAGATACTCTGAAACTCATTTAGCCTAAGTTTGGCTGAAATTGAGTCAACATGATGAACAAATTGTAAAAAAAAACTTTAAAGGGCAAATACTCCTTAAGGGGTCAATTGACAATTTTGGTCAAATTGACTTATTTGTAGATCTTACTTTGCTTAAAATTTTTGCTATAAACAGTTTATCTGTATCTATAATAATATTCAAGGTAATAACCAAAAACTGCAAAATTTCTTTAAAATCATCAATTCAGGGGCATTATACCTGAAAAACCAGTTACCCAATTCGGCTGAAAATTTCAGGACAGGTAGACCTTGACCTAATAAATACTTTAACTTCTTGTCTTATTTGCTCTAAATGCTGGAGTTTTTGAGATATAAGCCAAAAACTGCATTTTATCCTATGTTCTATTTTTAGCCATGACGGCCATGTTTTTTGACGAAATAGAAAATAAAACACAAACTTTATTTTATACACCCTACTGATCATTCAGATGAAGTTTGGTTGAATTTGGTTGAGCAGTTTTAGAGGAGAAATTTTTTTAAAGTTAGCAAATATGATGAACAAATTGTGAAAAATTGTCATTAAAGGACAATAACCCCTTAAGGGGTCAATTGACAATTTTGGTCATATTAACTTATTTGTAGATCTTACTTTGCTGATCATTTTTGCTGTTAACAGTTTATCTTTATCTATATTAATATTCAAGATAATGACCAAAAACTGCAAAATTTGACCCCTATGTTCTATTTTTAGCAATGGCGACCATGTTTGTTGATAGATCAAAACTTCGGATACAATTTATAAACTAGATACCCTAAGGAACATTCAGTTAAAGTTTGGAAATATTTGGCCTAGTAGTTTCAGAGGAGAAGATTCTTGAAATAGTTTACGACGACAAACGATGACAAACGACAGACGACGGATGACGACGGACGCAAAGTGATGGCATAAGCTCACTTCGGGCCAGGTGAGCGAAAAATGTGTGGAAACCCAATTGCTGGAGTGAATTTAGGAAGTCATGCCACACGAAGAACACAAACTCACAACCTGAATGTTAAAAGCCTAGTGATAACTGAGTAGTCAACTAGGTAAAGGATACTTGCAAAGTTTTACGAAGGCAAAGCCTAAAATACAATACAGTTATCTCCATTTTTAAGCATTCTACATAAAATTTAAAAAAAAGCACAGTTAATTGTCGACATACTGTCTGTGAAAGAATATCATATATCGAATTTAAACAATATGCTGTCACAACGACAGCAAACCGGATTTATTAACATTTATTTGTGTCCTGGCAACATCACAAGAACCATTACTGATGATTGGTGAAAGTGAAAATCGTCATTATTGAAGATGACCTCTATTTTGTCATCAGTAACAACATATTAAAATTTGAAAAGCTTTGGTTGAATAGTTCATGAGAAAATGCACGGACACGACTGGAAACACCATTTTTCAATCTTTCAAGAACCATAACTCCTGAACGGTAAAAGTCTAAATTGTCATTATTTAACTTGACCTCCATTTTGTCACCAGTAACAACATATTAAAATTTGGGAAGCTTTGGTAGAACAGTTCATGTGTAAATGCACGGACACGACTGGAAGCGCCATTTTTCAATCTTTCAAGAACCATAACTCCTGAACGGTAAAAGTCAAAATCGCTATTATTGAACTTGACCTTCATTTAGTTGTCAGTAACAACATATTAAAATTTTAAAAGCTTTGGTTGAACGGTTCATGAGTTAACGCACGGACAACATTTGATAGCCGCCCGCCCAACCGCCTGCCCGCCCGCCTAGCATCCCCAAATCAATAACCGACATTTTTGTCACAAAAATCCGGTTAAAAACTTGCTCTCGCCTCGTTCACTCTAGAACATGTGGAATGAAATAGATGACATCTATAAAGGAATAGGTCCGGTAAGACCTCTTTTTGGCCCCAAAATATAGCGGTTTTACAAAATTGTTAAAATGTAAACTTTAACTTAGTTATTGGATAGCAGAATGGTTCTGCTACATAAATATGGGCTGTTTTTGACACTACAATGTACATATATTGGGTACTAGCACCGTGAAGTCATGCTAAATTACTGAAATCTTCACAATTCCATCATTTTAGTTAAATTTTAGACGGTTTCCGGGTAAAACGAAAGTGGCCGCATTCGTGTTCATCCAAAATATTGAAATGGAAGTTGTATTTGATGATAATACATAACATTTGTAAAGATTGAGGATGAACACGGATGCGGCCACTTCCGTTTTTGACAAAAACCATCTGAAAAGTGACATTTTTTCGGATATTTGGTAGATTTTCCATATTTGAGCTTGAATCGGATCGTTTTTAATGACTTAATAAGTTAAAATCTTGCACATAAATTAATTGAATCATATGAAATAGACACTTAAGTGTTTAAAAAGTGGTCAAAATCTTTCGTCAGATGAAACTGAAATTTGAGGCCAAAATCGGTCCTTACCGGACCTACTCCTTTTGTTGATTATTGAAGAAATCACATAACAATAAATTAGTGAATTAAAAATGATGGCTTAGCTAGTTAAAGTCCCCAAATATATGATGTTGTCCAATCAAAATCGTGTTAACAAATTATTGCATTACAATTTGAATTTTTTTTTCAAGACTAATGTTTAATTGTTTAAAGATTTTTCTCCTTAAGAATCTTGGTTTTGCAGCATTTGTATTCTTGGTTTTATATTTCTTTATATTTTCTACTTAAAGCGTTTGTAATTCAACACTATATTTGTACCTGTAAGTATTCCATCACTTCTTTATACTGTCCTCGCATCAATTCTGCTGCTAAGTCGTATGGAGTCTGACCCTGAAATACACGTATCAGATAAATCTTTATATTGCTTTCATCTTTTTTTATTACAAAGAAGATTTTGTTTAACACATATCTTACAATTAGTAGCCGGTTGGTGTTTTATTTTATCTTTACATATGCTAACCATATCATTTTCGTTAATTAAATAAATCTCTTCAGACAACATTCAGATTATTGTTCACAATTTTCTGAAGACTTTAAATAGACTTTTAACTCTTTTCTTTTTAAAGGATATGAATAAATGCTTCATCTGTTCCCATTTGGTATTGATTTTTGTTGCAGTTTAAAGAATGATAAATGCATCCTTATATCTACACAAAGGGTGTGGGATATGGGGGGATTTCATCCTTAACTATCTTTATACATTTTTTGGACACATTACAAATGTATCATGATTATTGACAGTTCTTTATATTCTTATATTAATCTCTATTCTTTATATTATTGTATCGAATTATTCAATTATTGTATCGAATTATTCTCTATTCATTAACTGTTTGCCTATATCTCGATAAACCCTCTACATCCTCCTATATCTGTATAAACCCATTCACTCCCTCCTGCATTAGTGTACCCATCCACAACCTTCTATATTTGTATACCCAATCCACATCCTCCTATACTTGTATTTCCCACCCACATCCTCTTAAATCTGTATATCCCACTGACACCCTCCTATATATGTATAACCCCCTCCCCACCCTCCTATATCTGTATACCCCTTCCCTACCCTCTTATATCTGTATACCCCTTCCCTACCCTCCTATATCTGTATACCCCTTCCCTACCCTCCTATATCTGTAAAACCCCTCAACACCCTCCTATGTCTTTATACCCTATCCAAAGTCTCCTATATTTGACTAGCCCATCCACTGTTGAGTTTGTCGCTGGAACGTAACATCCATACTTTTGTACTTGTTCATTTTTTGACGTCTTATTATCATGTGACAACTCCGTGGGTGGAAAAACATTTGTTGTATATGAATATAATGGCTAAACAGTTGTCTTTACATACATTGCCTTAATTATCATCTATATACACACCCTCCTATATCTATATAGCCCATACACACCCTTCTATATCTGTATATCCATCCACACCCTCTTATATCTGTATACCCCATCCTTACCCTCCTATATCTGTAAACCCCATTCACACCCTTCTCTATCTGTATAGTCCATACACACCCGCCTATATCTGTAACCCCATCCACACCCTTCTATATCTGTATATCCCATCCACACCCTCCTATATATGTATATCTCATCCACACCCTCCTATATATGTTTGGTCCATACACACCCTCCTATATCTGTATACCCATACACACCCTCCTATATATATACCCCATCCACATCCTCCTATATATGTATACCCCATCCATACCCTCCTATATCTGTATACCCCATCCACACCCTCCGTTATATGTATACCCCATCCACAACCTCCTTTAACTGTATACCCCATCCACAACCTCCTATATCTGTGAACCCCCTCCACTACCTTCTGTATCTGTACACCCCTTCCCTACCCTCCTAAATGTGTATACCCTCTCCACACCCTCCTATACATGTATAACCCATCCACACCCTTCTATACCTGTACACCCCAACCACACTCTCCTATATCTGTTTACCCCATCCACACCTTGCTATATCTGTATACCCCATCAACACCCTTCTATATATGTATACCCTATCCACACCCTCCTATGTCTGCATACCCTATCCACACCCTCCTATGTCTGTATACCCTATCCACACCCTACTATGTCTGTATACCCTATCCACACCCTCCTATGTCTGTATACCCTATCCACAACCTCCTATGTCTGTATACCCTATCCACACCCTCCTGTCTGTATACCCTATCCACGCCCTCCTGTCTGTATATCCTATCCACACCCTCCTATGTCTGTATACCCTATCCATACCCTCCTATGTCTGTATACCTTATCCACACCCTCCTATGTCTGTATACCTTATCCACACCCTCCTATGTCTGTATACCCTATCCACACCCTCCTATGTCTGTATACCCTATCCACACCCTCCTGTCTGTATACCCTATCCACCATCTCCTATTTCTGTATACTCCATCCACACTCTCCTATGTCTGTATACACTATCCACACCCTCCTATATATGTATACCCTATCCACACCCTCCTGTCTGTATACCCTATCCACACCCTCATATGTCTGTATACCCTATCCACACCCTCCTATGTCTGTATACCCTATCCACACCCTCCTATGTCTGTATACCCTATCCACACCCTCCTATGTCTCCTATCCACACCCTCCTATGTCTGTATACCCTATCCACACCCTCCTATGTCTGTATACCCTATCCACCCTCTCCTATATCTGTATACACTATCCACACTCTCCTATGTCTGTATACCCTATCCACACCCTCCTATATATGTATACCCTATCCACACCCTCCTGTCTGTATACCCTATCCACACCCTGCTGTCTGTATACTCTATCCACACCCTCCTATTTCAGTATACTCCAGCCACACCCTCCTGTCTGTATACCCTATCCACACCCTTCTATTTCTGTATACCCTATCCACACTCTCCTATATCTGTATACCCTATCCACACCCTCCTATGTATGTTTACACTATCCATTCCCTCCTATGTCTGTATACCCTATCCACACCTTCCTGTCTGTATACCCTATCCACACCCTCCTATATATGTATACCCTATCCACACCCGCCTATGTATGTATACCCTATCCACACCCTCCTATATCTGTATACCCTATCCACACCCTCCTATATCTGTATACCCCATCCACACCCTCCTATATTATACCCTATCCACACCCTCCTGTCTGTATACCCTATCCACACCCTCCTATATATGTATACCCTATCCACACCCGCCTATGTATGTATACACTATCCACACCCTCCTATGTCTGTATACCCTATCCACACCTTCCTATGTCTGTATACCCTATCCACACCCTCCTGTCTGTATACCCTATCCACACCCTCCTATATCTGTATACCCTATCCACACCCTCCTATATCTGTATACCCTATCCACACCCTCCTATATCTGTATACCCCATCCATACCCTCCTATATTATACCCTATCCACACCTTCCTATGTCTGTATACACTATCCACACCCTTCTATATCTGTATACACTATCCACACCCTCCTATATCTGTATATCCTATCCACACCCTCCTATGTATGTATACACTATCCACACCCTCCTATGTCTGTATACCCTATCCACACCCTCCTGTCTGTATACCCTATCCACACCATCCTATGTCTGTATACCCTATCCACACCCTCCTATATCTGGGTACCCAATTCACACCCTTCTATATCTGTATACCCTATCTACACCCTCCTATGTCTGTATACCCCATCAGCACCCTCCTATATCTGTATACCCCATCCACACCTTCCTATATCTGTATACCCTATCCACCATCTACTATTTCTGTATACCCCATCCACATCCTCCTATATCTGTATACTCCATGCACACTCTCCTATATATGTATACCCCATCCACACTGTCCTATATCTGTTCCCAATCCATACCCTCCTTATACATGAATACTGAATCCACACCCTCCTATATCTGTATATTGTTATTTTACAGTATTTCATGCTTTTTAGTGTTTACATTGATATTGTATAAATAAGGAAATTAACAAATATGAAAACAGGAATTTGAAGAAATTTGCAGTTGTCATGAGTATCTATTTCAAATAATTGAACTAAATATTTTGAAACTGCCAATAATATGAAATAAATAGCCAATTTTTATTTCCCCTCTTTTGAATCATATAAATATTGTCTAGTTAATTTCTTGATTCAAAAAATTATCTGTCAATTCCCACCTCAAGTCTTTGTTTGCATCTGTTTAAACATTAAAAACACGATGAACGCATTGCTTAGAATATTTTGATACCAATTAATAATTTTGTTATAATTGTCAAGACAACAGATTTTATCGGACCACAGATGAATTATCACGTTGTGATTGGTTAAACGCCGTCACGTGGTGACCCCCTATGAGACCGTATGGGGTTAGTAAGTTTCATATGGGGTTCGTGACGCGTTAATGGCGACGTCATCTATTAATGTTGTTGTGTTTCGTTGTTTATTCCAACAAAACGCCGCAGAAAAAGTCCAGCGTCCGATAAATTCGTTATACGGTTAACTACTGACCCCCTACGGATCCATAGAGGGTGAATAAAATTCATAGGGGACTCGGCCTCCGGCCTCACCCCCTATGGATTTTACTAACCCTCTATGGATCCGTATGGGGTCAGTAGCGAACCATATAACTTATAGTTGTTTGACAGTTTATTTAAACTGGTTTTAGTCCAATCTTATTGTTTATCCATACACATTTTTGAATAAAAATAAACATTTCTGGTACAACTAATCACCTAAAATGTGCAAGTGGTCTTATTAAAAGCATTAGATGTTGGGAGATTTTGGTAAAAAATATTATGTTCATGTGTTTTATAGTAAAATTTAGCCATACCTTATATGATTTAACCAAGGGACTTGCACCTCCTTGTTCTACAAGACATCTTGTGATCTGTAGATATCCCCACTCCGCAGCATGATGTAAAGCTGTTTCTCCATTTTTCTATAATATAACCAAATAACATGTAAATATTATGGACAATACTTTGTTGTCAATATCAATAATATACAACATATCCTACAACTGACATTAAAACTTGTCTGATAAACTGGACAATGTTGTGTAATAAATATAAACAAAATATATATAACATGAATCAGTGGTCAAAACTGAATACAATGACCAGTCACACTTGTATTTATATTCTATATAAACTAACAATAAACATGTTTTGTTGTGAAATGTCAAAATTTCCATTAAACCTGATATCTGAAAAAAAAAATTTTTTCAAGAAATGTGTAAAATAACTATATCAATGGATTCAGTAGAACAAAACAAGTAAAATGAGACCCCACTTTATATGATTATTACAAATATTTGTTCGTTAAAACTGTCTAATTAACAACAGGAATTAATGTAGATTCAGTATAATTGTTCATTTTAATAAAATATTTTTTTTAAGAAACATGAAAAGGAGTAATATTTTCTTATTCAGAACAATAATATGAGTAAAAAGAGACCCCACTTTATATAATTATTACAAATATTTGTTCATTAAACCTGTCTAATTAACAACATGATTTAGTGTAGATTAATAGTAATGTGATCAGACTAAGTAGATAACATACTGATGTGATGTCGATCTTACATCCTGTATCAATGAGGAATCTACAGATCTCCAGCTGTCCTCCCCTGGCAGCCTTCATTAATGCTGTCGCTCCAGTAACCTGGAATAATACAACTGACATCAAAACTTGTCTGATAAACTGGACAATGTTGTGTAATAAATATAAACAAAACATATATCACATGAATCAGTGGTCAAAACTGAATACAATGACCAGTCACACTTGTATTTATATTGCATATAAACAATAAATAAACATGTTTTGTTGTGAAATGTCAAAACTTCCATTAAACCTGATATCTTAAAAAAAAATTTTTTTCAAGAAATGTGTAAAATAATTATATCAATGGATTCAGTAGAACAAAACAAGAAAAATGAGACCCCACTTTATATGATTCTTACAAATATTTTCATTAAAAATGTCTAATTAACAACAGGGTTTAGTGTAGATTCAGTATAGTCATTCAATTTAATAAAAAAAAATTTTTTAAAGAAACACGAAAAAGAATTATATTTTCTAATTCAGAACAATAATGTGAGTAAAATGAGACCCAACTTTATATAATTATTACAAATATTTGTTCATTAAACCTGTCTAATTAACAACATGATTTAGTGTAGATTAATAGTAATGTGATCAGACTAAGTAGATAACATACATTTGTGATGTCGATCTTACATCCTCTATCAATGAGGAGACTACAGATCTCCAGGTGTCCTCTCCTGGCAGCCAACATTAATGCTGTCTCTCCATCCTCCTGGAATAATACAACTGACATCAAAACTTGTCTGATAAACTGGACAATGTTGTGTAATAAATATAAACAAAATATATATCACATGAATTAGTGGTCAAAACTGAATAAAATGACCAGTCACACTTGTATTTATATTGTATATAAACAATAAATAAACATGTTTTGTTGTGAAATGTCAAAACTTCCATTAAACCTGATATCTTAAAAAAAATATTTTTTTCAAGAAATGTGTAAAATAATTATATCAATGGATTCAGTAGAACAAAACAAGAAAAATGAGACCCCACTTTATATGATTCTTACAAATATTTGTTCATTAAACCTATCTAATTAACAACAGGGTTTAGTGTAGATTCAGTATAGTCATTCAATTTAATAAAAAAAATTTTTTTTAAAGAAACACGAAAAAGAATTATATTTTCTGATTCAGAACAATGATACGAGTAAAATGAGACCCAACTTTATATAATTATTACAAATATTTGTTCATTAAACCTGTCTAATTAACAACATGATTTAGTGTAGATTAATAGTAATGTGATCAGACTAAGTAGATAGCATACCCCTGTGATGTCGATCTTACATCCTGTATCAATGAGGAGTCGACAGACCTCCAGTCGTCCCCACTTGACAGCCCACATTAATGCTGTGTCTCCATCAACCTGGAATAATACAACTGACATCAAAACTTGTCTGATAAACTGGACAATGTTGTGTAATAAATATAAACTAAATATATATCACATGAATCAGTGGTCAGAACTGAATACAATGACCAGTCGCACTTGTATTCATATTGTATATAAACACTAAATAAACATGTTTTGTTGTGAAATGTCAAAACTTCCATCAGAACTGTCATGTTAATTTTTTTTTTTTTTTTTTTAAGAAATGAATAAAATATTTACATCAATGGATTCATTACAATTCTCTGAGTAAAATGACATCTCACTTTATATAATTCTAACAAGTATTTGTTGATATAATGATTAAATCTGTCTGATTAATGTGATTCAGAATAATGATCAATTTTTTAAAAAGTAACTTTTTCAAAGAAATATAAAAAATAGTTACATTTCCTGATTTAGTGCGAGTAGGCAAACAAAATGAGACCCCACTTTATATAATTCTTACAAATATTTTTTGTCCATTAAACCTGTCTAAATAACAACATGATTTTGTATATATTAAGGAATGTGGTCAAAGTGAAGCAATAGAAGTAAAACCTTGGTGCATTTTTTTTCTCTCACTAAAACTGTTAAATTAAAAACAGATTTTGATTTAATATCAAATTCAGTATAATGATATAAATATCAGTTTCCATACAGATATATTATTATATTATGTTCTGAAGTAACATGTAGTTGTGTGTTTTATACTTGTAATGTACAATCTGTTATGTTCTGAAGTAACATGTAGTTGTGTGTTTTATACTGCTTATGAACAATCTGTTATGTTATGAAGTAACTTGTAGTTGTGTGTTTTATACTGCTGGTGTACATTCTGTTTTGGAGTAACTTGAAGCTGTATGTTTATACTGCTTATGAAAAATTTGTTATGTTCTGAAGTAACTTCTTGTTGTGTGTTTTATACTGTACTATTTTATGTTCTGAAGAAACTTGTAGTTGTGTGTTTTATACTACTGCTTTACAATCTGTTATGATCTGAAGTAACTTGCAGTTGTGTGTTCTATACTGCTGGTGTACAATCTGTTCTGTTATGAAGTAACTTGTGGTTGTGTGTTCTATACTGCTGATGTGCAATCTGTTATGTTCTTAAGTAATTTGTAGTTGTGTGATTTATACTGCTGGTTTACAATCTGTTATGTTCTGAAGTAGTTTGTAGTTGTGTGTTCTAAACTACTCATGTACAATCTGTTATGTTCTTAAGTAATTTGTAGTTGTGTGTTTTATACTGCTGGTTTACAATCTGTTATGTTCTGAAGTAGTTTGTAGTTGTGTGTTCTATACTGATGGTGTACAATCTGTTATGTTCTGAAGTAACTTGTAGTTGTCTGTTTTATACTGCTTATGAACAATCTGTTATGTTATGAAGTAACTTGTAGTTGTGTTTTTTATACTGCTGGTGCACAATCTGTTATGTTTTGGAGTAACTTGAAGCTGTATGTTTATACTGCTTATGAAAAATTTGTTATGTTCTGATGTTACTTCTTGTTGTGTGTTTTATACTGCTTATGTACAATTTTATGTTCTGAATAAACTTGTAGTTGTGTGTTTTATACTGCTGGTGTACAATCTGTTATGTTCTGAAGTAACTTGCAGTTGTGTGTTTTATACTGCTGGTTTACAATCTGTTATTTTCTGAAGTAACTTGCAGTTGTGTGTTTTATACTATTTATGTACAATCTGTTCTGTTCTAAAGTAAGTTTCAGTTGTGTGTTTTATCCTGCTGGTGTACAATTTGTTATGTTCTGAAGTAACTTGCAGTTGTGTGTTCTATACTGCTGGTGTACAATCTGTTATGTTCTGAAGTAATTTGTATAAAGTAAAATCACAAAAATACTGAACTTGTTTTCTGATGGTGTACAATTTGTTATGTTCAGAAGTAATTTGTATTTGTGTGTTCTATTCCACTCGTGTACACTCTGTTATGTTCTGAAGTAATTTGTAGTTGTGTGTTCTATACTGCTGGTGTAAAATCTGTTATGTTCTGAAGTAATTTGTAGTTTTGTGTTCTGTACTGATGGCATACAATCTGTTATGTTCTGAAGTAACTTATAGTTGTGTGTTTTTTACTGCTAATGTACAGTCTATAATGTTCTGAAGTAACTTAAAATTGTGTGTTTTATACTGCTTATGTGCAACCTGTTCTGTTCTAAAGTAACTTACAGTTGTATGTTTTTAACTACTTATGTTCAATCTGTTATGTTCTGTGTTATGGTTATGTTCTAAAGTAACTTGTTGTCGTGTGTTTATGTACAATATTCAATATTTTGAAGTAACTTGTAGTTTTATACTGTTTTACTGTTGTTTATTTTTAAGTAACTTTTAGTTTTATACTGTTTTACAGTGCTATATTTTGAAGTAACTTGTAGAAATATTTTGTGTGTTTTATATTGAGTATGTACAATATCCTGTATGTGAAGTTACTTGTAGTTTTACACTGTTTCACTGTAACTTTATTTTTAAGTAACTTGTAGTTTTACACTGTTTCACTGTGACTTTATTTTTAAGTAACATGTAGTTTTACACTGTTTTACTGTACACTATTTTCAAGTAACATGAAGTTTTGTGTCTTTTATTGTACATGTACCAGAAGACGATGTATCTTAAAATGATTTTTCTATGAAGTATTAAATTAAGGTAGTTTTGAATGTGACTATTTTACTTACAAGTTGATAATCAATGTCTGCACCATTCTGTAGGCTTAATATTAAGGCTTCTATATCTCCCTTCCCAGCAGCTGTAGTAAGTTTCTGTAAGTATAACATAGAAATTACATTTAATCTTGATAATCAATGTCTGCCCCATTCTGTAGACATAACTTTAAGGCTTCTATACCTCCAGTACCAGCAGCTGTAAGAAGTTTTCTGTAAGTAAAACATATATAGTACATTTAACCTTGATAATCAATGTCTGATATATTCTGTAGACATAATTTTAAGGCTTCTATGTCTCCATCACTAGCAGCTGAAATAAGTGTCTGTAAGTAAAACATGAATTTTAAATTTAATAAATTGTATTACATAATTGCTGTTAAATTAGGTAATAACTATATATTCTTCTGTATAGCAATGACTTCATAAATCAGTAGTATCCTTCCTTCATAAAACATTCAGACAGAGAGGAAATCTTTAAATAGCATGAAATTGTTGGAATTTATGCATTTTATATTATTAAGATAAACCAAAATTGTTAACCTTTGAGAAATATTTTTTAAAAGGATGTTGGACTAGATTTTGCATATCCTTGATTTTTCTTTTTTGTAGTGTTTTTCGGAACTTTGACTTTTTAAGACATTGATTATTTTTTTCATTCACTTAGTCCTTTATTGCCCCTAGGTACTTTTTCATCCTTTTGTTATATCAGATAGTAGATATCTCTCTTTACTTACTTAAAGAGAAAATTATATAAATGTATGAATAAATGTAGATATGGGTTATAATAAAGTAATGAGACTGTAACCTTATTGTATGTACACTGAATAAACGTAGATATGGGTTATACTAAAGTAATGAGACTGTAACCTACAAAGAAAAAAAACCTTTATAATATAAAAAAGAAATGTCTTATTTAACTTACATGTACTAAATAAAGGCAAGGGGAGAGAACTTCTGTATTGTTTATTTTTTATTTTGAAAAATTGTCCAATATTTTTACTAATACTTCTATAGACTTAAAGGTTGCATATTTGATATTGTAATCAAGGATTCTGAAGGTACTACATAAATAATACACTGTCTTCTCCTGGAAAGAATTTAACAGAGTATACAATCATACTTAAAAAAATATTCCATAAATTTCTTACTGAAAAAACTTCATAAGTAAATGTATTTTGAGACAGAATTTTCTTATAAATTGCCAAAATTGAAGATTTTGCTATGCATTTTTCAAAAATTTAATAAAAAGTATGGGTCACCGTGCTATTTTTCAAGCTATGAGTCGTTGAAAATTGCCTAAATTTGGTTAGTTTGTTCATGAAAAAACACATAAAAAAAAATGTGAGATAGAATTTTGAAATAAATTGTGAGAAGATAGGTTTCATAAATATGTTTTAAGAAAATAAAAAGAAAACAGTGTCACCGAACTTGTTTTCTTGCGACAAATAAAAATTAAAAATTTCCCTATTAGCCCGGTATAAATTTTGTACTAAAAGAGTATATCCCCTTAAATGGCTCATTTGAAAAAAATGATTTTTAAAACCAAAAAGGTTGATATTTGTTTAAATATTTTGAAGTTTTCTTTATATAAATAAACAGTTTAACCATTAAATTGCAAATCTGTTTCCAAGTTTGCTGATTTGGACAAATAAGCAAACCGATTTTGTACTGTGTTTGTACAATCCAAGATGGCGGTATACCATGAATCTACCTTAAATTGCCTTTTTGTTTGTCATCAGTTACTCAATACAGATTCAAATGTGTAACTAAACTGCCACTCAGTATTGTATGATAATAAGCAAAGTGTTTTGGATTCGAGCGTCACTGATGAGTCTTTTGTAGACGAAATGCCTGTCTGGCGTATATACTAAATTTAGTCCTGGTATCTATGATGAGTTTATTTATTCCCATGTAAGTTATTGACACACTTACCTCAGAGGATATATTAAAGTTACTAGGAAATCTGCATGTGTGCAAGTGTCAACTGTGTAATGAGTAGAAGATAAGACAATTAAGTGTCACCCGTGTAATGAGTAGAAGATAGGTCGATCAAGTGTCACTCTCATAATGAGTAGAAAATAAGACCATCAAGTGTCACCCGTGTAATGAGTAGAAGATAGGTCTATCAAGTGTCACTCAGTATTGTATGATAATAAGCAGAGTCTTCCCATGTAAGTTATTGACACACTAACCTCAGAGAATATATATTGAAGTTACTAGGAAATCTGCATGTGTGCAAGTGTCAACCGTGTAAAGTGTAAAAGATAAGACAAATAATTTAGTGTCACCCGTCTTATGAGTAAAAGATAAGACAAGTAAGTGTCACCTGTGAAAAGAGTAGAAGATAAGACAATGTATTGTCACCCATGTTATGAGTAGAAGATAAGTCGATTAAGTGTCACCTGTGTAATGAGTAGAAGATAAGTCAATTAATTAAGTGTCACCTGTGTAATGAGTAGATACTAAGACAATTATTTGTCACCTGTGTAATGAGTAGCAGATAAGTCAATTAATTAAGTGTCAACCGTGTAATGAGTAGAAGATAAGACGATCAAGTGTCACTCTCATAATGAGTAGAAGATAAGATGATTAAGTGACACCCATGTAATGAGTAGAAGATAAGATGATTAAGTGCCACCCTCGTAATAAGTAGAAGATAAGATGATCAAGTGCCACTTGTGTTATGAGTAGAAGATAAGACAATTAAGTACCACCCTCGTAATAAGTAGAAGATAAGATGATTAAGTGTCACCCATGTAATGAGTAGAAGATAAGACGATCAAGTGTGACCCATGTAATGAGTAGAAGATAGGTCGATCAAGTGTCACTCTCATAATGAGTAGAAGATAAGATGATTAAGTGTCACCCATGTAATGAGTAGAAGATAAGACAATTAAGTGTGACCCATGTAATGAGTAGAAGATAGGTCGATCAAGTGTCACCCTCGTAATGAGTAGAAAATAAGACAATTAAGTGTCACCCATGTAATGAGTAGAAGATAAGATGATAAAGTGTCACCCATGTAATGAGTAGAAGATAAGACAATCAAGTGTGACCCGTGTAATGAGTAGAAGATAAGACAATCAAGTGTGACCCGTGTAATGAGTAGAAGATAAGACAATCAAGTGTGACCCGTGTAATGAGTAGAAGATAAGACAATCAAGTGTCACCCATGTAATGAGTAGAAGATAAGACAATCAAGTGTGACCCGTGTAATGAGTAGAAGATATGACAATCAAGTGTGACCCGTGTAATGAGTAGAAGACAATTAAGACGATATCTGCTATAGTTATTAACAACACCTTAGTTGGTCAAATGTTGTGAGTCACCTTGCTTTGTCCCAGTTTTGTTTTTGTTTGTTTGATCTGTTTTCTTCGAAAAAGTAGTTTTGTAGTTCGCCTAGAATATTACAGGTTTTTATCTCAAATTACCACTTACTTGTATCTAATTGTACAATAATGGGGAACAAAACCACACAAGGAGACTATTAGGTAAATCTTACCTTATTCCAATCCTCCATTATATCCTAAAAATAGAAAAGAAAAATTATATTCGATATATACGGTTGAGTTATTATTGAGGTACATGTATGATAGTTACTGTCAATTAAAAATACATGATCATTATTGGATGTAATATACTGACCTAATATTTTTAGATACTAATTTTAATTAAATAATAATAGCATTGAAACAGTGATTTATGTCAACTTTTCTGGCAATAAGACTGCACTATTAGAAGTTAATGAACTGAACTAAAAACCTTGAAGATTTGATAACATACCTAAATGATGTACAAATGTATTCTACAAGCAGAATGTGACTCTTTCCATGGAACACCAGAACATCTATTGCACTTTCCCAGGTCTAAGAATGTCAAAAGTTTTTTTTTACCAGCTTTAAGACACACATAAAAAATATCAAGTAACAGTTTCTTAAAACACTATCGATAATCGACTAGAACAGTCAAATTAAATTCAACTGTTTTTTTATTCTGTATGAGCCTGTCCAATAACGTAGTGGATGTAGTTATTAGTTGTGTACCATCTTTGTTTTTACTTCATTGTTGTTTTCAGCAGTGGATTTTTTCTTTTGAAATGTTTCACATTTTATCATACCAAGGCTATTTATAGATGATTATATGGCATGGGTTTTGCTCATTGTTGTAGGCTGTTGGACAACCTGTAATTGTTTATAACTGTGTCCTATGGTCTAGGAATAATGGTATCATTGTTAATCATACCACACCTCCTTTTTATCATATGGTATGGGTTTTGCTCATTGTCGAAGGCTGTTGGACAGCATGAAATTGTTTATATCTTTGTCCTTTGATCTAAAAATAATTGTATCATTGTTTATCTAACCACACTTCCTTATGATTATATGGTATGGGTTTTGCTCATTGTTGAAGGCTGTTGGACAACCTGTCATTGTTTATATCTTTGTCCTATAGTCTAGGAATAATTGTATCGTTGTTTATCATACCACATTTCCTTATTTTTATACAATAAAATGATGACAGATACCCCCTCCCTCTTAACATACTTAATGTACTTACAGGATTGAAGCTATAAGTAAGTTTTACAATTTGCCTAAAAATATGTTAAGTCCTGGACCATTTGAAGTTTCGAGTGAAAGGCCCTCCTCAAGAAATTCAATGGTCCTAAAATAAGTACTAATGTAACAGATTGTAGGCCATGGACCTTTGTTTTCCCAAAATTCAAAGGTTCTCTCACAGAAATGAAAGGTTCCTGACCATTGGGCCCACACTAATTTAAAACTATGAAAAGTAAAGTAAGAATAATGTAATGGTGTGTTATATTGCCATATTTTAGGTTGTTGCTTGGTTCTTAACTAAAAGCTCTTTTCAAAAATGGCACTAGCCTATGCTGTGGGACCATAACTTCGAACAAGACAAATGCAATTGATTGAGATAACATATTTACTGAAGCATATATATCATTCCATAAAATCATAAGAGCCAAAAAATTTACATGAAAATTATCGTTGTACAATGAGTGTTGCAAAATTTCAAACTATTGACAAACAGGGAAAAGCTGCACAGCCGAAAAAAAATTGCTAACACGCTACAACTCAAATTTGTCAAACTGTTCATCTAATATAAAATCATTCCCTTCTATAGAAGCAAAGAAAAGTTCAAAGAAAGTTTCATTGTACAATGAGTGTTGTATAATTTCAAACTATCGACAAACAGGAACCGACTGCATGGTAGATGTGAAAACTGCTTCGTCTGTATTGATTTACCTCATTTTAGAGAAGCAGCAAATATTAATTTTCAAGTCTTTGGTTGAACTGTCCAGGGTTCAAACCCACCACCTCCCACACTAAAAGTTAACACAATACCACAACACCGTGAAGATATTTGGTTCAACTGTCCAGGGTTCAAACCCACCACCTCCCACACTTAAGGTTAACACAATACCACAACACCGTGAAGATCAATGAGGCAGTTTTAATGAAAAAAAAAATTGTTATGCAATCTTAAAAAATACGATACATACTAATTAGATAAATACTGATGAATGTACCTCTCAGGTCAGCCTAATTTATAAGTAAGGTTATGCCATCATCTAAAGCATCTGTGAAAATTAACTATAAATCATATTTACTTGTTTAAGCCTGAAATATGTAAAATATATGTATCACTTAAAAATACTTCATTGGTACCTCTATTTATAGTTAACTGTTATGAATGTTTCTTATAAATATATCAATGTTTGTTTGTTGTCTCCTTGTATCCCTGTATCTTATTAACATATCAATGTTTGTGGGTTATCTCCCTTTCTTATAAACATATCAATCTTTGTGTGTTATCTTCCTGTATAAACATATCAATGTTTGTGAATTATCTCCCTGTATCTTATTAACATATCAATGTTTGTGGGTTATCTCCCTGTTTCTTATAAACATATCAATGTTTGTGTGTTATCTCCCTGTTTCTTATAAACATATCAATGTTTGTAGGTTATCTTCCTGTATAAATATATAAATGTTTGAGTGTTATCTCCCTGTTTCTTATAAACATATCAATGTTTGTGGATAATCTCCCTGTATAAACATATACATGTTTCAGTGTTATCTCCCTGTATCTTATATACATATCAATGTTTGTGGGTTATCTCCCTGTTTCTTATAAACATATCAATGTTTGTGTTATCTCCCTGTATAAATATATAAATGTTTGAGTGTTATCTCCCTGTTTCTTATAAATATATCAATGTTTGTGGGTTATCTCCCTGTATAAATATATCAATTTTTGTGGGTTATCTCCCTGTATAAACATATCAATGTTTGAGGGTGATCTCCCATTATAAACATATCAATGTTTGTGGGTTATCTCCCTGTATAAACATATCAATGTGTGTGTGTTATCTCCCTGTATAAATATATCAATGTGTGTGTATTATCTCCCTGTTTCAATAAAATAAACTTACAATTTTATTTAAGTTATATGGTTTGCTACTGACCCCCTACGGATCCATAGACTAGAGGGTTATTAAATCCATAGGGGTTTGGGCCAAAAGGGGTCAGTAGTAAACCGTATATAGGATATAGCAAATTTATTGCACATGGGACTTTTCCTGTTGCATTTTGTAGAAAAATAAACAATGAAATACAACAACCTCAATAGATGACGTCACCATTAACAAGACAGATGTCATGAACCCATATGAAATTTACTAACCCCATACGGATCCATTTGGGGTCACCATGTGACGGCTTTAAACCAATCACAACATCATAGTTCACCCGCGGAGCGATAAAAAGGTATAATGCGCAATTATTTCATTAACATGAATAAATCCTAAATGTAATGGCCAGCCTCATAAAAATGTAGACCTTGTCATATGAGGTTATTTTTGAATTGAATTGTTGACTATATATTGACCTGTACACATCTCCTATACCTTGAACTTTACACATCTCCAAATATTGACCTGTACACATCTCCTATATATTGACCGGTACACATCTCCTATATATTGACCTGTACACATCTCTTATATATTGACCTGTACACATCTCCTATATATTGACCTGTACACACCTCCTACATATTGACCTGTACACATCTCCTATATATTGACCTGTACAGGTCTCCTATATATTGACCTCTACACGTCTCCTATATATTGACCTGTACACATCTCCTTTTCATTGACCTTTACACATCTCCATTCTTGACTTGTTGGGTTGCTGTCTCATTGACATTTATCTCACTTTATTTTTCTTTAGCACAAGTTCCATGCTTAAATTCAACCAATCTATTTTTGAAGGCAAATAACACTGTAATGATTTCATGTGTCTTGTTTACTATAAAACATTGGAGTATGGTATTTTGAATGTAAAAACTATATGTTGATTATCTCCCTTTATAGAGTTTGAATATTTTACATTGGAAACAAATTTCAATAGTAAATGATCCTATATAGTTCACATATACTGTACACTTACCTATAATAACAACTTGGTTGGATGGATGACATGGACTATAATGACAACTTGACTGGACAAGGATCACATTGACTGGACATGGATCTAATAAATATAAATAGTAGAAGTTCAAACTAAAAACATGGCTAAATAAGAAAAAGACAAACAACAGTACACAAAACACAAAATTAACAAGAATGTGTCCATAGTACACAGATGCCCCACTCACACTATCTTTTTCTGTGTTTAGTGGACCTAAAAATTGGGATAAAAACTATAATTTGGCATCTAAATTAGAAAGATCATATCACATGCATGACATGGAACATGTATACTAAGTTTCAAGTTCAACTTCATCAAAAACTACCTTGACCAAAAACTTTAACCTGAACGGATGGACGGACGGACGGACGGAAGGAAATATGGACGCACAGACCAGAAAATATAATGCCCCTCTACTATCGTAGGTGGGGCATAACAATTAAAGACTGAGCAACAGGAAACCCATCAAAAGTTGAGGGCTATCTCAGGTGCTCCACATGTGGCACTTGTGTTGCTCAATAATAAATCAGGGATGATTCCAGGTGTTTTCAAATGGGTCCCTTGAACATCAAATTGGGAATTTGTATCCCTATTGGGAATTTTTTATGCATACAATCTAAGACGAAATAATATCATTTTGCTGTAAAAACGGAAAATGTTTATTAAATTTCGCCTGTACACTGATTGAAGAAGTTATTGGATTGAGAGCAGGGAAGTTGTAATACATGAATAAACTTTATAAGATATCTTATATACTTTTTAAGATATCTTATATACTTTATGAGATATCTTATATACTTTATAAATTATATAATCGTGTGGTCTAGTGGGACGGCTACCATGCAGGCGATTTGGTGTCATGATATCTCAGAAGCATGGGTTAGAATCACGGCGAGGAAAGAACAACAAATTTGCAAAAGCAAATTAATTTTCAGATCTAACATTGTTTGGTTGATGTTTAGACGAGTTGTATATATACATAATGTACACAGCCAGGTATCACCATCACTGCTGGTGATCAGATGGATAAATCTGTTGTAGAGTTGTCACTGGCTATCTTATATAATATAGAAGATATCTAATATCGATTATAAGATAAGATATCTTACATAGTATATACGATATCTTATATAGTTTATATATTATATAGTTTATAAGATATCTTATATAGTGTATAAGCTATCTCATATAATTTATAAGATATCTGATAAATATACAATGTACATACATTACTCCCAACACTTTAGTAATTAAATCATAATCATTGTCTGTAATTTTCAAAGAAATCGAAATAGTTGAAACACGGAAAACGAAGAGGACCCTAAAATGAACTGGTTAGGAAACAGAAATATGCTCTTGCTCAACGTGGAAGTGGGGTAACAGGCGACCATAAGTACAAAGAAAAATTATATGAGATATTAACCACTGAAAAAGTCATCCATTGGGTATTTTTTCAACAGATCATCTTTATTATCTTACCTTGATTCAAATGGATTTCAAATTGAACTGGCCAATTGTTGAATTCAGAAAATCAATTACAAAAGTTTATATACTTAATTGATAAGATATTTAAAGCAATTGAACCAGTGAACTTTAAAATTATTTGGATCATTTTCATATCTTTTGAAACAGTTCCATAATGATGACATAGTATATTTTGGGGGGTAGGGGGAGGGGGCATTTCATGAATGGTCTATCATCAACATTATTTTCAAAAACGCTCAAACTTTTGTCTTTTGATGAAATAGAGTAAAATATAAAATAATTTCTTTTACAAAAAAAGCTTTCATCAAATTACATAACCAGCTCTGCTGGGCGATCTACTTTTACGAGATCAAATACTCCCATAATATTGTAATCAATTGAAACTGGCTGCTAAAATTGTTTAACGACATGTTGACATTCTTAAATCATTGTTAATAAAATGTGATTGTTGTCAGCATTCTTATCCGGTTTTTACTACATTTTGACGACAAACTATGAAAAATTATAGTTTTTCCGAAAATACCGACTTTTATTTTATTTTCCTGAATTGGGAATTTATATTCACAAACATTTTAGGGGACGCTGGCCGATTTAAGGACTGCTAAGCGGCCCTAAACTGTCTAGTGGAATCATCCCTGTAAGAACAAAGTTTTCATTGGTTGAATACAATGTTGACCTCTTTCATTGAATGGTTGCTGTCTCATTGACATTAACATCCAATCTTCAATTCATACACCACAAGTGACTTCTTTGTAATGATTGCAATGGTTTGTTAAGTTTGGACTCCCTAAAGCAATTAATTACTCATGGAAAGATTGGAAGAGTAGCTCGACTAATTTCAAATCATGTTTAGATATGGTGCGGACAAAAAAGAACAGAAATAAGTGCTGGTGTAATATACTCCTTAGAATTATCTCCCCTTTAAGAATGTTAACATTTATAATTGAAATTTAGTTCTGAATTTCATTTTATCAAATAAATAACCAAACGTTCCAAAACAATTTGACTATAATAATCACTTACCTTTACTAAATTATAAATCGACTGGACTTGAATCAAATATAAATGGACAGTAGATCTTTAAACTGAAAATATAAAATAGCTCAATTACAGTTTCAGATAAATATCGGTTGAACCCTTTCTGAACATGTATATATATATATATATATACTTTTTTAGCTTGTGACAAGTAACTTGTCGTGTAAATTGCGTGGTTAACTTTTTTTCCTACTTATAAAAAAACCCAACTGTAAACAAGAAATAATTGTAACAGGATGCTGCTACGAAGTCACCCAAACAAAGCACTCAAAATAAGTCATTCCCACGGTCGCCTGACATTGAGCCTGTTGAGCAACGTCCAATACAAATTGGTCTGGTCTAGTAAAGTGATATATGCACAAGTGACGTCTAGGTATTACACCTGTATGTCATTCAAATCTTCTTGATATCATGTACAGCAATATTCATGATTCAGGGGTGGGGATCTTGACAGTTTACAAGTTCTTAAACAGGCAGGAGATAGGGATAAGAGTGACCCTAGGGGACTAGCCTTTTATTTCATCTGATTTGTTTAATTATCCAATACAAGAATATATATGGTTAAGGGTAGGGGATCACAACCGTTTACAAGTTTTCAAAAAGAAGGGGGGTGGGGTCACCCCTGTGGACTTCTTCTATATTTCATTTGATTTATTTTATTGTCCCATACAAAAATATATATGGTTTATGGGTGGGGATCTCAACAGTTTACGAGTTCTCCAACAACAAGGGGGTGTGAGTGACACCTGGGGACTTGCCTTCTATTTCATATGATTTGTTTTATTGTCCAGTACAAGAATATATATGGTTACGGGTAGGGGATCTTGACCATTTCCAAGTTCTCAAACAAGTGGGGTGGGGCTGACCCAAAGAGACTCCCACTTTATTTCATTTGATTTGTTTTGTTGCCCCATACAAAAATATATATGGTTTATAGGTTGGGATCTCAACAGTTAACGAGTTCTCAAACAACAAGGGGGTGTGAGTGACACCTGGGGACTCGCCTTCTATTTCATATGATTTGTTTTATTGTCCAGTACAAGAATATTTATGGTTAAGGGTAGGGGATCTTGACCATTTCCAAGTTCTCAAACAAGTGGGGTGGGGCTGACCCAAAGGGACTCCCACTTTATTGCATTTGATTTGTTTTGTTGCCCCATACAAAAATATACATGGTTTAGGGGTGGGGATCTCGACCGTTTACGAGTTCTCAAACATGAGGGGTAAAGTTGACCTGACTCCCACTTTATTTCATTTGATTTGTTTTGTTGCCACATACAAAAATATATATGGTTTAGGGGTAGGGATCTTGAATGTTTACAAGTTTTCAAAAAGAAAGGGTTGGGGTGACTGACCCCTCTGGAGTTCCTCTATATTTCATTTGATTTATTTCATTGTCCCATACAAAAATATATATGGTTTATGGGTGGGGATCTCAACTGTTAACAAGTTCTCAAACAAAAAGGGGTTGGGAGTGACCCTAGGGGACTCGCCTTTTATTTCATTTGATTTGTTTTATTTTAACGTATAAGAATATATATGGTTTAGAGGTGGTGATCTTGACTGTTTTTAAGTTCTCAAACATGAGGGGTTGGGTGGGGTGACCCCATGGACTCAACCTAAATTAAATTTGATTTGTTTTATGGTCGTGCGATCATTACTAAAAACCATGTGTGTCTGTCACTTACTGTTTTCAAGTTATAGTCATTTGAAAATTTAAAAAAAAAATCACATAGGGTTCTATAGTAAATTCATCCCTTCTGTTGGCCCCTCAAAATACACCTAAATAGACCACAAGAAGAAAAATAATTTAAGAACTGAGCCAAACATTTGTTTAGGAGTCTTAATAGCAAAAAGTATAATTACAAATTTTGTTAAAGTCTGATTTTCTAATTTTCTAATGCCAAATATGGAAAAGGTCCAGTTTGTTGTGGGCTGACATGAGATGATATACCATGATACATTCGATACTCTCTGACTTCTACGTATTCATTTAACATTTGTAAAAATCGTAGTCAGCGTCGTAAAATGTCCATTCATTCATATTAATTTTCTCTTCAACCAGAGAAAGGTAGGAAACCTTAACAAGAGTGCACACGCTGATATGTCTCGCCTTCTTTACTAACCATTGATATTATATTGATAGTCCTAAATATAAAGCTTTATTACAACTGTCACCTAAACTTAACATTAACCAAGAAAACTAAACATTGACCAATGAACCATGAAAATGCGGTCAAGGTCAGATGACACCTGCCAGTTGGACATGTACACATTACAGTGCTTCCATACACTGAATATACTAGACCTATTGCTTATAGTATCTGAGATATGGACTTGACCACCAAAACTTAACCTTGTTCACTGATCCAAGAAATGAGTTTGAGGTCAAGTGAAAACTGCCTGACGGGCATGAGGACCTTGCAAGGTACACACATACCAAATATAGTTATCCTATTACTTATAATAAGAGAGAATTTAACATTACAAAAAAATCTTTTTTTTTAGTAGTCACTGAACCATGAAAATGAGGTCAAAGACATTGGACATGTGACAGAAACTTTGTAACATGAGACATCCATATACAAAAACTAGGAATATAGTACTCACTTTTGGAGGCACATATATACATGTATGGATCTGGGGCCGTATGCATAAAACATCTTAACTTAAGTATTCCTTAAACTTAGATTTCACTAAGAATTTCCTTAGTTAAGTCAAATTTTTAAATGGTATGCATAAACTTACTTAAGTTTTCACAATACTTAAATCGGAACCTTTCTCTAATTACCGTATGATATATATTAGCTCATCACATGTACTCACCCGTGTAAAAGTTTGTTGTGATTATTTAAATTTATTGATCAATGCATGCTTTTATTTTAAAGAGCTGGGGTTTATTTGATAAAGGTATGTAAAACAATGAAATAAAACGTAACATAGTTATAAGTGTAATGATGAACAATTGGCGCTAATAAGACAACGCTTTTTATGTTTGATGTTTTGACAGATGAGCTTGAAAAAAAATATTTCGGTAATCCAAAACTTTCCTCTACTTAGGTCGCATTTCTATCTAACCAAAACATTTTCTAAACGCTACATAAGTAGAAACAAATACATCGTTTAACATGTTTAATAAGTCTTTAATGTCCCTGTTTGAACTTTCAATAAAGCAAGCACATGTTGTTGGTAACATACTTGTTTACAAAGGTAGAAACAATTTATACTTTGTTTTATCAAGTTGAAGATAGAAACAAATACAGCGTTTTTACTAACAAACGACAAACTGCAGACGCATTTTTAGCGTTTTTTATAGTTTGTCAAAGTTTATGGAAACTTTAAAAATTTGCAAACGTATGTTTGAATGAAACGATCAAAACATGTGCGCGCTTAGCGGTTTGCATCATTTGAATGAAACAATCAAAACATGTGCGCGCTTAGCGGTTTGCATCATTTGAATGAAACGATCAAAACATGTGCGCGCTTAGCGGTTTGCATCATTTGAATGAAACGATCAAAACATGTGCGCGCTTAGCGGTTTGCATCATTTGTGTTAGAAAGGATTTAATTATCTTTACAACAAAAATTTTTAAACTCTAACAAAACATGATCACGGTTTCAGTGGCGTAGCACAAGACTGAGTGTAGCATTGCAAGCATGACTGTGATAACAAATAATTTTACAAAACACTTTTTTCAATAAAATGTTCACTTATCTTTCAGCTTATTATGTGCTGCCATCTCCCTTTCCATC
This sequence comes from Mytilus trossulus, assembly GCF_036588685.1. NCBI lineage: Eukaryota > Metazoa > Mollusca > Bivalvia > Mytilida > Mytilidae > Mytilus > Mytilus trossulus. The sequence continues at coordinate 3,257,015 of NW_026963296.1, forward strand.
TTCCTTGCTTACATTTGCTTATGGTAAAAAAAATCTATTTTGATGTGAAATTAACATTGTGATTGCTTCCCTTCCACAACAAAAAAGGGGGAGGGTAGATTTTTTTTCCAGAAATCCATATACAAACTAGGATAATTTTCAAAAGTCCTACAATCTTTACTAAAACAAATTATTACATGAAATATATTCTCCCTGTAAGTGATTTTTTTTTAAGGGTATGCCCTACGTCTTTAGAATAAAACTGAATTGAAAATTCAAATGACGCACCGACCACCTCATCCCCCCCACCCCCATATAAAAGAACCCCCACACACATATATATAAAATGTGGTTTTGCATGCTCTCTCTTCATTCCTTAATTCAGTTTTAACTAACGGTTACAATTGATACCGTGCGGTGTATTTTAACTATCTTAAAAAAAAATGTGCAGAGTATATATAACTACCCACTGTTATCTCTTGATTATACGTGATTTGAAGAAAATAACGATAATCTTTAATACTTACTTATTATTTAGCAATAGATAAATGAATAATTAGTATTTAATTAGCTCTTCATCATTTATATAAGCTTTGGATTTCAAATATTTTGGCCACGAGCATCACTGAAGAGATATGTTTTGTCGAAATGCGCATCTGGTGCAGAAAAATTGGTACCATTAATGTTATTATTACTGATATATATATTAATCAATCAAATTGTAGGTTACACATTAATGTTCTACAAAAAACGCAAACTTTCAACTGATTTATAACTATTTTTGAAAATTTAAGGTAGCTCTATAGGTACCTTAGACTTAAGTGTTATCTTATGCGTTTCCTTAGTATAAGGAGTTTTATGCATACCACTTAAGTTTTGTGGGCGTGACTTAAAACAACTAAGATATTACTTAGGAAATACTTAGTTTAAGATTTTTTATGCACACCACTCAGATAAAAAAGGGCGGAGTTTCCTTAACTTCAGTGTTTACTAAGGAAAATCTTAACTTAAGTAGCTTTATGCATATGGGCCCTGACGCATGTCTGGAGAATACAGATAAAAGCATAACGTAGAAACTGCTGTCATGTGTGTGTATTGATTTTACTTTCCGCATAGCGCAGAATCCACGTAGTAGTATTTGTGATTGCCATTTTCAAAACGAACTTGAATTATTTGATTAATCGATGCAAATTCAGTACATTTTAATTCAAGCTGTATGCTATCAAAATAGAACAGCTCAAAATTTCAAAAGCATCTTTCTATTATTAGTTTTTCTAACACCAGTACTACATTATCTATTTGAGAGCCGTGGTGTAGTGGTTAGTGCATCGGACTACTAGCACAAAGGTTCCTGGTTCGATTCCCGTCTGGGATGAAAATTTCAGGAACCCAATTTTCGGCTCTCCCTTGACACCATTTGCGAGTATGGTCTTGAGGAAACGATGATAGTCCGTCGGAAGTGGACGATAAATGGCTGACCCGTGTTAAGAGAGAGCCATATCTCTTGCACGTTAAAGACACCCTTGTAGATTTCGAAAAAGAGTAGGCTAATGCCGCTACAAGGCAGCACTCGCACCCGCAAAGTGGAAAGGGATTAATATAAGTTGCAAAACTTGTTTCCCAATCCACTATAAATAAATATGTTTAAACTAAACATTATCTAGAAGTAGGACTCACTTCCCAAAGTAAGATAGTCTGTCTCACTTCCGGTTAGAGGCCAATGCCTTAAGAAATTTATTGCTATAGCAAGCTATAGCAAACTTTCCAAAAATGAAGTAAATGTAGTAAGATATGATGGGTGTTTTATAAATTGAATTTTAAATAAAAATGGACCTTTCTATGAATAATGGAGGACCTTTAAGTATCTTTGGTCAAAGGTCCTGGACCTTCCATTGCTTAAAGTAAATTTGAACCCCAGATTAATATACAACTTGAACATTTTCATTCATAAACAATTCAATGATACAATATCGCATACATATTATAGAGAATAATACATGGCAAAATCTGTATCATATGTCGTATCATCCCGAGACACCAATATCAGCCCAAGGGCCTTTAAGCCTGAGGGATGCTATTGGTCGAGGGCATGTGATACAGATTTTGCCATGTTTTATACGCTTTATCATATATTTCAACAGGAGTAATATATTATATGAACTGTTTTTTTATCCATAGCACTGGGTTACCTTCAGTTCTACTTTTGTCTTTGGCCTTAAAAGGACTGCTCAATTACTTATCCAAAGCACCTGGGTTACCTTACAATTTGCGTGCTGTTGTTTTAAAAATATTTTGTTTATTATTGTATTTTTTTGTGTGTTTTGTAATTTTTATAGTTGCATATATAGTGTGCCAAAAATATGAAAAGTAGGGGTGTGATAAAGGCTATGCGATAAAGGGTGTGCATTAAAGTTGCGCGATATTGATTTTTTTATCAAATATTCAAAACTACTGTATTTACTACTAAACTGTACGGTATGGGTTTTTGCTCATTGTTGAATGCTGTACGGTGACCTCAAATTATAACACTTTAGTAAATTATCAAAAATGTAGCAAGGTGCATTTTGAGGTACTGTAAATAACCACTACAATTTGGGTGCGTTTATCCTTCCACTGTCAAAACCACAAGGAGGCGATACAACTTGAATTAGATGGAAGTAAAGGAAGTCATACTGCACAGATGAAAATCTAGTATTACAACAACCAGAAAGACCATATAAAATATACTAGTACCAACGCTCAGGAGTCATTTTCCTTTTGTTAACGATCGGCCTTTATCATGAAAAAAAGTAAACAAATAAGTAATTTTAAATGAATGAAAGAAATGCTACCTTTCTTAGTGTAACAGACAAAATTTAAAAGATAATAAATAGTTTTATTAATTCTGAAATCTTTGTAGCTATTCTTTTGCAGGCAGTAACACAAGGTATGTCACTGATACTGGTTTCAAGTGTAGCCAGTGCCATTGGTGTGTGGGGGGGGGGGGCATGGGGTCCCCCCCTCCCCCCTTTTTTTGTGGGAAAAACTTGGTTATTTAGGGAATCACTGGAGCATGAGTGGTAGCCGGCCCCCTCTTAGGCAGTCAGTGGATCCGCCACTGCTTGTAAACTATGACTATTTAGTATTACATGTGTATATTTTACTGTTGTTTGGAACTAGGACCACTACTGCACCAGCTGGGAGCATTTCAACTTGCACGTCTTATTTTAACATACTTCTTTGTGTATTCACAAAATATTGGATATATCTTCGAGTATGTTTGACAAAACCGTCTATTCTTACCATTTTCTATCCAATCGTTACCGGAAACATACCACAGGCACTTGTTTCTATCCATTGGAAGAACCACTATCAACGTATATTTAGTGGTTCTTCCAATGGATAGAAACAAGTGCCTGTGAAACATACTTTGACAGGCGGCGGGAAACTATTGTACTATGCATAATATACAACTCGTTACAGGACTTGTTTCCGGAATTTTTTCTGATAGGTTTTTTTTAAAGTAAGACAGGTTGCAGTCGTACTGGTTGATCCAGGGGTACGTAGAGGGCGTACGCTACACGATCGTCAAAACAGTTTCTCATTGTTCTCACGATTTATATGATTTTAAAAATGTAAAAAAAATCCGCTCTAAATATGTAATGTTCCGTCAGTTACTTTGTTCCGGCGGAACTTTTCAACTAGTTATGATCAGTTATTTCGTTCCGATGGAAAAAAGTCGAAAAGTTCCGGAAAAAAATAGCTAGTTGAAAAGTCCCGGAACAATGTAGCTAGTTGAATAGTAAACCCGAACCCTAACCCTAACCCTAACAAAGAGGAACTTTGTGACTAGTTAATGTATCAAACTACAAAGATGTTTTCACTCCCAATCAGACAACTTTAAACTGATGTATTTCATTTCATCCTTCTTTAAATTTTATAAATGAGGTACCAAAAGAAAGAAGAAAGATTAATCTTTCAAATTGTGACAATTTCATTATGAAATATAATTATTACATAATTAATTGTTATGTAATCAGTTGCTATATTGTGATTTCCACACTTGAATGAAATTAGCTTCTTTGTTATTCATAGCATCACAAAACATTTTATAGATTCTTGTACAACACAGCTTGACTTCCAAAACTTTGTCTCAGATTTCCAAAAACATCAATAGAACAAATTTTATACCAAATTAAATTTAGTGATCTCTTGTAAATTGATGTTGCAAACTTCATTGAAGATTCATGAGAGAATGAAATACAATAGGAAAAATCTGAGACACAGTTTTTGAGGTCAAACTGTGTTGTACAAGATTCGATAAAATATTTTGGGATACTATGTAATAATTATGTTATCATAATTTGAAAGATATATCCTTCTTCTTTCTTTTGGTACCTCATTTATCAAATTTAAAAAAGGATGAGAGGAATTACATCAGTTTAAAGGTGTCTGATTGGGGATGAAAAATCTTTGTATTGTGCTACCTTAATAAGTTCCGTTTGACTTTTCGACAAGTTACTTCTTTCCGCCCGGAACTTTCCAACGTCGGAACAAAAAAGCATGTACAAATACACCTTATAAAAGGAGCCTCCTCATGGGGTTTTTGATTATGTGATACATATTGCGGCAAAAACTGTTTTCTGTTCTTCTGTGTGGTAGTTCTCCCCATGTTAGATGTTCTATCATGTCACTAACGCTTGAGGTGTTTCTGTTTCGGTTAGTGACATATCTAGCAGCCCTTCTCTGAACTTTTTCTATTTTGTTAATATCCTCAGTAAAGTAAGGGTCCCAGACTGAACAGGCATATTCTAGTGATGGTCTGACTAAAGATTTATATGCCTGTTCCTTTACTGAGGTGAAACTGATGTTAAGATTCCTTCCCAGAAAACCTTGTACTGTTGGCTTTATTATGCCCCACCTACGATAGTAGAGGGGCATTATGTTTTCTGGTCTGTGCCTCCGTTCGTCCGTCCGTTCGTTCGCCCGTTCGTTCGTCCCGCTCCAGGTTAAAGTTTTTGGTCGAGGTAGTTTTTGATGAAGCTGAAGTCCAATCAATTTGAAACATAGTACACTTGTTGCTTATGATATAATCTTTCTAATTTTAAAGCCAAATTAGACATTTGACCCCAATTTCATGGTCCACTGAACATAGAAAATGAAAGTGCGAGTTTCAGGTTAAAGTTTTTGGTCAAGGTAGTTTTTGATGAAGCTGAAGTCCAATCAACTTGAAACTGAGTACACTTGTTGCTTATGATATGATCTTTCTAATTTTAATTCCAAATTAGATTTTCTACCCAATTTCACGGTCCATTGAACATGGAAAATGATAGTGCGATTGGGGCATCCGTGTACATGGGACACATTCTTGTTACAAAAAAATCAATCAATCAAAAAAAAAATGTCCTGTATATAAGTTCAATGACACTCTGGAAGGTGCCTGCTACTAAAAATAGTACTCTAGATAGATGCTGATTTTCTCTTAACTAAGCATTTTATGTCATGTCAATGTTGTTTACTTTTTTAAATATTTTTTTTAATGAACAATGTTTAACTATTATACCTCAGAAAAAGACGAATGATTTGTGCCGAAAGTTTTAATTGTTGTTTTAGTGTAGGTGTTGTCATCCAGAGGAAATAAATCAATAAAAGAGAGGCGAAAGATACCAGAGGGACATTCAAACTCATAAGCCAAAAACAAACTGACAACGCCATGGCTAAAAATGAAAAGACCAACAGACAAATAATAGTACATAAAAACAACATAGAAAACTTAACACTGAGCAACCCCATAAAAACTGAGGTTTATATCAGGTGCTCCGGAAGGGTAAACAGATCCTGCTCCACATTTGGCACCCGTCGTGTAGCCATGGTAGCAATACACAGTTAGGAGTTTAGTTTCGCATTATGGCCCCTGTGGATTTTTCAAATAGGAAAGTTATTGTGTAATAAAATTATTTTTTAGACAGATTAGTGCTAATTTAGCCTTCAAAGATGGTTTATAAGAGCATCAAGATTATTTTTTACATGTTTTATGGGCTGTTTTCTGTTTGACCATCCGTATTTTCATAGCTAGACCGGCCATCGGTCCAGAAATTAATGTACTGTTTACAAACACTCTATTTATACACGAAGTTTTTGGCGCAATTTTACAAAACAATGAGATGAAAGACATATGATTTTCATTGGATTTGCTGAAAGATATATGTACACAGTTTCAGAAAAGGTATTTCTTCAAACGATTGAAATTCTACTTTTAGCCAAATTTTGTGGAAACTTTTGACATCTTTCCCCCCTTTTTGCAATATTTTATAACAAATAAATGCAGATTGTTGCCATGGATACACCAAAATGAAATTATATTTTACCATTTTATATACTAGATATAAAATCTATGGAAGATTCTGATTACATACATATGCCCATATATGACAAAAACAGTAAGCTAGATATTGCAAGATATCAATGAAAAAGGGTTGGTAAAATTTATAAGGGCAAATTTTGGTATGTTTTCCTAACTGTTTATTGCTACCTCATGTTAGTACAAATCCGGTAATAAGTCTAATTCGGTAGGTTTCATTTGGGACTTTTTTGTCTAGGTCACTTTACTGGATCATTCAAATTGCGTGTGCAATGAATAAAGAAGTATGTATTCTTATTTAGTTGGACCTTTAAATAGATTAACCTTTCAGTGTTAGCAACCCATTGAAATAGCACCGATAGTTATTTCAAATCATTCATTGCGCGATACACAAAGACGATTGAAATACCAGTAAGACTTTTCTATTTGATATACTATGATTTAAATAACTTAGTAAAATAATAACTTGAATAGTTGTCTTCTCATATTCCAGAATGAGGTGCTCAAAGGGTATACATACTTGTAACATATGGTATTTAGCACCATGCAGTAGCAGATGGAGGCTTTCATAGAGGGAGGAGGAAATAGAGGTGTAAATTATTTGAAGCAGGCGCTCAATATTAAAAAAAACACTTAAAACTTAAAACACATGTTTCAAAATAAGATATATCCCTGATACGCCCATGTTCACAAAAATCTACAATTGTATTTTACTCATAAAGGTCATTTAATGTTAAACACAATTATAGAAAATAACTTTACCTAAAGTTCTGTCTGAATAATGAAAAAGAAGTAACCAAACTGCCGAACTCAAAGAAAATTTTAAATCGGAGAGTCCCTTATCAAAAGGCAAAATCAAAAGCTAAAAACATCAAACAAATGGAAATCAACTTCATATCATATTGATATTTCAAATAAATATTCAACAGAGCTTACTAAAATTACCTTTAAAAGTAGTCCTGTTGGTTAAAGAGAATTTCCATTTTCGATTCCTTTATAAACATTGCCGATTGTCGACACTTCATTTCTACATACGGGTATCTAGTACGGTAATACAAGACCCATCAATGCAATATAACATATATATGTTTATTGAACCGATACCAAAGATCAACTTTTAAAAGGCTTTTGTACATAATGCAAACTAGTTTGTGATTTTTCATATGTTAGCATTTACTTATAATGCGAATCTTTATGAAATAATGCAAACGTTTGAGTCATGTTTTTCATATTTAAATTGCAAAGGTAGCTGTTGTTAGAATGAAGTAAGCTGCATGCAGTACCCTTTATCTGTTTATTCACTTATTGCAAGGTAAAATGTTGGAGTCTTAAGTAAATATTGATGGCATGGTGATGAGCGGAACAAAGAAATTTAAAAAACTAATTTAAAACCTTATTGTTAATGAGGATCTGTATAGGGTCCTTTATTTGTTTTCTATTTATGCTCTATGTTTTATAGCAACCAATTATTCTCTCTTCTTTTTGTTTGCCCTACTTTACTTTATTCTTTTCTTTTTTGTTGCCATGTCTTCTGCACATTTTAGTCATATTCTTTATTATATATAACAAGCGGTCGTATAAGTCTTGTGCAGGATTGGTTAGATACAAAACAAGCGTTTATATTAGCCTTTTATTATATAGGTTAGATTCAAAGAAAACGCTCGTCTGCTTAGTTGCTACACCACTGATTACTCATGTATCTCATGACCACGAATAAAATTAAAACTTTTCATTCTGAATAAAATACAAGAAATATAAATGTGCAGGTGTTCGTCAATGAATCACATTTTGTTTGATTCTTATGTGGACTTTTACTTATATGAGTCTAAATGTACTTGGAGACAGGACAAGTTTTTTTTGTCCTGCTCCTTTTTTTCAAAAATCCATTTTCTTTTCATTTCAATTATTTTCATATATTTTTTCTCTTTGTAATATTTCAACAAATTTACTAAAACAACATTAAATGGAGAATTTACCATGAATTATAGTAAAATAACGGATTTGTGGGGAAACGAGACGGAGGATAAGATAAATGTCCTGTCGGTGAGTTCAAAGCACTCCGGAAGTCGCCTTCTACTAAAAGATCACTCTAAGTGGTGATTTTCTATAAACGAAATCTTTTCTATAAGTATACTATGCCATTTTAATGTTGAGTACCTTTTTTTAAATTTTGATAACTAAACTATTCTTCTAAAAAAAATAGTGTGTGTCGAAAGTTTTATGTTTTTAGTGCAGGGTTTGGCATGCGGAAACTGGATCATTCAAATGTCGTATAATCAATGATACCTGTGCATATTAAAAGAATAAGGAAGTTATGTCTACTTCGTTGTTAGATGGACATTCAAATATATTTATCTGCGTTTTAAACCCCAGTTCTATGTTATTCTTCGTTGTTAGATGGACATTCAAATATATTTATCTTCGTTTTAAACCCCAGTTCTATTGTTATACTTCGACTGAGTTCCTATATGTCTGAAACAAGTGTAAACTGAATAGATCTATCGCTACAAATAACAATGGATTTTGACCTCAAGGTGTGGATAGCGGGTTTCTGGAAACCCCTGTGTCTACATGCCGAAAACACTAGGCATTGTTACTCATAACAATAAAAATTGTTTATTTCTTGAATATCATGAACATAAGAACTTACTAATTGTGTTCAACACATAGTGTGTCAAGATATAGATTTTTTTTTTAGGAATTCCAATAGCAAAAACAAGATTAAGCATCTATTTTGCATCGACAGGATGTTCTTTCTAACTTTAAAATTCAATATTTTTCTTTTTTGTAATTCATTTGAAAGTCGAAAGATTAATATATTGTCTATTTTAAGGCTCCCTTACCTGCTAAATCATATATTGCCTTGTAATGTTGTTTGACTTCCTAAGTGTGTGTCCTTTCCATCGCCATTTTCTCTTTTTTTCTCTTCATCAACTGGATATTGGTTGATCTTTTTTACTCATAGATCTTTGTTTGAAATCATCTCAGACCATCTGATGTTAAGCATGAACCTGGGACTGTTGTTGATGAAGACTTGGAGTTTTGAAACAGACTTTTTGTTGTTTTCCAAGTCTCAGCTCAATAATAAGAGTATGGTTTTCACATTGGAATTATAACGCGTATTTTGGTCTCGTGAGTGATGTTTCGTGCTTTCCAAATCAAATTGATCCCATCATATTTAATGCAGTTCTAGATTTGCCAATTCTGATTTTTTTTCATCTTTATAGATCTGAGCCGCCAAAATTATCCACTACGCTTCCAATGTATGTAAAAGAATCCACTTTTTCTTGAGATTTGGTGTTAACCATCAGACTTGCTATATAGGGACCTTGTATTTGACTTTAAAACATTGATTTTGTTGTGATTTATGGAAAGGCCTGTTTCTGATGCTCTCTTTTCATCCTGCTAGTTTGTCCTGCATTCGGTGGTGGTTTTGGGACAGCAACACAACGTCATCTGCAAAGTTTAGGTCATTCAGCTGGGTGAACATAGTCCATTGAATACCGTTTATTCTGTCGTCTGTGGCATGCTTCATGATCCAGTCAACTGACAGGAGGAATAGCATAAGTGAAAAAAGACAGTCTTGTGATTGTTGAAGGCCATACGGTGACCTATAGTTGTTAATGTCTGTATCATTTTGGTCTCTTGTGGACAGTTATCTCTTGGCAATCATACTACAACTTCTTTTTTTTTATATTTACCCAGTTGTAATATCAAATGCCTCTATTTGTTCGCCTCCGTGAATGATCTTACTCTGCATTCCTGTAGAGGTGTTTCAGATGATTGTAACAAATTAATGCCATAGTGTCTCATCAACTGCCACAACACACCTCTATCTAAGTTGTCAGAGGTTTTAGCGAAGTCGACAAAAAACAGAATAAAGTGATGAATTGAACTCTTTCTGGCTTGTTTAAGGATGATACTTCATGTTTCTAATTGATCTGCACATAGTTTGTTTTGTTTGATTTGAGCGTGGTTGTCACGAATATTTTCCTGTATTGCATTTTTGAGTTGGTTTAACATCTCTATTTAAACTTTCCCAACATTATGTTTTAAGGCGATTCGAAAAAAAATCTAAACCAAATGGTGACGCTGTATAATCCTGTGTAACCAATGCAACATTTTTGATGAAATATATAACATTAATAATCTTTGTACTTTTTATAAAAAAATTATCGCCGAAAATGTAAAACAGATATTTCCTTATCAAATGGCAAAACCAAAAGCTCAAACACATCATTCGAAAGGGGGAAAACGTCATGTAATTAATTACTGCAAGTGTTCCTCGTTTTACAATTATCGATTATCAATTGTGCTGATATTAGTTGAGCAGAATCACGGAGGACGTTACTTCGGGTTTTACTGGACACCTTTAAATTTTATATCAAGATAACCTTTTTGGTGTAACTTAAGAATGGCCAACGTAGGTAGATACAAGTATCTTGTATTAAAGAGGGATAAATCCTACTTTGTAAAGGATCACTCTGATTCAAACAAAAAATTCTCTGAAACTGACATTATCAAGATGCTTGATTTCTTGATTGACAACATATTTGTTACGTTCGGAGGACATGTTTTTCAACTGTCGGCATTCCAGTGGAAACAAATTGTGACCCTCTTCTTGTCGACTTTTTTCTTTATAAGTATGAGGCTTACTTCATACAGGAACTTCTTAGGAAGAAAGACAAGAAGTTAGCGATATCCTTTAACTCTACTTTCCGCTATATAGATGATGTTCTTTCACTAAAGAATTCAAAATTTGGTGACTATTTGGAACGCATCTATCCCATCGAACTAGAGATAAAGGATACTACAGATACAGTTAAGTCGGGCTCATATCTTGACTAACATCTAGAAATTGACAATGAGGGTCGGTTGAAAAACAAAACTTTACAACAAAAGATATGATTTCAGCTTTGGACATTTCGTCCCCGAGGGTATCACCAGCCCAGTATATCAATAATGTGGTCATTTTTATAAATTTTCTGTTTACAAAACTTTTTCGAAAAACTAAGGATTTTCTTATTCCAGGCAAAGATTACCTTAGCCGTATTTGGCACAACTTTTTTGGAATTTTGGATCCTCAATGCTCTTCAACTTTGTATTTGATATGAGCGTCACTGATGAGTCTTATGAAGACGAAACGAGCGTCTCGTACTTAATTATAATCCTGGTACCTTTGATAACTATTTACATCATTGGGTCGATGCCACTGCTGGTGGACGTTTCGTCTCCGAGGGTATCACCAGCCCAGTACGAAGTGTTGACATGAATATCATTAACGTGGTCATTTTTATAGATTTCCTGTTTACAAAACTTAACTTTTTTTTGAAAAACTAAGGATTTTCTTATCCAAGGCAAGGATTACCTTAGCCGTATTTGGCACAACTTTTTTGGAATTTTGGATCCTCAATGCTGTTCAACTTTGTACCTCTTTTTGGCTTCAAAAATATTTTGATATGAGCGTCACTGATGAGTCTTATGAAGACTAAATGTGTGTCTGGCGTACTAAATTATAGTCCTGGTACCTTTGATAACTATTCCGATTGTGAACTTTCCATTTCTAAGTAGCAACATTCCAGCAGCACCTGCATAATGGGTATATATTTCCCAATTGATACGATATGCTCTACTTGCATTTCCTATCATGATTTTCTTGATAGAGGGTTGCTGCTCACAAGGCAGCTATTAAACCAAGAGTTCCAAATGGTGAAGTTGAAATCATCCCTTCGTAAATTTTACGAATGCCATTACAAGTTGGTTGACGGTTATGGAATAACAGTTTCACAATAGTATCGGATATGTTCCTTACGTCGTAACTAATATCCCCTTCCCTTTCATGAATGTGACCTACCAAATTAGACTATTTACCAGATTTGTTATTACATAAGCAACACGACCAGTGCCACATGTGGAGCAGGATCTGCTCACCCTTCCAGAGCACCTGAGATCACCCCTAGTTTTTGGTGGGGTTGGTGTTGCTTATGCTTTAGTTTTCTATGTTGTGTCATGTGTACTATTGCTTGTCTGTTTGTCTTTTTCATTTTTAGCCATGGCATTGTCAGTTTATTTTTGATTTATGAGTTTGACTGTCCCTCTGGTATCTTTTGTCCCTCTTTATGGAATTCACAGAACGCCTCTTAATATATTCAGGTGTTAGCACAATCAAGGAAAAAAATCGAATCTACAGGACAACCTTGATATTCACATACCACTACTCAATTGTCTGTTGCTAGCAGAATCAGGGACAACCTTGATATTCACATACCACTACTCAATTGTATGTTGCTAGCAGAATTAAGAAAAAGTTTGGAATTCACAGGCCAGCATTTAAGTGTCACTGATTGACACTTTAACATAGCAGACATAATAAACTTTATTATTTATCACAGAAGTACATACATAAACATGATTACATCAACAATTAAATATTGCACATATTGTCAAAAATATTTCGTCACTTGAAAATATTTATATTCCTCTATTAGAGTTCAAATTATATAAATTCACAGTGCTGAACTGTAAACTAATTATATGACTTTAAATTGCAGTATAATGCATTATTATTATACTAATTACTTTTAATCTACCATGTAAAAAGATAATTTGATGTTTTTTTCCTTCAACACAGGATGAATTATTTTGCTCCATAACACCAATTTTTATGTTCATATAAGACTTTAATAGTCATTCACCAATATTTAAGGAGATTTTAGAATTATGTTCTTTCGAGACCCACCAAATAATACCAATGCAAAGATATCAAAGTCTTAGTCAGCCTTAAAAAAATTTCTTGCAATTTAAAAAAAAAATCAATTTCTTGATAAGGAGCTCCATAACCTATCAATATTTTTAGCTTATTTTGTTTTTTTTAACTTCAACTTATAGTACCAATTTTAAATTCTATATTTTTTTTATTTCACCTATTTACATCCTTAAGACAAGATGGAATGTGAAAGTGTCTATCCTGGTATTTAAAATCTGTAGATATATATATCATAAATTAGTCCAGCAAAGTTTGTCCTGAATATTGACCTCATTTTGGTATACAATCAACACCAAGTTCTGAGGGAAGAATCAGTCCAACTCCTAGTGCTTCTCTTTCTAATGAGGCAAGTTGTCTGAAATAAAATAACAGCAATCATATATTATCAGCAATAACAACCAACCAAAAATCAATCAATCAATTAATCATTCTAATGCAACAGTGTTCATTTTCATTGGATATGTCATCAATTTTCATAGTGTCAATTCAAAATTGATGCTATGAAAATGTATAAGCAAACAAAGGCAACTTATGACAGACTTTCAATGCATGATTTGACGTTGGTTTCTGTCAATTTCAATAGAATGGAGATAAAAATAATTCATTTCAAGCTCTGATGGCATTGATTGGCTAACATGTAGCCAATAAACTTAATTTGCTACCATCAAATCATTGATAAAAGAAATAACTTCTAATTTGATGATTATCAAATCACTTGTCCCATTGGACATCTAATATGTTGTCTATTTTTACTTTTTGTTGGTGGAATGTACAAGTACCTTTGTTTTTGTTAGATATATTTCTATTTGTATCCATCTGACAAGTTAAGCCTTTTTTGACTGCTTTTTATAGTTCATTCTTATTTTGAACTTTCCAGGTTATGGAAGGGTTGAAATCCAACTTACATGTTTAACCTCACCACATCCTAGTATGTATGTGTCTGTTCCAAGTCTGCAAGAACTTTCAGATCTGTACTTAGTGTCTTTTTGTTGTTGGGATGTACAAGTACCCTTCCGTGTTGCTGTTGCTGTGTTACATATTTGCTTTTTGATACTGGTAATTATTTTTTACATAAATTAGGTAGTAAGTTTTTTCGTTTTAATTGTTTTACATTTGACATTTCAGGGTCTTTTATAGCTGACTATGGGGTATGGGCTTTGCTCACTGTTGAAGGCCATATGGTGACGGTATAACTGGTTGCAATTGAAACTTTACAGTTATTATCATAACTTTTTATTAAATATATTGCCATTTATATAAATGGTAACAGCTATGTGGAATCATGGAGCAGAATTCACAAAAGTCATAACTGTATCATTATTTGCCTTCAATCTTCTCTGTTATTTTTAAGTGGTTATCATGTTTAATGGTTGTTTGGTATAATAATTTCTTCATTTTTCACAAAACAACAAAATGAGACAAATATGAGCTTTAACTTTATATCTATATCTATTTAATATCACTATATAGTATGTATGGTTACCTCCTTAGTTTGGTGACCTTTGACCTTAATTCCTTGTCATACTCTCTAATTTTACTGACTTCCTGCCAAGCCTCCTTCTGTTTTGATTGGTCAATTATTGATCTCTGGTATAACCCAGACCACAACACCTGCAAAAACAAAAATAACTGAATATCTTGAATAGACAGAAATCAGATAAAAATGTGTGATGTAGAATTTAATACACTTACGACAGGTAAAGAAGTAAGTATTATTACAAACAAGAATGTGTCCATAGAATACAGATGCCCCACCCAAACTACTTCAGTGGACCGTAAAATTTTGGGAAAAACTCTTTGGCATTAAAATTAGAAAGATCATAGCATAGGAAACATGTGAACTAAGTTTCAAGTTAATTGGACTTCAACTTCATCAAAAACTATCTTGACCAAAAACTTTAACATGAGGTTGGACAAAAAGACAGACAAATGGACACACAAACTGAAAAAATATAGGGTACTTCAGATATGAAATTAAAAGAGAAATGCTATATTACATACCAAACTTTGTGGAGCTACAGAGGGCCATATAACTCGAGGATTAGGATCATACATAGGATTAAGATACTTCTGTAAAACTTCTGGTCTTGCTAAATATGTCCTGTAAATAAAGTTAAAAGATTAAAATATGTTACCAAGGCCATTCTTAAATCCAAGCATTCAAACTAAAGAGTTCTAAAAGAATAAGTTTAATCAACAATTCAGTGCTTAAACACCTTTACAGTAAACAAGTAACACCTGTATCTCATGTGTGACCCACATGTATCTCATGTGTAACCTACGTGTATCTCATGTGTAACCTACGTGTATCTCATGTGTAACCCACATGTATCTCATGTGTAACCCACATGTATCTCATGTGTAACCTACGTGTATCTCATGTGTAACCCACATGTATCTCATGTGTAACCCACATGTATCTCATGTGTAACCCACATGTATCTCATGTGTAACCCACATGTATCTCATGTGTAACCCACATGTATCTCATGTGTAACCCACATGTATCTCATGTGTAACCTATGTGTATCTCATGTGTAACCCACATGTATCACATGTGTAACCAACATGTATCTCATGTGTAACCCACATGTATCTCATGTGTAACATAATCACAAACTTCAGGCCATTGTTTACAAAGCTGTTGACAAAAGTGACGCCAAAAAGGAGAGACAAAAATGGTATACAATGTACAATTTCAAATGAAAAATCTTAAATGGATATTTTCTCAATCTTTATTTTCAATTCAAGCTTTAAACTTTAAAACTTTAAACTATAATGACCTTATAATCATCACCCAATATGGGTCAGGACCTATTTTACCTTAAAATGTTAAAAGGACAAAGTGTTTTCTTGATGAATAATGACTAGAAACAAGATAGTTGTAGCATTTTATGGGGATTTTTTTCTAAATAAATGATGATTTAATTAAAACTTTTCTTCAATTACCATAAAGAGACTGTTCTTGAGGACAATTTACACTCTTTTCTTTTCTTCCCATTATTGCACAGGAATGTACCTAAAAATAGAAAAAAATATCCAATAACAACAAGCACAAAAAGACTGTTCCTTTAACCACAAAACCAGGGACAAACAAACTGGTTGACACATGTAATATTTGGCTGACACATGTTTGATATATATTTTACACATGACTGATACATTTTTTTCATAAATGGTCTATTTTGATGACACCTGGTTGAGAAATGGTCTATCTTGATGACACCTGGTTGACAAATGGTTTATTTTGATGACACCTGGTTGACAAATGGTCTATTTTGATGACACCTGGTTGACAAATGGTCTATTTTGATGACACCTGGTTGACAAATGGTCTATTTTGATGACACCTGGTTGACAAATGGTCTATTTTGATGACACCTAGTTGACATATATTATAAATGACTGACGCCTGGTTGACAAGTGGTATATTTTGTTGAAAACAGGTTGGCATATGATCTTTATTGGTGACATATGGTCTTTATTGGTGACATATGGTAAATACTGATGAAAATGTATATATGGTCGACAAAGGGTATAAATGGTTGACACATGGTGTATATGGTTGGCATATGGTATCATGATTGCTAATCTCTTTCTAATGGTTACCATGCCTGATGACCTCTGACTAAAGATTATCCTACCTGATGATTTCTCCCAAGACAAATGCCAATATTTATCTCCTTCTTAATACATTGTAGTTCTGAATCTATACAAGATTAAGTTGTAGCCAGCTTCTGTTTTCTACTTATTATATCACTTACCAAATTGTGAGGAGTAGGTGTGTTCGAACAGCAGGACAAGAAACTCTTCATTGAACTCAAATGAACAAGGAAACTGTTGCCATATCTACAATGTAAACAACACTTTAACAATTGAAACTGTTGCCATATCTACAATGTAAACAACACTTTAACAATTGAAACTGTTGCCATATCTACCATGTAAACAACGCTTTAACAAGTGAAACTGTGAGCTATTGCTCACTGATGATACCCCTGCCCAAATACTTGACAGAAAAAAGGAAGTTGTTGAGTGATGAATCTGAAAAAGCATCAAATGGTATAGCTGAATTATATAAACCCGGAAACCAAACTTCAGAAATCCTTGTAATGCAGTTCCAGAGAAAAATGTGACGATAAATTTTCAACTTGGATGTTATGTGTAAAATGATGTAAGTGTTTGGTAAACAGGAAGTTGTTAAGTGGTGAATCTAAAAATGCATCACACGGTAAACTGGACTTATATAAACTTAATAAATATAAATTTTTGTAATGTAGTTCCTTAGAAAATTGCTACCAAAAATATTCATGTGACGGACTGACAGATGGATGGATGGATGGATGGAAGGATGAATGGACCAACAGACAGAGACAAAACAGTATACCCCCACTTGTTTAAAGCAGGCGGGTAATCATCCCTTAAAGCAAAGAAGTATAATATATATATATATACATGCCAGTGTAACGGGTCTGTCTCTGAGTATTCAAGACAACAATGAAGATCATTTTATTGATAATTAGTTCATGTGTCCCAGAAGAAATAAAAAACCTTTGTAGAATAGCCTGTAATAAACATATTTAACCCTGCCACATTTTTTTGAGACTGTCCCAAGTCAGGAGCCTCTGGCCTTTTTTCTTCATGTATGATTTTAAATATAAGTTCATTTATATATTTCAGAGTTTTTTATGACATCCATCTTCACTGAACTAGTATTCATGTTTTGGGGGCCAGCTGAAGCACACCTCCGAGTGTGGGATTTTCTTGCTGTGTTGATGACCTATTGGTGGATTACAGCTGGTGTCTGCTCTTTGGTCGGGTTGTTGTCTCTTTGACACATTCCCCATTTCCATTCTAAATTTTATAAAATAATAAACTGTTGATTCAGAAATATGTCTAGTCTTTCTGTTATTTTAAAATATTGTAAATGTTTAATGCAAACATTGAAATTAAAATGGCAATACTTTAACAAACTCTGCAAAGCATTCAAAGTAAATGGAACATGACTGAAGGTGCAAAGTCGATGGAACAGGACTGAAGGTGTAAAGTCGATGGAACATGACTGAAGGTGTAAAGTCCATGGAACATGACTGAAGGTGTAGAGTCAATGGAACATGACTGAAGGTGTAAAGTCAATGGAACATGACTGAAGGTGTAAAGTTAATGGAACATGACTGAAAGTGTAAAGTCAATGGAACAGGACTGAAGGTGTAAAGTCCATGGAACATGACTGAAGGTGTAGAGTCAATGGAACATGACTGAAGGTGTAGAGTCAATGGAACATGACTGAAGGTGTAAAGTCAATGGAACAAGACTGAAGGTGTAAAGTCAATGGAACATGACTGAAGGTGTAAAGTCAATGGAACATGACTGAAGGTGTAAAGTCAATGGAACATGACTGAAGGTGTAAAGCCAATGGAACATGACTGAAGGTGTAAAGTCAATGGAACATGACTGAAGCTGTAAAGTCAATGGAACATGACTGAAGGTGTAAAGTCAATGGAACATGACTGAAGGAGTCAATGGAACATGACTGAAGGTGTAAAGTCAATGGAACATGACTGAAGGTGTAAAGTTAATGGAACATGACTGAAAGTGTAAAGTCAATGGAACAGGACTGAAGGTGTAAAGCCAATGGAACATGACTGAAGGTGTAAAGTCAATGGAACATGAATGAAGGTGTAAAGTCAATGGAACATGACTGAAGGTGTAAAGTCAATGGAACATGACTGAAGGTGTAAAGTCAATGGAACATGACTGAAGGTGTAAAGGCAATGGAACATGACTGAAGGTGTAAAGTCAATGGAACATGACTGAAGGTGTAAAGTCAATGGAACATGACTGAAGGTGTAAAGTCAATGGAACATGACTGAAGGTGTAAAGTCAATGGAACATGACTGAAGCTGTAAAGTCAATGGAACATGACTGAAGGTGTAAAGTCAATGGAACATGACTGAAGGTGTAAAGTCAATGAAGGATAAATGCCAATAAAATTACATTTATCAATTATCTATAAACTGAACTAAAAACAAAATATGTGATTTTTTTATATTCAGTTAACCATGGAAATGAAATGTACAAATGCTAATAGAATTTTTTAACTCATATTATTGGCTTATTATGAGTGGTCAGGCCTCTACATTATCATTTTTTCTCACTTGTCCCTTCGGACAAGTTGCAAGAAAATCAACTTGTCCGAACTTTTAACTCACTTGTCCGAATTTATAATTGAAAATCCTCCATATTGATTATACATGTTATATGTATATGTAAAAATAACACCTGCCCTTTGATTGTACCTAATAAAGATCAATACAGGGAGCATTTTTTTGTGTTATATGAATACTACATCAAAATTCATTTTATTATTTCAGACTGAAGGCTTATTTGCAAGACTGAGCTCTCTGACTCATTGTCACTTAATCATGTGTCGATCATTAAATCATATCACTTCCCATACCACTACGTTCTCCTATTCATGGACCTATATTCATTTTGAAGTAGTGGTATGGTTTAAACCAAATACATCTGGCACATTGTTTACAAATAAACCTTTTTAATTAATTGATGGTGCCAAACAAGATTTTACAATTTATCTTGATTTTTACATACATTGATATATGATCATGAAGTACATCAAACATTTTAGTAAAAAATCTGCCTTTTTAGATTTTATTTAATTCTAACATCTAACTTATCATTTTAACATATAGATCTTATTGGTTTATTCCTTGAATGCCAACATCCTTTGTTCTACCGACAATTTACCTTTGAAATTATGTTGGCGTTCAAGGAATAGGTGCAAGTAGTTATCACAACAAAAGTGCATGCTTATCAAAACAATCATACTAATTAAACAAATAGGTAAATACAGGTAGCTGAATCTAGTTCATGTTTGTTAAGTTGTTAAAAATCATATTTTGCTGCTCCTGCTTGAACAAATATGGATTCTCTTAAAATGTATCTTTCAAAAGTGTTGCATCAATAAGTCAGGACTTTAAGGATTCCAGTTTGCACAAATTCTACAATAGACTCTTTGGACTTTGAAGTTGTTTTTTTTTCTTAAATATTTTTATAGTTGTGTGTGCTGTTATATCCTACCATATTACTGTTTAAATTTCTTGAAACTTTGTATATGTGTTAGATTACTATTTTGTTTTATTTTTTCATTTTGTTCAGGATATTTTTTCTTGGTTATACAATCGCACCCTTTTTTTTTTATTGTATGTGATTCCTAAAAAAAAAATGAAATCTTCATATAGTTTATATTAACTTATAAAATATTAAAATTGATATGGAACTAAACAAATCTCTTATATCCTTTATTTAGTTTGAAATAATTGTATTAAACTAAAATGTCATTAATTTTTTTAATATTTCTTATGTTATTAACATATATTTATTCCAAATATATTTTTTTTATAAAAAGTAATAAAACGTTTTAATTTTCTTTATTTCTTTTAAATTCTTAATAATTTTAACCCTAAAATGTTCTATTTTTCCTTATGAGAAAGTGATGAGATGTTGGATTTCTATAAATTTCATTAATTATTTTTAACAGTTAAATACTTAAAAAACACCCATTGTTATTATATAAACATCTATTGAAATATTTTTGTTGGCATTCAAGGAATAGGTACCATATAAAATGTTGGCATTCGAGGAAGACACCATCTTATTAAATAAAACCTTTTTTAATCTAATGTTATGCCTTAAAGCTATATCAAATGATACAAACTTTAATTTAAAATTTTAAAGTTAAGGTAAAACTCCATATTATGCATATGGAGGTGCTCCTAATTCAAGAGACTTATACTAAGAAGAAACATTTACGTTGGTTTCCTTCCCCTTACTTTTTTCCCCTGGTCAATGGCTGCCAGCAGTTCAATCAGAGACATATTATACAAGTTTATATGTCTCTAGACAAGTCTGGTTCAATCAATGAATATTTATTTCATTTTGTATGATTAATAAAACAAGCATTCATATTTTTAGGAATGTATAAGTCTTGAATTTGATTTATTAACATCTGACATCGATTTTTTCACTTGTCCCATCGGACAAGTAGTATGATGAATCTACTTGCCCGACACCTATTTCCACTTGTCCCGGACAATCGGACAAACGGTAATGTCGAGCCCTGGTGGTTAATTTCTAAATAATTCAGTCTTCGCTTTGTGCCATGAAATATTTAATTTCAAAATAATTTATAGTATTTGCTATATGTGCTATGGAATCTTAATTTATTGAGAAAACTATGAATATACTGACCTGCCAAACACAATCTAAAAAAGGAGAAAAACAGGAGATTCACTTCTCTGTTTAGTGATGGCGCATGCTGATTTGGAACAGCTGTCAGCAAATGGATGACCACCTTGTAACCATTCACGTTCTACTAAGGCTTCAAATCTAAAAAGAATACTGTGAAAGTACTTTTATTCGTGGGGTACCAATTTTCGTGGTTTTCGTTGATGACTTTATCAACGAATTTAAGTGTCCAACGAAATAAAACAACCATTGTCCAAGTCAATACCTGGAAAGATCCCCATGTATGTATGACTACTGATATGAACAAGAGCATGTTTTGAATATCGCCAAATACTTCAAAAGCTGTAACAGAACTACACCTGCATGCAAGATTATACCCATTTTATCTTTAATAACATAAGCTGTACAACTTTTGATCTTTAATTCTTATAAAAAATATTTTTGATCGATGAAAGTCAGATTACGGTATTGATATGCTAGTATGATAAAGAGTTCATTGTATATCCCCATAGCTCTCGATCGTACACATGGGAAATAATAATTTCATGATGGGCTTGATTTTGATAAGAATTATTTGACAATTCAAAATACGTTTATAGCATTTGTTTGTGTTACTGTTTCCTTTAGGTGACCTGTTTATGGCCTAATTAACACCTTTCATGGTCTTTAATCTGTTGATTACTTTAGTGTTGTCACTACGATTTACACGGGTCAATGTTTACTTTGCAATTTCCTTCAATCAAGACTATTTGCAAACTTCGTGTCTAAAGGCTTTAATTCTTTCCAATATTCTTTTTTAAGAAAATTAAAATCCACGAATTTAAAAACCCAACGAACATGTAAATATTGCTCAAACCACGAAAATTGATGCCCACGAATTAAAGTACTTTCACAGTAAATAAGATTAGGACCAACTTCGGTCAATGGTCGGTAAATGGATGTCCACCTTGTAATCTAGATTTCAAATTTATCAATAAATATGATTAGGACCAACTTGGGTCAAAGGTCAGCAAACAAATATTTTAATTTAACAATTCATGACTAGCACAAAAGGTTTAAAATTATGGAGTAAATAACCATGTCAAAAGGCAGGTCTTTACAATAAAAATAACATTTAAGTTGTGTAACATTGTAGCATCTTCTTCCATTCAGGAAAAATTTAACTGATTGTTTTATTTTTATTAATTTAAAGAACAATGTCACCTGACATTAAAAATTAATTCTAATATGACGTGCTTCTTTCGCTTAATGATTAAACCCATGCTCTAAATCCAATAATATTTTTGGCACATGCGTATATTTACTACTGCATGATAATGCATTTTATCAAATTGGCATGCATTTAATATATTTTATTAACTTAAACGATTTACATGTTTCATTTATTATGACTGTAATGTGTTGCATTCCGAAGTTGACATATTTGACCTAGATACGACAACCGTTCCTGCTGGCTGTTCAAAAACTCCTCTCTCTGAAAAATCACATTGCCAGCCGTTTGCTTCTTTACAAACAAAAAAGGGTGGTTCATGGAAGAGCCTACACAATTGCTTTACCCTTATCACACATCGGACATAGAAATTACCTCAATTGTCCTAATCAGAATCAAAGTAATTGATGCAAGCTATACTTAATTGAAGTTTTAACATGGGTAGGCATTATATTCGTGTTATTTTAGCCCTCACTATCGCTCAGGCAAAAATAATGATGAATATAATGCCTACCCATGTTAAAACTACGATAAAGTATAGCTTGCATCAATTATTTCTTAAACAAATATACAGTTCTGGTTTGCATTCAGTTATATTAAAAAAAAAAAAAAAAAGCTGCATATACTGTAGAAAGGCTTGCATAGTCTGCGGTTTTATTCTCCAAAATTGGACCTGCTAGACGGGGTGCAGCTATAGAGTACAATAAGTAAGAAATAAGAGAAAAATTTCAATATGTGCTTATGTTGTAAATTTTTGGATGAAATGTATACAAATTGAATGGAACAGTCATTTTTATCTGTTTAAATGGAAATGTTTATTAAAATAAATTTTAAATAAGATAAGATATAGTTGGATACAGGTTGTTTGTTAAGCCTTATCTGAAAGAAGTAGAGAAAGAGGTAAATCAGCATGTAGGGGTGGGGACATAAATTATCCATGTTTCTTTAAGTAAACGGGACATACAAGTATTAGTTATAGTCAAAGTTTCAACAATAACCCAGTATTGCATTAATGGTGTCATAAGAATTATTTATAGCTTTGTGTCACAGTATAGGGAAAACGGTAGTATTACATTTTCCCAGCATTAGGTTGACCTTTTGTGTACCCAAGACAGGTGAAGGAAGTCAACTTAGGGGCGCTGTGATTGGATGTAAGGGTACACTATATTTTTATATTTATCTATGAATAACTGCAGTGTGTAAATTTACAATATAAATTTTAAAACCTATTGAAATATTTTCTAGAAAATTATTCGAAAAGGCTTCCAAAATTTCATAAATTTGGTGCAAAATGACGGTGGGCATGGATAACATAAACAAGCTCCGTTGGAAATTGGTCATGATACTATTTGGCTTCAATTTTTAGAATACAGTAATAAAGTACTAACACCACACATAACTGTTTTATCCAGGTTTTTATTATTAAAACTGGTAAATTTAGAAAATGTTAGTATTGTCGCCTATGGCAGAATAAATAGTACCGTTTTCCCTTTAAACATACACAAGTTTCTAAATTGGTTTTTAAGTGAATTAAACTTATTTTAACAATCATGAATTGTTCTAGAATCATTTACAAGCAGTTTCAGCTTCTGTTTGATGATGGAAAACAGGTTTTTCCAAGAAAATACCGAAAAACGACCGCACAGGATTTGAAATTACCGGAGTTTCATTAGACCTTTTCAAACAGTTACAAAAAGTTTTTTACCTAAAATTTCGTGGGGAGAAGGGGGTGCGGACTTTGTACCAGTGCGAACTATACAAGCCTTTCTACGGTAACTGCTTAAAAAAAGACCAAAATAATCCAAAATTGTTCACCCATTAATGGTCCTACAGTCATGGTCCAATATAAGTTGTACAAGGGAGGTAACCTGTAAAGTTGTATCAAATCCCTCAAATCCATGGACCAATACTGAAGCCCCTGTAAAATACAACAACAAAAACTCAATTAAAGAGTGATGGACTAGCACAGGGGAGGTAATCCTGTGTTGTATCAAATCCCTCAGATCCATGGACCAATACCGAAGCCCCTGTAAAATACAACAACAAAAACTCAATTATAGTGTGATGGACTAGCACAGGGGAGGTAATCCTGTGTTGTATCAAATCCCTCAGATCCATGGACCAATACCGAAGCCCCTGTAAAATACAACAACAAAAACTCAATTATAGTGTGATGGACTAGCACAGGGGAGGTAATCCTGTGTTGTATCAAATCCCTCAGATCCATGAACCAATACTGAAGCTCTGTAAGAATACAACAATTGATTGTTCACCTGAGCGCAGCTGGTTATGAACGCAGAGGTCCAACCCTTAACAGTTGGGGCAAAAATGGACACAATATTCGCGCTTGATACAGGTCTGACTTTGGATTGTAATTAAATATTTGACACAAATAGTTTTCTGACACAGAATAACTGTAGTCAAAGAACTTAGAATTGGTAATATAATTTGAATTTATATTCAATTTATGCTTTTGTGCAATACATTATGCTGTTGCATATTGACCACTCCCCCACCACACAAACACACAAAAAGCTTTTAATCTAACCCGCCATCCTTTTTTTTGCCAAAAAAAAATATTTGAAAATTTTCTTTTTAATTTCTGAAATCTGAAATGAGAAAATATTTCCCCTCCCCCCAAATGGTACAATAGATATAGGAAGATGTGGTGTGAGTGCCAATGAGACAACTCTCCATCCAAATAACAATTTAAAAAAGTAAACCATTATAGGTCAATGTACAGCCTTCAACACGGAGCCTTGGCTCACACGGATTAACAAGCTATAAAGGGCCCTAAAATTACTAGTGTAAAACCATTCAGACGGGAAAACCAAGTCTAATCTATATAAAAAAACAAGAAACGAGAAACACGTATAAATTACATAAACAAACGACAACTACTGTACATCAGATTCCACATTACAATCATATCTTCAGAATTTATACACTGTGCTACAGTACAAGTACACATTAGAATCATAACTTCAGAATTTATACACTGTGCTACAGTACAAATACACATTACAATCATACCTTCAGAATCTATACACTGTGCTACAGTACAAATACACATTACAATCATACCTCCAGAATCCATACACTGTGCTACAGTACAAGTACACATTACAATCATACCTTCAGAATCTATACACTGTGCTACAGTACAAGTACACATTAGAATCATACCTTCAGAATCTATACACTGTGCTACAGTACAAGTACACATTTGAATCATAACTTCAGAATCTATACACTGTGCTACTCTGACTTCTCTTGAACTGAATTTTAATGTGCGTATTGTTATTCGTTTACTTTTCTACATTGGTTAGAGGTATAGGGGGAGGGTTGAGATCTCACAAACATGTTTAACCCCGCCGCATTTTTGCGCCTGTCCCAAGTCAGGAGCCTCTGGCCTTTGTTAGTCTTGTATTATTTTAATTTTAGTTTCTTGTGTACAATTTGGATATTAGTATGGCGTTCATCATCACTGGACTAGTATATATTTGTTTAGGGGCCAGCTGAAGGACGCCTCCAGGTGCGGGAATTTCTCGCTACATTGAAGACCTGTTGGTGACCTTCTGCTGTTGTTTTTTATTTGGTCGGGTTGTTGTCTCTTTGACACATTCCCCATTTCCATTCTCAATTTTACAGTACAAGTATACATTAGAATCATACCTTCAGAATCTATACTTCTTTGCTACAGTACAAGCACACTTTAGTATATCTTTGACATGCGATAACCAGTTACTGGATTCTAACTTTGATATAAACCATTTGTCCATACTACTGGTGTTGTCAAGAGACGCTGAAATTGAGACATTACAGACTAAAAAACTGACATATCAGCATGGACAACGCTGGAACATTTTAATGTAATGCACAAAAACTGCTACATAATTTTTTTATAGACAGACAAGGGTAAAACTTACGGCGATAGGCTATCATTATAGAACTTGTCCGAGATATTGCTGATATTAACCTAGAGTAGAAGTGTTATAAATATCTGACAAGAATTTTACCTATGAGAGAACTCGCAAGGCCATTTCCATCAATTAATATTTCCAAGGGACATAACTCTTTTAATAAATGGAGAATGTGTCCCCGCTTGCATACATTATAAAGGGACATAACTAAAAAACAAGAAAAGTGACCCTACCCAAATTTGTACTTGATCTGAGTTTTGTGGTAATAAGTATTGTGTATAGGTTTCATAATGTTTGGTTGGGGCAAACTTAAGTTACAGAACAGAAACTAAAAATTTTGCAATTTTTCCATTTATAAAGAGGCATAACTCGAGAATGTTAAAGTGACCCCACCAAAATTCAAACTTGATCTGAGTTTTGTGGTAATAAGCATTGTGTATAAGTTTCATAACATTTGGTTGAAGCAAACTTAAGTTAGAGAACAGAAACCAATTTTGGGACGTACAGACGGACGGAAACTAAAAACTTTGCAATTTTTCCATTTATAAAGGGACACAACTCTAGACCAGTTAACGTGAAGCCACCAAAATTCAAACTTGATCTGTGTTTTGTGGTTATAAGCATTGTGTATCAGTTTTATATCATTTGGTTGAGGCAAACTCAAGTTAGAGAACAGAAACCAATTTTGGGACGTACAGACGGACGGAAACTAAAAACTTTGCAATTTTTCCATTTATAAAGGGACACAACTCTAGAACAGTTAAGGTGAAGCCACCAAAATTCAAACTTGATCTGTGTTTTCTCGTAATAAGCATTACGTATAAGTTTTATATTATTTGGTAGAGGCAAACTTAAGTTAGAGAACAGAAACTTAAAATTTTGTAATGTTTTCATTTACAAAGGGACATAACTCCAGAACAGTTAAAGTGAAGCCACCAAAATTCAAACCTGATCTGTGTTTTGTCGTAATAAGCATTATGTATAAGTTTTGGTAACATTTGGTAGAGGCAAACTTAAGTTACAGAACAGAAACTTAAAATTTTGTAATGTTTTCATTTACAAAGGGACAAAACTCTAGAATGGTTAGAGTGACGCTACCAAAATTCAACCTTGATCTGTATTATGTGGTAATAAGCATTGTGTATAAGTTTCATAACATTTCGTTGAGGCAAACTTAAGTTAGAGAACAGAAACCAATTTTGGGACGTACAGACGGACGGAAACTAAAAACTTTGCAATTTTTCCATTTATAAAGGTACACAACTCTAGAACAGTTAAAGTGACGCCACCAAAATTCAAACTTGATCTGTGTTTTGTGGTTATAAGCATTGTGTATCAGTTTTATAACATTTGGTTGAGGCAAACTCAAGTTAGAGAACAGAAACCAATTTTGGGACGTACAGACGGACGGAAACTAAAAACTTTGCAATTTTTCCATTTATAAAGGGACACAACTCTAGAACAGTTAAAGTGACGCCACCAAAATTCAAACTTGATCTGTGTTTTGTGGTTATAAGCATTGTGTATCAGTTTTATAACATTTGGTTGAGGCAAACTCAAGTTTTGGTTGAGGCAAACTCAAGTTAGAGAACAGAAACCAATTTTGGGACGTACACCCGTACGTACCTACATACAGACAAGGGTAAAACTTAATGCCCCCTCCGCTACAGCAGGGGCATAAAAATAGTTGATCGGCCACCATGATAGAACTTGTCTGAGATATTGCTAATATTAACCTATAGAATGAGTTTTATAAAAATCTGGCAAGAATTGTACCCATGAGAGCGCTAACAAGACGGCCAGGACAGACACCCAGTATTTGCATGTCCCCCGCAACGCTTTGCGCAGGGGACAATAAAAGCTTATTTTTTCGTCAATTTTGACACTAAGAATGCATCTTATACCTACACACAGTTTGTTTGTTAAAGTCATAAGGGCAGATTTTACAGTATTGTGTTCTGTCTCCTACTTTCATGTTGCTAACGTGACCGAGACAAAAATGAGTAACATTAGCGACATTTGGACATGTCACATGAGCAACAACATCTTTAAAAGATAAAATGTATGCACACAGTGATGTTTAATATATGCCTGGAGTAATAAAATTGTCCAGTCTAGTTTAGAATTTCTAAATATACAGAATGTCATTTGCAGGCGTACTTTATATCAAATGAATACACAAGAAACCAAAAAAAAAGTAACATTAGCGACATTTGGACATGTCACATGAGCAACAACATCTTTAAAAGTTAAAATGTATGCACACAGTGATGTTTAATATATGCCTGGAGTAATAAAATTGTACAGTCTGGTTTAGAATTTCTAAATATACAGAATGTCATTTGTAGGTGTACTTTATATCAAATGAATACACAAGAAACCAATTCGTAATAGTAACATTAGCAACATCTACTATCATGACATTACGCTTTGTTGCGAACGTCTTTTTGATGGACGGAATACATTTAAGGTCCTCTTGTAACAATATTACATACAACTGACCTTCTTTGCTTCCCCATCATGTGAAGGAACTGACTCCGAATCTATTTCTGCAAAGGGCGATATCGTAACTCCTATACAGGAAAGTTACAGATCTAAATATATGTTGCTCACGTGACACTGATTAGGACGGAAACCTCGAGCAGTAACGTTCGCAAAAAATAAAACAGCCAATGATATTGATTCCTCCAGTCCTTTGACCCCCTTACGTCATCCAAATTTAATATGATTGCTATTTTCAATTATTTATAAAACCCGGGATAAAAATAACTACAATGGCCTGTCTGAGAACCAACAAGAAAATTGCGATCCTGACATACCACAATGGACGGAAAAGATGTGACGTTAGCAACAATATTATTAAATTACCTTTTTTAGCCTTTACCAAAAAAAATCTGCCTTAAAGTTATGATTAAAACACAAAAGAAGACTTTTTATTAAAATATAAGTCCATGTTATTAGGCTCAACTTATAAATAATACTTCAAAATTCCACTCCAAATAAGCTGGATGTCAGTAAAGTAGGTCATGATGTCTATTCCATGTCCAATATTTTGAAATTGAAAACCCTCTAATTCTAACAAAAAACACAAACACAGAGTAATTTTTATTTTTATTTACTCAGAAAGACACATTTTATTCAATAACATAATGCATTACTCCATTACACAGTCTGTTTCACAGTTTCAGCAATTGCTTTTTTGATGGATACAAAAAAACAATAATTCCTTCTTATTGTAAAATCTGCCATAAGACAAAATAATATTTCTCAAAATTTGTGATTTATAAAAAAACTAGAGGCTCTAAAGAGCCTGTGTCGCTCACCTTGGTGTATGTGCATATTAAACAAAGGACACAAATGGATTCATGACAAAATTGTATTTTGGTGATGGTGATGTGTTTGGAGTTCTTACTTTACTGAACGATTTTGCTTCTTACAATAATATCTATAATGAACTTTGCCCATTAGTAACAGAGAACTATATTTGGTAAAAATTACATAAATTTACCAAATTAATAAAAAAATTGTTAAAAATTGACTATAAAGGGCAATAACTCCTTAAGGGGTCAATTGACCATTTAGGTCACGTTGACTTATTTGTAGATCTTACTTTGCTGAACATTATTGCTGTTTACAGTTTATCGCTATCTATAATAGTATTCAAGATAACCAAAAACGGCAAAATTTCTTTAAAATTTTCCAATTGGAGGGCAGCAACCAAACAACCAGTTGTCCAATTCATCTGAAAAATTCAGGGCAGATAGATATTGACTTGATTAACAATTAAACTTCTTGTCAGATTTGCTCTAAATGCTTTGCTTTCATAGTTATAAGCCAAAAACTGCATTTTACCCCTATGTTCTATTTTTAGCCATGGCGGTCATCTTGGTTGAATGGCCAGGTCATCGGACACATTTTTCAAACTAGATACCCCAAAGATGATTGTGGCCTAGTAGTTTCAGTGGAGATTTTTGTAAAAGATTACTAAGATTTATGAAAAATGGTTAAAAATTGACTATAAAGGGCAATAACTCCTAAAGGGGTCAACTGACCATTTCAGTCATGTTGACTTATTTGTAAAACTAACTTTGCTGAACATTATTGATGTTTACAGTTTATCTCTATCTATAATAATATTCAAGATAATAACCAAAAACAGCAAAATTTCCTCAAAATTAACAATTGAAAATTTCAGGGCAGATAGATCTTGACCTGATAAACATTTTTATACCATGTCAGATTTCCTCAAAATGCTTTGGTTTTTGAGTTATAAGCCAAAAACTGCATTTTACCCCTATGTTCTATTTGTAGCCATGGCGGCCATCTTGGTTGGTTGACCAGGTCACGCCACACATTTTTTAAACTAGATACCCCAAAGATGATTGTGGCCAAGTTTGGATTAATTTGGCCCAGTAGTTTCAGAGGAGAAGATTTTTGTAAAAGATTACTTTAATTTACGAAAAATGGTTAAAAATTGACTATAAAGGGCAATAACTCCTAAACGGGTCAATTGACCATTTTGGTCATGTTGACTTATTTGTAGATCTTACTTTGCTGAACATTATTGCTGTTTACAGTTTATCTCTATCTATAATAGTATTCAAGATAATAACCAAAAACAGCAAAATTTCCTCAAAATTACCAATTCAGGGGCAGCAACCCAACAACTGATTGACCGATTCATCTGAAAATTTCAGGGCATAATAGATCTTGACCTGATAAACATTTTTATCCCTGTCAGATTGCCTCAAAATGCTTTGGTTTTTGAGTTATAAGCCAAAAACTGCATTTTACCCCTATGTTCTATTTTTAGCCATGGCGGCCATCTTGGTTGGTTGACCAGGTCACGCCACACAATTTTTAAACTAGATACCCCAAAGATGATTGTGGCCAAGTTTGGATTAATTTGGCCCAGTAGTTTCAGAGGAGAAGATTTTTGTAAAAGATTACTTTAATTTACAAACTAGAGGCTCTAAAGAGCCTGTGTCGCTCACCTTGGTCTATGTGCATATTAAACAAAGGACACAAATGGATTCATGACAAAATTGTATTTTGGTAATGGTGATGTGTTTGAAGTTCTTACTTTACTGAACGTTCTTGCTTCTTACAATTATATCTATAATGAACCTTGCCCATTAGTAACAGAGAAAAATATTTGGTAAAATTTTACATAAATTTACCGAATTAATGAAAATTGTTAAAAATTGACTATAAAGGGCAATAACTCCTTAAGGGGTCAATTGACCATTTAGGTCATGTTGACTTATTTGTAGATCTTACTTTGCTGAACATTATTGCTGTTTACAGTTTATCTCTATCTATAATAGTATTCAAGATAATAACCAATCAAAGCGCGAAAGCGCTGTAAAGGCAGTTAATTACAGGTTGTGTGTATTTCTAGTCCAGTTATATCATTATCTTCCATAGAACAGAGGTGGTTTGTAGAATTTAAGATTTAGAGTTCTTTTGTACCTTAGTTCACCTATATCTATAGTCTACTGTTTACAGTATATTTTCTGTGCCTCCCCATGAAATGCATTTTTAGCCATGGCCTTGTCAGTTTGCTTTAAATTTATGAGTTTGACTGTCCCTTTGGTGTCTTTCGTCCCTCTTCTTTAGACATATAAGAACTTTTCCTTTTCAATATAAATAGACTATTTTTAATTATTGATTGTATACGCATATTCTATGACTCCCATAAAAAATAGTTCACAAAGATTGACTAGTCTCTGTACTGTGTGTATAGCAAGAACATCAAGTAACATAATGGTAAATGTACATAGTAACATGTCAACTTTTTTGATGACCATACCTGCCAACTGTCAGTATTTGCAGAGTATTTCCCCCATCGAGCTCGAGGCTCCCAAATCGAAATTTTGTAAGAGCAATTTTGTCGACTATTTAAAGAAAACAATTAATTCAACAATGGCTATAAGCTTGTTAATGCAAGAAGAAGCCAAAAACCACATTAGAATATATTTGAAGGGAATCCATGACAATCGCCCCATTAGCAAATAGCCCCACTTTTTCACTTACTCGCCCCACTTTAAAAAAAACCTGCCCCAACCTGGATTACCAAATCGCCCCACTTGTGAACTGTGTTAAATCCCGTTAATATTACTCCTGCCATCTCGCCCCACCTGATAGAAAACGATAATATCTAGATATATATATTATTAACCAGGAAGAATTTACATGTAGTCATGCCAACTCGCCCCACTTATGTAAAAAGATGTTATCCCGTTGTATATAAGTTAAATTCTGTTGATATTACTCCTGCCAACTGGTGCCACCTAATGGAAATCGGTGAAATCTAGATAAATATATTATTAACCAGGATGAATTCAGTAATGCCAACTCGCCCCACGTATGGAAAAAGATGTTATCCCATTGAATATAAGTTCAATTCCTTATATTGCATTATGATACAATTAACAAGTTTCTTTTCAATTGTTATGCATATAACTAAGCTTCAAAACTTACATTTATTCTTCAGTATATATCAATAATAGTAATTAAATTAATTTTCGGTTTGTTTGTATTCTGTGTAGATTAGTTTTCATTAAAGTGGTGGGAGTTTTTATTTTTAATTATATATATATTTATATTAATCTAAAAATTACCGTTTTTTTTATAAGTAGGGCGAGTTGGCAGGAGTAATATTAATTTTAAAATGATTTAACCAATTTCACATGTGGGGCGAGTTGGCAGAAGTAATATTAAACATGATTTAACCAATTTCACATGTGGGGTGATTTGATAAATCAGTTTGTGGTGTTTTTTTTAAAAGTGGGCCGATTAGCCAGTGGGGTGACTTGTCCTGCTTCCATTTGAAGGCCCCCTTGAAGGTTTTGTATGACTATATGAACCATCTTTCACGTAAAACCCCATGTGCATTTTGAAAAGTTGGTAGATATGTTTCTAACTCCAGGCAAAATCTACAGGTATGAATGAAAAAGAAGTTTTCAATTAAGGCTCTGTGGCCATAACAGCTGTCTCATTAGCATTTTAACCACTTCCCATATTTGCAATTAAAACAATAGAAGAAAATTATTCAACGCAAAAACAAAACTTACTTGTAAATATGAAATTGTCTTTATGGTACGAGTTTTTCTCCTTGTTTGAGATTGTACAGTAGTACCTGTAACTGCTTATACCTATTTCTTATTCACGTTTGCTTGATAAACTCACTAAATATCATATACATTGTACCACATCTCCTTATTTTTATATGCATTCCAATAACATGAACAATTGTAATTCAATTCTATATACCAAAGCAAAATGAACTGCACTACTTTCATTCACTAGTATGCATCTTTTGGCAAAATACAAGACTTTGTTCTTAGATGACACAATTAATATAATATATATTTATTGATAAAAAAATAAAATTTAGTATACAACTCTTTAACGGTATAAAAAAAGCACAGCTGTGTCATAAATTGTGAAATTTGTGCTGAAAACATAGACATTGATGGTATTTGAGTAATTCCATATGTGAAGCTCAACATTAGCTCGTCAGTTGGTGGTGGACAGTTATAGTTCCTTTCTGCAGGCTAGGATGAATGACTTTTCAGGAAAACCAATTTCACAAATCAAAACTTTCCTCTAGCATGTCTAGATTTCTCCTACAATATTCATCCAGTTTAGTTCTTTTGTTTTAATTGGACACCGTCCTGATTTTTAATTTTGCAAACCGTTCAGTCTCTTGCTTGCAAATGATGCATGAAAATAGGATGGGTATGGCAGTAGACAAGTCTCTTTAAAGTGGGTTTGTGCCCTGAAAAAAAGTTTTATAACTTAAGTTTAATTGAAACTTGTTCAACACATATACCTAAATAACTATATAACATAGAAGAGAGCATCATTCGTGTCAATGTTTTGTTCCTGTTTACATTGTCATTTATATTTTTAACAGAAAGCCTGAGGCATAGCTCATGAATTCCTGTCATTAGACATTACATCCTAAATTAACATAATTACTGCTAGAATGATTATCAGTATGATATACGTACACTATCATTGTACAGCCCAAGTTTTCAGTATATATAATTGTTACATTCATTCACTCCTGTGTTCAGTCGTTCAAAAATTTCTAAACATCAACAAATGAACTTTAATAACAAGAAGAAAACACTAGAAAAGATACGTACATACAACCCGTGTTTAAGTGTATTTGAAAGAGAAATAAATCTGATTAAACGATGTAAAAAGGAGAAATATATCTGGTTAAACGATGTACATGTATAAAGGAGGAAAAATTGAAGATATTGCATTACGATGCGTGTTACCTAATAGCACGTGGATATGTTTACATATTTAGACTTGACCCAGTATGTCACCGCCGTCGTTTAAACACTTGACTACAGTCGTGTATAAGCTAGACAATAAAAAGCTTAAGCCTGTACTATTTGTGTGAAGTAAATGTGTTTGTTCTGTACATTTAAATTGTTTTACCTGATAGCAAGAACGTATATCTATCCGTTTCCTTCTCAATTCACTTTGTCAAATTCTTCGAGCTTCTTCAAAACATACGTATTACTGCGCCCAGAAGTGAAAAAAATATGAGAAATCCTCGTAAAATAATGCTATTTTCAATTTTGTGGTATCCATTTTGTTATATTAATTATACAAAGATAAAAAAAGATACGATTAATTATGAATTTGCATATCATTATACGGAACGTTTATGGACTATTTTTTAAGTCGGTCATTTTGGCGGTAAATCATGTACACATACACACGTAGATTGGCTGGTACCCGATTGTAATGTTACACATCAAATGTATCAAAAAGCTAATACCCGGAACGTAGTACCGGGAACCAGGATAATACGTAGATAACATACATAACTAATACCGAAAATTGAAAACGCTTTTAGTTTCTCGTTCATAAACCGAATTCCGCTTTGAATTATAGAAGATGCAATATTAATCATGTTCAGTCGACTGTTCATTGTTATATCAACGTCTGAACTAATTAAAGAATCTTTAGATGTCAGATAACACTTGAAATTGACCCGACCTCTTTCCACACGGAATATACAAATAATGATAGTTTGTAGTCAGGTTGACTGCTTATAATGCAAAATACACACTTATAACAAGTTCTATAAAACGAACAATACACACTGATCGTTTCTTTAGTCCCCAATGTAAATGAAAGAAACAAAAACCATATCATACCATAAAAAGAAGAGGAGAAATTCGAACATTTCCGGATCTATTTCTGGCCAAAAGACCCCCAACATGGATTGCGTATGAAAAGATGAACCTCATGACTTAAAAGTCAGGCCTTAAAGCACTGCCTTTAAAAACGGCAAAATTTCTTTAAAAATTACCAATTGGAGGGCAGCAAGCCAACAACCGATTGTCCAATTCATGTGAAAATTTCAGGGCAAATAGATATTGACTTGATTAACATATTAACTTCTTGTCAGATTTGCTCTAAATGCTTTGGTTTCAGAGTTATAAGCCAAAATCTACATTTTACCCCTGTTCTATTTTTAGCCGTGGCGTCCATCTTGGTTGAATGGCCAGGTCATCGGACACAATTTTCAAACAAGATACCCCAAAGATGATTGTGGCCAAGTTTGGATTAATTTGGCTCAGTAGTTTCAGAGGAGAAGATTTTTGTAAAAGATTACTTAGATTTATGAAAAATGGTTAAAAGTTGACTATAAAGGGCAATAACTCCTAAAGGGGTCAACTGACCATTTCGGTCATGTTGACTTATTTGTAAATCTAACTTTGCTGAACATTATTGATGTTTACAGTTTATTTCTATCTATAATAATATTCAAGATAATAACCAAAAAACAGCAAAATTTCCTCAAAATTACCAATTCAGGGGCAGCAACCCAACAACAGGTTGACCGATTCATCTGAAAATTTCAGGGCAGATAGATCTTGACCTGATAAACATTTTTATCCCATGTCAAATTTCCTCAAAATGCTTTGGTTTTTGAGTTATAAGCCAAAAACTGCATTTTACCCCTATGTTCTATTTTTAGCCGTGGCGGCCATCTTGGTTGGTTGACCGGGTCACGCCACACATTTTTTAAACTAGATACCCCAAAGATGATTGTGGCCAAGTTTGGATTAATTTGGCTCAGTAGTTTCAGAGGAGAAGATTTTTGTAAAAGATTACTTAGATTTATGAAAAATGGTTAAAAATTGACTATAAAGGGCAATAACTCCTAAAGGGGTCAACTGACCATTTCGGTCATGTTGACTTATTTGTAAATCTAACTTTGCTGAACATTATTGCTGTCTACAGTTTATCTCTATCTATAATAATATTCAAGATAATAACCAAAAACAGCAAAATTTCCTCAAAATTACCAATTCAGGGGCAGCAACCCAACAACAGGTTGACCGATTCATCTGAAAATTTTAGGGCAGATAGATCTTGACCTGATAAACATTTTTACCATGTCAGATTTCCTCTAAATGCTTTGGTTTTTGAGTTATAAGCCAAAAACTGCATTTTACCCCTTTGTTCTATTTTTAGCCGTGGCGGCCATCTTTGTTGGATGACCGGGTCACGCCACACATTTTTTAAACTAGATACCCCAATGATGATTGTGGCCAAGTTTGGTTTGATTTGGCCCAGTAGTTTCAGAGGAGAAGATTTTTGTAAAAGCTAACGCCGGACGACGACGGACGACGGACGACAGACGACGGACGACGGACGACGGACGACGGACGACAGACGACGGACGATGGACGACGGACGCCGGACGCCGGACGCCAAGTGATGAGAAAAGCTCACTTGGCCCTTTGGGCCAGGTGAGCTAAAAATGGTTAAAAATTGACTGTAAAGGGTAATAACTCCTAAACGGGTCAACTGACCATTTTGGTCATGTGGACTTATTTGTAGATCTTACTTTGCTGAACATTATTTCTGTTTACAGTTTATCTCTATCTATAATAGTATTCAAGATAATAACCAAGAACAGCAAAATTTCCTCAAAATTACCAATTCAGGGGCAGCAACCCAACAACCGATTGACCGATTCATCTGAAAATTTCAGGGCAGATAGATCTTGACCTGATAAACATTTTTACCCTGTCAGATTTGCTCTAAATGCTTTGGTTTTTGAGTTATAAGCCAAAAACTGCATTTTACCCCTATGTTCTATTTTTAGCCGTGGCGGCCATCTTGGTTGGTTGACCGGGTCACGCCACACATTTTTAAAACTAGATACCCCAATGATGATTGTGGCCAAGTTTGGTTTGATTTGGCCCAGTAGTTTCAGAGGAGAAGATTTTTGTAAAAGCTAACGCCGGACGACGCCGGACGCAAAGTGATGAGAAAAGCTCACTTGGCCCTTTGGGCCAGGTGAGCTAAAAAATAAACAAACCCAATGAATTTCCTTTTAACCTAGACCTCTTCAATACTTGTTCAATTAATATATGTTTTTTAGTGCAGATACATGAATGTTTCAAAATAAAGCCAATCTTAATTTTGTGTTTGTTACAGTTGCCTTAGAAATTTCATGATAAGGGGAGTAACCCTAATTTGTTACTGATATTGTTCATGTTATCTACTCTTCAACTATTAAAACCATTCTGACAACTTCATTCTGACTTTCAATCCATATTTCAATATATCATTAGATACATGCATGTCTTTGCTTATATCAAATATATATATTAGAAAATTATTTGCTAAAGCACAATGCATTATTTTTATAAGTAAAGCTTATTGCTGAAAATAGCATTATTTCACCTATTTTTGCAGTTTTCATGTCAGAGAAGATGCATAAAAGTTTTTAAAA
This sequence comes from Mytilus trossulus, assembly GCF_036588685.1. Lineage (NCBI taxonomy): Eukaryota > Metazoa > Mollusca > Bivalvia > Mytilida > Mytilidae > Mytilus > Mytilus trossulus. Next base: position 3,295,286 of record NW_026963296.1, read on the forward strand.
AAAAGGCAACTTCATTCAAAATAAATGTGTACTGAGATGCATTCCATGACAGTGTTTGTTTACATCAGTCCTGACATTACATTACACGTACTGTACTTAAGGGTGATGCTGGTGTTGGATGAAAATTTGAGGCTAATAACAAATTGAGTGCCTTATCTCTGAGTCAGTCTCTCAGTGATGACAATGTCTATATTAAGATAATAACAAATTGAGTGCCTTATCTCTGAGTCAGTCTCTCAGTGATGACAATGTCTTTATTAAGACAATAACAAATTGAGTGTCTTATCTCTGAGTCAGTAAATAACAAATCGAGTGCCTTATCTCAGAGTCAGTCTCTCAGCAATGACAATGTCTATATTAAGATATTATTTTGTGTTTTACAATAAAATCACTATTTTAATTCATTTAGAAAGTCATTTTAAAGTAGTCTGCAAGTGTTATTTTTTATTTCGCTAAGCCTGTAACAAAATTAAAAAAAGGAAATAATTATTCCTTCAATAAAGGACACAATCCATATATAAGACCAGAAAAGATCTGAGGAAACATTGACTCTTAAATTTTAAGAAATAGAACCACAACTCACTCAAAAAATACAAAGTGGAGGAAATCTTCAACTGGTCCTAAAGATGATAGGTCTTCTTCTGACTTCTCTATGCTGAAGGGAACAAAATCAGGAAAAATCTGTAAAGGTTCCTATTATAACAAAAAAGTAAGAATAAATTACTTCATAAATGTCTCTTGTAATTAGAAATTACCAAAATATGAATAAATACAAATAAAATACCATTTCTACATATAAGTTTAGAGATCATAAGAAGTTATGACGATCTAAACAATAAATTTATTTTATATAGAAGTGAAATAGGTGACTAACAAGTACATTTTAAATATAAAATCAACATTAAATTTACCAAAAACTAAGCCGATTTAAATTTCAGGATAATACAAGTAATAAAGGAGAACAAATTTGTAATTTTTGTATGATATAAGGGAGGTAATTCATATTGAAATTAAAAATATTTTCACAATGTAAATATAACGGAATTTGAGGAGACTGTCATTAAAGTGAGAGGGTTAGCGCTATAAAATCAGGTTTAATCCACCATTTTCTACATTTGAAAATGCCTGTACCAAGTCAGGAATATGACAGTTCTTGTCCATTCGTTTTTGATGCGTTTTGTTATTTGATTTTGCCATGTGATTATGGATTTTCCGAATTGATTTTCCTCTAAGTTCAGTATTTTTGTGATTTTACTTTTTGGCAATGCTGTTTAAATACAACAGTGACCTCATCTCACTTTAAGGAACACAAGAATAAAGAAAACAAGTGCCACCTGGGAAAGAAAAAGTAGATTAAACCGGTATGTCCATATTAACCAAAATGAAGTACTGTGGAATACAACATTCAAGAACCCTGAAAGTATATCCCCAATGAGTATATCTGTAGTGTGTATTGGATTTCTCCACTGGGACATGAAAGAATGACAGGGATGATTCTACTATATAGTTTAGGGCTGCTATATAATGTCAATATATATAAACAATTCACCAAACTTTCATGAAAATTGTTCAAAGCATTATTGAGTTATAGTAAGAAAACTGGAAATCCGCCATTTTTCAGGAATAAAATCCCATAACTTAAACGTCAAATCTAAAATTTATAAAAATCAAAATAAACGATTCACTAAAGTTTCATGAAAATTGGTGAATACATTTTTGAGTTATTGTCCGACATGCTGACGACAGACAGATGGAGGTGCAACGATTTACCATAATAAGTCCAATAAAAATAACAAAGAGGATTAGGTTGTAGAGAACAGAGTATAAGTACACATTGTATATATTGTTCTAAATTTTTCTCACTGTACAAAGAAATTACTACCAACTAACCAGACAGGAAAGTATATGGTAATGTTGGACTCGCTGTTGGACTGAGTTAAACACCAATCACAGCAGCAGGTTAGATCTGTCTTCAGTACCAATCTGTCACCATCTTGAGGTATTCAGGATATGTGCAACAAAGGCTCCCTGAAATTAAAGAAATAAGTAAGAATCATATGAAAATGAGGAGAGAAAGACTCAAAATAATTACAATGTGAAGACAATTCCAAATGTAATTAGGCCAACAACAAAAAATAAGTGTATTTTCTGTGGCATGGCCCCAAAAAAAAAGGTCGGTAGTATAGGGAATTATTTTGGGAAACTGTCATGAACGTTTGTATATCAGATTTATGGTTGGATTTTATCAACCAAACAGGGAGTACACTAGTAGACATTTTTATATAAGCCGGCCATTTTTACAAATAGTGCTACTTAGACCCTGATCATTTTAAGAAATGCTAAATGAAAAGCTTTTTTTCCGATAACAGCGAGAGAGAAAAAAATCCCATCACAGTCATAACACATTGTAAGGGAAGTAACTCTTAATGTAAAAAATAAAATGAAATTGATAAAATATAAGTAATTCAACAAAGGCCAAATGAAAATATATGTGAGTTCCAGTTTAACCAATCTGACCGACCCTAGTTCAAACCCCTGACCCTAGACATTTCCATTTCTGAAAATAAATTTTGAACAATTCCATTTTGACAGACTTTTGTCATCTGAATTTCCATTTGATAGAAGTATCGACTACGGCTAAAATTGCAAAAATTCTTGCCAGAATTAAATAAAAACATAATACACTGTGCAACATCATTATCACATATCACATGTACAGATGTATAAACAAGATGTGGTAGAAAACTCTAGTCAGGCTAGTAATGCCTCCACAAGAGACCAAATGACACAAAAACTAACAACTATAGGTCACAGTTCATGCAGTAAGGCCTTCAACAATGAGTAAAACCTGTACCGCATAGTCAGCTATAAAAGGCCATGAAATGACAAATGTAAAACAAACTAGATATGGACAATGCCCCACTCCCCTTTTCTGCTCTGCCATATGCATGAGTATAGTTCCACATATTTTAGATTTGACAAACAGTGATGTTGGCATACAACTTGAAATTGTTACTCTATCTGTAAGACACAAATGATGCCCCCGCCTGACCATAGGAAATTATAAATTTAACACTGATGTATGATGATGTAACTGTAGGAGGAGATAGCGGGACAAACCATGATCTCTTTGTGTATGATGATGTAACTGTAGGAGGAGATAGCGGGACAAACCATGATCTCCTTGTGTATGATGATGTAACTGTAGGAGGAGATAGCGGGACAAACCATGATCTCTTTGTGTATGATGATGTAACTGTAGGAGGAGATAGCCAGACAAACCATGATCTCTTTATGTATGATGATGTAACTGTAGGAGGAGATAGCGGGACAAACCATGATCTCTTTGTGTATGATGATGTAACTGTAGGAGGAGATAGCGGGACAAACCATGATCTCTTTATGTATGATGATGTAACTATAGGAGGAGATAGCCAGACAAACCATGATCTCTTTATGTATGATGATGTAACTGTAGGAGGAGATAGCGGGACAAACCATGATCTCTTTGTGTATGATGATGTAACTGTAGGAGGAGATAGTGGGACAAACCATGATCTCTTTGTGTATGATGATGTAACTGTAGGAGGAGATAGCGGGACAAACCAGGATCTCTTTGTGCAGCTAGTGTTATAGTGGTTTGACTAGTGTTGTTTATCCGGATGAAGAAAATCCCCATTGATTTTTATCCACCAACGAACATTGACAAGGTTTTCTATCCGCTTCCAGTGTAAAACATCCACCAGTAATTATAAGATTCTAAAAAGTTTTTTTTGAAGGGGAAATATATATAAAACGTGGCTTTATAGTTTTTAGTTTATTTGAAACTTGCATAGTTGATTTAAAAAGTAAAAAGTGGAGAGTTTTCATCCAAGGAATGTTCACACTAGTGTTTTTAAACAAGGAATGATTACACTAGTGATTTTGTACTGGAATGATTGCACTAGTTATTTTATACCGGGATCAATTACACTAGTGCTTTAGATTCATACATTGCTGGAGTGATATTAGTACTCATTTGAACACACGATAACACAATAATGCTTATCAACGAATAAGATTTAAATAATTTTTCTATGCAAATCTATAAAATCATAGCTTTTAAATTTTCACTAATTGTAATATTAATATTTATTGAATTGCAGAAGTTTTTCTGTGTATTTGCTTTTCGGTTGACTTGGATATAAAATCATATCTTCTATGTCAATATCAAAGGATGTTTCTATGAAACTTAATGTAAAAACAAATCTGCTCTTTAAACAAATGTTAAATTTGGTTTATATCAAGTTCAATGTCCTGATCATTGATACAGTATTTTGAGTTATAAAAACATCCTCCTCATCATCATCAATATTATTTACTAGATTGGCTCAGATTAATTAAACTGGTTCCTTGAAAATCGTTTTAATTTCAACCCATTTATTCATGTTATTTATGTAAACAATAAACCGGTCTAACATAAACTGATAAACAAAACAACGATATCAAGATCAATGCTTTCACACTTTTTACATCCAATATTCTCTAGAGAAAAACAGTTACCTGGAATAAATACATGGCAGAATGAAAGTACGCTTACAATAAAACCAAAAAAATGACAAAGTCCAACTTCCTGTCATTTTCAGAATATTTAAAAAAAATCAAAATCCTGTGGCTACATGCACACCTTCATTTTGTGTATGAACATCCTACAAAATATTAAAGTTGTACATCCAAAACTGTAGGAGGAGATAGCTGGACAAACAATGTATCCTAATTCGGACAAACAGACGGACAGGGGTAAATGAATATGCCCCCCCCCCCAACATTTTGTTGTGGGACATAAAGAAAAAACACCCTGATTTAATTTGATACAAAATAATGAATGAAAAACAAATGTTTTGCTCATTGTTGAAGGCCGTACGGTGACCTACATGTATAGTTGTTAATGTTTTTGGTCTTTTGTGGATATTTGTGTCATTGGCAAATCATACCACATCTTCTTTTTTATATGATGTACAGCAACAAACGACAACCACTGAATTACAGGCCCCTGACTTAGGACAGGCACATACAGAATGTGGCAGGGTCAAACAAGTTTGTTGGCATCAAACCCTGATTACAGGCCATGTACATGATGTAGGCTCCCGACTTGGGTTACCATGATTATAGGCCATGTACATGATGTAGGCTCCCGACTTGGGCTACGCACATATACAGTGCTATAAAATGTGACAGGGTTAATCCAGTTTGAAGATGCGCCAAACCCTCCCCTAACCTGGGACAGTGGTGTAATGGTACAACATAAGAACAAACTAGAAAAATCCTGATTATTTTACAATCAAATATATAGAAAATGGCAAACTTCTGGTAGGTGTGTGTATAATCATGATAGTTCCGGAATCGGATTGAGAATGCACCATTTTTTTCCAGATTTGGACAATCCAAATAAAAAAAATTGCCGACCTACCTAACCTTATTTTTTAAAGATGTAACCGTGGTAACTAGAACCACAAATTTATTTTTATTTTTGCCATAGCAAAAAACCCTTTTTGTTAAAATCAAACAAGTTTAATTTTGAACCCTTTGGATCCAGATGTGGACCAATTTGAAAAATGGGCCTAAATATATTATTAGATTCACCATGTTTATGATTTGTATCATTTTGTTTCATTATTGTAACAATTATAATAATCATTGTAATACATTTTTTTTACATTGCTTTGTATCTTATCTTACTGAAATCAATCAAAGCTTAATTTTGCACCCCAATTTGGACACACTTGAAAACATGGCCCAAAATCAAAATTCTAATTACAAGGTAAGATTAATAAAGCCTTTCACAACGGGTGGGTCTTTTCACCACTGAACACCGCCGAACACCTGAAAAACCACCAACCACTAAGAAAAAATTTGATATTATACAATAAAACGATAAAATAAATTAAATTACATATAATTTAATCAATTTTTCGATTTTTATGGGCATCATTTTTATGTTAAAATCGAAAATCTATATTTTATATATAAGGAAAAACGTCTCCAGATTCATCACTTTCCGGATTACATTATGTCTGAGACTACGTAGTCTCAGATTACATTGTGTGTGTGTTATAAAATTCCAATATATTCATAATTAGTAATCAGTTCAAGTATCCTGGATCTCTGTTCATTGGTTAGATTTTGATATTTTTCTCTTTTATTATTATTGGTACAGCTATTTTATAGAAGAGTTAGAAGAAGAAAAAATGTGAAAAAAAAGTATATTTGAGGTGTCCATGAGGGTCAGCAGAGTTCAAAAAGTGGGGTGTTATAAGACTCTTCCTTTCTGTTTTCTGTAGATATTTGGACTTTAAATCTTCTGATTTGTTGAATTAATGACTTGAATATTATATTTAATTCACATTGATAACGATAAAAGACAAAATAATTTGGGTGTTCGGCGGTGTGCGGTGGTGTGCGGTTGTGAAAAGACATACCGTTTCAAAACGACATAATTATTTGGATTACGGCCCGAATCGACGTGGGACGAAACGTCTTGGGGCCGGAACGACCGTATACCGTATGGGCCAAAACAAGAATTTGAATGTCCCACTTTCTCACCTTTGTTTTGTTTTTTTGTAAAGGGATTATATAGTGTATTGCGGTATATCCATCGTCAAGGTGCAGCTTCCCTTGTGCCATTTTCTCTCTTTTTTTTTCTTGACTGTTTGTCAGTCTCAGACTGCCATTTGTTTTACATGAACCACGCATGTGCGTACCGTTGTTAAAAGAATGCTGTCAACCAATGAAGTGCCGTATAGTTGCTCACTATTACTATGGGGGTGTGGGTTGTGGAATAAATAAATGTGCGCTTCCTAAGTAAGACTATATACAAAGTTCATCTAACGTCTGCTAGCCCGATACCAATTCATAAATAAAATAAAGTTAAATATACAGAGCATTTCAAACAAAAGCTGATACACAATCGCCCGCAATAGATTTATTTGAATAGGTTCCCCGTATTATTTATATGGACCATCCTGTGACCTAGATTTATTTACTACCTTAACCACATGCCGGTTAGTCAAGGTCGGTATAATGGTAGTACTACAAAATACTATGAATGACGCCTGACGTGCCAATTAATGGGGTGCCATGCTTTTGAGTTGAAATATCTATATTTATATATTAAACTATTAGACCGTGCTACAAAATAATATTTAAAGGTCTGGATGGTGTTTCAGAATGGAGAAAAGGTGCATGCAAAACAAAAGAACAGACAAAAAGGGTATACAAAAAAGTATAGAGAATATTGGCAAATGATGGATGCAGCAGCATGCAAAACAAAGGGAAAAAAAGAATAGACAAAAATGGTATAAAAAAATTAAGAATAACAATGAATAATTGGGGGCACTGGAATATAAAACAATAGAAAATAGTGGCTAAAATGAATAAAGAATAGAGAAAAATGGTCTTTAAAATTAAAGAATAAAGAAATGAAAGACCCCCCCCCCCCCCATCCAGACCCTCGATCTTATACTGAGGGGATGGACAGGGGTACCTTGTTCCCACTTCCCTCCCCCTAACACCCGCTTTTCTACCTCCTACTCCAAATTCCCTCCCCCGACCCTTACTCCCAGACGATAATCGATCAAGAACTTTTCCAGCATATCCCTAGTTTTTTACCCCTCTTCTCCCGATTCCCTCCCCTCTCCCCCGGTCCCAGCCCCACCCCAGGGAGGGGGATGAATGATGGTTATACAATCATATACATATATTTGTTTATAATATTGCAACCTAGCTAAATTATAAACATAGTTATACATTTTACAATACAAATATCAGCCAGCCTCCATAGGCTTATAAAGCACTTTGTCCCAAAAATATTAAACATCAATTATACTAAAAACAAATATGTATCTGTCATTTGTGCAAAAAATTGCTACGGATACGTATTATGTACGAATGTTGAAAATAACAATAATGAATTTGGTAACTACTTTTATCCCTGTAATGAGTATTGCTGCTCTACTTCAAGTAAAAGTTTTAAGTTTGTCCATATTCACGGGTGTCATTCGGTTTATCGAGAGAAATGAGCGTGAAAGAATATCTAACGGCGGTCAAGTATTGAGCGACGATCGTGAAATCTCTGGTAACGGATCGTGAAAGACATTTAATGGGAATTCTAGGTCAGAATCTTTAAAAATATTGCTTAATTTTCAAAACGCAGAACAAATCCGAATAAAAAAATATGTCTGTCAAAATGGTTTAACTTCCCCAACATAACTGTGAAATAAGAAAGAGAAAATATGCAGTACTTTATGAAAAAACACAAAAGGCGCAATATATGTACATGCAATTAATTACAAATAACACGCTTTTTGTTACTATAATGGTCATGTTTCAGTTCATCGTGATATATTTGAAATGTAATCTTTGGTGTATCTGATAGTACAGTAAAATTAAGGTATGTTCTCCTCTGAAAAGCATTAATTTGTTTATGAAAACCAAGAATTTGTTAAATATCCATCAAACTTGATCGTGAAAGATCAGGTAACGCATTATTTTGATCGTGAAAGATAATGCGTGACCAGACTTATTACCAGTAATCAGAAATCAGTATTTCTTTTACTATTTGATAAACCTGAAACTGGCTGAAGCCTGTAACTATTTTGATAAGGATGAACATTTAAGCTTTTTTTTATTCAACGCTTTACCTCGAAAGTTAAAAAACAACAACTAAAACATCTCTAGATAAGTTTGAAAGATTCAGCTCTGAAAATCGGTCAAGTGCAATTCATGCAGACTGACACTATTTAGTAATAGCCAATAATATGGATATGCAACGTTTAAACCAAAATGATATCAATCAAACAAAAAAATACAGCAAAACAGCTTCTTTCATGAGTAATTTGAGATTGAACGATAACCAACATTTTGTGCAACAGTACTTTCTTAAGTTCTGTATATACAACGCAGATGTGGGTTGATTTAACTATATACTACAGACTACAGAATACCAAATCGCAAATGCTATAATGTCTCGTCTGCTTTACTTATGATAGTTAATTTTATGGAACGTCTATGATATCAAGGGTTTTACTAGGAGTGTCAAATGCGCTTAATGCGCTTAATGTATTTTTGTCCATCTGATGAATTAAGCCTTTTCAATTTATTTTTTATAGTTCATTCTTATGTTGTACAGTTATACCACTATCCCAGATTCGGGGCAGGGTTGGGATCCCAATAACGTGTATGACCCCGCCACATTATTAATGTATGTGCCTGTCCAAATTCAGGAGCCTGTAATTCAGTGGTTGTAGTTTGTTTATGTGTTACTTATTTGGTATTCGTTCATTTTTTTTTATACAAACAAGGCCGTTAGTTTTCTCGTTTTAATTGTTTTACATTGTCACTATGGGGGCCTGTTATAGCTGACTGCGGTATGGGCTTTGTTCATTGTTGAAGGCCGTACGGTGACCTATAGTTGTTAATGTCTGTGTCCCTTTGGTCTCTTGTGGATAATTGTCTGTTTGGCAATCATACAACATTTTTTTTTTAAATTATGATTGTCAGTGGTTAATAAAAAGAGTGCAAGGTCAGATGAACCATGACATACAGATCTCTACAAATATCCCCTAAAACAAATAAATGTGTTTCGATCCGTACAGTGCCTTAGAAACTGACAAATATAAAAGTTATGCTAGCCAACTAATTCGAAACATAAGGTAAAAAGTATATGAACCCTGACCGACAGCCAGACATAGACATCTTTCTATCATTCAATATATCAAATACAATTGACGTCATTATGGTCATTTATGAAACATGCAAACAGTCATGTACACCATACACGAAATGCCATTGCGTTATAGCATACAGGTATATATCCAAAGGCAAGACAACATAAAACGAGCATTGCCGAATGATGCATGACAATGGGTTCAATGTCAGTTGAAACCTTGCAGAAATCGAAAATGTACACCTCACAATAATAGCAACAGACACTTATCCTAAAGCTTGACCAATCCGCGATACGGACTTGACCACAAAAATGAATCTTCATCCATGAAATAAGGCAAATTCGGGGTCAGGTGAATCCTGTCTGACGGACATGTAGTTTATAGGATCCAATATACCAAATGTGGATATCCTATAACTCGTGATAAGTGAGTACTTTACATGACAATAAAAAGCTTAATCCTACAATCATACAACTATTTTACATTTCATTTTTCTGGAAATATTTATAATTTGAAAAGCTTAAACCTATTGAGGATTTTGACCTATAATAGAATACCAATAACAAATATTAACTATGATATAATTGAAGAAGAATTTGAACGTCTTCGTAGCATCAGATCTTTCACGATCCTTTTCACGATCTTCAAAAATACGGTACATGATCTTTCACGATCCAAAAAATCTATTTTTGTGTAAATAGTTCTTTATTTACCAAGTTTCATATTATGTTTATACAAAATTACTATAAGAACCATTTGATTAATTCAAATAGAATGCCCTTATTCGTATTAAAGTAGGTTTTCTGGTCGAATTTGTGAAAAAATCATGTTTGTTTACATTGTTTATGTCATTGAAATGTCGAGAAGCAATCTGCCTTTTGTTGTTTTGTAATAACTATGTACTTTTAAAACGGGATATTCTGACATACTGATCATAATGTTAAACCATTTTGACAGACAGTTTTGTTTTGTCGTAAATTTGTCTGTGTAATTAATTTAATTAGAATATGTATTGACCTTTCATATGTCTTCTCGATTAAATGTCTTTCACGATCCGTTACCAGAACTTTCACGATCGTCGCTCAATACTTGACCGCCGTTAGATATTCTTTCACGCTCATTTCTCTCGATAAACCGAATGACACCCGTGATATTGGATAGATTTGTAAGATCATAGTTATATATATTTGGTTTGTTAGTCTGTTAACATGGTAAATCGTTGTGTTGCATATTTTGAGCATGCAGTGAGTACAAAATGAGTCGCATCATTGACCCCGCCTGACTTGCATATCTTTCATAAGCGTCTTTCTGCAGGAATTTCTCGATAGCGTCCACGTTCAATTTCTAGCGGGAACACTCCGCATCTTAGTTAAGCAATCACCGATCTTTCTTGTTGAGAAATGTTCATTTTCACATACGATTGACCGTTAGTACTATTGGGGGTTAATAGATTTAAAAGTCCACAATCGTTCATGAGTGATTGTACGTGGTTACTCCACATATCACGATGGTTGACCGAAAAGCGGCAATCCCATAAAAAGGTTCTTAGCAGTATTCTAGCTCTTCCTGTTCATGCTTACTAGATAATTTTATGTTTTTGAAGTACTTTAACGTAATTTGTACGACTTTATCCCCCTCCCCCCACCCCACCCCCAGCAGAGCTATAGAAAACAGTACATTAACGGGTTTTACACGGACACTTTTTAGTTCTTACCGCCCTCTTTTGGCTCCCCCTCTTTTTATGAATAGAATCACCCGTGCATGATCAGTGAGTTCACGGGCACTCTCAATAAGATTTGAACTTTTTGTTTCACCGACATATTTCCTGTCTTTTTTATTAAAATATTTACTCAGTTTAGCATCAATAAAAATACACTAAGAGATTACTTCAAAAGAGGGGTTATGTTTTTTTCCTAAAATATATTTTGATCCCCAATTTTATGAGAAAAAATATAATGTGGTCAAGAAGAGGACAAGATAATGTTCTGATCCCTGATTTTTCGAATACCGTATTACATAATAGTGCTAATGTCGAAAAAAAAAATATTTGGGTGATAGTGTTGAAAAAACTAAATCATTTTCTTACTCATGTATTGTATAACATTTCAAATAAATGTCCTTTGTTATCTCCCTTTGACCATTAACTTGTAAATTAAACAAAAATCATATAGTTTGACGTACGTAATACGCCTAAACTTGGTCATTGTAAATTTGTATTTGTCTCCCTTATATTTGAACTTACGGAAAGTCAAACTTTGTTCGCAGGGGACACAGGTATAATTTAAATGATATACAATTAACAAGAGTTTCTTTTCAACTAATTTGTCAATATGGATTGCCGCGTTCAAAGAGTATACGGGAATAATTACGAGTTTTCTGAACGTATTGCTTCCGAAAACTATAACGTTGATAAAATTTTAATGACACAAGATCAGTAATTAAGGTAAATATATATACCTGAAGTTCAGTGGTTGTCGTTGGTTCATGTTTGTCATATTTGTTTTTCGTAAATTGTTTCAAATTGTTATAAATTAGGCTTTTAGTTTCTCAATTTAATTGTTTCATATTTTTCATGTCCGGCCTTTTATAGCCGACTATACAGAATACGTTTTCTCATTGTTGAAGGCCGTACGATTGTATAATTGCTTACATCCACTTCTTTTGAACTTTGGTGGATAGTTGTCTCATTGGCAATCATACCACATCTCCGGCTTATTTTTATACTGTAGATTGTAATGTTTTTTTTTAATATTTAGGCATATTAAAATACCCCGATTGTTTGATCATAAGATCGTTTTCGGGGTGATTGTTTGATTATTAAATCGTTTTCGGAATGATTGTTTGATTATTAGATCGTTTTCGGGGTGATTGTTTGATTATTAGATCGTTTTCTGGGTGATTGTTTGATTATTAGATCGTTTTCGGGGTGATTGTTTGATTATTAGATCGTTTTCGGGGTGATTGTTTGATTATTAGGTCGTTTTCGGGTGATTGTTTGATTATTAGGTCGTTTTCGGGTGATTGTTTGATTATTAGGTCGTTTTCGAGGCGATTGTTTGATTATTAGGTCGTTTTCGGGGTGATTGTTTGATTGTTAGATCGTTTTCGGGATGATTGTTTGATTATTAGGTCGTTTTCGGGATGATTGTTTGATTATTAGGTCGTTTTCGGGTGATTGTTTGATTATTAGGTCGTTTTCGGGTGATTGTTTGATTATTAGATCGTTTTCGGGGTGATTGTTTGATTATTAGGTCGTTTTCGGGATGATTGTTTGATTATTAGGTCGTTTTCGGGTGATTGTTTGATTATTAGGTCGTTTTCGGGTGATTGTTTGATTATTAAATCGTTTTCGGGGTGATTGTTTGATTATTAGATCGTTTTCGAGGTGATTGTTTGATTATTAGATCGTTTTCGGGATGATTGTTTGATTATTAGGTCGTTTTCGGGATGATTGTTTGATTATTAGATCGTTTTCGAGGTGATTGTTTGATTATTAGATCGTTTTCGGGGTGATTGTTTAATTATTAGGTCGTTTTAGGGGTGATTGTTTGATTATTAGGTCGTTTTCGGGATGATTGTTTGATTATTAGGTCGTTTTCGGGATGATTGTTTGATTATTAGATCGTTTTCGAGGTGATTGTTTGATTATTAGGTCGTTTTCGGGGTGATTTTTTGATAATTAGGTCGTTTTCGGGGTGATTGTTTGATTGCCATTAAGTTTTTTTTGTATTTGTAAGATTACCAAATATTACAAATCTATGTAACTGAATGCTATATACTCTATTTTGGTATACCGCGTACCATGCATGCGCATACCCAGCATATACAGGCAAATCTTAAGGGGGGCGTGGGGGAGCACAAGGATTAAAAAAATCTGTCCCAAGGCAAAATAAAGCATAGGAGAAAGTAAAACGGTAGACCACGGAATCAGGCATAAAACTCTTTCTTTTGGTTATAAACACGATTTTCAAAACGCTCTTGTTTTCACAAACACTTCTACAATTTGAAATGGGTGAATCTTAAGGGAAGGAGCATACCCAAATTGTCTAGGTGTTTGCGAAAATGACATAGCCTTGTACAACGTGATGTGTGTTACCAAAGGAAAGAGTATGAGATTATGTTTTGCTGAATATCGTGGTCCATATATTTGCTTTCTCTGATAATACATTGTTCTGTATAACCCACAGGTATTTGGGGAATGGATCCCCCTTTTTTTTTGGACCTCACTTAAATAAAATTTTGGCGTTTTTTTTATTCATTTACAATTTTCTACAATGTATAAACATATATCTAGTCTCAACAATCCATTGCTAGTCGATTACAATAATTTTTTTACTATCCATACGAGCCCCAAGTGAAGCTTCTTTTTTCACTTGGGGCTCGTATGGATAGTAAAAAAATTATTGTAATCGACTAGCAATGGATTGTTGAGACTTGATATATGTTTATACATTGTAGAAAATTGTAAATGAATAAAAAAACGCCAAAATTTTATTTTAGTGAGGTCCAAAAAAAAGGGGGGGGGTCCATTCCCCAAATACCTGTGGTATAACCATTGTTTTCGATTCATGTGCTCCCCCTCTCCCCTTAAAATTTGCCTTTACACGGTGATACCGAATACTCTTTAATAATATCCGAAAGACTGCGTACCAAAATGGCTATACGCTCCTTACATTCACATCCCCCTCATTTCTTCCTCCAGTGTGATGTTGAATTCTATATTTGCTAAATAGAATTAAGTACGAAACGTGGGATGTGGTGTCAAAAATACAATAACTCGACTAAACACATGGCAACTATATTTCTTCTATGAACAACTAATCGGGGAACGACAATTTAACCTGCAAAAAGAGGGGGGGGTCATGTTTTTTTTCCTAAATAAATAAGTTATTCTGTTGTTTTGTTTAAACAAATATATTTTGACCAGAAAGATGTAAATAAAAATTTCAGAGCGGAAATACCATATAAAATAATGTTAAAAAAAAGTATGATATCGCGGTTATAAACTAAAACAAATCACGAAAACATCATTCTTACTTGAAAAAAAAACATGCCCCTTTAAGTTATATGCTCGGACCGATCTGGTTATCTTCGAAGGCGCCTAGAACACCAGTATAAGATTACCTTTTTTGAGTCGGACACTAATCAGGCCCTAAAACAGTTTGAAATTGAAATGTATACGAGAATATAATACTGTTACAAAGTAACTATGCAAAATCATAATAATTGTGGGCCACCTGTTGAGTAAGCTACCTATAGAATGCTCCTGTTTGGTTTGATAGAACCCGTCGGATTGGGAGGGGGATTCATGTGCGGGTGTTGTTAATCTGCGTGCAACACCCGGTGCGCCAGCACCTTTTAAAAAGTACCACAATTACGGTGGTCTGGTACAAAGCAACTAAATCTTACATACACCTTTTGGCTATAATTTTACGGTTCCAAAATGCATACTCATCCGGCACTTCAAATATCAAACAATAAAATGCACTACTATGGCAAGCCTTTTTACTATTTATTCTAACTTCAAGATATCTCATATAATATATAAGATATCTCATATAATATATAAGATATCTCATATACTTTATAAGATATCTTATAAAGTTTATAAGATATCTTATAAATATTTTTCATATAAGATATTTAATATACTTTATAAGATATCTGATAATATTATTAATTCGTATATTTTAACAAATTTGATTCGTTTAGGGATAGTCACATGTTAAACTATATTTTCGAAGGTAGAGAGAAAACGGCGGATAGCAAAAAGCATATTGACCGGCAAAAAGCATATCGCACGGTTATTTTTAGAATATCTAAAAACCCGATATACTTTGTGACGTCATGTAATGAATTTCTAGATATTGTTTAACGTTTTGAAACACATGATATCTGTGATCGATTATTTGACGAAAAAAATCTTCAAATACATAAGGATGCCCCAAAAAAAAGTAAATGAAATAACAACTAATATGTTGTTATTGTCAAGGAGACAATGTAATATCTATAAAATTCCAACAAACCTAAATGATGATTTTGATACAAATATGGTCGTAAATTAATAATATAACAAATATAGCCTTTGTATGAGGTCAATACAGGATATATCGACCCAAAGAAGTATATCCTTGTATCGACCTCATACAAAGGCTATATTTGTATATTATAGTTTATAAGATATATTATATAGTTTATAAGATATCTTATAAAGAAAATTATATGAGATATCTTATAAACTATATAAGATATCTTATAAAGTGTATAAGCTAGCTTATAAACTATATAAGATATCTTATAAACTATATGAGATATCTTATAAAGTTTATTAGATATCTTGAAGTTAGAATAAATAGTAATAAAAACGGCTTGCCATACACTACACTTGCACCAACAATAAAATATATTATATAATTTTGTTTTTTTGTTTCTCTAAATTATACATAGCAACGTTCCTCAATTCGGCCTTAATTTTTTTTTAATTAATTGTAGGGACTCACACTTTGACTTTTTGCTTTCTAAACCCTTTCCGCACACTAACATTTGGCACTTGTTTTTTTTTCTTTCCAAAACGACTGCATCCTCTCAAACTTTGGCATTAGTTTTTTTTAATTTCCAAATTTTCAGCACGGGTTACGGCAGTCCTCCTTTACCATTGCGTCCTACAGTGCTTTGTTTGTGTGTTATTTTTGTATTACTTATTTAACTTTCAACATCATTATTTTTCTTTTTTATTTACTTTTGGCTTATTATTTTTCATTATTCATATTTTTTTTTTATTTTTTTTTTATGCGTATTCATTAGTCAACTGGAGTGTCGCCTAGCTTATAAAACCGTAGTCACTACTCGCCAGTGATGCCTTTCTGGCGTGTACGATCTTAGACTTATCAATGTTTACATTCAAAGCCCATTTATTAGACCACATGTCAAGTACATCTAGACTAAGTTGTGATTGTAGTCCGTTAGCTAAAAAGTAGCACAATGTCATCCGCATACAACAGGGCGCTAAGCTAAAAATCCTCCTCCAATGTGATTCCACAATTGATAGAGTTAATCTACGGAACTAGACTAGACAACACAGCGAGAAAATCCATGCTATATTTGAGTATTATAAAAAGGCTTGTAAAAGTTGATTTTTATGTTCTATCAAACTTCTTTTATTAAAAGTATTGGTTTTTCCAATATTTTTTGTGAAAATTTACTATTGGTGATATATATAAGAAATGTAATATACTTTGACAGACGGTAAGATTGAAAAAAATGTTACATACATTTGAAAATCGTCCAATTCACTCAATTTATATGTTCATAAGATATTAAAGTTTGATGTCAAATAAAAGCTAATAAACCACTCTTTTATTTGATATTAATTTTGTGATGATATCTTAATTCTGGAATTAATTATAAGCGTTTGCGTGTTTGAAAATGAAAAAGAAAAAATCCGAAAATCACACTTTAACGCGATTTTACAAAAAAAAACCTACACCGTGGGAAAACTCAACAACAGGGCTAAAATGAAAGTATAATGTTTACTCCATCTTCATGTGGATTTTCAGCCGTGAGGTATTTCGGTCCATTGAACTCTTTAAATAAGCGACTTTTCCCGATTTGTCACTCCACTATTATGGCCAGATTAAATTGTAAAGACCAGAGTGCCGAACTCGTAACTACTAGTAACTGTGAATGTAAAACTAAAAGAGGCTCGGGTGACATACTTATTAAAAGACAAATATAAGTCCAAATTGGCGTGGATGAAGGACGTAAGCAACGGGAAACTCATTTTAAGCAATTTCATCAAACATTTATATTGGTCAGAAAATTTACGTGTATAAAAACTATATTGGATTTCTCGTTTCAGCATTTTCAAGAAGTGGCTGTATCTTTTAGGTTACTATTCATGTGTTGTGTATTATGTATCGTAACACTTTATAGTTATTGGACATGTTGAACTTAGACGACAAAACATCCAAACAGCACCAGATCATTTGCGATTCCAGCTGATTTCAGATTAGTAATAAATGATAAAAGAAAGTTAGAAAGCTCCAGTTCGTGTAACTGATTTGATTAAATGATTAACAAATATTAAATACAGAAAAAAAATATACTTCAATGATGATTTTAATAAGGAAAATTTAAGTTTTGTTAATGAAATGAATGTGGATCCTGACATGATGTACAGACGCATGGGAAGTTGTATACAGCTAGTCCAGTGCTACTGACAATATCCAATACGTAAGAGAATGTGCACCAGTATCGATAATAGAAATAAAGTTTTTAAAGATATTGCATTGTTATAAAAGCGGTACATGTATTATTAGGCAATTGCGGAAAACAGATCTCCTTATTTTATTTATTGAATGCCAATATATACTTTAATTAAAAATGGGGTTTGTCATAGACACAAAATTATAATGCAGGCTTACATACCTCATATTGAGCATATTAATAAAGTACAGTCACCAATCCGTTTTGTAGAGTGTATGTCCAGGATGACTTAATCAGTCATTCCCAAGGTTGATGGTCATTGGGCAAGATGTATTGGGAAACGCCCCAGTTCTGATAATACAGCAAAATTTACATTTCTTTTGTGTACACCCACACTGAAGATTTTTATAAATATTTTCACGATTAAATGAGGATTGTAATTTATTACATGAAACATTATAACCTCCCCATACCTCTGAATCATATAACAGAATGGGTTTAAGGGTATGATCAAAAATATGCACACATGATTTTATTCCCGGAGACAAATTTATAAAATCCTTTCTTAGTTTATAATAGGCCTTACGAGCCTTATTATATAGTTCAGTTTTAGCTAGATGAAAACTTCCAGATGCAGTAAAGTGAACACCTAAGTATTTGTAATGTGACACACAATCAATCAAGTTATTCTGAAGCAGGAAATCAGCCTGAATTTTTCTTCCACCCTTATAAAAAATAATAACTGTAGTTTTTCTAATCTTAACTTTAAGGCACCAGTCAGCACAATACATTTCTAGCTGAATTAGTCTACTTTGGAGCCCAGTGGCTGATGTTGACATTATAACAATATCATCTTCATACATCAAACAGTTTAATTTCTCTGAGTGAAGTGAAACTGCATCCAGACAGGAGTCAAGATAAGATGGAAAGTCATTTATACAAATTTTGAATAAAGAAGGACTCAGGTTATCACCTTGTCTTACACCTAATTTAATGCTAAATTGGTCAGTGAGAGAAGCTCCAACTCTTTCACATGCTTTACTATTTTTATACATATCTGATATAATATTATAGAACAATGCACCAACTTTCATATTGATAAGCTTCAATTTTAAACCTTTATGAATTACACTGTCGAATGCTTTATGAAAGTCTACAAAACAAGTATATAATCTACCCTCTTTACTGTGACAGTATTTGTCTATCAGTGTTTTCAGTATAAATATATGATCTGAAGTTCTGGCATTTTTTGTAAAGCCAATCTGAGAATTATGGATTAAATTATTTTGGAACCAAGTCTTGAATTTAAAATATAGTTAAACAGTTTACCAATGGTACTAGTAATGGTTATACCTCTATAGTTGGATGGGTCAGCAGGATCATTAGATTTAAAAATTGGTGAAATATAACCATCAGCCCAAATCAATGGGTACACACTGTTCTTGAGGCATACATTAAACATTTTATATAAGCATTTTATCAAATACGACTGACTATGTTTTAACATTTCATTTGAAATCAAATCAGGTCCACGGGCCTTTCCTGATTTTGAGGTTGCAATAGCATCAGAGATTTCTTTAATACTAACTACCTTAAACTACTTTAATTGACTATCTAAATCATTAAAGATTGAAAATTTTTCTTTGTCACTTAGTATGGTTTCCAACTGTTTAAGCCGGGAATAGAATGAATTATCAATTGCAGAGTGAAGATTACGAAAATGATTGGCCCATGTTTTCGAGTCATTTTGTGCGGAGCAGTTTTTTTTTTTACTGTCCTTAATATCATTTATTAATTTCCAATACTGTTTAGGGTTATCAACTCTAAGAGTATCAAGTTTTTGTATCATAGAATTGATAAATTGCTTATATTTAACTTTTTTACTTTTATTATAGATTCTATAGTATTTATAATATCTGCCTTTAATAACAGGATCCTTAGGATATCTTGAATACATTTTACCTAAATATATAACATTTTTACGCATTATAAAAAGATCTCTATCAAACCATTTTTTGGGGGGTCTGGCACCCTTCTTATTCTTTTTTGGGATTACCAGGGAAACTTTGGCTGCTGAAAGAAAAATATCACACAAATCCAGTGCCTTTTTGTTAATGTCTTCAGAAGAGCAATCACTATCATTAATAAGGAAAGATGAAATTTTCTGCTGGTGATCTGGTGACAAAAGTGATTGCTGAATTTAAGTGGAGAATCATCAGTCCATTTGAAATTAACGGGGGCAGCATGCAGATTATTCGACTGAGATATTGTTAATAGATACTCAGCCAAAATTTCCCATATTTTACAGTGACAGTTTGAAGATGTTGAAACAAACTCTGACACTCTAAAATAGAGTATCTGATTAAAAAGTGTTTCATTTGTAATAAGGTTATCAACAGTGATTTGGCCATGAGTATTAAAACAAGTAAACTGACCAAGTAAATCACCTATACATCTACCGTTTACAATTCGCATTTGATTATCAAGTGTCTCATCACAATTTTTTTCTATATCCAATATGAATATCTGGTTTGTATGATTCGAACAATGGAAGATATCTGGAGCTATCTTGTGCTATGTTATTATCTTCAGTGAAGGTGCGAGCGTTTAAATCACCACAGAACATAATATCGCCCTTATTTTTGTAAGAAACTATGACCTTTTCAATTTGATCAATTATATCAACATCTAACTTCTTAGTATAAGATGCATTGGTTTGGGGGTGGGGTGGGGTGTGGGGGGGGGGGGGGGGGTGAGGGGGGGCAGGACATATGCTGCACATAGATATATATCATCTTGAAGACAGAAAAACTGTTTTTCAAATTTTATCCACTGAAAATCTTTGGGCAATCCAGGTAATATTTTAATATGATCTTTTAAAGATGTCCTACGAAAAATGTCCAACCCACCATAGTATCTTCCATTGGTTCAAATATTTCTACAAACAGGAAAATAATTAAAACCTTCAACATGTAAATTTACATTATATCCAATACGTGTTTCTGCTGAAATAACTAAATCATAGTCTTGTATTTCTTGTATAAAAAGTGGATCTTCCAACTTATTCATATTATGTGTATTAAAGTAATACCACCTATGTTCCAGTAACATATTTTGAAATTGTTCTTCACAATAGAACGGCCATGAAAAGCCATGTTAAAAAAATCTGAAACATTGAAAATTACTTGTAATAAACACAATGATTATTAATTATAATTGGAAATAAAATATACTACTAATAATGTATGAAAATAATGAGAAAAACCACAACAACAAAAAACAACAAAAAACAACAATGAATTAGTCTCATAAACAAATTGGCTATATAACCAGGAAGATTTGGACTATTTGCGATTAGAAATAAATTAAGATCAGACAATATATTTTAAGTGCTAAAGAAATTTAAATTCCAACATCCCGAAATTTGAAAAATGAATTCCCGGATCCCGAAAGGATAAATTTCGAAATCCCGAGCTTAAAAACACCCGATCCCGGAGTCCCGATAACCGATAAAGGTCCTACCCCCCCTCCTTGTTTTATAAAATGTTTATAAACTGTGGCGTACTGGCCAAAGAAGTGTCTTTCTTCTTTCCCCTTGCAACCATGTCCACTTCCCCAATTTCAAACACATTTTTTTACATGACGTCATGCGGGTGGGATTTGCTGCAATTAGCACAGAAAAATAGTGCATGTGCTTACATTAAAACAGAAAAAAGTGTTGGAGACAAAACACAGCCTTGTTTAAGGCCGAATTTTTAGTAAACATTAGAAAAACTAATTATGACAGAAAGAGAATGTTAAAAGGATTATCTGTTTTCATTACTTTTCAAGAATATCGGTAGAAGTGATTCTTATGAATTAATTCCTCATCATGTTTACAATCTCTGAATTTCTACGCATGATGGCAAATCACATCTTACGTCATAACCACCCTGACGTTTTTTTGTTGTTGTTTTATTTTTTGTATTACACAAAATTATGCTATCATAGTTAACGAAAAGAAAATAAACAAAGTATTCCCGTATTCAGCTTCACATTCAAGAGTCTTTTTTTTGTATATTATTGATTCATTATTTCAATAACAGGACGCATTCTTGGTGAACTCGAAATTCGTGATATAACATGTAGGTATAGAGAAATTCGTGATATAACATGAAGGTATAGAGAAATTCGTGATATAACATGTTGGTATAGAGACATTCGTCATATAACATGTAGGTATAGAGAAATTCGTCATATAACATGTAGGTATAGAGAAATTCGTGATATAACATGTTGGTATAGAGACATTCGTGATATAACATGTAGGTATAGAGACGTTCGTGATATAACATGTAGGTATAGAGACGTTCGTGATATAACATGTTGGTATAGAGACATTCGTCATATAACATGTAGGTATATAGACATTCGTGATATAACATGTAGGTATAGAGACATTCGTCATATAACATGTAGGTATAGAGAAATTCGTCATATAACATGTAGGTATATAGACGTTCGTGATATAACATGTAGGTATATAGACATTCGTGATATAACATGTAGGTATAGAGACGTTCGTGATATAACATGTAGGTATAGAGAAATTCGTGATATAACATGTAGGTATAGAGACGTTCGTGATATAACATGTAGGTATAGAGACGTTCGTGATATAACATGTAGGTATAGAGACGTTCGTGATATAACATGTTGGTATAGAGACATTCGTCATATAACATGTAGGTATAGAGACATTCGTGATATAACATGTAGGTATATAGACATTCGTGATATAACATGTAGGTATAGAGAAATTCGTGATATAACATGTAGGCATAGAGATATTCGTGATATAACATGTAGGTATAAAGACATTCGTGATATAACATGTTGGTATAGAGACATTCGTCATATAACATGTAGGTATAGAGACATTCGTGATATAACATGTTGGTATAGAGACATTCGTGATATAACATGTAGGTATATAGACATTCGTGATATAACATGTAGGTATAGAGACATTCGTGATATAACATGTAGGTATATAGACGTTCGTGATATAACATGTAGGTATAGAGACATTCGTGATATAACATGTAGGTATAGAGAAATTCGTCATATAACATGTAGGTATAGAGAAATTCGTCATATAACATGTAGGTATAGAGAAATTCGTCATATAACATGTAGGTATAGAGAAATTCGTCATATAACATGTTGGTATAGAGACATTCGTGATATAACATGTTGGTATAGAGACATTCGTCATATAACATGTAGGTATAGAGACATTCGTGATATAACATGTTGGTATATAGACATTCGTCATATAACATGTAGGTATATAGACATTCGTCATATAACATGTAGGTATAGAGACGTTCGTGATATAACATGTTGGTATATAGACATTCGTCATATAACATGTTGGTATAGAGACATTCGTGATATAACATGTTGGTATATAGACATTCGTCATATAACATGTAGGCATAGAGACATTCGTCATATAACATGTAGGTATAGAGACATTCGTCATATAACATGTTGGTATAGAGACATTCGTCATATAACATGTTGGTATAGAGACACTCGTGATATAACATGTTGGTATAGAGACATTCGTCATATAACATGTTGGTATATAGACATTCGTCATATAACATGTTGGTATATAGACATTCGTCATATAACATGTAGGTATAGAGACATTCGTCATATAACATGTAGGTATAGAGACATTCGTCATATAACATGTTGGTATAGAGACATTCGTGATATAACATGTTGGTATATAGACATTCGTCATATAACATGTAGGCATAGAGACATTCGTCATATAACATGTAGGTATAGAGACATTCGTCATATAACATGTTGGTATAGAGACATTCGTCATATAACATGTTGGTATAGAGACACTCGTGATATAACATGTTGGTATAGAGACATTCGTCATATAACATGTTGGTATATAGACATTCGTCATATAACATGTTGGTATATAGACATTCGTCATATAACATGTAGGTATAGAGACATTCGTCATATAACATGTAGGTATAGAGACATTCGTCATATAACATGTTGGTATAGAGACATTCGTCATATAACATGTTGGTATAGAGAAATTCGTCATATAATATGTAGGTATAGAGAAATTCGTCATATAACATGTAGGTATAGAGAAATTCGTGATATAACATGTAGGTATAGAGAAATTCGTCATATAACATGTAGGTATAGAGACATTCGTCATATAACATGTTGGTATAGAGACATTCGTCATATAACATGTTGGTATAGAGACATTCGTCATATAACATGTTGGTATAGAGACATTCGTCATATAACATGTAGGTATATAGACATTCGTGATATAACATGTTGGTATAGAGACATTCGTGATATAACATGTAGGTATAGAGAAATTCGTGATATAACATGTAGGCATAGAGATATTCGTGATATAACATGTAGGTATATAGACATTCGTGATATAACATGTTGGTATAGAGACGTTCGTGATATAACATGTTGGTATAGAGACGTTCGTGATATAACATGTAGGTATATAGACATTCGTGATATAACATGTAGGTATAGAGACGTTCGTGATATAACATGTAGGTATAGAGACGTTCGTGATATAACATGTAGGTATAGAGAAATTCGTCATATAACATGTAGGTATAGAGAAATTCGTCATATAACATGTAGGTATAGAGAAATTCGTCATATAACATGTAGGTATAGAGAAATTCGTCATATAACATGTTGGTATAGAGACATTCGTGATATAACATGTTGGTATAGAGACATTCGTCATATAACATGTAGGCATAGAGAAATTCGTCATATAACATGTAGGTATATAGACATTCGTGATATAACATGTTGGTATATAGACATTCGTGATATAACATGTAGGTATAGAGACATTCGTCATATAACATGTAGGTATAGAGAAATTCGTCATATAACATGTTGGTATAGAGACATTCGTGATATAACATGTTGGTATAGAGACATTCGTCATATAACATGTTGGTATATAGACATTCGTCATATAACATGTAGGTATATAGACATTCGTCATATAACATGTAGGTATATAGACATTCGTGATATAACATGTAGGTATAGAGACGTTCGTGATATAACATGTAGGTATAGAGACGTTCGTGATATAACATGTAGGTATATAGACATTCGTGATATAACATGTAGGTATAGAGACATTCGTCATATAACATGTAGGTATAGAGACATTCGTCATATAACATGTTGGTATAGAGACATTCGTCATATAACATGTTGGTATAGAGAAATACGTCATATAACATGTAGGTATAGAGAAATTCGTCATATAATATGTAGGTATAGAGAAATTCGTCATATAACATGTAGGTATAGAGAAATTCGTCATATAACATGTTGGTATAGAGAAATTCGTCATATAACATGTAGGTATAGAGAAATTCGTCATATAACATGTTGGTATAGAGAAATTCGTCATATAACATGTAGGTATAGAGAAATTCGTGATATAACATGTAGGTATAGAGACATTCGTGATATAACATGTTGGTATAGAGACATTCGTGATATAACATGTAGGTATAGAGACATTCGTGATATAACATGTAGGCATAGAGATATTCGTGATATAACATGAAGGTATAGAGAAATTCGTCATATAACATGAAGGTATAGAGAATATCGTCATATAACATGTAGGTATATAGACATTCGTGATATAACATGTTGGTATATAGACATTCGTGATATAACATGTAGGTATAGAGACATTCGTCATATAACATGTAGGTATAGAGACATTCGTGGTATAACATGTAGGTATATAGACATTCGTGATATAACATGTAGGTATAGAGACATTCGTGATATAACATGTAGGTATAGAGAAATTCGTGATATAACATGTAGGTATAGAGACATTCGTGATATAACATGTAGGTATAGAGACATTCGTGATATAACATGTAGGTATAGAGACATTCGTGAAATAACATGTAGGTATATAGACATTCGTGATTTAACACGTAGGTATAGAGACATTCGTGAAATAACATGAAGGTATATAGACATTCGTGATTTAACACGTAGGTATAGAGACATTCGTGATATAACACGTAGGTATAGAGACATTCGTGATATAACATGTTGGTATAGAGACATTCGTGATATAACATGTAGGTATAGAGACATTCGTGATATAACATGTAGGTATAGAGACATTCGTGATATAACATGTAGGTATAGAGACGTTCGTGATATAACATGTAGGTATAGAGACATTCGTGATATAACATGTTGGTATAGAGACATTCGTGATATAACATGTTGGTATAGAGACATTCGTCATATAACATGTAGGTATAGAGACATTCGTGATATAACATGTAGGTATAGAGACATTCGTGAAATAACACGTAGGTATAGAGACATTCGTGATATAACATGTTGGTATAGAGACATTCGTGATATAACATGTAGGTATATAGACATTCGTGATATAACACGTAGGTATAGAGACATTCGTGATATAACACGTAGGTATAGAGACATTCGTGATATAACACGTAGGTATAGAGACACTCGTGATATAACATGTTGGTATAGAGACATTCGTGATATAACATGTAGGTATATAGACATTCGTGATATAACATGTTGGTATAGAGACATTCGTGATATAACATGTTGGTATAGAGACATTCGTCATATAACATGTAGGTATAGAGACATTCGTGATATAACATGTAGGTATAGAGACGTTCGTGATATAACATGTTGGTATAGAGACATTCGTGATATAACATGTTGGTATAGAGACATTCGTCATATAACATGTTGGTATATAGACATTCGTCATATAACATGTAGGTATAGAGACGTTCGTGATATAACATGTTGGTATATAGACATTCGTGATATAACACGTAGGTATAGAGACGTTCGTGATATAACATGTTGGTATAGAGACATTCGTCATATAACATGTAGGTATAGAGACATTCGTGATATAACATGTAGGTATATAGACATTCGTGATATAACATGTAGGTATAGAGAAATTCGTGATATAACATGTAGGCATAGAGATATTCGTGATATAACATGTAGGTATAAAGACATTCGTGATATAACATGTTGGTATAGAGACATTCGTCATATAACATGTAGGTATAGAGACATTCGTGATATAACATGTTGGTATAGAGACATTCGTGATATAACATGTAGGTATATAGACATTCGTGATATAACATGTAGGTATAGAGACGTTCGTGATATAACATGTAGGTATAGAGACATTCGTGATATAACATGTAGGTATATAGACATTCGTGATATAACATGTAGGTATATAGACATTCGTCATATAACATGTTGGTATAGAGAAATTCGTCATATAACATGTAGGTATAGAGAAATTCGTCATATAATATGTAGGTATAGAGAAATTCGTCATATAACATGTAGGTATAGAGAAATTCGTGATATAACATGTAGGTATAGAGAAATACGTCATATAACATGTTGGTATAGAGACATTCGTGATATAACATGTAGGTATATAGACATTCGTGATATAACATGTAGGTATAGAGACATTCGTCATATAACATGTAAGTATAGAGACATTCGTGATATAACATGTTGGTATAGAGACATTCGTGATATAACATGTAGGTATAGAGAAATACGTCATATAACATGTAGGTATAGAGAAATACGTCATATAACATGTAGGCATAGAGATATTCGTGATATAACACGTAGGTATAGAGACGTTCGTGATATAAAATGTAGGTATAGAGACATTCGTGATATAACATGTAGGTATAGAGACATTCGTGAAATAACATGTAGGTATAGAGACATTCGTGATATAACATGTTGGTATAGAGACATTCGTGATATAACATGTAGGTATAGAGAAATTCGTGATATAACATGTAGGCATAGAGATATTCGTGATATAACATGTAGGTATATAGACATTCGTGATATAACATGTTGGTATAGAGACATTCGTGATATAACATGTTGGTATAGAGACATTCGTGATATAACATGTAGGTAGAGAGACATTCGTCATATAACATGTAGGTATAGAGACATTCGTGATATAACATGTAGGTATAGAGACATTCGTGATATAACAAGTAGGTATATAGACATTCGTGATATAACATGTAGGTATAGAGACATTCGCGATATAACATGTAGGTATAGAGACGTTCGTGATATAACATGTAGGTATAGAGACGTTCGTGATATAACATGTAGGTATAGAGACGTTCGTGATATAACATGTTGGTATAGAGACATTCGTGATATAACATGTAGGTATAGAGACATTCGTGGTATAACATGTAGGTATAGAGACGTTCGTGATATAACATGTAGGTATAGAGACGTTCGTGATATAACATGTAGGTATAGAGACGTTCGTGATATAAAATGTAGGTATAGAGACGTTCGTGATATAACATGTAGGTATAGAGACGTTCGTGATATAACATGTAGGTATAGAGACGTTTGTGATATAACATGTAGGTATAGAGACGTTCGTGATATAACATGTAGGTATAGAGACGTTCGTGATATAACATGTAGGTATAGAGACATTCGTGATATAACATATAGGTATAGAGACATTCGTGATATAACATGTAGGTACATAGACATTCGTGATATAACATGTAGGTATATAGAAATTCGGCAAACAGTATCATACAGAACTTGTAGGATTCAAGCATTCGGATATTTTGAGATGTCTTCACTCCTACAGTTTGGGATGCCAGCATCCAGCTTTTTCGGGATGCCAGCATTCAGCAAATTCGGGATTTCAGCAGCCAGCTTTTTCGGGATACCAGCATCCAGCTTATTCGGGATGTCAGCATCCAGCTTATTAGGGATGTCAGCATCCAGCTTATTAGGGATGCCAGCAGCCGGAATATTCGGGATGCCATAAAGGTTTTTTGGCATCCCAGCATATTGCTTTATTTAGATGTCATAACGCTATGTATTTGAAAAATCGGCATCCGGGACAAATTTTAGTTCTAAACACAGAAACTAAATTGGAAACAGCATTAATGCCGTAAAGCATTTTACACATTAAATTGCTATTTTTATGTTATTTCATACAATTCATTAAAATAATCGTTCGTGAGAATTTAGATATTATTTGAGAACCCATTAGAATTAACAAATATCAATGATTATCGTATTTGGTGATGTGTAGGATTAGAAAATTAACAAGTATCAATGGTTTTTGTATTTGGTGATGTCTTAGGATCAGAAAATTAACAAGAATCAATGGTTTTTGTATTTGGTGATGTCTTAGGATCAGAAAATTAACAAGTATCAATGGTTTTCGTATTTGGTGATGTCTTAGGATCAGAAAATTAACAAGTATCAATGGTTTTTGTATTTGGTGATGTCTTAGGAGAAAATTAACAAGTATCAATGGTTTTTGTATTTGGTGATGTCTTAGGATCAGAAAATTAACAAGTATCAATGGTTTTTGTATTTGGTGATGTCTTAGGATCAGAAAATTAACAAGTATCAATGGTTTTTGTATTTGGTGATGTCATAGGATCAGAAAATTAACAAGTATCAATGGTTTTTGTATTTGGTGATGTCTTAGGATCAGAAAATTAACAAGTATCAATGGTTTTTGTATTTGGTGATGTCTTAGGATCAGAAAATTAACAAGTATCAATGGTTTTTGTATTTGGTGATGTCTTAGGAGAAAATTAACAAGTATCAATGGTTTTTGTATTTGGTGATGTCTTAGGATCAGAAAATTAACAAGTATCAATGGATTTCGTATTTGGTGATGTTTTATGGTTAGAGAATTAACGTGTCAGTGGTTATCGTATTTGGGGATAACTTAGGGTTAGAGAATTAACGTGTCAGTGGTTATCGTATCTGGGGATAACTTAGGGTTAGAGAATTAACGTGTCAGTGGTTATCGTATCTGGGGATAACTTAGGGTTAGAGAATTAACGTGTCAGTGGTTATCGTATTTGGGGATAACTTAGGGTTAGAGAATTAACAAGTATCAATGGATTTCGTACTTGGTGACGTCTTAAAGTTAGAGAAATTAACATATACCAATGGTTTGTGTATTTGTTGACGTCTTAGGGTTAGACAATGCACATTTAAATTCTTTACTATATATAGGATGCCTCATCAATTGACAAGAAGGGCACAACGGGTGTCATTTGTGGAGCTGGAACAGCTTGCCCTGCCGGAGCACCTACATTCACCCCTAGCTTAGTTTGGTTCGTGTTACTTTTAGTGTAGTTTTATTTTGTGTTGTATTTTATGCTAATTTATTTTTCAATTTCTATTTTGCCTATCTGTAAAAGTTTCGTGTATCATTCGATTTCAAAAACTTTGTTTTTATTTCAAATTTTCACATGCGTTCAAGTCTTTGGGTTGGAAAATTAACATTTACCAAAGCTTTTGCATTTGTTGGCGTCTAAAGGTTAGACAAATTAAGAGACATTATCAAATCACTTTTGTAGTTGCCTAATTAATTATGACTCATCAATGTATTTTAAGAGTAACACGACGGGAGTCACATGTGGAGCAGAAACAGCTGTTCCTTCCGGAGCACCCGAGTCACATGTGGAGCAGAAACAGCTGTTCCTTCCGAAGCACCCGAGTTCACACCTGATGTGTTCAATGCTTCGGCCTTGGTGGCCGAGTGGTCTAAGTAGTCCAACTGATGTTCTGAATTCAAACACTGCATATGACGAGTGCATTCGACTCCGATCTGAATTTACTAGGATTGTCAGTTTTCCTTAAAATAATGAAAGCTTCCTCCACCAATAAAAACTGACCGCCGCAAAATAACCAATAGTGCTAAAAGTGGCGTTAAAAAATTGATCAATTTAATGGGCCAATGCTCAAAATTCTGGGAAAATTTTGTTCTTTACTGAAGCACTTTTTGTATGAGGGAGCGCAGCCGCTTCATACATTCATACTAAAATTGTGTACAGAGCAACACTTTTACAACCCTATAAAATTTAAAAAAGGAAGCATTCGTTTCTTATAATAACATAAATTTGCTACAACTAAATAATTACGAGTTATATCAAGCTTTAAGTTTGTTTTTACCTGTACATTGTTGTGACGTTGTCATGGAAATCACGCCGATGCAGTCTTGAATGCTAAATTTTATTGAGAAAATAAACAATTTGATATTTGAATGCCAACAAGCATTAGCCTTTCAAAAAGTGCTAGTCGACTCTTAGCTGATCAAAATGGAAAGTGCTCTCGCTTTGTAGGTTAATTCATTTACTAGAAAAACCACGTGCATCAATCAACAAATTTTACCACACACGTGAGGTCACACGTTATGAAGTAGTATTTATCGTTTAACGTTTAACGTTGTTGTCTACGAAACTCCAGAAGATTCGACTACTTATAGAGAAAAGTTACCTGTGTACCAATATCATGAATATGCATGATTAATTACCAGGCAAAATCTAATGCTAAAATAGAGAGGACACTGAAATCCGATACTCTACGGGATTGAAGGACATTTACTAGGTTTGGATTGTCCTAACCAATCAATAAACTTTGATTATTCACGTCTCGTAATATCTTCCAATCAGGTAGCAAGAAAAAGTTCAATTCTTAATATCGACTCCTAGAAATCGACTCATAGGAGTCGATAATTAAAGATACTGTATGTTGGCCTCTTTATTCAGACGATTAAGAGCTTGATATTTTGTATAGACGCTTGTTTTTTGTTTAAGACTGTATGTTGACATTTTTATTCAGACTCGGAACGATTTAGAGCTAGCTTGACATTTTGTATAGACGCTTGTCTATTGTTCAATATACAAAAATGTGGTATGATTGCCAAAGAGGCAACTCTTCACAAGAAACCAAATGACACAGAAATTAACAACTACAGGTCACCGTACGGCCTTCAACAATGAGCAAAGCCCATAACGCATAGTCAGCTATAAAAGGCCCCGAAATGACAAATGTAAAACAATTCAAACGAGAAAACTAATGGCTTAATTTATGTACAAAACAATGAAGGAAAGCAAATATGTAACACATCAACAAACGACAACCACTGAATTACAGCTGGCTCCTGACATTTGCCCAATAAAGAATTTGTCCACCAAAGACATGTCTACCAAAAATATGTCCAACAAAGAAATCTTTCCAACAAAGACATCTGTCCAACACACATATCTAATCTGACCAACAAATATATCTGTTCAATAGGGTTTGTCCAACAAAGACGAAATCTGTTTAACAATATTCTTTTTCCAACAACGACATCTGTCTTACACCAAAATCTAGTCTGTCCAACGCTGTGGGACAGACCTTCAGGATTATTGATAAGATAGTTATTTTTTTATATATATTAGTTTCATATTGATCTTACAAGTAATTATTCTTAAGACAATTTTTCAAAGTTTTCATGGCTATTTACACAAGAAAATTTAAATGTTTTTAAAAATGTCTGGGAAAGTATTTATCTAAAAATCTAGAGATAAGGAGAAATTCAATGCAGATTAGCCACAAATATACATATTTTGAGTGGTATATGATTTTCAATGGTATATTTTAAAGATATTAATTGTATTAAATCTGGTTCTGTCCTGGCCTTTTATAGCATTTTTAATAGTGTTAAACGGTGTTGTTTTCTTATATGTCTCTAATTTTATGTCCAATCTTATGTATTTGTATGTAATGTGATGAAAGCTCTTTATATGGGGTGTTGCTAAACGGCAGAAACGGAAAACGGAACGGAAACTGAAAGAAACTTTTATATTTTTAGACGGAGTTTAATCGGGGAAATTCAGAACTATGAAAATCAATAGATCTTGTCTTGCTGGTAATTTTTGCTATTAAAAGTTTTATCTATTTACCATATATTTCAATATAACAGGCGACTGACATGCAAGTGAGAAAATTCGTCATATAAGGTCGATAACTCCTGTAAGAAGTCATTGACTGTTTTTACGTGAATAGACATTAGGTTGAACATTCTGATAAAATTTAGAATGAAAACGGGGAGTATGTCACAGAGGCAACAACCCGACCAAAGGGCAGTCAACATCCGATGGCCACCAATGGGTCTTCCCGGAGGTGGTATCAGCTGGCCCCTAAATAAAATTGTGTACTAGTTCAGTGAAAATGGGCGTCACACTAAACTCTTAAAAACATATAAATGAGATTAGATTAAAAAAAATATACAATACTAACAAAGGTTCCTGACTTGGGACAGGCGCAAAATGCGGCGGGGTTAAACATGTTTTGTGAGATTCCAACTCTCCCCCTACACCTCTAGCCTATGTAGAATAAAGAAACACATATAAAGCATACACACTGTAAAACTCATTTAAAAAAAGTCCCGAGTCCGATGTCAAATTATACATGTTTTTCACATCAGGTTTTCGTTATTCATAGCGTTTTTTAATAAGCAGCACTTGCATTTTATTCCTATGTTTTAATTTAAGCCATGTCGGCTAACTTGGCTGACAGGCAGGGTTATCCAACACAGTTTTTGAATTAGATACACCAATGGTAATCGTTGCAAAAATTAACGAAAACTATCAGGCGACTCCCTAAAAGACATATGTTCAATAAAATTTGGCCCAGTAGTTTTAGAGACTGAGAAATTTTGTAAAAGTTAGCAAACACGAAATTGGACGACGAACGCCAAGTGACGAGAAAATCTCACTTAGCAGGGCTAGGTCAGATAAAAAAAGAACTCTTGCAAAGTATACCACTAAAGACTCAAGCAGGTCTTAGTACCAGCAGAAAACGACCATGACAGAGCAAAAACATTGAATGAACATTTCACTATAATTATATCAACTAAGAAGACATCAACTAAATGTGTACCACTAAATAAACAGCTGAAATAAAACGTTACATACAAAATGATAGACATAATCACTTAAGTATATATGTGCTAGAACAAAATAAGAATATGGATTCAATACATAAAAAGTATGAGGGCCAGAAGAAATAGGCCATAGAATGTAAAAACATAAAAAATATAAAATGAATTAGCAGCTATCATTTTATTATTCACCATTTTTTCAATAATCATCAATACCAGCTTGATACCTGATGAATGGATAACAGGATACATTTGTGCATTTCCGCAAATTAAGTATCTCAAACATGCATTCTCTGCTAGATGCTGCAGCAGATAGTATAGTCCAACATAATGTGTTACCGTCTAGCTTATTATAATATCATCAATGCTTTACGTCTTTGATGCATGATTCTTTTATTAGTGGTTAATGGCTTTGAAATAGCTGTCGGTTAACTGCGCGGAGTACTCTCAGATCTGTACCTAGTGTCTTTTTGTTATTGGGATGTACAAGTACCCGACCACGTCCACTTGTATTTGTGTCCATCTGAGGAGTTACGCCTTTTCAAAGGATGTTTATAGTAAGTTCGTTCTCATGTTGTAATGTTATACCACTGTCCCAGGTTAGGCGGGGGGGGGGGGGGGGGGGTTCTTGTTAACATGTTTAGCCCCGACACATTCTGTATGTATGTGCCTGTCCCAAGTCAGGAGCCAGTAATTCAGTGGTTGTTTTTTGTTTATGTGTTACATATTTTTTTTTCGTTTATTTTTTGTACATAAATAAGGCCGTTAGTTTTCTCGTTTGAATTGTTTTGCATTGTCATTTCAGGGCCTTTCATCGCTGACTATGCTTAATTAAGAGGAATTGAATTTTTAGAGAAGAATTACTTACTTACTTACTTATTTTGTATTTGAAGCAGCGTAGACAAATTGATTTTGAAAACCTTAGGGCATGACTACGACTAACTTGGTGAGGGCACTGTTCATATATATATATATCCATGTAGGCTACTAATTGTTCGCCACTTTTTGCACATCAATTCGTATTTATTGATTTAAATTCTAGGAGATATAATGCTTTTCCTATGTAAATACCAAAAACAGCATACTTCAGCATTGCAAGGTTTTACTATACAAATCCTTGAGTATTGTTAAAGGGCGAGACAGGCTTTGTATAGTGAGAGATTTTGTCAATGTTTTTCATAAAAAATAAAGTATATAAAAGTTTCTATTCTAGTAACCTGGTTTCAATATCGGATTTTGTTAATATACACCATTGTCCTATTATGTTTCTTTTACGTTTTCTTTCTCAATACACTTACTATGAAAGTACTTTTATTCGTGGGGTACCAATTTTCGTGGTTTTCGTGGATGACTTTATCCACGAATTTAAGTGTCCAACGAAATAAAACAAGCATTGTCCAAATCAAGACATGGAAAGATCCCCATTGGTAGGTTAGACTACTGATATGATCTAGAGAATATATATTGAATAACGCCAAATCTGAGAACACTTTAATAGCAGTCACAGAACTACAACAGCATGCAGTTCTATGACTGCTATTAAAGTGTTCTCAGATTTGGCGTTATTCAATATATATTCTCTAGATCATATCAGTAGTCTAACCTACCAATGGGGATCTTTCCATGTACAAGAAAAGATACAACGAAAATCACCAATGCAGAACAACGCAGCAAGATACACCACAACACTTATCTTGATTCAAGGCAATTAAAAAAGAAAAAAAAATGGTGCAAAGGATTTCCACAAAAGTTTCTTACTTCACATCCTATTTATGGAATCGAGGCCGATGTGAATCTTTTTTAGGCCTATAGAGATTTGTTTTCTGTTGTTTGGTTGCAATCTTATTGACATTGATCCAAAATAGAAAAGTCGAACAGACTATCCTGAATCGCACGAACGACGTACACATGTCTTTATCAAATATTTCAAAAACATAGTCTCATCATCTACGTTATTTCAATACTTTATGCTTTAAAATCTTTTATTTTATAAATAAATTCATTCATCTGGTGTTTTTTTTCGTGTGAACATATGTAATACTATATAAAACATGCTATGAAGATAAAATAACCAAAAAGAAAAGATGTTGATTCTTTCTGTTTCCGTTTTCGGTTTCCGCTCCGTATTCCGTTCCGTTTTCCGTTTCCGCCGTTTAGCAACACCTCTTTATATGGCCCTTTAATTGGAAATACCATATTCTTATTCTTATTCTCATTCTTATTCTAGTGTAATACACAAAACAGTTGAAACAAAGATCAATGCAGCCTATACATTTTGTAGAACATGAATTATATTGAATATTTAAATAAAAAAAATCAGCTCCAAAAATTATTAATATGAAATCTGTATCATGTACCCAAGCGTTTTTTGTGGAGATGTGTATTCCAAATGTAAATATTGATGGGTGCTTTCGTCGAGGTCCCGTTAGCTTCCGTCTTTCTTTAAAAAAGAAGAAATGCAATCGTGAACCTTCATGCCTGTTTGGTATGTAATAATTGTTATATAAAGATGCATGATTTTACCTTATTTTTGTTCGTATAAGATGTATAAGAACTGACGGATTCTTAATGAAACTGCTGTTCATTGTTTGGCACAATTTCTTGTTAAAGAAATCATTTCTCTCTCTCCCAACCCTCTCGCTTACGATAGATAATATTACTACATGTACATGCTATATAGGAATCAACTACGTACTGTATGTTCCATTCTGAGGTGGTGTTTTGGAAATAAGTGGTAGCTTCCTGGCTAAGGTCGAAATGTAAATGTGAAAACAGTCTTTGTTTTGAAGAAGATAAATGCAATGAACCATGATTGTTTATTTTCGTAGCCGGTCTTAAAATAGTTCAAAACCCTAAGCTTTATTCTTATTTGTTTATCTTGAACTAAAACCGTTTTGGAAAACCAATTACACTGCATTACATGGTTTTGGTCATTGACTATCATATATAAGATATGCTTGATCTCAAGTTATGTATACCCAAGACAACGAACTCCAATCAAGGTTTAAGAGTGTAAACAGTTTGAAAAATCTACTTAATACTTAAATCAATTCGTTTAAAGAAATCTCATGCTTTCATTCCATAACTTATCCTTTTGTTAATTAGCCAAAATATAATGAAGTTGTTGATTTGTTGTTTTATACCATTGTGTGACTGACAGAGGGAAGCAGGAATAACGGTGACAATTCAGTATATTTCATGTCCTGTTTTTGCAATTGCATGATTGTCCGTTGAATACGGACATTGATTTTAAGACAAATAATTTGATACTAAGTTGTGCTATTTTTTCTATGAATACAAACATTTTTGTATCGCCTAATTTGTAAAGATATCGTCCTATTCGGTCACCAAAAACGCTCTTGGCCTCTGTCATCGGGCGCATTGCATTTGCACCATTTTTTGAAAAGTGCAGTATTACATTTGCACAACAGGGTTGTATTTTATTTGCGCCAATGTATACAGGGAAAATATAACGGAAAAGTTTTGATATAAGTTGTATCCTAAATACGAGGCTCGTATCAGAAATGTTGTAGAGTATTCCCCAATTGGATAAGTAAGTGAAATCATAATCATTTCTCATACATAACTGAATGTCAATTGAAGGTATAAAATTGTATAGTATTCACATGTTTGATGTGACAAATTGGGACATAATTCATTTGGAGACAAAAAGGAGGTAATACGTCTATAATTTTATAAGACCTTACATTTAAGATAAGAAATGTATTGAACAATGGAGAAAAATAATATAGATGCATCCAAAAATGTTGCAAAGCCAGAATGACAACCGATGTGGTGGACAGTAAAATCATTATTAAACATTGAATGATACAGTCAACCACGGTTAAGACCAGCAAAAAGTATAATCCCACCATTAAACATTGAATGATACAGTCAACCACGGTTAAGACCAGCAAAAAGTATAATCCCACCATTAAACATTGAATGATACAGTCAACCACGGTTAAGACCAGCAAAAAGTATAATCCCACCATTAAACATTGAATGATACAGTCAACCACGGTTAAGACCAGCAAAAAGTATAATCCCATCATTAAACATTGAATGATACAGTCAACCACGGTTAAGACCAGCAAAAAGTATAATCCCAGCATTAAACATTGAATGATACAGTCAACCACGGTTAAGACCAGCAAAAAGTATAATCCCATCATTAAACATTGAATGATACAGTCAACCACGGTTAAGACCAGCAAAAAGTATAATCCCACCATTAAACATTGAATGATACAGTCAACCACGGTTAAGACCAGCAAAAAGTATAATCCCAGCATTAAACATTGAATGATACAGTCAACCACGGTTAAGACCAGCAAAAAGTATAATCCCAGCATTAAACATTGAATGATACAGTCAACCACGGTTAAGACCAGCAAAAAGTATAATCCCAGCATTAAACATTGAATGATACAGTCAACCACGGTTAAGACCAGCAAAAAGTATAATCCCAGCATTAAACATTGAATGATACAGTCAACCACGGTTAAGACCAGCAAAAAGTATAATCCCAGCATTAAACATTGAATGATACAGTCAACCACGGTTAAGACCAGCAAAAAGTATAATCCCAGCATTAAACATTGAATGATACAGTCAAGAACGGTTAAGACCAGTAAAAAGTATAATCCCAGCATTAAACATTGAATGATACAGTCAACCACGGTTAAGACCAGCAAAAAGTATAATCCCAGCATTAAACATTGAATGATACAGTCAACCACGGTTAAGACCAGCAAAAAGTATAATCCCAGCATTAAACATTGAATGATACAGTCAACCACGGTTAAGACCAACAAAAAGTATAATCCCAGCATTAAACATTGAATGATTCAGTCAACCACGGTTAAGACCAGCAAAAAGTATACTCCCAGCATTAAACATTGAATGATACAGTCAACCACGGTTAAGACCAGCAAAAAGTATACTCCCAGCATTAAACATTGAATGATACAGTCAACCACGGTTAAGACCAGCAAAAAGTATAATCCCAGCATTAAACATTGAATGATACAGTCAACCACGGTTAAGACCAGCAAAAAGTATAATCCCAGCATTAAACATTGAATGATACAGTCAACCACGGTTAAGACCAGCAAAAAGTATAATCCCAGCATTAAACATTGAATGATACAGTCAACCACGGTTAAGACCAGCAAAAAGTATAATCCCAGCATTAAACATTGAATGATACAGTCAACCACGGTTAAGACCAGCAAAAAGTATAATCCCAGCATTAAACATTGAATGATACAGTCAAGAACGGTTAAGACCAGTAAAAAGTATAATCCCAGCATTAAACATTGAATGATACAGTCAACCACGGTTAAGACCAGCAAAAAGTATAATCCCAGCATTAAACATTGAATGATACAGTCAACCACGGTTAAGACCAGCAAAAAGTATAATCCCAGCATTAAACATTGAATGATACAGTCAACCACGGTTAAGACCAACAAAAAGTATAATCCCAGCATTAAACATTGAATGATTCAGTCAACCACGGTTAAGACCAGCAAAAAGTATACTCCCAGCATTAAACATTGAATGATTCAGTCAACCACGGTTAAGACCAGCAAAAAGTATACTCCCAGCATTAAACATTGAATGATACAGTCAACCACGGTTAAGACCAGCAAAAAGTATAATCCCAGCATTAAACATTGAATGATACAGTCAACCACGGTTAAGACCAGCAAAAAGTATAATCCCACCATTAAACATTGAATGATACAGTCAACCACGGTTAAGACCAGCAAAAAGTATAATCCCAGCATTAAACATTGAATGATACTGTCAACCACGGTTAAGACCAGCAAAAAGTATAATCCCACCATTTAAAAAAAAACCCAATCAGTGTTTAATGTTGTTATTTTTTATCGATGAATGTGATATAAGATAAATATATATAAAATATATGGAGATCTGGTTTGATTGTCAATGAGACAACTATCTACCAAAGTTCAAATGAAGTGGATGTAAGCAATTAAAGGCACATGTACAGCCTTCAACAATGACGGAAACGCATACCGCATAGTCGGCTATAAAAAGCCATGACGTTAAAAATAATCATATTCAGTAAAGTGGAGTGTGTTCTCAGACCTGGTCGTGTTTTTATTCAGTAATATTGAGTGTGTTATCAGACCTGGTCGTGTTTTCATTCAGTAATGTGGAGCGTGTTCTCAGACCTGGTCGTGTTTTCATTCAGTAATGTTGAGTGTGTTCTCAGACCTGGTCGTGTTTTCATTCAGTAATGTGGAGCGTGTTCTCAGACCTGGTCGTGTTTTCATTCAGTAATCGGATTGTGTTCTCAAACCTGGTCGTGTTTTCATTTAACTAAGATAAATGTCAAATTTGGAAAATGTATCTCATTTTTAGCAAGTTGAATCGATACTCAAGCGCTTCCTGTCTTATTTCTATGGTTGATGATCACCAGGACAAGGTTTTCAAATGGAAGATTTGATATGAGTCCTTAGAAAGGTTTACAGACAACACCATGATATGGTTAACCGGTATAAAACAAAATGACCATTGAAATAGTTTCTTATCAATGGCCCCCCTTTTTCCGTGATTGTGACAAACGTCCTAGGTGATCTCGTGGTAGATGTTCACCTGGAGTGCGAGAGATTGTAGATTTGATCTCCAGTAGCAGTGCGCGAACGTCATAGGTGATCTCGTGGTAGATGTTCACCTTGAGTGCGACAGATTGTAGATTTGATCTCCAGTAGCAGTGCACGAACGTCCTAGGTGATCTCGTGGTAGATGTTCACCTTGAGTGCGACAGATTGTAGATTTGATCTCTAGTAGCAGTGCGCGAACGTCCTAGGTGATCTCGTGGTAGATGTTCACCTTGAGTGCGACAGATTGTAGATTTGATCTCCAGTAGCAGTGCACGAACGTCCTAGGTGATCTCGTGGTAGATGTTCACCTTGAGGGCGACATATTGTAGATTTGATCTCCAGTAGCAGTGCGCGAACGTCCTAGGTGATCTCGTGGTAGATGTTCACCTTGAGGGCGACATATTGTAGATTTGATCTCCAGTAGCAGTGCGCGAACGTCCTAGGGGATCTCGTGGTAGATGTTCACCTTGAGTGCGACAGATTGTAGATTTGATCTCCAGTAGCAGTGCGCGAACGTCCTAGGTGATCTCGTGGTAGATGTTCACCTTGAGTGCGACATATTGTAGGTTGATCTCCAGTAGGAGTGCACGAACGTCCTAGGTGATCTCGTGGTAGATGTTCATCTTGAGTGCGACAGATTGTAGATTTGATCTCCAGTAGCAGTGCACGAACGTCCTAGGTGATCTCGTGGTAGATGTTCACCTTGAGTGCGACAGATTGTAGATTTGATCTCTAGTAGCAGTGCGCGAACGTCCTAGGTGATCTCGTGGTAGATGTTCACCTGGAGTGCGACAGATTGTAGATTTGATCTCCAGTAGCAGTGCTCGAACGTCCTAGGTGATCTCGTGGTAGATGTTCACCTTGAGGGCGACAGATTGTAGATTTGATCTCCAGTAGCAGTGCACGAACGTCCTAGGTGATCTCGTGGTAGATGTTCACCTTGAGTGCGAGAGATTGTAGATTTGATCTCCAGTAGCAGTGCACGAACGTCCTAGGTGATCTCGTGGTAGATGTTCACCTTGACAGCGAGAGATTGTAGATTTGATCTCCAGTAGTAGTGCACGAACGTCCTAGGTGATCTCGTGGTAGATGTTCACCTTGACAGCGAGAGATTGTAGATTTGATCTCCAGTAGCAGTGCGCGAACGTCCTAGGTGATCTCGTGGTAGATGTTCACCTTGAGAGCGACAGATTGTAGATTTGATCTCCAGTAGCAGTGCGCGAACGTCCTAGGTGATCTCGTGGTAGATGTTCACCTGGAGTGCGACAGATTGTAGATTTGATCTCCAGTAGGATTAAACCAGATCTGAAAATAAGTAATTGTTAATTCTGTGCATAGCACACGGTACTTAGGAGTAAAACAAAATACTGGTCGACTTAGAATCAAAATAATGTGTTCAGGTAGGGTGGTATGTCTTCCTGAGGGTTTAACCTTTTCAAATAGCACATTGAAATTAAGCATGTTGGTTAAATTAAGGCAACAGTAGTATACCGCTGTTCAAAACTCATAAATCCATGGACAAAAAACTAAATCGGGGTAACAAACCAAATCCGAGCGAAACGCATTAAATATAAGAGGAGAACAACGACACAACACCAAAACGCAACACACACAGAAACAGACCAATCATCAGACAAAACACCACGAGAATAACAAATGTAACATGAAAACCAAATACATGAATTTGTGATAGACAAATACCGTGCCACGTCTTATCTCAATATCTCAAAAATAAGAGAAAACACAAACGACTCAACGTTAAAATGCAACACAAAGAGAAACGAACAATATTATAACAATGAACATCTTCCTGACTTGGTACAGGACACTTTTAAAGGGGAATAAAAGTGGTGGGTTGAACCTGGTTTTAAGGCATGCCAAACCTCGCACTTTAATGGCAAAGTTAAATATAACATTTAAATGACAACATAATATTACAGGACTACATAATATTAAGCATGTTCATATCACACTTGCGTGTCACACTTTCAATGACACCTTCGTCTGCATAGGCAACACATCGTGTTACTGCATGGTTAATATGTTTCATAAATCTATTACAGCTCCAACCTCAGTACGAACAAAATGGATCTGTCAAGGATGAGACAAATAACCAATGCAATAACACGATGTGTTAAGCAGATGCCGGTATCAAGGACAAAATGGAGTGCAGTTGTAAGCTTCTTCTCATGCAGTAACGTTAAAGCTCCATCTGCATGAAGACCACACTGTGTTACTAAACGGGCTGTTAGTCTCATCTATGACAGCTCCAACTGCATTATGACTTCGCCGTGTTACTGCATGGGCTGTTAGTCTCATCTATGACAGCTCCATCTGCATTAGGACCACACCGTGTCACTGCACGGGCTGTTAGTCTCATCTATGACAGCTCCATCTACATTAGGACCACACCGTGTCACTGACGGGCTGTTAGTCTCATCTATGACAGCTCTTTCTACATTAGGACTACACCGTGTTACTGCACGGGCTGTTAGTCTCATCTATGACAGCTCCATCTACATTAGGACCAAACCGTGTTACTGCACGGGCTGTTAGTCTCATCTATGACAGCTCCATCTGCATTAGAACCACACCGTGTCACTGCACGGGCTGTTAGTCTCATCTATGACAGCTCCATCTACATTAGGACTACACCGTGTTACTGCACGGGCTGTTAGTCTCATCTATGACAGCTCCATCTACATTAGGACCAAACCGTGTTACTGCACGGGCTGTTAGTCTCATCTATGACAGCTCCATCTGCATTAGAACCACACCGTGTCACTGCACGGGCTGTTAGTCTCATCTATGACAGCTCCATCTACATTAGGACTACACCGTGTTACTGCACGGGCTGTTAGTCTCATCTATGACAGCTTCATCTACATTAGGACCACACCGTGTCACTGCACGGGCTGTTAGTCTCATCTATGACAGCTCCAACTGCATTAGGACTTCGCCGTGTTCCTGCATGGGCTGTTAGTCTCATCTATGACAGCTCCATCTACATTAGGACCACACCGTGTTACTGCACGGGCTGTTAGTCTCATCTATGACAGCTCCATCTACATTAGGACCACATCGTGTTACTGCACGGGCTGTTAGTCTCATCTATGACAGCTCCATCTACATTAGGACTACACCGTGTTACTGCATGGGCTGTTAGTCTCATCTATGACAGCTCCATCTGCACTTTTAGGACCACACCGTGTTACTGCACGGGCTGTTAGTCTAATATATGACAGCTCCATCTGCACTTTTAGGACCACACCGTGTTACTGCATGGGCTGTTAGTCTAATCTATGACAGCTCCATCTACATTAGGACCACACCGTGTTACTGCACGGGCTGTTAGTCTCATCTATGACAGCTCCATCTACATTAGAAACACACCGTGTTACTGCACGGGCTGTATGTCTCATCTATGACAGCTCCATCTACAGTAGGACTACACCGTGTTACTGCACGGGCTGTTAGTCTCATCTATGACAGCTTCATCTACATTAGGACCACACCGTGTTACTGCATGGGCTGTTAGTCTCATCTATGACAGCTCCATCTACATTAGGACCACACCGTGTCACTGCATGGGCTGTTAGTCTCATCTTTGACAGCTCCATCTGCATTAGGACCACACCGTGATACTGTACGGGATGTTAGTCTAATCTATGACAGCTCCATCTGCACTTTTAGGACCACACCGTGTTACTGCACGGGCTGTTAGTCTCATCTATGACAGCTCCATCTGCATTAACACCACACCGTGTTACTGCACGGGCTGTTAGTCTCATCTTTGACAGCTCCATCTGCATTAGGACCACACCGTGTTACTGCACGGGATGTAAGTCTAATTTATGACAGCTCCATCTGCACTTTTA
This sequence comes from Mytilus trossulus, assembly GCF_036588685.1. Lineage (NCBI taxonomy): Eukaryota > Metazoa > Mollusca > Bivalvia > Mytilida > Mytilidae > Mytilus > Mytilus trossulus. The sequence goes on from NW_026963296.1 coordinate 3,339,621, forward strand.
GGACCACACCGTGTTACTGCATGGGCTGTTAGTCTCATCTATGACAGCTCCATCTGCATTAGGACCACACCGTGTTACTGCATGGGCTGTTAGTCTCATCTATGACAGCTCCATCTGCATTAGGACCACACCGTGTTACTGCACGGGCTGTTAGTCTCATCTTTGACAGCTCCATCTGCATTAGAACCACACCGTGTCACTGCACGGGCTGTTAGTCTCATCTATGACAGCTCCATCTACATTAGGAATTACACCGTGTTACTGCACGGGCTGTTAGTCTCATCTATGACAGCTCCATCTACATTAGGACCAAACCGTGTTACTGCACGGGCTGTTAGTCTCATCTATGACAGCTCCATCTGCATTAGAACCACACCGTGTCACTGCACGGGCTGTTAGTCTCATCTATGACAGCTCCATCTACATTAGGACTACACCGTGTTACTGCACGGGCTGTTAGTCTCATCTATGACAGCTTCATCTACATTAGGACCACACCGTGTCACTGCACGGGCTGTTAGTCTCATCTATGACAGCTCCAACTGCATTATGACTTCGCCGTGTTCCTGCATGGGCTGTTAGTCTCATCTATGACAGCTCCATCTACATTAGGACCACACCGTGTTACTGCACGGGCTGTTAGTCTCATCTATGACAGCTCCATCTACATTAGGACCACATCGTGTTACTGCACGGGCTGTTAGTCTCATCTATGACAGCTCCATCTACATTAGGACTACACCGTGTTACTGCATGGGCTGTTAGTCTCGTCTATGACAGCTCCATCTGCACTTTTAGGACCACACCGTGTTACTGCACGGGCTGTTAGTCTAATATATGACAGCTCCATCTGCACTTTTAGGACCACACCGTGTTACTGCATGGGCTGTTAGTCTAATCTATGACAGCTCCATCTACATTAGGACCACACCGTGTTACTGCACGGGCTGTTAGTCTCATCTATGACAGCTCCATCTACATTAGAACCACACCGTGTTACTGCACGGGCTGTATGTCTCATCTATGACAGCTCCATCTACAGTAGGACTACACCGTGTTACTGCACGGGCTGTTAGTCTCATCTATGACAGCTTCATCTACATTAGGACCACACCGTGTTACTGCATGGGCTGTTAGTCTCATCTATGACAGCTCCATCTACATTAGGACCACACCGTGTCACTGCATGGGCTGTTAGTCTCATCTTTGACAGCTCCATCTGCATTAGGACCACACCGTGATACTGTACGGGATGTTAGTCTAATCTATGACAGCTCCATCTACATTAGGACCACACCGTGTTACTGCACGGGCTGTTAGTCTCATCTATGACAGCTCCATCTGCATTAGGACCACACCGTGTTACTGCATGGGCTGTTAGTCTCATCTTTGACAGCTCCATCTGCATTAGGACCACACCGTGATACTGTACGGGATGTTAGTCTAATCTATGACAGCTCCATCTGCACTTTTAGGACCACACCGTGATACTGTACGGGCTGTTAGTCTCATCTATGACAGCTCCATCTACATTAGAACCACACCGTGTTACTGCACGGGCTGTATGTCTCATCTATGACAGCTCCATCTACAGTAGGACTACACCGTGTTACTGCACGGGCTGTTAGTCTCATCTATGACAGCTCCATCTACATTAGGACCAAACCGTGTCACTGCATGGGCTGTTAGTCTCATCTTTGACAGCTCCATCTGCATTAGGACCACACCGTGATACTGCATGGGCTGTTAGTCTCATCTATGACAGCTCCATCTGCATTAAAACCACACCGTGTTACTGCACGGGCTGTTAGTCTCATCTTTGACAGCTCCATCTGCATTAGGACCACACCGTGTTACTGCACGGGATGTAAGTCTAATTTATGACAGCTCCATCTGCACTTTTAGGACCACACCGTGTTACTGCATGGGCTGTTAGTCTCATCTATGACAGCTCCATCTGCATTAGGACCACACCGTGTTACTGCATGGGCTGTTAGTCTCATCTATGACAGCTCCATCTGCATTAGGACCACACCGTGTTACTGCACGGGCTGTTAGTCTCATCTTTGACAGCTCCATCTGCATTAGGACCACACCGTGTTACTGCACGGGATGTAAGTCTAATTTATGACAGCTCCATCTGCACTTTTAAGACCACACCGTGTTACTGCACGGGCTGTTAGTCTCATCTATGACAGCTCCATCTGCATTAGGACCACACCGTGTTACTGCATGGGCTGTTAGTCTCATCTTTGTCAGCTCCATCTGCATTAGGACCACACCGTGATACTGTACGGGATGTTAGTCTAATCTATGACAGCTCCATCTGCACTTTTAGGACCACACCGTGTTACTGTACGGGCTGTTAGTCTCATCTATGACAGATCCATCTGCATTAAAACCACACCGTGTTACTGCACGGGCTGTTAGTCTCATCTTTGACAGCTCCATCTGCATTAGGACCACACCGTGTTACTGCACGTAATGTTAGTCTAATCTATGACAGCTCCATCTGCACTTTTAGGACCACACCGTGTTACTGCACGGGCTGTTAGTCTCACCTATGACAGCTCCATCTGCATTAGGACCACACCGTGTTACTGCACGGGCTGTTAGTCTCATCTATGACAGCTCCATCTGCATAAGGACCATATCGTGTTACTGCACGGGCTGTTAGTCTCATCTATGACAGCTCCATCTGCATTATCCTGAACTGTATCGGTTGTCTGTTTACTGTGTTCCTAATGCAGAGTGATCAGTCATGGATGAGACAAACATGCCATGCCATAACACGATGAGTTCTTAATGCAGATGGAACTATCAGGGTTTCGTGTCACAAAAAATCGATAAAGTTTAATCTGAAAAAATGTCAAGTTGGAAGCAAGAAATTTCAAAATGGAAACGAAAAATAATAAAACAAAATCAGTGCCCCTACAAATATTTTGTATTAAAATAAAACAAAAATAATCGTGTGGAAACATATACTTCAAATCCAGAGAGAACATTTTAGCATATTACCCTTTTAACAACTGTCAATAACTGATTGAAATTTAAACTCACAAAATGTTAGAATCAAGAATTTGAGAACTAAAATGTGATGTTTACCGTTACATATTATATATGCAAGTAAATGTTAGGTGACAGTGTATGAGACAGCAATCAAACGACCAAACTCAGACATCTAAAGGTCAACGTATACGCTCTTCATCACTGCTCCAGAGACTAGCGAACCAAAGACATCTAGAGGTCAACGTCCGTTCTTCATCACTGCTCCTGAGACTAACGCACCAAAGACATCTAGAGGTCAACGTCCGTTCTTCATCAATGTTCCTGTGACTAACGAACCAAAGACATCTAGAGGTCAACGTCCGTTCTTCATCACTGCTCCTGAGACTTACGAACCAAAGACATCTAGAGGTCAACGTCCGTTCTTCATCACTGCTCCTGAGACTTACGAACCAAAGACATCTAGAGGTCAACGTCCGTTCTTCATCAATGTTCCTGTGACTAACGAACCAAAATAATCAAAAGGACAACGCCCGTTCTTCTTCACTGCTTCTGAGACTAAGAAACCAAAGACATCTAGAGGCCAACGTCCGTTCTTCATCACTGCTCCTGAAACTAACGAACCAAAGAAATCTAGAGGTCAACGTCCGTTCTTCATCACAGCTCCTGAGACTAACGAACCAAAGACATCTAGAGGTTTACGTACGTTCTTAATCACTGCTCCTGATACTAACGAACCAAATACATCTAGATGTCAACGTCCGTTCTTCATCACTGCTCCTGAGACTAATGAACCAAAGACATCTGAAGGTCAACGTCCGTTTTTCATCACTGCTCCTGAGACTAACGAACCAAAGACATCTAAAGGTCAACGTCCGTTCTTCATCACTGCTTCTGAGACTAATGAACTTAAGACATCTAGAGGTCAACGTCCGGTATTCATCACTACTCCTGAATCTAACGAACCAAAGACATCTAGCGGTCAACGTCCGTTCTTCATCAATGTTCCTGAAACTAACGAACTAAAGATCTGTCGAATATCAAATATCAGTAATTTTAATATCTCAGACTGGCTCGTAGTACAAAATTTTTGACTGCCAGTATGTCTTATTTTTGTTCTAAATATTGACTCGTGACAAAAATAATCAGTAGTTTGGATAACTTAGACTGGCTCGTATAACAAAAATATGTGACCGTATTAACCAAAACTGACAATATTTGCACTTTATTACGAACATTTATATAGGTCAACGTCAGTTCTTCATCACTGCTCCTGAGACTAACGAACCAAAGAAATTTAGAGGTCAACGTCCGTTCTTCATCATTGTTCCTGTGACTAACGAACCTAAGAAATCAAAAGGTCAACGTCCGTTCTTCATCAATGTTCCTGAGACTAACGAACCAAAGACATCTAAAGGTCAACATCCGTTCTTCATCACTTCTCCTGAGACTGACGAATCAACACATCTAGAGGTCAACGTCCGTTCTGCATCAATGTTCCTGAGACTAACGAACCAGAGACATCTAAAGGTCAACGTCCGTTCTTCATCACTGCTCCTGATACTAACGAACCAAAGACATCTAGAGGCCAACGTCCGTTCTTCATCACTGCTCCTGAGACTAACGAACCAAAGACATCTAGAGGTCAACGTCCGTTCTTCATCAATGTTCCTGAGACTAACGAATCAAAGACATCTATAGGTCAACATCCGTTCTTCGTCACTTCTCCTGAGACTGACGAGTCAAAACATCTAAAGGTCAACTTCCTTTCTGCATCAATGTTCCTGAGACTAACGAACCAAAGAAATCTAGAGGTCAACGTCCGTTCTTCATCATTGCTTTTGAAACTAACGAACTAAAGATCTGTCGAATATCAAATATCAGTAATTTTAATATCTCTGACTGGCTCGTAGTACAAAATTTTTGACTGCCAGTATGTCTTATTTTTAATCTAAATATTGACTCGTCACAAAAATAATCAGTAGTTTGGATAACTCAGACTGGCTCGTATAACAAAAATATGTGACCGTATTAACCAAAACTGACAATATTTGCACTTTATTACGAACATTTATATAGGTCAACGTCAGTTCTTCATCACTGCTTCTGAGACTAACGAACAAAAGACATCTAAAGGTCAACGTCCGTTCTTCATCACTGCTCCTGATACTAACGAACCTAAGACATCTAGAGGCCAATGTCCGTTCTTCATAACTGCTCCTGAGACTAACGAACCAAATACATCTAGAGGTCAACGTCCGTTCTTCATCAATGTTCCTGAGACTAACGAACCAAAGAAATCTAGAGGTCAACGTCCGTTCTTCATCATTGCTTTTGAAACTAACGAACTTAAGATCTGTCGAATATCAAATATCAATAATTCTAATATCTCAGACTGGCTCGTAGTACAAAATTTTTGACTGCCAGTATGTCTTATGTTTATTCTAAATATTGACTCGTCACAAAAATAATCAGTAGTTTGGATAACTCAGACTGGCTCGTATAACAAAAATACGTGACCGTATTTACCAAAACTGACAATATTTGCACTTTATTACGAACATTTATATAGCGCAAAATAAATCAGTTATTTGTTTAACTTAGGATGGATTGTATACATTTAATACAAATGACAGCAAACTTGGAACACAATGACTACAAAATTTTAGTCACAAGTGTTCCTGATGACAGAAAAATATTTTGACTAAAGTGTTCCTTATGGACGATTAACCTTTAGTCACAAGTATTCCTTATAAAATTTAAACATTTAGTCTCAAGTGTGCCTTATGAATGTAAAACATTTTGTCCAACGTGTTCCTGATGAAGGTAAAACGTTAGTCACAAGTGTTCCTGATGAAAGTAAAACGTTAGTCACAAGTGTTCCTGATGAAAGTAAAACGTTAGTCACAAGTGTTCCTGATGAAAGTAAAACGTTAGTCACAAGTGTTCCTGATGAAGGTAAAACGTAAGTCACAACTGTTCCTGAAAAAGCTACATATTTTGAATAAGGTGTTCCTGAAGAAGGGACATCTATTTATCTAAATGTTACTGCTGAACGTAAACATTGTTGAACATGTATAAAGTGTTCCTGATGAAGGTAAAACATTTTGTCTAAAATGTTTCTGATAGAGGTTGAACTAAATTAAATATTTTAGTCACAAGTGTTCCTGATGAAGGTAACTCTTGTCTAATGTGTTCCTGGTTGAGGTTTTTGTCAGGTCACTAATGTTCCTGATGAATGAACAAGTTTTTTAGTGAACTGTTCCTAGTGGAGATAAAACATAAGATCACAAATGCTCTGTAAATATTTGTCTAAAGTGTTCCTCATAAAGGTTAAATGTTTAGATATATAAGTTCCTGAGGACGGCAAAACCTTTTGTCTAAAGTGTTTCTAATGGAAGTTTAACTTTTGGTCATAAGTGTTCCTGATGAAAGTAAACTGTTTGTCTTAAGGGTTCCCAATGGAAGTAAAACGTTAAGTCATAAGTGTACCTGATGACGTGAACATTTTGTTGTCTATTCTGTCCCGGATACAGGTTGAATGTTTTTATAGTGAAAGTAAAATTTTAGTCAAAAGTGTTCCTGATGAAGGTTAAACTTTTTGTCTAAAGTATTTGTAATGGAGGTTAAAGATTTTGTCTAAAGTGTTTCTAATGGAGGTTAAACTTTTTGTCTAAAGTGTTCCTGATTGAGGTTAAACTTTTTGTCTAAAGTGTTCCTGATTGAGGTTAAACGTTTTGTCTAAAGTGTTCCTGATGAAGGTTAAACTTTTTGTCTAAAGTGTTCCTGTTTGAGGTTAAACTTTTTGTCTAAAGTGTTCCTGATGGAGATTAAACTTTTTGTCTAAAGTGTTCCTGATTGAGGTAAAACTATTTATCACAAGTGCTCCTAAAGAAGGTAGAATGTTAGTCACAAGTGTTCCTGATGACAGAAAAACATTTTGACTAAAGTGTTCCTGATGGACGATTAACCTTTAGTCACAAGTATTCATGATGAAGGTACATATTTTGACTAATGTGTTCCTGAAGAAGGTACATCTTTTTATTACGAGTGTTCCGGATGAACGTAAACATTTTTGTATAAAGTGTTCCCGATGAAGGTAAAACATTTTGTCTAAAATGTTACTGATGGAGGTTGAACTAAATTAAATCCTTTAGTCAAAAGTGTTCTTGATGAAAGTAAAACGTTAGTCACAAGTGTTCCTGATGAAGGAAACTCTTGTCTAAAGTGTTCCTGATTGATGTTAATTGTTTGGTCACTTGTGTTTCTGATGAATGAACAAGTTTTTGTGTAAAGTGTTCCTTGTGTAGATAGATAATAAGGTCACAAGTGTTTCTGTTTATTTAAAACATTTGTCTTAAGTGTTCCTCATGAAGGATAAACGTTTAGATATAAAAGTTCCTGAGGACGGCAATACCTTTTGTCTAAAGTGTTCCTGGTGGAAGTTTAACTTTTGGTCATAAGTGTTCCTGATGAAAGTGAACTGTTTGTCTAAGTGTTCCTGATTGAAGTAAAACGTTTAGTCATAAGTGTTCCTGATGACGGCAACATATTTTGTCTATAGTGTTCTAGATACAGGTTAAATGTTTTTCTGGTTTGTCTAAAGTGTTTCTAATGAAGGTTAAACTTTTTTGTCTAGGTGTTCCTGATTGGGGTTTAACTGATTGTTTTAAACACCAGAAGAAGAATGAAAGATACAAGAAGCCCAAGACCAGTGCTTGTACGACACCCCTTGTTACTAATAAGTTGGAATGTACTGCGAGTCAGGCTTTTAAGTCCAGCTTTTGTGATTACATGGAGGATTATAAACCCTTTATGTCTAATGGGTTTGTTTCTATTGTTGATAACTATACTCCTCAGCCTATTAAGATTTAAAGGGACACTGGAGCTTCTCAGACTTTATTGTAAGAAGTTGTGTTGCCTTTGTCCGAGGAGATTTCACCGAGCTGCATGTCAATCAGTAGATGCCAATTTGATACTTGGAGCAGGATCTGTTAACCAGTCCGGAGCACCCCTTTTAATGAGAAGCCTATGATGGAGACATCTAAAATTACACAGAGCTGTCAGTCAGTAGATGCCAGTTTGATACTTGGAGCAGGATCTGTTAACCAGTCCGGAGCACCCCTTTTAATGAGAAGCTTATGATGGAGACATCTAAAATTACACAGAGCTGTCAATCAATAGATGCCAATTTGATACTTGGAGCAGGATCTGTTAACCAGTCCGGAGCACCCCTTTTAATGAGAAGCCTATGATGGAGACATCTAAAATTACACAGAGCTGTCAATCAATAGATGCCAATTTGATACTTGGAGCAGGATCTGCTAACCAGTCCAGAGCACCCCTTTCAATAAGAAGCCTATGATGGAGACATCTAAAATTACACAGAGCTGTCAATCAATAGATGCCAATTTGATACTTGGAGCAGGATCTGTTAACCAGTCCGGATAACCCCTTTTAATGAGAAGCCTATGATTGAGACATCTAAAATTACACAGAGCTGTCAATCAATAGATGCCAATTTGATACTTGGAGCAGGATCTGTTAACCAGTCCGAGCACCCCTTTTAATGAGAAGCCTATGATTGAGACATCTAAAATTACACAGAGCTGTCAGTCAGTAGATGCTAATTTGATATTTAGAGCAGGATCTGTTAACCAGTTCGGAACACCCCTTTCAATAAGAAGCATATGATTGAGACATCTAAAATTACACAGAACTGTCAATCAATAGATACCAATTTGATATTTGGAGCAGGATCTGCTTACCTTTCCGGAGCTCCCCTTTCAATAGGAAGCCTATGATTGAGACATCTAAAATTACACAGAACTGTCAATCAGTAGATACCAATTTGATACTTGGAGCAGGATCTGCTTACCTTTCCGGAGCTCCCCTTTCAATAGGAAGCCTATGATTGAGACATCTAAAATTACACAGAACTGTCAATCAGTAGATACCAATTTGATACTTGGAGCAGGATCTGCTTACCCTTCCGGAGCACCCCTTTCAATAAGAAGCCACTGAAATATCATCACCACCTACATAGATAATACATTATGTAAAAAGATGTTTAAAATATTTTTGTATACATGTCAAATTCAAATTTGTTTTTCGTTGACTATTGTTTGTATTTTCTTCATTTGTCGGTTTGTCCATGTTTTTATCTAACTTCGTCTAGCGGTTATTGAGTGGCTCCTTTATATCTTCTCCCTCTTCTAGAGAATTTTCTTTTTTTCATTTTTGTCCTTGTACTGAATATGCATTACATATTTGCCACTGGATTGATTGTCGTTTAACGCCACTTTCAGCACTATTGTCTCTTTGTCTATTTTGTGGCGTTGGATTTTTTTCTTGGTTTTTTTTTGTTTGTTTTTTTTGGGGGGGGGGGGGGGTCTCACGTATCAGCCACTAGTGGGGTTTGAACTCACAACCTCAGTATTGGCAGGCTAGTGATACAGTAGTTGGACTGATTAGATTACACCAATCGGCATACGAGGCCCCTCTGTTTGATACTAGACGTTAAGTAAACAACAACTTATCAATCAATAAAGAGATATGGACAATTTCTTCTACATCTATTCTACACCTTAATAACCATCAATACAGAGATATGGACACTTTCTCCTTCACCTATTCTACATCCTAACCATCAATAAAGAGATATGGACACTTTCTCCTATATCTATTCTACACCTTAACCATCAATAAAGAGATATGGACACTTTCTCCTATATCTATTCTACACCTTAACCATCAATAAAGAGATATGGACACTTTCTCTTACATCTATTCTACACCTTAACCATCAATAAAGAGATATGGACTCTTTCTCCTACATCTATTCTACACCTTAACCATCAATAAAGAGATATGGACACTTTCTGCTACATCTATTCTACACCTTAACCATCAATAAAGAGATATGGACACTTTCTCCTTCACCTATTCTACATCCTAACCATCAATAAAGAGATATGGACACTTTCTCCTATATCTATTCTACACCTTAACCATCAATAAAGAGATATGGACACTTTCTCCTTCACCTATTCTACATCCTAACCATCAATAAAGAGATATGGACACTTTCTCCTACATCTATTCTACACCTTAACCATCAATAAAGAGATATGGACACTTTCTGCTACATCTATTCTACACCTTAACCATCAATAAAGAGATATGGACACTTTCTCCTACATCTCTTAACTAAAGTCAACAGCATTACAGCTTCATGTGTGCAACTTGCTAATAAGCTTGATTCTATTCGATGCGTGTTTCAAAAAATGCTTAAAAAATCAAAAATGATTATGCCTAAAGAGACCTAGAAGCTGATACTGTTTAAGAGGCAATGCCAGAGAAAACCAGGCAGGACTGTTCAACTAAAAAAAATTAATTTGGTCAAACTTATATTTTTCCCTTTCAGTATAACATACTGACTGGGAATATATAATTTTTTTTCAATTTTTTGTGAATTTGACATTTTTTTTAATGAAATTCAATATAAGGGCTCAAACCGCTATTTTCCATTGAAATGTATGGGGAAAAGGCCAGTTTCTTACTGTTTTCAATTATCCGTCATCAGAGAAAAACAATACTTATGACAAAACTACCTATATGGAAGTCTAGTACTAAGTTGGTGTAAAAAATAATGAAAATAAAATTTTTGGTATCTTTTTGATTTTTTTCAAAAAATAAGGTAAAAAAATGCTAAAATAAGGAAAATTGAAAAAATTGAGAAATGCCAGTTTCTAACCGTTTTCAATGAACCATCATTGGAGAAAAACAGCCCTTATGACTAAACTACCTATATGGAAGTTTAGAACTATGTTGGTGTAAAAAATAATGGAAATAAAATTTTTGGTATCTTTTTGATTTTTTTCAAAAAATAAGGTAAAAAAATGCTAAAATAAGGAAAATTGAGAAATGCCAGTTTCTAACCGTTTTCAATGAACCATCATTGGAGAAAAACAGCCCTTATGACTAAACTACCTATATGGAAGTTTAGAACTATGTTGGTGTAAAAAATAATAAGAATAAAATTTTTGGTATCTTTTTGATTTTTTCAAGAAATAAGGTAAAAAAATGCTAAAATAGGGAAAATTTGAGAAAAGCCGTTTTTTGACCGTTTTCATTTATCCATCACCAGAGGAAAACAACACTAATGAATAAACTACCTATATGCAAGTCTAGTACTATTTTGGTGTGAAAAATGATGAAAATGAAATTTTTGGTATCTTTTTGATTTAAAAAAAAAAATAAGGTAAAAAAATGCTAAAATAAGAAAAATTGAGAAAATTTAAGAAAAGCCAGTTTCTAACCGTTTTCAATTATCCATCACCAGAGGAAAACAACATTTATGACTTACTACTGATATGGAAGTCTAGTACTATGTTGGTTTAAAACAAGAATGTGTCCACAATACACGGATGCCCCACTCGCACTATCATTTTCTATGTTTAGTGGACCGTGAAATTGGAATAAATTCTCTAATTCGGCATTCAAATTATAATGATGTTATCAAAGGGAACATGTACACTAAGTTTCAAGTTGATTAAATTTCTACTTTATCAATAACTACCTTGACCAAAAACTTTAACCTGAAATTTGCACTATCATTTTCTATGTTCAGTGAACCGTAAAATTGGGGTCAAAACTCTAATTTGGCATTTAAATTAGAAAAAACATATCATAGGGCACATGTTACTAAGTTTCAAGTTGATTGGACTTCATCCTCATCAAAAACTACCTTGACCAAAAACTTTAACCTGAAGCAGGACAGACGGACGGACAGACAGACGAATGGAGGCACTATCGTAGGTGGGGCATAAAAATAATGAAAGTACAATTTTTGGTATCTTTTTTACTCTTTTTAAAACAATTCAGTAAAAAAATGCAAAAAATAAGGAAAATTGTAATATTGAGAAAATTATGCTTTGGCAAACCAAAATGGTATTACATGGATTAAGTGGCAAAATAACATACACTTTTGCATCTTTATTGTATTTATCATGTTTTAGTGAGTTTTTGATGAAAAAAAATAAAGAAAAAAGTTGTAGTCTTGTCGCCACTTTGTTCCTTTGGTTACCATAGCAAGCATAAAATGTACACTATTCATTTCCTGTAGGCCTTTTTTGTACAAATTTTCACCATGAAAGTACTTAGTTGGAATATGCAAGAAAATTCTCACTGAATTGGCATCTAGATCATAAGTCAATGCCACAGATACCTATAATACAATTTTTTGCTGTACTTTGACCTCAAAGTTAAAAGATGACTTTTGTTTACAATTTTGTGTCGGGAGCATTATCTGTTTGCCCTTTGACAAAATCTTTCGATATTTGGCACATGTGTGCAGCACCTCAAGACAATCTGTTGTGTTCCAAGGACCATCATCCCCAAATTTATCCAAACCTTCCTTTAAGGGAATTGAACCTTATAACAAAATTTCATAGATATCCATTAATTTAAACTGAAGGTATTGTCCGGAAACCAATGTGACTTCAGACAACAACAATGACGACATCATACCATTATACATTCCCAAAAATTGTTTGCGGTCGAATAATAAATGATTAGATCCTCATTTCTCAACCTTATATATTCTGAACTCCCAACTGGCATGACCATCATGACCATGGATCTTTTCCATTTATAATTATTGTTTTTTGGGGGGGGGGGGGATTTCAAATCAAGGACGAAACCACATGAATACATGAGTACATGCACGTATATAATTGATAGTGACAAAATCTATAAATAAGCATGCTATTTGTTTTGTGCAAAATCAAATATGATTATGCAGAGTGGTTTAATTCTTTATTGAAGGCTGTACCTATTACTATAAACTTTTACATTGTATGGTCTCTTAATGGAGAGTTGTCTGATTACAATTATGCAGAGGCGGATTTAGGGGGGCAGGGGGGGTCATATAGGGAATCACTGAAGCGTGACTGGAGGGGGCCCCCTTAGGTCAGTCAGTGGGCCCCCCTTATGAAAATTTCTGGACCCGCCACTGTTATACTACATCTTCTGATTTTTATTGTGTTCCATAGCAGTTTCTTCAAAACCTTTGGAAATAGAAGCACCCTTTATCTTCATCACTTGGTTTGTATAAAAGTCAGAATATGACAACAGAGAATTATTTCCATACATCACAATGATTATGGCCTAAAGAGAACTGTGATAGGTTCATGTAGCCTTGAAATTGGCAATCATATCAAACCTCCTTTGTTAATAAGACGGATAACTTGGCCTGATTAAATGTGACATATACTTAGCAACAGTGTTAACATAACAATTAGTTTATTTTGTTTAGTAATTCAATCCATAAATTTTGATCAAGATTCAAATGCATGTACTGCACAAAACAAAAAATAACAAGGGCATACTACATTGATACTTATAAGTTTGTTCTTTTTTGTGTACATATTTCTAAATAGCACAACAATGTTAACACAATTATTTTAAAAAATACAATTTTTGACTTTTCATTCCCTTATAACAGATTTGTTTTAATATAAATTGATCCCATTTTCTGTTACTCTGTAATAATTTGGAACTTATTTTATCAACACATATATATACATCTTTTTAGAAATTCATATAAACCCTTGCATAACATAAATGGCATGTATAAATATTTGCCTATATAAACACATGAAACATGATAAATATCTAAATAGTTTTAGAAAATTTTGAAATATTCTTTCAGATACCAAGTAATATTTTAAAAGATAAAGATTCATAAACAACTAAGTTGATATTCTTAAAATTGTCCTCTATCAAAATTGTCATTTTCAACATTGAGGTCTCTCAATTACTAAAGTAACTTCCAAAATATTACCAAAAGTCAAACATATACATAAAAAACTTAATAGGTATTGAAATGTTCTGTTGTATGAGTCTCCCAAACTGGTTACAGTTTCATGTGTGATTTTCTTTAAGCTCAGTCACCTGAAAACAAATGAAGGAATAGTCAAGCTATACATTTATACATCAGTTTTTTGCTTGAAAATGTTTTAAATTAATTATATTAAATAAGATGAATTTTAATATTATATACATATATTCAAGTACACATATTTGAAGTTTAGTATAATTTTTTAGAAGATTTCACATTCAGGAATTCAAATATATTTGTAGTGAGAGATTAAAACCCTTCTTGCATATCTGGAAAATACACACTTGGTCTCATTAATTTTTATGTGTGTGTCATCTGTGTTTTTATTTGTTCTTAAATTAAGCTGACACTGGTCATATTAAAATGTTTAACAATTCATTTGTTATGCATTCTTATTCTGATTTACATTATGTACTGATGTAATGTCTAGTTTATTTACAGGATTTAAGATTTCACATTCTTTATCTCATATGGTACTTTATCAAAATATAGATAAACACGTAAAAAATGTACTGCAAGAGATACTGGTACTCACTTATGAATTTTCATATTAATGCAGTAGGTTAACTTCAAAATCAAGTTGATCTATTTCTCTAATTATAGGCTCCTCTATATGTAAGTCTGTCATCTGATGTATCTTTTATCTGTTTAAAGAAATAACAGATTATAAGGTGATCAATTATTCTTTGAATTGAATTTGGAAAATTGTATTTAAAATCAAATTAGTTATTTTCTTATCTTAAGAACCAGTGGAAAATATATAATGAGCTGTTAGCATCTTACTACATTAAAACATTCAAAGTTACAAGACTTTTTTGTATGATTAATTCTATTTTTAAATGGACAGGTTAATGAATAAAATGATCTAAATGAACACTTTAAAGCAGAAAGGTAAATTGTGATTTACTTATTACTAAACAACTTTACTTGATATATTTGAGTCAAATTAACCTTATATATGTTATGCGTTTCAGGATCACACATGTACATGTACAAATGTATCTAAATTCTAATGACAAGATCTCAAAATGTGCTAATTTTTTTCAGTTTTGAACTAAATGTTAAAAGTTTGAAATCCTTGCAATTGTATCATGTATATATCACATGTCTAATTTAGTTTCTAAGGACACGAAGGACAATAAACAACAATTTTATGATACAAAGGTATTGCTGTCCCAAAAGTTCCCATCTAAATAGTGGATTAAGAATCTAATTATCTTAAGATTTGATATACAAGTTTTATTTTTATAAATAAATATATATGTAATCATCATAACCACTTTTCAATATACATGATATATGTGTGTCTTTCATATGTCATAAAATATAGGTACACTGTATATGTAGCAATCAAAATTACAGAAAATTTTAATTTGACGTTCCTGATTTTTAACAAATTAAGCTTACTGTTTACATGTATATCTGACATAAACATACATACATGTATGACTATCCTGATAACTGTAGGATTGTCTTTACTTTTATAAATTGTGACTTGGATGGAGAGTTGTATCATGATCTATCATTGACACTCATGCCACATCTGTTTATACATTTATCTATTCTACATGTACATGTACATGCAAATGTATTCAGTTGTACATGTAGTCGCATTTTGCCTACATGTACAATGTACATTCATTTTGGCACATGAACATACCTTACTGACATGTACATATTAATGATAAGCATAATAAATAAGGTGACAGACATGTATGGTCTGTTTTGTATATGGAGGATAGTTGTACATGTGATTTTCTCGTTGGCAATCATCATGATCATAACCAAATCTTCTTTTTTTATGTAACGTTTGAGTCTTATACATGTATTTTTTTTTGTTTTTTTTTTATTTTAAATTATTATCCTATTCAAATAATGTTTAAACATGATGAATAAAATTGTATAAAATTGCTTTCAGCACAGATCATACATTTGCAGAGAATAATTTCACATTGTAACTAAAAATAAAAGGGAAAGGGGGGATGTTTTAAAATTATTGAACGGGCCATATGATTTATCCGAGAAGTAATCCAAAACTTTCATAATTTAAACTATTACCTGTTCCAACTGGTATAACTGTCGCAAAGAATTCTTTTAAACACTATCACTATCATCTGCTTCAAAGTGATCCGCCTTTCCAGTTTTCAAGATGCACAAAATTATGGCATTTAGATCTTTATAGTTTGCTTTTGGTGTCCATGATATACCATGTACTGAGTCTGTTTTAAGGTCGGAGAAAACTGTATAATTTCCAGCATTTGTCCAGCTGAATCATCAAAAACTACTCACGAATGGCTTTAAATTCCTCATATTCCACATTTCAAGCAAATAATACAATAATTTCAGTCTTATAAATAATCTTCATTCCCGTACAGATATAATTTGTAACTACCTCTGTCTGGAAGTGATCACCCGTACATGTATGCAACAATCTCCTGGTGAGGGAAATAAGTTTCCCAACACCACAAACTTATGTACTTTTCTTAAATCTTATCAAAATGTTCAATTATGTATACAAATATACAACAGAAGTTCATTTTTCTGTCAAAACATTACCAGCTGGTCACTACCTTTATCTGTATCTTCAATATATATTCTGCCAATGTAGGCACACCTCTTCCGAGTATTGGTTTTTCACATCATGAATAAAAATATCTTCCACCAATATCACTATACACTATTTACATTGTTCATCATATTCTTGACGATAAAATTGGACTTAATGTCAATATCATCAAATCATTAAATATTTTAAAATCTAAAAATATTTATCTAAAGATATCACTGTTTAAGAGTAGACAACCAATTGACACTTAGGATTCATAAAATGTTACTTTCTTTTCTTTTTCTTTATATCATCTAATTGCAACAGTCTATATCTTTCACAATGGAGATTGTAACATAATCGCCTACATTTTGGATCTATAATGTTCTGTATCACTTTAAAAACTTTTTCATTTCTTAACATTGTCATGTAATTAAAGGGATCTATGATCAGTTGTAAAATGTCAAAATGTTCACCTTTCATATTAAAAGCAGCTAGTTCTTCACTACAAGAATTAATTAAATCTTCCAAAATTGGTTTTCTGATATCTTCTAAACTTTTACACGTTAATAAGAAATGTGGTAAAGTTTCTTCTGTTTCATTACACAGTTTGCATATAGACAGTTCTGTATTACTTTTAAACTTGGCTCTAACTGTTTGCAGAATGTAACTCCCAGTAGCTATTTTCAATTTTGTAGGAATTCTAATAATTTCCCTTGAATTCATAGTATTTGTATTTGCAATAGGATGACATTGTCCTGGTTTATATATCAACGATAAGTATCTTAAACTGGTATAAAGTTTTGCTTGATTCAGTATCTTCTCAATCCAGAATTTTTGAACTTTGGAAGTTATTTCCCTTTTCCATTGGTATTTACTAATTGGATTAACTAAGTATTGTGCAGGATCATTAAGTTCATATTTCAAAAATATTTTCCTCAGTAAACTAAACCAACTATTACTATTAATAGATTTAACATTTAATTGCCTTTCCGCTAGTTGCCATTCAATAGAATTTTTTCCTTGTCTAGTAATATTTCCATAAAAAGTTAAAATTTTTACATCTATTTGAGCTTCTACAGGTAACATCCCAGAAATCATATATATAGCAGGATCTGCTACTGTTTTTGGTAAAGATAACAATTGTTTCAAGAACTTCTTAAATTGGATATTTAAAGTTTCTAAACATCTTCCTCTAGGGATTACTATTTCCAATCCATAAAACATTATCGGTATAATATAAGTATTCATTATTGACATTGAAGTTTGTGGATCTAGTCCATTTTCGCCATAAAGTCCAACCCCCATTAAACTATATAGTGTCCTTCTTGCTTTCTTTAAATTCTCATCTATTGTTGCTTTACATGAATCATCGTCTGTACGACATATTCCTATATGTGTTGCTTTATTAGAAGTTGGAAGAACAGAATTGCCTAAATTCCAAAAATTTTCATTTACTTTCTCATGGTGACGTGATTTAGACTGTATAACACAACTTTTTGCTGGTTGTAGTAAGTATGCCTCATGTTTACTAAAATCAAAGGCCATATCAATTAAAATTTGCGTTTCATACGGACAGTTACTAAGAATGGCTAAATCATCTGCGCAAGTAGGAGCACAACAAGAAATAGATCCAATTTTGCCTCCATATCCTGAATCAGCTAAAATGTCTAAAAGTGTATTTATATAGATTTTGTACAAGTCTGCACTAAGAGTCCCTCCTTGTCTTACGCCTTGTTCTATTCTAAAAGTGTCCGATATTTGATTATTCCATTTAACACAAGAAACAGCATTTTTATATAGATTATCAATAATTAAAATTGATTGTTCCGGAATTTTCATTTGATATAATCTTCTGATAAGCCCAGCATGTTTAACAGCATCGAATGCAGATTTTGCATCAAGCATAGTTATTATTATTTGATCATTTAACTCGATACATTCCTTGTGATATTCTTCTATAATAAAAGAGCAGTTTAATGGTGCTGTTCTTTTAGTAAAGCCACGTTGTAATGGATTTTGATATTTTATAATGTCAGGATTAATTCTGATCTTTAAAACAGCCTCAATGAGTTTGGATAATGTTGGAGTAATTGTTATTCCACGATAATTTTTACTGTCTTTACAACTTCCTTTATTCTTAAAGAGCGGAATTACTATCCCTAATTTCTGTTCGTCTGGTATATAACAAAGTCTAAAAGTACTATCCAGGAGTTCTTTAAGGTGATAAATAAGAGATTGTCCTCCATATAATAAGTTTTCAGTTGAAACTCCAAATATATCTGGTGATTTATTTAAATTTAATAACTTCAAAGCTTCTACTATTTCATTTTCAGTAATACTTTGGTGCTGAAACATAGCTCTACAAATGTCAATTATATCAATATATTCTTGTTCGATCTTTTGTTGATATTTGTTATCAAAATGTTCATGAATAGAATTTTTTGTTAAATTTTCAAAATGATGTTTCCATCCACTTAAAATGTTGTTTTCTGTACTATACACTGTGTCTCCTACAGATAGTTCATCTATATGATTACTTAATCTTCCCCTCTGTTTTTTAATAAGTCTATAAAATGAATTTTTGTTTTTGATATTTGCTTCCATTATTTTTTCTCTTTCATCGATTCTATTCATCGCAACTGCCTTGCGACAGTGTTTACGTAAATTATAAGTTGTCTCTTTTTTCTGAATATAAAGTTCATTCCTTGGATCTTCCGACCGCCCATTAATCTTCCATTGATAAAAAGCCTTTTTTTTCATTGCAATTGCGCCAGAAATATCTTCATTCATTACTTTTAATTTTGGTTTTCTATATCTTTTTCGAGGAGTTGGACAACAACTTTTTGCTGAATTGAAGAGTAAACTGTTCATATTTTGAAAAGCAATATCCACTTCATATTTATTTTCTAAAGATGATGAAAAATTATCTAATCCATTTTCAACTAAAGTTTTATATGCGTCTTTATCTATTTTTTTCCATGGAGTTTTTCCAGAGGGTAGAATATTTGAATTTGAACATTTCAGTTTTTCTTTAGCATTGATGATATATTTCAATTTTGCTTTAACAGGAAAATGATCAGACACGTTAGTAGCTACATTATCCATTGTTTCCATACTGATCACATTCTCTTTAAAATCTTGTTTAAAAAGTAAAAAGTCAATAGTTGAAGTTCCTTTACCACTACAATTTACAAAAGTAATACCATTTTCTTCAGTATATAAACTATTTTCATTCAAAAAGTCTACTAAATATTTGTTTCTTCTCGTATCTATTTTACTTAAAATATTTTCGTTAAAATCGCCACCAATTATAATAGAGTGAGAGTCGCTATAACTTTGAACGATTTCATGTAGTTGGTCTATACAGTTATAAAATTCTAATGAGTCAGATGATGTTCCTTTACATGGTAAATAAACAGATACTAGGAGTAGCTTCGAAGATCCTAAAAGTTCAACACAGCAAATTCTATCGTTTCCAATATCTAACGGATTAATAAAATTGTCAAGGTCTTTTCTCCATAAAATTCCTGTTCCCCCATAACCACGAGGTAAATTGGTTGGATTTATTGGATCTTTATCATCGACCGCTTTTCCAATTCCACAAATATTTTGATGAAGTTCATTAAGTAAATTCAGTTGAAAATTAAACAGCCAATGTTCTTGAATTAAAAATATATCTGTTGATTTAAAAAGTTCATCAAAAAACATACCGCATGTTTGTATATTTTTACAATTAAAAGTTAAAATATTAAGTTCTTTCTTTTTATCATCCTCTCTACTTTCATGATTTAATTGTTCCATTATGTCGGTTGGACACTGAGGCTTGTTTTCCATAAAAAATTATTTCCATGTAAAGTTTTGGCAATGTTATTACTTTGGAAATATAAATTTTGTCCCAAATAGTCCCTAGGTTGATTACTTTGTGAATCACAATTTGTCCTTACTTGGTTGTCTGACGCTAATACATCAATAAGATTCGAATGAGTAACAGTTTGAGTATTGTCCGGAGACGTATCTTGAAACCATTGATTTTCATAATCACATCTACTTTCTGAATCACTATGACTCTCATTTACAGTTCCATAATTATTTATATAATATGAGTTGTGATGATCATAATAATATGGATATTGATGATAATAATTTTGGTAATCCCAATTATGTTGAGAATATTGATTTTCTGAGTTATCTTTCACATTTTGTTGATAAACATGATTTTGTGTATCCTTTAATTTATCATTGCTTTCAGTAATATTGTCAGATAATTTATCCAATTCATTTTCAATCTTGTCCACAATAAATTTTGTGACTTTATTCCTTACTTGTACCAGTAAATCTTCACTATTATCCCTATGACTATTTAAATTTCCAGATTCTGATTTTTCATTACGCAGGGAAGAGTTATTTTGATTTTCTTCCAATATAATAATTTTCCTATTCATTGTTTTTATGGTTTGTTCTAACTCTAAATTTCGGGCTTCAATTTGGTGAAGATAATCAAGAAGCTTGGTTTTCTCTTTAAGTTTTTCATTCACTGACAACTCTTTTAATTTCAGACTTTCTTCTTTTTTCTTTAATTTTAGTTCTAATTGACGCAATTCTTTCTGTTTCAACACACTATTTTCATTATCCTTATCTTGATTTTCTTTAGATTTATCAGTAATGTTTTTGTCTACACAGACTAAAGTTGGACGAGGTGAATTAACCTTCTTTACTGAAGTTTCAATATTCAAATGCAAATTTTCAGAATTTTGACTATGTGTTGCTTCACATCCTAGACATATTTTATTTTCTTTTCCCATACATTTTATGTGATAAGATTGATCACAGAATTCACAAATTTGTTCATCAGTATTTAACAACTCTAAACATAAGGCACAAGACCTTGGAAATTCCTCCAATAAAAGAGATTGAGCAAAAGTTACTTTGGGTATTACTTGATCTTTATCTATATGTTTTACTGAAGTATCGGATTCTATTCCATTTCCTTCTAAAAAAGATTCTTCATTAATCATGTTGACCAAAGGTAAGTTGATACTATCACATACTTGAGTATGAGTGGGAGAATTCACAGATAATACTTGCTTATCATCTATGGAGTCTATATCACAAATTGAACATATATAATGGTTTGTATCAGAATTATTCTCTAAAATGTTAATCATTTCACTTTTTAGTTTTTCGCAATTATAGTGTATCCAATGTTCACCCCTATTACACCAGACACTTCTAGATAAGCAATTTCTAGTACATTTAGGGCATACTTTAGGGTCCTTAATGTCATTACTACCAGCGGCAGCATTTGTAACAGCTTTAGATTGACTAATCTTTGTATTATCCACTACAACTGACGGATTATGACCGTTATTAATTGATGATAATAAAAAATCACATTGCTCTTTAATTTTGGTGTTGAGATGTTTATAGTCTACATCATTACTCATATGCGATGCAATTTTAGAAAATTCATCTATGAATGACATAAATTGTTTCCCATTCACTTCAATACGACATGTTGTATTAAAAATGTTCACCCTATATAATTGCTTTGACGGATTACTAACGTCAGCAAATGAAATTGACCTCTCAGATAATTTCTTTGATAAATCGAACCTTTCATGTACTGTTAGTTTTAAACTTTGGTTTGAGCTAAAATACTGGTCGAAGCATGTATTGAATTGCAAAAATGCAGCCGATGAAAACTGTATGATTAAATTCCCCCTTTTCAAAGTTGCTTGAATATCAATGTCTCTATTTGCAGCTTCCTTAATTTTATTCAAAGTTCTTTTCTCATTTAATACATAATTCTTAGTAGTTTGAATACTCTTGCTGGGTGTATATATTTTAGTTGGAACTAATTCTCTACTTGACCTTCTCGACATTTTGAATTTACTGTTGGTTGTATCTACTCAAAAACAGTGATTTGGAAAAAATGTTTAAATAAAACAATTGTCTTTCTTAAAACTGTTCACTATATATTAAAAGTGTTCTATGTTTAAAAGGTAAAAGGACTGTTAATTAAAAACTTCTTTAAAATTTCTTCATAAAACCAAGATGGCGACTATGAATCGGCTATTTCTTTGTCTCGTGTATCTCATTTTCTTTCGAGAAATGGCAGTAAATGTATTTTCACTTTGCTAAAACATCATTCAGGGTTCTCATTGGCAATACAGGAAATAAAAGTTCACATTAAAACACTATCAAGTCTGTAAAAATCTGTAAAATCTGTAAAACTGGCTCTCAATAAATTACACAACCACCACCTTCAACCACCACACAACGTCGGTTTTTAAATTGAAGAGCATCACTTTTGGTATGTCTAAACACCAAAAAGACGAAAATAAACTGCTGTTTCCTGACAGTTTACTGCATTAGAACATTTACATATCAACAGATACCAAAGATGTTATTATCATTTCCTGTTGTATTCATGGTCATCTTTTAGAATATATATCAATTGTTATATTGTAGGCTGTTTTTGTTGAGAAATTAATACCCCTATTTCCCTATATAAGCAGTCAAATTTACTGAAAAATCAAATTCATTTTTTTATACATAATAACCCAATATGACTTTTTAAAATGTCATTTCCCAACAAAACAAGGTGGATACATTACAAAAACACATTTATCTCAAAAAGGCTGTTGAACAAAATTTCCAAGTTCTGCCTGGTTTTCTCTGGCATTGCCTCTTAATTGATTTGCAGACCTATTTGATTTTTTTTTTGGAAAATCATTTGAAAGGCATTTTAAATAAAAACCAGAATGTATAAGAGATTAACTTATTCAATGATTTTAAAATCTAAGTCACATGTTAATTGATTTTCTTTAACGATGAGTTCCGATGTAAAATTTTAAAATTTCGTATTGTGTATTTAAAAACAGTCGTCGATAACAATGTTACACACTGACAAACAGCCCAATGATATATTTATATACGTACAATTATAGAAGTATGATAATTGAAAAAAAAACCCATTTCGATATAGTATTTAGAATCATTTAGATTCTAATTGTAGTTAAGGAATCCGAGGTATAAATGTTTGATCACGATTTTCTGATTAACACGGTGTAGAATGGTAGCGGACTCATCAGGTTTTTGACGGAGTTTCCGCACTAATCGGGTTCGGCAACGGACTTATCGCGTTTTGTTTTCAGACAGTGTGACACAAAATGAGCCAAATAGACGAAAAGAAGTCGTTAGTGTTTATGTTTATACGCACGCGCGGAAGGCACCGATGATCTAACTTTGAAAAAAAAATCATTTTGCTTCGGTACCACTCTGGACTTTTTCAAAAAGCTCCACACTAAACAGGACAACATCTACTAATGGTGTGTTTACCGTTCAAATACACAATATATTATAATTTGGACTTTTTGTGTTCCTTTATTTCATACAAAATACATATTAGAACCACTTGTGTGCATTCAAAAACTTAAAATATCGTATATTAAAGCTTTATCAAAATTGGTTGGCAGCGGACTAATCAGGTTTCCCTAAAATGGCGTGTTTTTTTGGCACCGAACTGTTGAGGTTTATTCAGCACAGGACTTATTGTGTTTTTATTGTTTTACCAGGTTAAAAAAAATTATGTTTTCGTAAATTTTGTTTGTTTGGGAAATGAAAAATAAAAGATTTTAATAACCCTATATATTTGACATCGTGAGCTAGAATATAAAAGTCTGGAACTTCTCACGAACAAGTATTTTTCCGCAATCTTGATTTTTTTTTCTTTGAGTAAAAGTACATCGGTATGGGGCAATATCACATGCAATGCCAAACAAAACACAAATGGTCTATTTCTGTTCTATCCCAGATTAACATGTGAAGGTCTTTTGACGGATGTTTCGAAAAGACACGTTCATTCCGGCGTAATAGAAATATTCATAATGATGCATGTATGAGTGAAGCTTTATGTGTCAGTCCTGAAAAACGATTGTTGATGGAGCCGGTGAATAACTATGACAACTTAAATTATGAATCCATTTAGTGCATGTTAGATGCATGATTTTTGTAATAGTTGTTAGTGACTTTAAACGAGTTGTCAATTAACTGCAAGTACTCGCAGGTCAGTTCCTTGTGTCTTTTTTTGTTTTTGGGATGTACAAGTACCCAGCCACGTCCACTTGTATTTTTTTCCATCTGATGAGTTAAGCCTTTTTCAACTGAATTTTATAGTTCGTTCTTATGGTGTACTATTATACCACTGTCCCAACTAACATGTTTAACCCCGCCACATTATGTATGCATGTATGTGCCTGTCCCAAGTCAGGAGCCTGTGATTCAGTTGTTGTCGTTTGTTTATGTGTCACATTTGTTTTTCGTTCATTATTTTTTTATATTAATAAGGCCGTTTGTTTTCTGGTTTGAATTGTTTTACATTGTCATTTCGGGGCCTTTTATAGCTGAATATGCGGTATGGACCTTGCTCATTGTTGAAGGCCGTACGGTGACATATAATTGGTAATTACTGTGTCATTTTGGTCTCTTGTGGAGAGTTATCTGATTGGCAATCATACCACATCTTCTTTTTTTATACCTACTAGTTCAAATAACTTTCACGTCTTGAAAGGCATTCTTTGACGCCTTACATCGTCGCAAAAGGGCGTCAAAGAAAGCATTTATACTAGCCTTCCCAGACGTCATAATTATTTGTACTAGAACCCTCCCTGCTATGAGGCAGAGCTACTGATAGAATCCCACACATTTGCTTGTGGATGAATAAAGTATATCATTGCGTAATGTGTGATTAATGTATAAAGTAAGAAGTGTTGAACAACCATGCAGGCGGAGTAAAAACATAGACTGACTGAGAAGATGTGAGTTTCCAAATTCATTTGCGCACGAAAAGTCCGGTGCCAAAAACACAAAAAGTCCGGTGCCACAAATTTTCCACATTAACTATCATTTAAGACCTAATAGTGCATGACACAGTTCCGAAATGGAAAATGTCTAAATTTAATGAATACTGAATAACCAAATATTTACTTGGAGAAGAAAACAACAAGCTTAAAACACGCTTCAATTGGACATCTTTCCATGAAAAATGTTTGTTTTCAAGTTGGGGTACAACATTGGTGGAAACAATTTAGAATAAATCGTAGCTTCCCATGAAAATATGACTAGATATCCAGCAAAATAAATAATTTCCCCATTCCGTGACATCAAGCTTATTTGGAAATATCAATTCTGCTTTAATACAAATTGAAAAATAACCACTTACGCCAAATGTTGTCACCTGAAAACACGATAAGTCCGTTGCTAAACCCGATTAGTGCGGAAACGCCGAAAAAAACCCGATAAGTCCGTTACCATTCTACACCGTGATTAAGTGTTACCGAATAAAGCGTGTCTGCAGTTGTACAAGATCTATCAAATATCCAATACAACCGGTTTCAAATGAAAAATACTCTAAAGAAACTGTGTTGATGGCCTTGATCTATGTACATTTTAAATGACGGTCACTTTCTCACATTCTAGACTAAGATATAATTCATAACTATGGGTTATATAAACATATGGGTTTTTTTCCGGACAAACTTTTTTTTTCGCCTTTCCTCAGGGTAAAAAACAGATGATTTTTTTCTCCAAAAACTGGAAACAAACTTTTTTTCCCCAAAAAAACCCATAGCCCCCCCCGGTATCAGGTTCGTTCGCGCCCAATACACTTTCGCACCCTACACGTTCGCACCAAAGGTCCGTTCGCGCCCAATAATTGGAAAATCATAATTAGTGTTAAAAATTGCTTTGGTGTAAGTAAAACATTCAAGATTTTAAACGAAAAACAAAGAAGATAATTATTTTTAAAAGCTTGGTCCCTTTGATCTGAAACAATAAAATATAGCAATACACTATTATAACCAAAACATGATAAAATTTATACAACACACAAAAAAAAACGTAGTCAAAATCTCACTTTATTTTGAAACAAGTCAATGAGACAAAGTTGTAGCAATACACTAACCAAAACATGATTTAGAGTTATTCATCACAGAATAAAACGTTGACAGAATCCCACTTTATTTAGATAGGATTTTTTTTCTTCAACAATACACTATCCAAAACATGATAAAGATTTATTCAAAACACAAAGAAAATGCTGTCTCACTTTATTTTGAGACAATGACAATAAATATAAAAATACACTTGCCTAAACATGATTAAAAAGCTATAGTTATTAAACAGAAAACCAATTAAAATTGGGCGCGAACATGTAGGGTGCGAAAGTGAAAGGGGGCGAATATGAGTGGGTGCGAACATGATTGGGCGCGAACGGACCCGGATTCGCCCCCCCCCCCCCGAAAATCAAATGGTTGCTGCCTGAGGAGTCAACTAACATTTTTGCTATGCTGACTTGTTTGTTGATCATCATTTTATTAATAGACGATCGAGTAGGACGGACGATGGACGGCAATGGATGAGAATGAATAGCTCACTTGGCCCTGAATCGGAAATTTATGATATTCATTTTTTTGTTGTTGTAAAGCAAAATACTGTTCTTGGGTCATGATTCTTGCCTTTAAAAGTTGTTTCTGTATAGTAATCAAGATAATGAGCAAAAATGAAGAAAACATGGAAACATGATTTTTTAAAAGTTATTATTGGCTTTGAACAAGCTGTCAGTAACACTGCCAGTACTCTCAGATCTTTAATTAGCGTCTTTTTTGTTTTGGAATGTATAGATAATCTGCCACGTATGGTCTGTGTTTTCGTTAGATGTTTTCTGCCTTGTATCGAATTGATGGTGCACCTGTCCTAAGTCAGGAATCTGATGTACAGTAGTTGTCGTTTGTTTATGTAGTTCATATGTGTATCTAGTTTCTCGTTTTTATATAGATTAGACTGTTGGTTTTCCCGTTTGGATGGTTATACATTACTAATTTTTGGGGCCTTTTATAGCTTGCTGTTCGGTGTGAGCCAAGGCTCCGTGTTCAAGGCCGTACCTTGACCTATAATGGTTTACTTTTATAAATTGTTATTTGGATAGAGAGTTGTCTCATTGGCACTCATACCACATCTTCCTATATCTGTTAACCCGACAGATCGATGCAAAACTTTTCAACTAATTTTTATAGTTTGTTCTTACGTTGTGCTGTTATACCATTGTTCCAGGTTAGGGTAGGGTTTGGTGCCAGCAAATTAGTTTAGTCCTGCCACATTCTGTATGTGCTTGTCCCCAATCAGGAGCCTATAGTTCAGTAGTTGTTGTTGGTTCTTGTCTGTCATATCTGTTTTTCGCAAATTGTTTTGTTATATATGAGCCGTTAGTTTTCTCAATTGAAGTGTTTCATATTTTTCATGTCAGGGCTTTTTATAGCCGAATTCACGATATGGTTTTTCTTCTTGTTGAAGGCCGTACAATTGACTATGATTGCTAAAATCTACTACATTTGAATTTTGCATAGTTGTCTCATTAGCAATCATACCACATCTCCTTAGTTTTATAAAGAAAACTCAAGACTCAGAAAACCCAACTTTACCAAAAACAGGTGCAGATCTCAGGTGCTTGGAATCCTGCTGCACATGTGATACCCTTGTGTGGCTTATGAACGTACAAATTCAAAGTGCAAGGGTTCTTAAACGTGCAGAGACTGTGGTAGTCTAACATTACGAGGATACGGGTTTAATGTCCCCATTCTGACTGCGTATTTATACATCCCACACCGCCAAATGACCCAACATGGAATGGGTTTAATTGCTTGTCAGAAAAGAATATATTTGAATACCCCATTTACTCTTGAGATAGACAAATGTCTAGCAATTATACCAAACATTGTGTATAAACAAGCTGGAAATATATCTAATGATGACTAACCAAGTAATATACAAAATCTGCAAATATATTAAATGATGACTAATGTGGTCAACTATCTCCATAAATTTATTCGGGCCACGTATACAAAATCTGTATATATACCTAGTAATGACTAACCAAGTATACAAAAGCTAAATATATCTAATGATGACTAACCAAGTATACAAAAGCTGTAGATATACCTAGTAAGGACTAACTAAGTATACAAAAGATGTAAATATATCTAATGATGACTAACCAAGTATACAAAAGCTGTAGATATACCTAGTAATGACTAATCAAGTATACAAAAGATGTAAATATATCTAATGATGACTAACCAAGTATACAAAAGCTGTAGATATACCTAGTAATGACTAACCAAGTATACAAAAGATGTATATATACCTAGTAATGACTAACCAAGTATACAAAAGATGTATATATACCTAGTAATGACTAACCAAGTATACAAAAGATGTATATATACCTAGTAATGACTAACCAAGTATACAAAAGCTGTAGATATACCTAGTAAGGACTAACTAAGTATACAAAAGATGTAAATATATCTAATGATGACTAACCAAGTATACAAAAGCTGTAGATATACCTAGTAATGACTAACCAAGTATACAAAAGATGTATATATACCTAGTAATGACTAACCAAGTATACAAAAGATGTATATATACCTAGTAAGGACTAACTAAGTATACAAAAGCTGTAAATATATCTAATGACAACTAACCAAGTATACGATAGGTGTAAATGTATTTAATGATGACTAACCAAGTATGCACAAGCTATAAATATATTTAATGAAGACTAACCATGTATACAAAAGTTATAAATATATCTAATGATGACTAATGAGGTCAACTATCTACATACATGTATTCGTGCCAAGGATTACAAAAGCTGTAAATATATTAAATATGACTTATAAGGTCGACTATCTACATTAAATTCTGAAAAAAAACAAAAACATTAAAATAATTTATATATAATTCCGATAAATATAAACAGGATGTTTTTTTTTAATGTGTTCTTGTTTTGTCTCTGTACTATACACATTTCCTATGACTGAACATTTCATTTCATTAATATATAACACACAAAACATATTTATAAACAAATATTAATTGTTATGTACATAATGATTTAAGTATTGGTAATTGTATAATATTCACATACCATGTTTGCTGCATGTAATTAAATTATTATAATACTAAAACAGTACAATATCGGTTCCCTTTTAAAATTTAGTCCACAATTTCGAATATGGTCCGGTCCACTTTCTCATCTAGACCATTACTTTCTATAATTCTACGAATATTAAGATTGGTCCACTATTTTATCTCAGCCATTACTTTCTTCAACGCTATGAATAGACAGTTAGGTTCACTATGTCATCTTGGAAATTTCTTTCTATCAATAAAATTTATGAACTAACTATAATTGGCCGCATTACTTCTATACTCCAGAGACGGCATTCTAGTCATAAATGATTGGTGATCTACAGTCAATATGTTGGTATGCTAATTTCTAATAAAGTGCCAAAAATAACTGTTTGCAATAAAAATCGTGAGGAGGAGATAATTCTTTATTAAGGTTGAACTTTCATCGGGTTCACTATTTCAACTGTAATATCCATTCCTGAAATAAAAATAAAATAAATCAAGACTGCACAGATAAAATAAGTTACAGTTGAAATTCTACTTCAAAATTACAAGTTTTGCAGATAAAGCCAGTTTGTTTGGACCAGTAGTAAAAGAAGCTGTAATAATTATCAGCTAATTAAACACGTTTCTGGAAACAAACTGTCTGCTTAATACTTAAGGTTATATACATACACTTATACGGGGCAAAGAAATATGAATAAAACCATAACGAACTTTGAGCACACATTTTGGTTTTAAAGAAGATACGAATTCCAATTGTTCAAATCATATTTACCTAATATTTCATTTTCAATTGATTGAACTTCCTGAGCAGACATAGTTTTAGCCATAATTTCATTAAGTTGATCTGTATAAAGTCTTGCTGGTTTGTTAAGTAGATCAAACCGTTTTAAAAGATCAGTTAATATGTTACACAACTCAACAAAACGTGTATCTCCAAGTTCAAATTCTTTTGAGTGTTGTAGTTCATTCCTTGTCAGTCTTATGCGCTCAATATCATCTCCAACAGCTATGCCTGTAACCTGATCAACTTGCCTCATCCCTCCCCATCCATTAGTTGGCATATGTTTTTTTAGTTTAAAGTGCTCCTGGTACAAGTATGTTATATCACAATCGCTTCTCGGACGTAGATTTGGTTTATCTGGTTTTAGTAGGTCATATGAAGCATCAGCAAGAATATTAAGCACAATTATTCCCATCTTTGTAAAATTAATCTGCTCTTTGGTGAACTGAAAAAAAATATAGAATTGTTACGTAAAGTATGTAAAAGGCCAACATAATCGTGAATAAGGCTACTCTCAGATCTGTTATTAGTGTCTTTTTGTTTTGGGGACCTGTAAGTACCCTGCCACGTCCACTCTGTGTTTTTGTAAGTTGTATTTCTGCTTTGAATCCATCTGATGAGTTAAGCCCTTTGCAAAATATTTTTTATAGTTTGTTATGTTAAAATGTTACACCACTGTCCCATGGTAGGGGGGGGGGGGGGGGAGGGTCGCCACATTCTGGTTGTGCCTGTCTCAAGCCAGTCCTGGAAGGAAGCAATTAAAATAAAGTAAACTTCTTCTAACTATAAATAAATTAAAGAATTTTCTTCAGAAAAAAGTATATGTACATAAGTTTTATAATGAAAACTATCCATTGAGTTATAAAAAACATATGTATTATTTTTTTTTGATTTGAGGTTTCTTATGACTTTAAGTACTAAAATTTGTAAGGGTTCCGCGGAACCCAGTGTCTCGCCTACTTTTGCTGTTAGTCGCAGGCTGAACAAAAATGGGGAACAAATTATTAAAAATTTTCCTCTAGATATTATCTTTTGATTGTAAGAAGCTTATGTCCAAGTTTGGTAAAAATCCAGGATGGTTTATGAATCTAATAAATATTATAAAAACTTGACTGTATGTAATTTTAACTGGAAGAAAAACTAAGTCTTTTTATAAGTAATATACGGAAAAACAGAAAATACATTTTTACAAAATTTCCTTCTAGATACTAGCTGTTGATCATAAACAAGCTTCTGTCCAAGTAAAAATCCAGGATCATAGTTTAAGAAAGTTATTAAAATTTAAAAAAAAATTAACCACAGGGTGAATGTAATGTTAACTGGCAGAAAAAAACTAAGTCCATGTATAAGTAAAATACGGATAAAAAGGATTTTTTTTTTACAAAATTTTTTTTACAAAATTTACTTCTGGATACTATCTTATGATCATAAACAAGCTTATGTCCAAGGTTGGTAGAAATCCAGGATAGTTAATTTTAAAAACTTTAACCACAGAGTGAATATTTGTAGACGCCACCGACGACAACGTCGGAATGTAGGATCGCTATGTCTCGCTTTTGCGACAAAAGTCACAGGCTCGACAAATAAGAAATAATAGGTGAAAAAAGAATTTTGAAAATGATTGATTGATTGATGTTGGTTGCTAACGTCCAGTGGCAAATATTTTATGCATGTTCTGGACGAGAACAAATTCACAGTAACTGCAATTGATGGTTCCTATAATAGAGGCCTTCCGAGATGAAGATTGTGGCAATTTGGACTGCCAATGGAAAATGAGAGTATATTAGATTGGGACAAAAATTTTGCCTTACAACATGCCACCTAATGATTCCTCAGAGTCGAAACAAAGGTTTTTAACGTGCAGAAAGCGTGGCAACCTCTTTTCATGAGGCATCGAATTTAATGTCCCCATTCTGACCGGAATTGGCTGAGTAATTGTACATTCCACATATTGGTATAATGAATATTCTATCAGCAAAAACAAAAACCTCCCACTGAAAATGAAATGGTCCACTAACATGACTAAGGTTATTAAATTTAGTTATGTTTTAACTGAGCAATTTTCGAGTTTTGAAGATTTGTGTAGATGTTTTATCAGATTACTTTTGCTGTTGATAGTTTTTGATCTTTCTAACTTTCTTATTGATAGAATTAGCCAAAAAAAACCACTGATTTTGTGAAAAATCGTCATTTATTGGCAATAACTCCTTCAGTAGACATCCTATGGTTTCAGACATAATATACTTTCGGAACATCTTGTATTGATGATTATTTTGGTCTAATTTTCTTTGTAGTTTTCAAAAAAACAAGAAACAAAACATGACAATTACTCAAAAATAGTCATTTATAGGGTCATTCAATTGACTTGGGTTATAATTGTCATTTGTGAAATTTTGTAGGCTGACCATTGTTGTTGTTTTCATAATCTGGTTATTTGAAATAATTTTGCATAATCTGCATCATGACAGAATATGTGGACCAATATATGATCAAATATTCATCTCATCTGCATAAAAAGTAAAATAACAACAAATGAATACTGAACTCTAAGAAAATTTCAAAACGGAAAGTCCCTTATCAAATAGCAAAATTAAAAGCTCAAACACATCAAACCGTTGAATATGATACAAAATACTCCTCTTATATGATAAATATAGAATAATAGGTAGTTTCGTTTTTGATACTTACTATATCATGTGGAATATCTAGACGAACCCGTTAGGGCGAGTTAAGATATTCCACATGATATAGTCAGTATAAAAAACGGAACTACTTATTATTCTGTTTATCGGTAATTATGACGTCACACAATGTATTGCCTAATATTTTCAGTGATACAGCCAGTACGTTGATACTCCAAAATATTAGGCAGTAAGATCAAAGGGAAAATATACGAATTACCGATAAACACATCAAACAGTTGAATAGGATACAAAATACTCCTCTTAGATGATAACATATCAAAACGTTGAATAGGATACAAAATACTCCTCTTAGATGATAAACACATCAAACCGTTGAATAGGATACAAAATACTCCTCCTAGATGATAAACACATCAAACCGTTGAATAGGATACAAAATACTCCTCTTAGATGATAAACACACCAAACCGTTGAATAGGATACAAAATACTCATCTTAGATGATAAACACATCAAACCGTTGAATAGGATACAAAATACTCCTCTTAGATGATAAAACATCAAACAGTTGAATAGGATACAAAATACTCCTCTTAGATGATAAACACATCAAACCGTTGAATAGGATACAAAATACTCCTCTTAGATGATAAACACATCAAACCGTTGAATAGGATACAAAATACTCCTCTTAGATGATAAACACATCAAACCGTTGAATAGGATACAAAATACTCCTCTTTGATGATAAACACATCAAAGAGTTGAATAGGATACAAAATACTCCTCTTAGATGATAAAACATCAAACAGTTGAATAGGATACACAATACCTCTCTTAGATGATAAACACATCAAACAGATGAATACGATACAAAATACTCCTCTTAGATGATAAACACATCAAACCGTTGAATAGGATACAAAATATTCATCTTAGATGATAAACACATCAAACAGTTGAATTGGATACAAAATACTCCTCTTAGATGACAAACACATCAAACCGTTGAATAGGATACAAAATACTCATCTTAGATGATAAACACATCAAACAGTTGAATAGGATACAAAATACTCATCTTAGATGATAAATACATCAAACAGTTGAATAAACATTGCATCACCCTTTTGGTCATTTATACTTCTTCCCTTAAATTTTGAATAAAAAATGGAACTTTAATACTAATATAATTCTTAGATGATTTGCATATTAGGGAATACATGTATATGAATGGTTGAGAGGGCTTCCGGTAGAGGCTCTTGACGTTATTTATTTTTCGATAGCCGACGTTGACCGAACTACTTTTTGTAACCAATGTATCAAGATGGCGTTGACGTAAAAATATTTATTTTCACTTTGTGTTCATCCTTGAATTAAAAAACAAACACAAAAACATTCATTAGCGTTTTTACAAATATAAAATTCATCTTTTACAATTATATCGAAATAATAAAACAATTCTTCAATAGTATTGTTAAATGACAGTATATATACAAAGAAATGCTACTGCATATTTGTTCATATACAATTTTTGATATTTCCCTATTTTAATTGTTTTTTGGTCACTGATTCTGTAGCAATTTTGGATCCTCTAAATTTAGATTGAATTATAATAAGATATTTTTGCAGTTTACTTTCCATCAGATAGCTAATTTTATTGAGTACTTTTTATTTGGCGTTAACCAAAAAATATATTTATGCGCCAGGCCAATTCAATGACACAAATATACAATTTACGTGTGATAGAGGTTAAGAGTGTGGAAATTAAATTCCTCATCTCAAATTTTAAAGAACTATAAGGATTAAACACATTTTTATAGGAATTTATTGGTGTATAAACTGGACCAAGTCACTCACAAACGTATCATAAAAGACTTTCGGGGGTGAAGAAAATAATGTATACACTGTTGGGGCCTTTTATAGCTGACTATATGTTATGGATTTTTCTCATTGCTGAAGGCCGTATGGTTGCCTATAATAATTGGGTACACCCACTTCATTTCAGGTAGCTAGGCTGTCAAAATGTTCGACAATAGATTTTTCCATAAATTCTATAAAAGTGTCATTTCAAATTTCAAGTAGTTTCAGGAGAAGATTTTATAAAAAGTTATAGACACAAAAAAAAATGTAAAAAAATGTGTTTCAAGGGTAATGACTCCTTAAGGGGTCAATTGACAATTTGATCATGCAGACTTCTTTGTAGATCTTACTAAGCTGAATATTTTTCTTATTTACACTTTCTTTCTATCTACTATAATTTTAAAGATAAAAACCAATAAACTGCTTCCCCAAGCGCAGCCGGATATGACCACAGAGGTCCAACCCTGAACAGTTGGGGCAAAAATGGACACAATATTCAAGCTTGATACAGGTCTGAATTTGGATTGTAATTAAATAGTATACACATTATAGGTTTCTGACACAGAATAAATGTTGTCAAAGAACTTGAAATTGGTTGTATGATTTGAATTTATATTCAATTGAAGATTTCTTGCTGTTGCACAATACACTGTGCTGTTGCACAATACTTAGTAAATCTGTTTTCAGACTATATATAAAGGATTAGCAAAATAAGTTACCTCCATTTTTTTCTTTGGAAATTGACAATTTTTTAAATCTTGAGGAAAAAAAGATTGACCCCTTCAAAATTTGTTTGCCCCTCCTCTTCCCAAAAAAATTAATTTGAAGAAATTTTCTATTTGTAAAATGTGGTAAAATTAAGAGACATCCATACACTTAAACACAAGTTATTGTCTGAAAACTAGAAAAATGCTGTTTTAGACCCTTTTTTGCCCCTAACGCCTAAACGGTTTGGGCAATTACTCCCAAAATGAATCCCAACCTTCTACTTGCGGTATTGCACCTTGTGGTACAATTTCAGAGCAATCAAAATACTTATGCACAATTTATTGTCCTGAAACTAGAAAAATGCTTGTTTTGGCCCCTTTTTGCTAAACCGTTGGGACCATCACCCCCAAAAACAGTTCCAACCTTCCTTTTGTGGTATTGAACCTTTTGGTTAAATTTCATAGAGATCCATACATTTAAAACTAAAATTCTTGTCCGGACACCAAATGTCTTTGGACGCAGACGACGTGATACCAATATACGACTGCAATTTTTTTTGTGGTCGTAAACAAAACTGTACAATTTCCAAAAAATAAATTACTTCTGACAGTAACCCAATAATTGGTTCTCCAATTGGCCTGAAAATTTCATAGTAGATAGAATTTTACCTATTTATCCCTTTAACTACCTTTCAAGTTTGCTCCAACTTCTTTTAGTTTTTGAGATATAAGTCAAAAACTGCATTTGACCCCCATGTTCTAATTTTAGCAAAAGCGGCCATGTTTGTTGATAGATTAAAACTTGAGACACAATTTATAAACTGAAATACCCTAAGGAACATTCAGTTAAAGTTTGAAGGTATTTTGCCCAGCAGTTTCAGGGAATAAGATTCTTGAAATAGTTTACGACGATGACGGACGCCAAGTGATGGCATAACTCGTATGGCACTACACTAGGTAAACTCGTATAGCATTACATTATGAACAGTCTCTATGCATTACACTAGGTACATTCTAATAAAATTACACTAGGTACATTTTTTTTAGAATCATACTGGATGGATACATTCTCATAACATCGCCCTTGGTACATTCTTATAGCATTTCATCAGCACATTTATAGTATATTACACTAGTACATTTATAGCATATCACTATACACAAAGCTTTAGCATTACCCTATACACAATGCTATACCATTACACTATACACAATGCTATATCACTACACTATACACAATGCTATAGCATTACACTATACACATTGCTATAGCATTACACTATACACAATGCTATAGCATTACACTATACACATTGCTATAGCATTACACTATACACAATGCTATAGCATTACACTATACACAATGCTATAGCATTAACACTATACACATTGCTATAGCATTACACTATACACAATGCTATAGCATTACACTATACACAATGCTAAGGCATGACACTGGGAATGATCTGTGCTACGGGAAGTTAAATAAAAACTCCGATCTGTCTTATTTTGTTGAAATTCACATGCGGGTTCTTCATTTGATCTGATACCAGCCATAAAAATTCTCAAGATAATATGCAGATCACAGTTTTTTTTTTGGGGGGAGCCGTGTATGTGGATATTTAACAAATAATGGTACAAGAAACTAGATACCATTGAGATGGAAGCCATCTCTGTGGGGCCCGCTGTGAATAATGTGTGTTAAAAAAATTGTATCTTTACCAAACATGGGGTCGTCAACTGAAACCAAAGTTTTTGACCTTGACCTTTGACCTAGGAAGTTGTACATAAATTATGACACACCCTCTGGTGTTGGTTTATATACATGTCGGGTATAAACTTTGAATTCATAATGGTTCTCAAGATATAGAGCTGACAAGATCTTTACCATATGACATGGTGTTGTCAACTGAAACCAAAGTTTTTGACCTTGACTTTTGACCTAGAAAGTTGACATACATTTTGACACACCCTCTGGTGTTGGTTAATATACATGTCAAGTATAAACTTTGAAATCATAACAGTTCTCAAGATATAGAGTGGACACGATCTTTACAATAGGACATGGGGTTCTCAACTGAAACCAAAATTTTTTACCTTTGACCTAGGAATTTGTACAAACATTATGACACACCCTCTGGTGTTGGTTAATATACATGTCAAGTATAAACTTTGAAATCATAATGGTTCTCTAGATATAAAGTGGACACAATTTGTTACGGATGGACGGACGGACGGACAGACTGATCACTATAGGGCGTCTGCCATTCGGCAGAGCCCTTACTATTTCCCTTATTACTGAAACTCCAGCAAACATTATATCATGCTTTGTCGTGTATTAAAAGAAACGGGAAAGCGATCGAGACAGGAAATTTTTTAAATAAAATTGCAAAATTGTGTCACGTGCACGTGTCTGATCCTCACAAATACAATGGGTTTGTGTGCAATACCTCAAATATATAGCACCCGAAATAGTTAGGATGAAAATATGCAGAAAATTATATTTCCTTTTTTAAATACAAACATGCAGCAAAAATATTCATGAAAAGTAGTCAGTTTATTTCCTTATCAATTGATTATGCTTGAGCATTTGCAATAATCAGGAAAATTGGTTATAAACACTCACCATTTTGTTACGACACTGTACGGTATAATAGCATTAAATAGAGTAAGTTGTGGTGACTTTACAGTAGACCTGTCCCAAATCAGGAGCCTCTGGTCTTTGTTTAAGTCTTGTATGTTCTTTTAATGTTATAGATATAAGAAGATGTGGTATGAGTGCCAATGAGACAACTATTCATTCAAGTCACAATTTGTAAAAGTAAACCATTATAGGTCAAAGTACAGCCCTCAACACGGAGCCTTGGCTCACACCGAACAGCAAGCAAATTTATTTGTTTTGGAGTTAAGTATGACGTCCATTTTCACTGAACTAGTACTAATTTTAATTTAGGGCCAGCTGAAGCCAACCTCCGGGTGCGGGATTTTTTCGCTGTGTTACAGACCCATTGGTGGCCTTCGGCTTTGACATATTCCCCATTTCCATTCTCAATTTTATGAATAACGCCGCCAAATATTTTTTTATTTTTTTCCGCTAAAAATCAAACTTCCACAGAATATAGCTTGAAACTAGCACGGTTGTTAAGGACTTGCTTTGCACCAATGGATTTGTCGTTCATTTTTTTTTTAATCGTATATCGATTTTAAACAAAATCTGTGGAATAACGAATTAGAAAATCTTAATAAAGTAAAACTATCTGCCAATTTTTATGATTTTCCCTTTATATCCTTCATATTTTTGGCGTATCATACTGTTAATGATAACAGCTTGTATCTGAAAAACGAAAACGGTTTCCAATTTTTTTATTTTATTTTCTGATGTATTTTTACAAGCAGAATCCATATGTAAAATTAAAAAAAAATCTGTGGAGTAGTTAATTATGTACACTTCGTCTTAAGGGCAATACCTCCTATAAAAAGTCATCTTAAGACAGTTTTTCATATATGAACAATTGGTAGAGCTTAACATTTCGAACATTTTTGCACTAGTCAGATTTTCTCTATTTATAAAATTTCACTATCAAATTTCACATTTCAAATCAATAGGCTCTCAAGGGCCTGAATCGCTCACCTGTAATTTTTGGCTTAAACCTTTCATCAATGATTCCTTTTGCTTTTCAATATATATTGAGTGGCTTGAAAATGCCATTTAAATGTTCTTTTTATCTGTCATATTTTCTTCAAAAGCAAACAAAAGCATTTTACCCCTATGTTTAGCCATAGTGGCTATGTTTCTTGACGTTCAAGGAAATAAAATACAAAATTTATACTAGATACTCTGACACTCATTCAGCCCCAGTTTGGCTGAAATTGATTCAGCAGTTTCAAAGGAGAAGTTTTTTTAAAATAAGCAAACTAGATGAACAAATTGTGAAAAATTTTCTTTAAAGGGCAATAACTCCTTAAGGGATCAATTGACAGTTTTGGTCACATTAAACTTATTTGTAGATCTTATTTTGCTGAACATTGTTGCTGTTTACAGTTTATCTATCTATAATAATTTTCAAGACAATAACCAAAAACTGCAAAATTTCCTAAAATTACCAACTTAGTGGCAGCAACCCAACAATGGGTTATTAGATTCATCTGAAATTTTCAGGACTGATAGAACTTCACCTAATGAACACTTTTACCCCATTTCAGAGTTGCTTTAAATGCTTTAGTTTTTGAGATATAAGCCAAAAACTGCATCTTACCCCTATGTTCTATTTTAAGCCATGGCGGCCATGTTTTCTGAGGGAAAAAAAAACCACAAACTTTATTCTAGATAACCTAAGATTCATTCAGCTTAAGTTTGGTTTCATTTTGTTCAGCAGTTTCATAGGAGAAGATTTTTTAAAGTTATAAAACATGATAAACAAATTGTGTAAAATTGTCCTTAAAGGGAAATTACTCCTTATGGAGTCAATTAAAAATTGTGGTCATCTAATCTTATTTGTAGATCTTTCTTTGCTGAACATTTTTGCTGTTTACAGTTTATCTTTATCTATAATAATATTCAAGATAATAACCAAATACTGCAAAATTTCCTTAAAATTACCAATTTAGTGGCAGCAGCCAAACATGGGCTGTTTAACTTGTTAGATACATCTGAAAAATTGTAGCCATGGCGGCCATGTTTTTGACGAAACAGAAAATAAAACACAAACTTTATTCTAGATACCCTAAGGATCATTCAGCTTAAGTTTGGTTGGAATTGGTTCAGCAGTTTCAGAGGAGAAGAGGTTTGAAATAGTTTACAACGGACGGACGACGACAACGGACATCGATGGTCGCCAAGCGATGGCAATTCCTTGGAAAGGTGAGCTAAAAATAGACAAAACTTACATTTTCCTCCAATGTTCAATTTTAAGCCATTTCGGCCATCTTGGTTGGCAGGCCAGGTCATCGGACACGTTTTTTAAAACTAGATTATCCCAATGATGATTGTGGCCAAGTTTGGTTATATTTCACCCAGTAGTTTCAGAGGAGAAGATTTTTTTAAGAGTCCACGACAACAGACAATGTACAATGGATACCAAGTGATGAGGAAAGCTCACTTGGCCCTATGGGCCAGGTAAGCTAAAAATTCGTAAGGGTTTTGGGAACCCAGTGTCAGACACATCAAAAATGAGGAAAAACATCAATAACAATTCCCTCTCGATACTGTCTTTTGATTGAAAGAAGCTTCCAAGTTTGTAAAAATCCAAGTCCATTTATAAGTAGAATACGGAAAAAGTGGATTTTGTTTTTAACAAAATTTACTTCTGAATAATATCTTATGATCAGAAACAAGCTTTTGTCCAGGTTTGGTAGAAATCCAGGATCATAGTTTAAGAACATTATAAAAAAGTTAAAAACGTAATTAAACCACAGAGTGAATGTTTCGTTTCTGGCAAAAAACTAAGTCCATTTATAAGTAAAATATGGAAAAGTGGAAATTTATTTTTACAAAATTTTCTTCTTGATACTATCTTATGATCATAAACAAGCTTCTGTCCAAGTTTGGTACAAATCAAGGATAGTTTATGAAAGTTATTAAAATTTTAAAAACTTTAACCACAGAGTGAATGTAATGTTTCCTCGCAGAAAAACTAAGACCATTTTATAAGTAAAATACGGAAAAAATGGAATTTTATTTTTATAACATTTACTTCTGGATACTTTCTTATGATCATAAACAAGCTTCTGTCCAAGTTTGGTAGAAATCTCAAAAACTTTAACCACAGAGTGAATATTTGTTGACGCTGCTACCGCCGATGGAATGTACATACCTGTCAACTTACCCGGAACCTGCGGGTGTGACCCGAGATTTTCACAATTCTTAGAGGTCACCCAGGACACCCGCAGTATGACCAAATAACCCGGGAATTCGAAAGATAATCCGTTTTCACCCGGATTTCTAAGCTTTCAGACTGATTTCGTAAGTGATTTTCTTTTGAAATAACCGGTAAATTCGTTATTCTTCCTGGACAAGAAGTTCAACTACCTGTGTAAACTCAAATCAAGTGACCAATTTCAGTGCATGGCTTCACTTTGGTGTCAAACACACTGTTAAGTAACACCAATTACCTTAGACTTAGGTCGTAAATAATTTGTGTATTTCAAAGTTGTTTTTAAAACAACTTGAGTTACTTCCTTTTTTTGTCATCTCACAATATTCTCCTTAAACTTATGTTTTTTTTGTAAACAGATTTAATCTGAAATGAATTGAATGCAAAAACATATCAGAATAATACTTTTACTTATTTTTCTGCCTTAGAACAATTAAAAATTTTGAAAATTACTTTTTTCATCTATACCTCTTTTAATTGTTTAACTTTATCTTTTTATTTTCGAATATCAACATCTGATATGTTCACATGATAAATCCTGCAGAAATGTAGCAATGGACATGAATCATAAGTTAGAAATATAAAAAAAAAAAATTATGCCAACATAAATTTGATCTATCAATGGCCTTCA
The DNA here is from genome assembly GCF_036588685.1 of Mytilus trossulus. Lineage (NCBI taxonomy): Eukaryota > Metazoa > Mollusca > Bivalvia > Mytilida > Mytilidae > Mytilus > Mytilus trossulus. The sequence continues at coordinate 3,381,558 of NW_026963296.1, forward strand.
AGTGCAATGAAATAACATTTCAAATTTCTTAACCCTGTGGATATGTTTTGGAAACTTTGATGTAAATTATAAGAAAAATGTTCCCTAAACACTGAAATTCAGCTCGAAAAGTTTGTACGCAGTATGACCTGAGATTTTATTCTTCTATGCAGGTCATCACCTGCATTTTCATTGTCATAGGTTGACAGGTATGAATGCAGGATCGCTATGTCTTTTGCGACAAAAGTCTCAAGCTCGACAAAAATGAGATGCTGAGTTAATATAATGGAAACCGACACACATAGCGTCACAATCATAAAATGTGAAGTGTGCAGTATGTTCAACATTGGTCTAGCATCCACATCTAAAACCAACACCTAAGGATCAACAGACAGAGACCTATGAAGTCGTCCACTGATGAGATACTCAAATTCATAAATGACACGGTTGAGTTTTTTTTCTAAATATCTCATTTTGATTTTATCTGTAATTGAAATTTAGCACAGAATAATTGTATACATGTAGCTAATCAGTATTTTTATTTTGTTGTCAACATTGATGCATATAGCTTTTGTTCTATATATAAAGTTTATTATTACAGAAGGAAAAAACCTGGATAGTTCTTCCCTGTATACAGATGCATCATGTTCTGAAGTTTCCATCTGACATATGTCCATTGCTTTTCCTCATTTTTGTCGAGCCTTCGACTTTAGTCGAAAAAGCTAGACTAAGTGATCCTACATTCCGTCGTCGTCAAGTTTTTGAAATTTTAATAACTTTCTTAAACTATACTGGATTTCTACCAAACTTTGACAGAAGCTTGTTTATGATCATAAGATAGTATCCAGAAGTAAATAATGTAATAAGAAAATCCTTTTTATCCATATTTTACTTATAAATGGACTTAGTTTTTCTGCCAGTTAACATTACATTCACCTTGTGGTTAAAGTTTAAAAACATAACTTTCTTAAACTATCCTGGATTTGTACCAAACTTGGACAGAAACTTGTGTATGATCAAATGCTTTCATCTAGAAGGAAATTTTATAAAAAAATATTTCCTGTTTTTCCGTATATTACTTATAAATGGACTTAGTTTTTCTTCCAGTTAACATTACATACAGTCTGCAGTTAAAAGTTTTTAAAACATTTATTAGATTCATAAACCGTCCTCGATTTTTACCAAACTTGGACAGAAGCTTCTTACAATCAAACGATAGTATTTAGAGGAAAATTTTTAATATTTTTTCCCCCATTTATGTTGAACCTGCAACTTGTTTTACAAGCATAACTTTTTTCAAACATTTCAAACGTTTAATTTCATTAACTGTAAATCTATTATATGCAAAAAGCATTATAGTGATATTATATACCTCTCTCAAACTGCATCCACTTGATTGCTCTCTCTTACCAGCTTGGACACGGACACGCACCTGTAATCAACAAATCCTGTTTAGTTATAAAAACAACATAAAATTGGTAACCCTTATGAAATTATTTAATTTTGACAGAAAACTAAGTAATGTGGATGATACTTATTATTTCTATTCATCCTGTTTTTCATGGACAGAGGAGTAAAAATTCATTTACAGGGTTCAACATATTGATAAAGCATGCAACACATAATTTTATCAGCGGTTTGATAAAACAAATAAGTTCGGAAACTCATAGTTACCTTGAGAAAAGTCAGAATGTATATGGTGGCAATAAACAAATGAAGATGATATGAGCTAACTAAATATAAATTCAAGAGATATGGTATGATATCCTATGTAACTATCCACAAGAAACCACATGACTTATATAATACCAATTAAATGTCGCCTTACAACTTTCAATAATGAGCGAAACCAAAACTGCATAGCAAGCTAAAATGTCCTCAACATAACAAGATGCCAAACAATTGAAATGAGAAAACCTGACTGGCCAGATTTAGGTTTGACATGAAAAGCATTTGTATAATGTCACATTATAAGTACCAAAGACAAGAATGACGTTTCAATTTAGGATTTATCTATAACGAAATAATGACTTAATTTGAAGGGGTTCGTGCTCTTGCATTATATCTGTTTTGTATTTTATGTTTTGCCCGAGTAAAACTTGTTCATATGAATAAGACAAAACTTCAGTAACAATACATGTATCTCCAAATTTTTAATCATGATGATAGTTGATATAATAATTTTTGACTAATGCCCAGTGGGAAATATTTCATAGATATTCAGGATAATAACTTCTTAACAAAAACTCTAAAAAAGCGGATCTAGGACTAAAGACGGGGAAATTTATGTCACTAGAAAATGAGAATTTCAATTTGTTAGAAAGGCCGATCAATTAAGCATTGACTTCTTTAACTTTATGGTAACAGACATGATAATGAAACTATCATGAAAATTAACAAATATCATTTATGCTTACAAGTAACATTAATAATACGAGGGATTATACACGGTAAGCCTATATGTTGATTCCTTCATTTTCAGACCGTATCATAACATGAATAGTTAACACTGCAGCTTTGAGAGTTTTTTTTAGATATGAACCTTTGTTCAAATGTACTTAATAAAAAAGAACACTTTCCATTTATAGGACATATTTTTCTTTATGCTTAATTACAGATTTTTTCTAGTTCATTAATTTATCATGATAAATTTTATCACAGCTTTGAATAGATTTTCAAAATTTGGCACAAAGGGTTTTATTATGTGTTGCTTCTATTTTGTTTACCCTTGTGTTTCATTTATCAAGACGTGTAAACTACAGCCAACAATGTGGTGGTGGTGTGTCATTAATACTACACGGATGTTCTAAGAATGACATTTTAAATTCTTCTGCATTCTAACCTGTGCACTCCACAGAGAGTCATATAGTATACAAACATATCATAACCAAATCACAGCTAAGGCCTCTTCTGAACAGTTGAACATGTTGAAGGTCCCTACTATGTATTGGTTACCTAAACTACACATAAAACCAGTAAAATATCATTTCATCTCGCCCTCTAGTAAGTGTTCTACAACTAATCCTAACAGGGAGCTCATGTCAATAGATATAAACAATTCACCACAATTTCTTGCAAGTTATTGAAAGCATTCTTGAGTTATTGTCCGAAAACTGGAAACTCTCCCTTTTTAAATGAATAAAACCCCATAACTCGAAAATGTAAAATCTAAAATTTATAAAAAAACGAAAGGGAGCTCACATCAATAGATATAAACAATTCACCTAAGTTTTAGGCAAATCGGTTAAAGGTTTTTTGACTTAATGTCCGACATGTTGACGACGGACGGACAGACGGACAACGGTATACCATAATACGTCCCGTAAACGGGCGTATAAAAAGTGGAATTAACTATTTTTGGAGTGTAAATAATTCTTTGGATGTTTTAGATAAATTACGTGCTTTTGATTGTCCTTTTGTTCTGTTGACAGTTTTAACTTTTCAACTCTTTACACTACACTTCCACACAATCTTATCAAACAAAAGTTTTCCTATTTTGTTAAATGGTCGTTTAGTAAATCTGAATGCAAATATATTTGCTGCAACTCATTTAAGGCCTTCTTCTCTAATAGGAAAGGTACATATGCTAGATATATTTAATGTTTTATGTGGGGTTCGTGACCTTAGTCTTTAGTTTTTTATGTTGTGTTTTGTGTACTATTGTTTCTCTGTTGGTCTTTTTCTTTTTAAGCAATGGCGTTGTCAGTTTATTTTCGACTTGAGTTTGAATGTCCCTCTGGTATCTTTCGCCTCTCTTTTACTGGAGTTGTGATGACAAGATTAAAGCTGTTAAGTTTCTCCTTGATAATATTTATGTACGTTTTGGCAATAAAGTTTATCGACAGGTTTTAGGTATTCCCATGGGCACCAATTGCACCCCTTTAATAGCAGTCTTGTTCTGGTACTGTTATGAATCAGTAAAGACCCACTTAAATTGCATTTACTTGATAAATTCAACAAAATTTACCGTTATATTGATGATATTTTATTGTTAAATAATCAAGAATTTTCTAAATATACTGCAGAAATTTACCCAAAGGAACTGACTGTAAATATATCAACTACAAACAGTAATAACTGTCCTTTCCTAGATTTAGATATTCCAGTTTTACACAGTGAACTCTACAATAAAATTTAAGACAAAAAGGGACGATTTTCTGTTCCCTATTGTTTAATGTCCTTTTTTGGAAGGTGATGTTCCTTTGTCATCATCTGACGGTGTTTATATATCACAAGTCGTTCGCTATGTCCGTGTTCGTTGTAGCATTTTGGATTTCAATGAATTTAATCTATGTATAATACTGGTAAATTATTAAGTCAGGGATTTCGTTACTGCAAATTACTTAAAACCTTTACTTCATTCTTCTATATATATAAAGATTTGGTTTTGAAGTTTGGTTGTACCTGTAGAAAACTTATTTCAAATGGGATAGTACATCCTCATTTCTAGAGAGATGTTGTTTACCGAGCCCTGACGTTTGAAACGATCCGGGTAAACTTATCGATCCTTTAAATAAAAAAATTTGCTAAAAGGTTACCAATTCAACACTGTAATTAGATCTTTGAATATCCATTTCATCGGTATTAATATTGATTTTGTTTGTGTGTTTTTTTGCTGTGCATGTTCTGATTTTGTGTCATGGAGGGATACGCCATATCTTTTGTTTTTCTATTACATCATTTGGTTATATTTAATATTAGTTATACAAAATTACAAAAATGTCCATGATACTAGCTTATTTTTTAATTTTTTTTTAATTTGTTTTTCAGTAGTCAGGCTTTTACAATCCCTTTACATCATCACCTGACTATGGTATTAAGGGGTTTGATATATATCTATACAACAAAAAATTGACTATATTTTTTTTCTTCTACTGTGAATATATATTATTTAAATATCAACATTATAATAAAAAGTGGAAAGAAACAATCACACACACATACACACACTCTCGCACTTGCATTAACATAACATATATCAACTTGTGTATTGTAAAGAAAAATGTTATCTCTGTAAAGATCTGCTCTTTATGAACTGTAAGTTTCATTTTTTATTTTATATGATTTGAATAAAAAATAATGGTGACTAATCAGTAAAAAATGTAATCTACTGGGGCCCAGAATTTTTGAAAATAAGGTGTGGTACCATTTTTCTTTGCTAGATAATGTTCATTTTCCTGATATTTTCTTATTTTTGCTAATAGCCCTATAATACTTGGTTTCATATTATTTACATTTGTATATATAGTTTTTTGCAATAATAATGATCAAATTCAACAGTAAACTCTCATTTTGAAAACCAAGAAAAATGTGCTTCTTAAATAATGTAAATAAACTCATCATAGATACCAGGACTAAATTTTGTATATACGCCAGACGTGCGTTTCGTCTACAAAAGACTCATCAATGACGCTCGAATCCAAAAAAGTTAAAAAAGCCAAAGTTCACAAAATATCTTTTCAATTTTTGTGAAAAAAGATTTCCATATAAAATTTGTTATTGGACATTCATAGAATAAATGCTTCATGGTTTCATCAGAAACCTTACAAAAAGTACAGAGCTTTGAATCTTTAAGTTTTACTTTAAACAAGAAAGTATTAGTTGCAATTATTCTGTGTAAAAATTTGTATTGAAAAGTTCTTAAATAAGTGTCTTTCAATGTCTTTACATGATTTTCTTAAAATAATATAATAGTCTGACCAATCTGCAATTTCAATACCTAGTAATTCCTCCCATTGTAAGAACTTTTCTGTTGGCAGTTGCACATTTCTGTCAACAAGATCTTTGTATACAAACTTTGCCTTTTTGTTACACAATAATCTTTCCAAAAAATTATCAATACAGTTAAAAGTTACAAAATTTACATGAGCAATGTTTTCTTTAATATGTTCTCTCATATACTTTGGAATGTTAGCAATGAGACCATAATACTTTAAAAAATTGTTTGTTTGAAGTCTTGGTCCTATCTGATCAAAATTACAAAAATCCTTAGTCTCTAAGTTAATAAGGTCAAACAAAGACTGCACTCCCCTTCTCTGCCACTGAATAAAGTACGGAAAATCTACTAGAGGTGCGAAATTTAAAATATCTAATGACAAAATATCTTGAACAGAAATATTGGTAGCAGGCCTTGCTCCAATTGAAAGCTAAAAAATACATCCTTCCAAAAAGGATTGCTAAGATTATCAGAGATTTCTCTGATTTTTTTTTTGGAAAATGCAATACTCTTTCTCCACCATACTGTTCCAGGCTTTTCAATAACAATGATTGCCAACTACCATATAAATTGGATGAAAACTTCTTTATCCAGCCAATCTTGAGGTATATATTAAAATAATGTATATTAATCATATTTAAACCTGCTAGCTTATACATTGTGTACATGTTGTGTGTTTCTAACAGTAGATTGTTACCTATGTGGATGTACTTACGATTTGACTGCTGTTATCTATGCTAGGATTCGATACTGGAACATGTTGGGCCTTTTCAGACATCTGAGACCGCTAAAGAAATTTACAAAATAGTTAGCCCTATTTATTGCCCATCACTCTACTAAAACTTTTAGATCTTTATTGAAATATATAACAATATATACAATGTCATGTAATCTTGTTCATTGTGCAAACTTTGACATCTCATATGAGGAGTTTGATTCAAATGTTTAATGGCTTGATGTGAACCAAAACATATGAATATAAAAAGGTGTGATTTTTATGACTTGAGTTTTTAATATCTGCTTGGTATCTTCCGCCGCTTTTCCTTTTAGCTAAAATATTGACATTCTTTTAAATACATTTGTTTTATTCTAACTAGTATTTAACTGATTTATATTCTATCTTGGTGTTATGTGGTAAATATGTTATGACTTTCATTGAATATTTCAAGATAATAGGCAAACAAAAAATTTCTTGTGAGCACTGTAGAATGAAGATTGCCAAATGTTTTTAGTGTAAACTTAAAATCAACCATTGACTTGTATTTATCAATTGATAACATTTCTCGCATGTCTAAAGGCAATATTTAGAATTTGAGCTATCTTCCTTTGTTTATAATTCTACATTTGTACTTTAGATACATACTCCATGCACTGCTAACATGGCTAATGTCATGCTTATGTATATATACTACTAAAATAACGAGGTCCAATTTGTTAGCCGACATGACGTAAAAACAATGAAACAAAGAATTCAACTTTATATATAACTAATATAGGACAATGGTGTTGATTAAAAATTTCACCATTCCAGGCCCTTTTGTTTTCCATATAATTAATATTACCAATAATTAACATGTTTCGGATCGAATTTGATACAGATACATTGTTGTATAAGGGATTGATACTACTTAATTCAATCATTGACTAAAAAATATTTCTACAAGGATATTCAGGTTGTAGTAAGAAAATCAGGATGGATTCAAACAGAAACATATTATAATCAGCATAGCTTTATCAAATTACAATTGGAATATTAAAAATCCAGGCTGAAAATAAGGCTTTGGTACTTTAATTCTGTCACGGACCCGCGATGTCGCAGGAGTGTTCTAGTTTTGTTTAATAAAAGTTGTATGTATGGTTATACACATACACATCATTTTGTAAATATTATTTGACAATTCAGAGGTCATATAAAACTGAGATTTTGATTGACGATTTTTTTTAAAAGTATACAACAGTCAGGGGCGTTACTTAAACAAGTTATTTTTTTAAGTTACTTATATAAGTAACTTTTGTTTGTAAAAATCATAAAATTACTTAATAGAGTTATTTTAAATTTCAGTAGAAGCATAGACTAAATGTAGTTTCCAGTAATTTTTACACCATCTTATATCATAAAATAAAGAATTTATTAGATTTGAGAGCAGTATAAAGATATATGGTCACTTTAAAAATAATGACAAAAATATTACTTGAATAAGTTTATATATAATATAATGTTATACATTTTTGAAAAAAATAGTAATATCACTTATTTAAAGAACATGTAATTTCCTTCAGTTACAAACTATAAATAACTTCCAAGTCTTAATTAATTCACTAGTCTCTATCTATTTATTTCAGTCTTCCATCAAGATTTTGAAGGAAAATGATAATTTAATAGTCCCAAGACAATTAGTGGTTCAGAAGGATTAGATTTTATATTTATTGAGAAAAATAACCATATGACTGTGATTGTGAAAATTTGTTAAAGCTAGTAAAATCTGTATTATTGGACGCCTATAAAAATAGTATTCAGAAAAGTTACTTATATAAGTAATATTTAGAATATCCTCGTTTTCAACATTACTTGTATAGGTTATTTTAATTGTTACTTGTTTAAGTAATGCCCCTGACTGTACAAGGGACGCGAAAAATATACAAATATTGTCGTATATTGGTATAACTCCTTATTGTTTCGGTTGTATGACATTTTTGTAGATTATTCTATTTGATTTTTTTTTGCTGTTTGCAGTGTCCATCTATTTATCATATCTTTTCAGATAAAAAGCAAAAACACTAAATATGAGTTTAAAATTGTCAAGTAAGGGCACCCAATAACTTCTCAAGGAGTCATCCAATTGATTCGGTCATATTAGCATTTTTGTAGAACTTGTATTACTTTTTAGCCTTAAACAGTGTCTAATAAATAGGGGGAGGGTTGGGATCCCGCTAACATGTTTAACCCCGCCACATTATTTATGTATGTGCCTGTCCCAAGTCAGGAGCCTGTAATTCAGTGGTTGTCGTTTGTTTATGTGTTACATATTTGTTTTTCGTTCATTTTTTTACATAAATAAGGCCGTTAGTTTTCTCGTTTGAATTGTTTTACATTGTCTTAGCGGGGCCTTTTATAGCTACTATGCGGTATGGGCTTTGCTCATTGTTGAAGACCGTACGGTGACCTATAGTTGTTAATGTTTGTGTCATTTTGGTCTTTTGTGGATAGCTGTCTCATTGGCAATCATACCACATCTTCTTTTTTCATACTACCTATCTAAAATGGATTAAGTTAATATATATCTAGGCCAAATAACATGAAAATTAGCAAACAAGAGTGCACACGCTGAAATGTCTCGCCTTCTTTACTAACCATTCATATTATGTTGATAGTCCTAAATATAAAGCTTTACTACAACTATCACATACGATTTCACATATATTTGAAAATTTTACATGATCCAAGAAAATAAACCAAACGAGAAATACATGAACACCTTTTCTAGTTTTTAAGAAACAGACTTAACCAAGAAAACTAAAGATTGACCAATGAACCATGAAATGAGGTCAAGGTAATATGAACCAAGCAAGGCAGTCACATACAGCTTACAATCCTTCCATACAACAAATATAGTTGACCTATTGCATATAGTTTAAGAATAAATAGTTTAGTATAATGTGGTACAAATTGAGAGACAAGTTACTGTGTGAAAACTAGAAAAATGCTTGTTTTAGACCCTTTTTGGCCCCTAATTCCTGAACAGTTTGGGCAATTACCCCGAAAATGAATCCCAACTTTCTACTTGTGGTATTGAACCTTGTGGTACAATTCAGAGCAATCAAAATACTTATACACAAGTTATTGTCCTGAAACTAGAAAAATGCTTGTTTTGGCCCCTAATTCCTAAACGGTTGGGACCATCACCCCCAAAAACAATTCCAACCTTCCTTTTGTGGTATTGAACCTTTTGTTTAAATTTCATAGAGATCCATACACTTAAACTAAAGTTATTGTCCGGAAACCAAATGTGTCTTCTGACGACGCTGACGACGTGATACCAATATACGAAAAACAGACCAAAACACAAAAACTTAACAATGAGGAATGAACCGTGAAAATGAGGTCAAGGTCAAATAAAACCTGCGAGACTGACATGTACATCAAAAAAAATTTCCATACACCAAATACAGTTGACCTATTGCATATAGTATTAGAAAAAAGACCAAAACTCAAAAACTTAACTTTGACCACTGAACAATGAAAATGACACCTGCTAAGTTGGACATGTTAACCTTACAATCCTTCCATACATCAACTATACTTGACCTATTGCTTAATAGTATCTGAGATATGGACTTGACCACCAAAACTTAACCTTGTTTACTGATCATTGAAATGGGGTCGAGGTCAATTAAAAACTGTCGTATGGGCATGAGGACCTTGCAAGGTACACACATATCAAATATAGTTATCCTATTACTCATAATAAGAGAGAAATTAACAGTACAAAAAATCTTAACTTTTTTCAAGTAGTAACAGACCCATGAAAATGAGGTCAAGGACAATGGACATGTGCAGTGATATTGTTGGGTTATTAAAAACTACCTCTACCCTTTTTTATTGGGAAAATATGTGTAATTTTCACCAAATTGGGAAATTTAGAATAAACCATGAATTTGACTGTAACTTCAATTTATAGACCCAATTTCAAGAGTCAAACCCTGCTTTAAAATAAGACCCTTTTTTGTCAGTGATGATATATAAATAGACCCTCAAATCTGCACATATACATGTAGTAACTTTAGGCATGAAAAATATATTTAAATTAGTGTTTTTCAGTTTACATTCATGCACAATTACTACTGAGACTGCACAGTTTGGGGAAAAAAGTTGTCTTGAGAATAATTAAAGCCATTTTTTTTCAAATTGGGATTTGTCTCCAGGGGAAAAGCCTTTATTCTCCATTAATTTAAGGCAAACAATATCACTAATGTGACAGACGGAAACTTCGTAACATATGGCATATATATACAAAGTATGAAGCATCCAGGTCTTCCAACTTCTAAAATATAAAGCTTTAAGAAGTGAACTAACGCCGCCGCCGCCGGATCACTATCCCTATGTCGAGTTTTCTGCGACAGAAGTCGAAGGCTGGACATAAATAATCCTTTAAGGGCAATAACTCCTTGAGGAGTCATTCGATAATTTTGGAACAAACAGGAAGTATGTGGAACTTGACATATTGACCACCACCCCTTTATGTGTCTATGAAGTATTTATGTATTACACTTACCCATGGTGCTTTATTTTGTTGATCTGACCATTCATCTATGAACATGTGTTTAATTTGACATGTGTCACATTGATATGTAGGCTCTTCCATGAATATGTTTGATCCTGTCACACACTTTGGCTCAGTAAGGCCACATTCCCACTTTTTCTCAAATTTTACATTTGACATCTTGAATCGTGTATGCATGATTGTGTTTAATTCCTCTGTCACAAAGTCGGCAATGTATTTGTACAAACCGCTTTTAATGTCTTCCCCAAATTCCCAAACCTGAATCTGAATAACATTTGGACATGTCATTACAAGTAATTTTCTTAATTTCGTTGTTTCATGTTGTAACTCAAAGACAGCAGTGCCTTTAAAAAGAGCAATTTGTCTTTTTTTCTTCTTACTGTCAATCACTTCTGCAACTGTATACTTCCTGCTCAGTGAAGCTATCAAATGATTCATTAAATGTGGTGGTAGAAACCGAAATCTGAAACACAACCACGTGGATCTTTTACATATATCTTTTGGCACATTAAACATTTCATAAATGTCACGCTCAGGTTCTGCTTTAACCATACAAGGTACATAAAAGTAAGGATTTTCATCAGCACCTGATTTGTTTGGACGTATAATGATATCAAATTTCTCCATTACATTCAGGATATAGTCTTTATGTTCATACAACATGTGTGTCTCTTTTTTAAATATATCTTCTAAAACGTCATAATTTAATTTGCCTGTATGATAAAATTCATTCCACCTTATTTGATTTTTAGTACTAGCTTGAAATTTCCTTGCTGTTACTATACATTTAAAAGCATCAGACAACCATTGTGTATCTAAAATAATATTCTCTGGGAGATCTTTGAAATAAACTAAAGATCGGAGTTCATGGTGAAATTCTAGAAATAATATCAGTTCTTTCTCAGTTAAAGGCTTTGGTGTAACAGAAGAAATGTTCTTCATTTCCTGATAGGTGATAATCGGTAACTCTTTCTTCTTTTCTTGAAGTCGTTGCTCCAGTTGTATAAATTTTAACGGATAATCTTTGTTCCATGCCCTCATTTCTCTGGCTAAGTTTATAATGTTTCGTCTTATTTGCTGGAATACACTGTGATCATCTTCTTTATTAGAAATAAAGTATTCACTCCTTACATGTCCACGTTCATCATCTGCCAGATTCTCGGTGTACACCAACAAACTTTCTCTGCATGCCTCCTCAACCTACAAAACATAATATTTAGGTTCTTGGTATTTTGTGTGGTTTTCTATTGCTTTAACAGTTTAAGTTTTTAAAGAAGAATATTAGAAACAAGAATGTGTCCAAAGTACACGGATGCCCCACTCGCACTATCATTTTGCATGTTCAATGGACTGTTAAATTTGGTAAAAAATCTAATTTGGCATTAAAATTAAACAGATCATACCATAGGGGACATGTGTACTAAGTTTCAAGTTGATTAGACTTCAACTTCATCAAAAACTACCTTGACCAAAAACTTTATGTTCAGTGGACCGTAAAGTTGGGGTCATAAGTCTAATTTGGCTTTAAAATTAGAAAGATCATATCATAAGCTACAAGTGTACTTAGTTTCAAATTGATTGGACTCCAGCTTCATCAAAAACTACCTTGACCAAAAACCTTAACCTGAAGCGGGACGAACGAACAGACCCACAGACCAGAAAACATAATGCCCTCTTCTATCGTAGGTGGGGGCATAAAAACTGTTATTGCAGATTAATATTATGAAAATAATACAATAATACATACTGTTATATTATATCTTGTTGAAATACTACAATTTATGTACCCTGTGTGTAATTAAGGTGAAATACTATGATTGATGTACACTGTGTGTAATTAAGGTGAAATACTATAATTTATGTACTTTGTGTGTAATTAAGGTGAAATACTATAATGAATGTACACTGTGTGTAATTAAGGTGAAATACTATAATGTATGTACACTGTGTGTAATTAAGGTGAAATACTATAATGTATGTACCCTGTGTGTAATTAAGGTGAAATACTATAATTTATGTACACTGTGTGTAAAAAAAAGGTAATTTACGTACACTATGTGTAAGGATTTAATTTCCATGAAGGTATATTTAACAAGAGTGCTCTAGCTGTGATATCTTACCAACTTTACGGATCATGATTGAATTTTTATGTTAAAAGTCTTTAAGTTTAAGGTTAAATTATAGGGATACATATTGTCTTTTATTGAATAAACTTAACACTATCGCAAGGTCCATGAAAAGGGGTGTCCAAGGAAATATGAACCTTGCCAGAGGGACATGTACATCTTATAATAATACTATCCACATATGACATCTTTCCTGTCAGTATCTGAGAAATAGGCGAAACAACAATCACTTAATATTGATCAATGAAAAATATAAATGGTGGCAAGGTCGGATGAACCCTTCTAGACAGATAAGTATCCCTAGCAATCATTATTATGGAAATCCAGGTCCAGGATTATTGCTTCTGCACTTCATACAAAAATTTTTTTTATACCCTTAAAAAAGCACAAAAAGAATTCCTAAATAATATTGGTATGATTCCACTTCAAAAACAAAATAATATAATCCTTTAATAAAATGCTTCGCTGAGCGCAGCCTGATACGACCGTAGAGGTCAAACCCTGAACAGTTGGGTCAAGTTTGGACACAATATTCAAGCTTGATACTGTCTGAATTTGGATTGTAATCAAATTTTTGACATAATATAGGTTTCTGACACAAAATAAATGTGGTCAAAGATCTGAAAAATTTGAAATGGGACATTTAATTTTTAGAATGGTCTGATATCCAAAATCTAACAATATGGTTAGATTCAGCATATAAAAAAACACCCAAAAATTAATTTTAGGTGAAATCAAACAAAGTTTAATTTTGGACCCTATAAACCTTAATATAAACTAATTTGAAAACAGGGTCCAAAATAAAAAATCTAAATGCACAACAAGATTCAGCATATCATACATCCGCAATAATTCAGTTTTTGATGAAATCAAACAAAGTTTAATTTTGGACCCTATAAACCTTAATATAAACTAATTTGAAAACAGGGTCTAAAATAAAAAATCTAAATGCACAATAAGATTCAGCATATCATACATCCGCAATAATTCAGTTTTTGATGAAATCAAACAAAGTTTAAGTTTGGACCCTTTTGACCTCAATGTAGACCAATTTAAAAATGGGGCCCAATATCCAAATAGTAAGTTAGAACCCCCAAAAATTAAAGACTTTAAATTAATCCCATTGAAATTGGTTAAAAAAATTGTATTTATTTTCAATTAAAGATTTCTTGCTATTGCGCAATACATTGCTGTTGTGCAATACTGTTCAATTTATAGCTTGCTGTTCAGTGTGAGCAAAGGCTCCGTGTTGAAGACCGTACTAAAAATGGTTTACTTTTATAAATTTTGACTTGGATGAAGAGTTGTCTCATTGGTACTCATACCACATCTTCTTATATCTACCAATTGAAGATTTCTTGCTATTGCACAATACTGTGCAATTGAAGATTTCTTGCCATTGTGCAATACTGTGCTATTGAAGATTTCATGCTATTGCCCAATACTGTGCAATTGAAGATTTCTGCTTGAAGCTTTTTAAAAATTTGGAAGAAAAAAAAATAATTATCCCCAAAAAAATGGAAAAAAAAATCCCCCCCCCCCCTTGGAGTAATTACCCCAATCCAAGTCTTCCCTTTGTGGTATGGAACCTTGTAGTACAATTTTAGAGAGATCCATAAACTTACACACAAGTTATTGTCCGGAAACTACAAAAATGCTTGTTTTTGGCCCCTAATTCCTAAACTGTTTGTACCATAACCCCCAAAAGCAATCCCAAACTTCCTGTTGTTAAACCTTCTGGTAAAATTTCATAGAGATCCATTCACTTAAAACTAAAGTTATTGTCCAGAAACCAAATGTGTCTTCGGACGACGACCACAACATGATAGCATTATACGAACGCAAAAAAAAAATTGCGGTCATATAAAGAGCAGATCAAACAAATGAAACAATAGCAATGTGTCTAAATTTATACGAATGTGTAAACATCATATACCGTGTCTGCTTCTGAGGTCACACCATCTTTCCATGTGCCAACAATAACTATTGGTGGATCAAGATCACCTGACATAGTCGTCTTGTCATCAGATATAATATTTTTCTCTTCCAGTCTACTGTAGCAATGTATTGAGTCAATCCAAAGTCGGAATAAAGCTATAAAGTCAAAGTACAACGATCTTATATCAGCATTTATTCAAGTGTGATGAAGATTGCCAGTATTTATTATTTCAAATTAAGGCGACAATAGTTTACTGATAAACAAATACTGTAAACTGATTTGGAAGAGACAAATCAAAGTAACAAACAGTAACTGAAGGAATTACATGATACATGTACTACAGATTTCTAAGTTACGAAAAATTCATCAACTAGTTACGTAATTAATTTGAACCTGAACCACACATGTGACATCATGTCCATTTTAAATAAAATAAAATCATCAAATGAATGATAAATACACATTTTACTCCTTCAAATATACATATTACAATCCACCACTTTGACACTTAAGTAAGGCTTTACATATCAGCCCATAATGCAGAAGCTAGATTACATTTAACAAAATTTATAATTACAAATGAAATAATTTATTAATAGATATAGGAAGATGTGGTGTGAGTGCCAATGAGACAACTCTCCATCCAAATAACAATTTATAAAAGTACACCATTATAGGTCACATACGGCCTTTAACACGGAGCCTTGGCTCACACCGAACAAAAAGCTATAAAGGGCCCCAAATTTACTAGTGTAAAACCATTCAAACGGGAAAACCAACGGTTTAATCTATATAACAAACAAGAAACGAGAAACACGTATAACTTACATAAACAAACAACAACTACTGTACATCAGATTCCTGACTTAGGACTGGGGGACAAACTTTTGCAGTCTGTTTGAGGACAGGAATTTTGGTAAATATATCTTTAAAACTTAGACAAAAAATGAACTATCATTTTATAACTTAATGATTGATCAATATGATATATTACCTTGTGCATTAGGGTCATCAGCCTCATTGAGTTTTGTAACAACAAGATACATTGCATATTGGGACAGAAAGGTTTGATGAGTGTGGTAAAATTCTTCATCTCCCGCAAAATCCCATAGCAAAAATGTAGCATACTCCTCTTTGTCATGTACATCAACCTTAGACTTAGCGGTTAGCATAGTTTCGAAATCCCTTGCTGCTTGTTCAGATGGCTGCTGGGGAGTTACATGAGGTTCTGATTGAGGTTCAGCTACTTCTGGAGGTTTTATTATTTTAGGTTGCTTGGATGCTGTCTCTGATTTCTTTGATTCATCAACAGATGTTACTGGTGTGTTGTCCTTAATGGCTATGTGGGATTCTACTTGTTCTTGAATTGTTCTTTTGTCCTGAAGTTTTCCCATATATTCTTTAAAAAGTCTTGCTTGAGTTTCTTCATAGTTTTCTATGATTAGAATATAACAATATTAGTTTTTGTCTAATATACTGTGTAAAAAGAAATGAGAATAAACAGCTGCGCCATGAGCGCATGATACGCCCGACGTCTTGTGTGGAAGTTTTATGCAATAATCATAAATAGTTTCTGAGAAAGTTTTAAGCAATAACCATATATTGTTTTTGAGACACGGCGGGACATGTAAAACCCCCAACCCTGTTTTTTTTTACAAAAAACTAAATATCACTAAAATAAAATTTTGAATCAAAACCAAAAAGTATACAGATCTTTAGATTAATATAACAAAGAAGTGTGTAAAGTTTTAAGCAATAATCATAAATTATTTTTGAGATAAGGCGCGACATGTAAAAAAAACCTCCCCTGTTTAACAAAATACTCAATAACTCCAAAATAAAGTTTTAAATCATCACCAAAAAGTATACAGATCTTTAGATTAATATAACAAAGAAGTGTAAAGTTTTAAGACATAATCATAAATTGTTTTTGAGATACGGCACAACATGTAAAAAAAAACTCCCCCTTTTTTACAAAATACTCAATAACTCAAAAATGAAATTTTGAATCATCACCAAAAAGTATATAGATCTTTAGATTAATATAACAAAGACATGTGTAAAGTTTTAAGCAATAATCATAAATCGTTTTTGAGATACAGTGCGACATGTGAAAAAAACACACCCCTGTTTTAGTTACAAAGTGCCGTAACTCAAAAAGTTTAAATCTTATTTTCACCAAAAAATATACAGATCATTTGACCATCATAAGAAACAACTATATTAAGTTTCATGAAATTTGGATAAGTCGTTCTCAAGTTACGGTGCGACATGTTAACGCCGGACAGACGGACAGACGGACGGACACCGGACATTTGTATACCATAATACGTCCCGTAAAAATGTTGACGGGCGTATAAAAAAGCTTAAGATAAAGGTATAAAATAAGCGTTATACACGGCGAAAGATACCAAAGATATATGCAATTTCTAAATTAAAAAACAAAATGACAATGTGCAAAAATCAAATAAAAAACAACAGAAGGCTAACAACAAGAAAGAAAACACAACATAGAAAACTAAATGGTTTAAGAGAAAATAAAAAATGCATTAAACTTGGCACCTTTTAAATTTTCGTTGAAAAATATTATATATTTACTATCAGTATTAAAAATTTAGCAGTTTCACAAATTTTCCCATTTTGCAACGTTTTGATCTTTCTTGGATTATCTATTTAAGCGTTTATCATCAGCTTTCAGTCATCAATTGATTTTTTTTTATGTATATCAATGCATGTTACAACATGCCTTGAGCATTTTCTCTCTATAACTATCACATTTTCTGGAAAATACTAAAACAAAAGGTAAACATTGTCTTTCCAGGCCAATAACTCCTATATCAATGATGAATAATTTGTAGAAATTATTTCTGTTAAAAGTATCTGTCTATCTATCGTTGCTTCGGTAAATAACTAAACTAAACTGTTGACAGAGAGATATGTCTCGCCTAGAAAAAGACACCTGCACTTTAGCAACATTAATTCAAAGTTACTGGACCATAAGGTAAAGGATAGTGCATCAACATGATCTTCAAACTGTGATGTACTGATATAGTAATGCAACTTTATAGAAAATATCATTGTCTTACATTACAAGTTCATATCAAACATTTATTCCAAACTAACTTAACATTGAGAACTGCTAATTTATTCAAAGTGACTGGACGACAGAGCTTCAAAAAAGTCTTCAAACTGATATGTACTGATAGTAATACGACTTCATACAAACTAACATTGATCAATCACAAGTAGATACTATCAAACTTACTTAGCAGAAAACGTTGTCACTTATGATAGTTGTCAAACTGATATATACTGATAATAATGCAACTTAATATTAAATATCAACGATCTTTCTTAATTAGTAGTTGCAATCAAACTAACTTAAGCAGAAATTTTAATAATTGTTGATGCCTCCACCCCAGCCATCACCAAGAAAGCAACCTATAAGTTGCAGGCGAGACAAAAATTGTTGATGTAAAGTTTGATTCAGATTGACCTAGTAGTTTCAGTGAAGAAGATTCTTGTAAACGATATATGCACATGGTTCTATGGGTCAGGTGAGTTGAAAATAAATAGGTGGTCTAGGTAAAAACACTAAATTTGCACAAAATGGCCATTTAAGAGAAATCCTTCCTTTATTGGGTCCTTTGATAATGTTGTTAGAAATGAAAAGGGGGTAAATTTTGACATCCAAAGGAATTTGCTAAGGGGTAAAATGAACTTTTAACAATAGTGCAAACACTAAAATGTCTAGTCTGAATAAAATGCAAGAAAAGGCTATCAAATTCCTGAAAGGAATTGCACGTCTTGACCCATCTGAAATAGAGATATTATCAGGAATAATTAAAGTATCACAGTACTTTGGTTTGATGAGGTTTAGGTCACATGAATCGTTGTCTGACTGCCAGGAATGTCTTAAAACAAAACTTTACAGAAATAAAAAAAAAAAAACCAAAAAAACAATAGATATATTCAAGACTATACCATCAGACCATTATGATCAGTATATATACCAGATAAGGACAAACCAATTTTTTTAATTATCAACATCATACCATCTAACTTATTCCACACGCCATCATCAGACATTGCTTTGCATTTAATTTTATGAATTTCTATTCCATTTGTACTGGTTACATCTGTTATGTCTTCACCAAACAATCTTCTAATCAATGACGTCTTTCCTGCACCTTTTTTTCCAACAACTACTAAACGTATGTCTCTCTTTTTCTCAGAGCCTGACTCGAGTAATTTGAGGTACAAATCAATAGATCTTTTGTCAGCCATTACATTTATTTCAGTTGGCACCATATCACCTAAAACGGCATTTTTCATAAATGTTTTTTATTAAAGCTTTACTCATCTATATATATAACAACTATTCTTTTGAGTGCCTGTTTTCATTTTATGTAAGTTTTAGAAGTTTTAATTAACCAAATAACTGTGTTATAACTTGGACCAATTGACTTTAAGAGTATTGCTTATTTTACATGAGATTGTGATAAGTAAAATTAAGAGAAAACAGAGAATTGACCCTGAAAATAGAGACAAAAATCTGACAAAATAACAGAAAACATAGCCTGATCGAGGCCACCAAGGGGTCTTCAACATTGTGAGAAAATCCAAAACCCATAGGCGGCTTCAGCTAAATCTAAAAAGAAATGTTATCTGAAAAGAAATTACAAAGTAATTTTCCATATAATTAAATCAACAAGAATAACTCTTTTAAAGTAGTTAATCAACACTTATTTTCAAATTTGTAAGAAGCACTGCTGATATAAATCTTTGTAATCAGTTCGATAAAGAATTGTACTCATGGAAACTTCGACAATTAATTTTTTCCATACCATTATTATCACTCATTTTCAAATAGTTTTTAGACATTGCAGAAAAACACCTAAGATATAATTTGGATAAAAAAAAATGGCAAGAATTGAACACATGAGAGTGGTTACCATGCATTTTTCTATATAATCATAATGTCCAAGCTTAATTAAGGGGCATATTTTAAAAAAAAAATAGCTTATCGGCCCTGATTTTCAAATTCATGTGAGACATCAATGACATAATTCTTTGTTATAATGTTAATAAAAATCTAGCAAAAATTGTGAAAGCTCTTACAAGACTAGATGGACGTAACATGTGATGGTATTTATGTGTCTCCAGCAGCATGTCACATACAGGATAAAAACTAGCAGGGTATATATTTCCCCAATGAAAACCCTTCGTCAATATTTTACCTATTGATCTTGTATGAACTTTATTTTTGATAGAAAGATGTATTATCTGTGAGAAGAAAAAACTCTAGTAAATCTAGCATTTTCAAAAGGACATTTTTTTCTATAAACACTATAGTGAACCTTTATACATTGGGATGAACGGAAATTTTATGGACAACTTCTCCGAAACAGGCTAATAGGTTTTATATGCGGGAAACACAATCGATCATTTATGGAAAAAACTTGTACAAGCTGCTGTGTTTTTATGCAATTTTTGATAAAGAATCATACAATGGGTTGTCTGATTCATCTGAAAATTAATTTCAGGGCAGATAGATCTTGACCTGATAAACAATTTAACTCCGTCAGATTTGCTCTAAATGCTTTAGTTTTTTTAGTTATAAGCCAAAAACTGCATTTTACCCCTATGTTCTATTTTTAGCCATGGCGGCCATCTTGGTTGGTTGGCCGGGTCAAAAAACACAATTTTTAAACTAGATACCCCAATGATGATTGTGGCCAAGTTTGGTTAAATTTGGCCTAGTAGTTACAGAGGAGAAGATTTTTGTAAAAGTTAACGCAGGACGACGACGACGGACGACGACGACGGACGCCGGACGCCAAGTGATGAGAAAAGCTCACTTGGCCCTTTGGGCCAGGTGAGCTAAAAATGTGTGGAAATCCAATTGCTGGAGTGAATTTAGGTAGTCATGCCACACGAAGAACACAAACTCACAACCTGAATGTTAAAAGCCTAGTGATAACTGAGTAGTCAACTAGGTAAAGGATACT
Organism: Mytilus trossulus; assembly: GCF_036588685.1. Lineage (NCBI taxonomy): Eukaryota > Metazoa > Mollusca > Bivalvia > Mytilida > Mytilidae > Mytilus > Mytilus trossulus. The sequence continues at coordinate 3,402,611 of NW_026963296.1, forward strand.
TGCAAAGTTTTACGAAGGCAAAGCCTAAAATACAATACAGTTATCTCCATCTCCATTTTTAAGCATTCTACATAAAATTTAAAAAAAAACACAGTTAATTGTTTACATACTGTCTGTGAAAGAATATCATAAATCGAATTTAAAAAACTTGCTCTCGCCTCGTTCACTCTAGAACATGTAGAATGAAATAGAAGACATCTATAAATTTTTTGATTATTGAAGAAATCACGTAATAATAAATTAGTGAATTGAAAAATGATGGCTTAGCTAGTTAAAGTTCCCAAATATATGATGTTGTCCAATCAAAATTGTGTTAACAAATAATTGCATTACAATTTGATTTTTTTTTTCAAGACTTAATTGGTTAATTGTTTAAAGATTTTTCTCCTGAAGAATCTTGGTTTAGCAGCATTTGTTTTCTTGGTTTTATATTTCTTTTTATTTTGTAACTTATTTTCTACTTGTAGCATTTGTAATTCAACACTATATTTGTACCTGTAAGTATTCCATCACTTCTTTATACTGTCCGTTCATCCCTTTTGCTGCTATGTCGTATGGAGTCTTACCCTGAAATACACGTATCAGATAAATCTTTATATTGCTTTCATCTTTTTTATGACAAAGAGGACTTTTTTACATATCTTACAATTAGTAGCTGGGTGGTGTTTTATTTTATCTTTACATATATGCTAACCATAACATTTTCGTTCATATATCTCTTTAGACAACATTCAGATTATTGTTCACAATTTTCTGAAGACTTCAAATAGGCTTTTAACTCTTTTTTTTAAAGGATATGAATTAATGCTTCATCTGTCCCCATTTGGTCTTGATTTTTGTTGCAGTTTGAAGAATGATAAATGCATCCTTATATCTACACAAAGGGTGTGGGATATGGGGGGATTTCATCCTTAACTATCTTTTTACATTTTTTGGACACATTACAAATGTATCATGATTATTGACAAATCTTTATATTCTTATACTTTTTCTATTCTTTATATTATTGTATCGAATTATTCTCTATTCATTAACTGTTTGCCTATATCTCGATAAACCCTCTACATCCTCCTATATCTGTATAAACCCATTCGCTCCCTTCTGCATTAGTGTACCCATCCACAACCTTCTATATTTGTATACCCAATCCACATCCTCCTATACTTGTATACCCCATCCACATCCTCCTCTACCTGTATTCCCCACCCACACCCTCTAACATCTGAATATCCCACTCACACCCTCCTATATATGTATACCCCCTCCCCACCCTCCTATATCTGTATACCCCTTACCTACCCTCCTATATCTGTATACCCCTTTTCTACCCTCCTATATCTGTAGAACCCCTCAACACCCTCCTATGTCGTTTTACCCTATCCAAAGTCTCCTATATTTGAATAGCCCATCCAATGTTGAGATTGTCGCTGGAACGAAACATCCGTACTTTTGTACTTGTTCATTTTTTGACGTCATATTATCATGTGACAACTCCGTGGGTGGAAATACATTTGTTGTATATGAATATAATGGCTAAACAGTTGTCTTTACATACATTGCCTTGATTATCATCTATATACACACCCTCCTATATCTATATAGCCCATACACACCCTTCTATATCTGTATATCCATCCACACCCTCTTATATCTGTATACCCCAACCTTACCCTCCTATATCTGTAAACCCCTTACACACCATTATATATCTGTATATCCCATTCACACCCTTCTATATCTGTATATCCCATCCACACCCTTCTATATCTGTATATCCCATCCACACCCTCCTATATATGTATATCCTATCCACACCCTTCTATATCTGTATATCCCATCCACACCCTTCTATATCTGTATATCCCATCCATACCCTTCTATATCTGTATACAAGTATCTCATCCACACCCTTCTATATCTGTATATCCCATCCAAACCCTCCTATATATGTATAGTCCATACACACCCTCCTATATCTGTATACCCATACACACCCTCCTATATATGCATACCCCATACGCACCCTCCTATATCTGTATATCCCATCCACACCCTCCTATAAATGTATATCCCATACACACCCTCCTATATCTGTAAACCCCCTCCACTACCTTCTGTATCTGTACACCCCTTCCCTACCCTCCTAAATATGTAAACCCTCTCCACACCCTCCTATATATGTATAACCCTTTCATACCCTCCTATATATGTATACCCCATTCACACCCTCTTATATCTGCATATCCAATCAACACCCTCCTGTATCTGTATACCCCTTCCCTACCCTCCTCTATCTCTATACCCAACACACATCCTCCTATATCTATATACCCCATCAACACCCTTCTATGTCTGTATACCCTATCCTCACCCTTCTATGTCTGTATACCCTATCCTCACCCTCCTATGTCTGTACACCCAATTCACACTCTCCTATGTCTGTATACCTATCCACACCCTCCTATGTCTGTATACCCTATTCACACTCTCCTATGTCTGTATACCCTATCCACACCCCCATATGTCTGTATACCCTATCCACACCCTCCTATGTCTGTATACCCTATCCACACCCTCCTATGTTTGTATACTCTATCCACATCCTCATATATCTGTAAACCCAATTCACATCCTCCTATATCTGTATACCCCATCCTAACCCTCCTATGTCTGTATACCCTATCCACACCTTCTTATATCTGTATACCCCATCCACGCCCTCCTATATTTGTATACCCAATTCACACTCTCCTATGTCTGTATACCCTATCCACACCCTCCTATGTCTGTATACCCTATCCACACTCTCCTATATCTGTTTACCTTATCCACACCCTCCTATGTCTGTATACCCTATCCACACCCTCCTATGTCTGTATACCCTATCCACATCCTCCTATATCCATATACCCAATTCACACCTTCCTATATCTGTATACCACATCCACACCCTCCTATGTCTGTATACCCTATCCACACCCTCCTATGTCTGTATACCCTATCCACACCCTCCTATATCTGTATACACTATTTACACCCTCCTATGTCTGTATACCCTATCCACACCTTCGTATATCTGTATACCCCATCCACGCCCTCCTAAGTATGTATACCCTATCCACACCCTCCTATGTCTGTTTACCCTATCCACACCTTTCTATATCTGTATACCCTATCCACACCCTCCTATGTCTGTATACCCTATCCACACCCTCCTATGTCTTTACCCTATCCACACCCTCCTATATCTGTATACCCAATTCACACCCTCCTATGTATGTATACCCAATTCACACCCTCCTTTATCTGTATACCCTATCCACACTCCTATATCTGTATACCCTATCCACACCCTCCTATATCTGAATATCCTATCCACAACCTCCTATGTCTGTATACACTATCCACCATCTCCTACGTCTGTATACCCTATCCACACCCTCCTATGTCTGTATACCCTATCCACACCTTCGTATATCTGTATACCCCATCCACGCCCTCCTAAGTATGTATACCCTATCCACACCCTCCTATGTCTGTTTACCCTATCCACACCTTTCTATATCTGTATACCCTATCCACACCCTCCTATGTCTGTATACCCTATCCACACCCTCCTATGTCTTTACCCTATCCACACCCTCCTATATCTGTATACCCAATTCACACCCTCCTATCTATGTATACCCCTTCCCCACCTTTCTATATCTGTATACCCCTTCCCTACCCTCCTATATCTGTATACCCTATCCACACCCTCCTATATCTGTATACCCTATCCACACCCTCCTATATCTGTATACCCTATCCACACCCTCCTATGTCTGTATACATTACACTATCCACCATCTCCTATTTATGTATACCCTATCCACACCCTCCTATATCTGTATACCCTATCCACACCCTCCTTTATCTGTATACCCTATCCACACTCCTATATCTGTATACCCTATCCACACCCTCCTATATCTGAATATCCTATCCACAACCTCCTATGTCTGTATACACTATCCACCATCTCCTACGTCTGTATACCCTATCCACACCCTCCTATGTCTGTATACCCTATCCATCATCTTATTTGTCTGTATACCCTATCCACACCCTCCTGTGTCTGTATACCCTATCCATACCCTCCTATATCTGTATACCCTATCCACACCCTCCTATATCTGTATACCCTATCCACACCCTTCTATATCTGTATACCCTATCCACACCCTCCAATGCCTGTATACATTACACTATCCACCATCTCCTATTTATGTATACCCTATCCACACCCTCCTATATCTGTATACCCTATCCACACCCTCCTATATCTGTATACCCTATCCACACCCTCCTATGTCTGTATACTCTATCCACACTTTCCTATATCTGTATACCCCATCCACACCCTCAGGGATCTCCATGGCCTGTTTAACGATGGCGCCCTGCCATCGTTCAAATGTCTTGCGTCATCGTCAAATGACTCGCGCCATCGTTCAATTGTCTTCCGCCATTGTTCAAAACTGTGATCGTGTTTATAGCTTGACGCCATTTTTTTAGCAATTATAATCAAATGTATGTAATTCATAACCCTCAGGCCTTTTTTATAGTATAATCCAATACAGTTCTAACACCTGAGAGATATCCAGATTAAGATCGCTAATCACTTGTACCTGAGCTTGTACAGGTAGATCAACAAACCAGACAGGATTACCTGAAGATAGACGATTCGTTTCAAGAATTATTATAACTAAGTTTCCGAAAATGCTTATGATAATTCAGATTAAATAAATAAATTAATAATCCAGTTACAAAGTTAAACAAGTCGAACACATGCTTTTATTTTGACTCACGCAATCATCATCCCCTTTTTAAGAAGTACACAATAAGACGTAATACAGTAATTATTATTTCATCGCAAATAACTTGAGTACTGCTGTATTGTAACGATAATAAAGAATTACTTTAAAAGTTAAAAAGTTAAAACTTTTAGTATTTACTGTAAAGAAATATTGTATCGTAATTCCGAATTCATTTTGTATTTTACAATTCAGACTCGAAAGATGCATGTTGCATAACATCGATTTGCTAGATAAAGTCATTAAAAACCTTTTCATTTGTCAACGTTTGCTTTACAAATCTTTTTAACCAGTTACATAACCCGTACAACTCGTTTTGTCGTTGCTGCAAACCAGCAATACCGGTAATGGGTTCATGACTTCTGAATTTGACAGTGTCCGTGAAAAATAAGCTCCACCTGATTTTAACCCCCGTAACAATTATCAAAAATAGCAAGAAAACTACATGGGGACCTTCTTGATAGCTATTGGTAATTCTCGACTAAGGGAAAGGTAGGGGATATGAGGGCTTGGCCTTTGAAGGGTTACAAACGGCAACTATTGAATATATATACTTCTATAAAGTATTGATAATGAAAATTCAAATAAATATAATTTAAATAAGCAATGAATAAGCATGTTTACCTATCCTTATGTGGAGGGATAAAATAATTTCGATCGCGCTACACTGAATGGCAAAGATACGGTTTATGATGGTGAAAGTTCCTCCATCGTTCAATTTTCATCCATGGAGATCCCTGACCCTCCTATGTCTGTATACACTATCCACCATCTCCTATATCTGTTTACCCTATCCACACCCTCCTATGTCTGTATACCCTATCCACACCCTCCTATGTCTGTATACCCTATCCTCACCCTCCTATGCCTGTATACCCTATCCACACCCTCCTATGTCTGTATACCCTATCCACACCTTCCTATGTCTGTTTACACTATCCACACTCTCCTATATCTGTATACCCTATCCACACCCTCCTATATCTGTATACCCTATCCACACTCTCCTATGTCGGTATACCATATCCACACCCTCCTTTGTCTGTATACCCAATCCACACCCTCCTATGTCTTTATACCCCATCCACACCCTCCTATATCTGTATACCCTATCCACACCCTCCTATGTCTGTATACCCTATCCGCACCCTCCTATGTCTGTATACCCCATCCACACCCTCCTATGTCTGTATACCCCATCCACACCCTCCTATATCTGTATACACTATCCACACTCTCCTATGTCTGTATACCCTATCCACACCCTCCTATATCTGTATACACTATCCACCATCTCCTATGTCTGTATACCCCATCCACACCCTCCTATATCTGTATACCCTATCCACACCCTCCTATTTATGTATACCCCATCCACTCTCCTATATCTGTATACACTATCCACACTCTCCTATGTCTGTATACCCCATCCACACCCTCCTATGTCTGTATACCCCATCCACACTCTCCTATATATGTATACCCTATCCACACCCTCCTATATCTGTATACCCTATCCACATCCTCCTTTATCTGTATACCCTATCCACACCCTCCTATGTCCGTATACCCTATCCACACCCTCCTATATTTGTATACCCCATCCACACCCTCCTATGTCTATATACCCTATCCACATCCTCCTATATCTGTATACCCTATCCACACCTCCTATATCTGTATACCCTATCCACATCCTCCTATATCTGTATACCCTATCCACACCCTCCTATGTATGTATACCCTATCCACATCCTCCTATATCTGTATACCCTATCCACACCCTCCTATGTCTGTATACCCTATCCACACCCTCCTATGTATGTATACCCTATCCACACTTTCCTATATCTGTATAACCTATCCACACCCTCCTATATCTGTATACACTATCCACGCCCTCCTATATCGGTAAACCCTATCCACACCCTCCTATATCTGTATACCCCATCCACACCTTCCTATGTCTGTATACCCTATCCACACTCTCCTATATCTGTATACCCTATCCACACTCTCCTATATCTGTATACCCTATCCACACCCTCCTATTTTTGTATACTCCATCCACACTCTCCTATATATGTATACCCCATCCACACTGTCCTATATCTGTTCCCAATCCACACCCTCCTTATACATGAATACTGAATCCACACCCTCCTATATCTGTATATTGTTATTTTACAGTATTTCATGGTTTTTAGTGTTTACATTGATATTGTATAAATAAGGAAATTAACAAATATGAAAACAGGAATTTGAAGAAATTTGCAGTTGTCATATGAGTATCTATTTCAAAAAATTGAACTAAATTTTTTGAAACTGCCAATAATATGAAATAAATAGCCAATTGTTATTTCCCCTCTTTTGAATCATATAAATATTGTCTAGTTAATTTCTTGATTCAAAAAATTTTCTGTCGTTTCCCACCTCAAGTCTTTGTTTGCATCTGTTTAAACATTAAAAACACTATGAACGCTTTGCTTAGAATATTTTGATACCAATTAATAATTTTGTTATAATTGTCAAGACAACAGATTGTTGTTTGACAGTTTATTTAAACTGGTTTTAGACCAATCTTATTGTTTATCCATACACATTTTTGAATAATTCTGGTACAACTAATCACCCAAAATGTGCAAGTGGTCTAATTAAAAGCATTAGATGTTGGGAGATTTTGTTAAAAATATTATGTTCATGTGTTTTATAGTAAAATTTAGCCATCCAAGTCTATAAAACATTTTCATATTTTAAGTCCAATTTAAATAATCATATGATTTTCAACTATAGCCTTGAAAAAAATCCATTTGACCAAACATATCTTATACATCTTTTTAGTGATTCATTACTTAATGGTTGAACACTGTTCATATACTATAAAATATTACCTTATGTGTTGTAACCAAGGTACTGGCACCTCCTCGTTTTACTAGACATCTTGTGATCTGTAAATGTCCCTCCCCAGCAGCCCAATGTAAAGCTGTGTATCCATCTCTCTATAATATAACCAAATAACATGTAACTATAATGTACAATACTTTGTTGTCAATATCAATAATATACAACATATCCTACAACTGACATTAAAACTTGTCTGATAAACTGGACAATGTTGTGTAATAAATATAAACAAAGATATATCACATGAATCAGTGGTCAAAACTGAATAAAATGACCAGTCACACTTGTATTTATATTGTATAAAAACAATAAATAAACATGGTCTGTTGGTAAATGTCAAAACTTCCATTAAACCTGATATCTTAAAAAAATATTTTTTTCAAGAAATGTGTGAAATAATTATATCAATGGATTCAGTAGAACAAAACAAGCAAAATGAGAACCCACTTTATATAATTCTTACACATATTTGTTTCGTTAAAACTGTCTGATTAACAACAGGATTTAGTGTAGATTCACCAGCCCAGTAGCCAGTACTTCGGTACTGGCATGAAAATACGGATTTTTTATGTTATTAAAATTTGCTGTTACAAAATATGAGAAATTATTATAAATTAAGGAATGTATCTCCCTCGTGCAAAGCTCTGATTCCTTTCACGAATTTGACTATACTTTTTGGACCTTTGGATTATAGCTCTTCCTCTTTTACATAAGCTTTGGATTTCAAATATTTTGGCCACGAGCATCACTGAAGAGACATATTTTGTCGAAATGCGCATCTGGTGCAACAAAATTGGTACCGTTGATTTTATTCAGTATAATCATTCATTTTAATAAAATAATTTTTTTAAAGAAACATGAAAAGGAGTTATATTTTCTGATTCAGTGGTCAAAACTGAATAAAATTACCAGTCAAACTTGTATTTATATTGTACATAAACACTAAATAAACATGTTTTGTTGTGAAATGTCAAAACTTCCATTAAACCTCAAATCTTAAAAAAAAAAATTTTTTCAAGAAATGTGTAAAATAATTATATCAATGGATTCAGTAGAACAAAACAAACAAAATGAGACCCCACTTTATATGATTATTACACATATTTGTTTCGTTAAAATTGTCCAATTAACAACAGGAATTAGTGTAGATTCAGTATAATCATTCATTTTAATAAAATATTTTTTTAAAGAAACATAAAAAGGAGTAATATTTTCTGATTCAGAACGATAATATGAGTAAAATGAGACCCCACTTTATATAAATATTACAAATATTTGTTCATTAAACCTGTCTAATTAACAACATGATTTAGTGTAGATTAATAGTAATGTGATCAGACTAAGTAGATAACATACATCTGTGATGTCGATCTTACATCCTCTATCAATGAGGAGACGACAGATCTCCAGGTGTCCCCACCTGGCAGCCTCCATTAATGCTGTCTGTCCATTCACCTGGAATAATACAACTGACATCAAAACTTGTCTGATAAAGTGGACAATGTTGTGTAATAAATATAAACAAAATATATATCACATGAATCAGTGGTCAAAACTGAATAAAATGACCAGTCACACTTGTATTTATATTGTACATAAACAATAAATAAACATGTTTTGTTGTGAAATGTCAAAACTTCCATAAAACCTGATATTTAAAAAATTTTTTTTTTTTCAAGAAATGTGTAAAATAATTATATCAATAGATTCAGGAGAACAAAACAAGTAAAAATGAGACCCCACTTTATATGATTCTTACAAATCTTTGTTCATTAAAACTGTCTAATTAACAACAGGAATTAATGTTGATTCAGTATAATTGTTCATTTTAAAAAAATAAATAATTAAGAAACATGAAAAAGAGTAATATTTTCTGATTCAGAACAATAATACGAGTAAAATGAGACCCCACTTGATATAATTATTACAAATATTTGTTCATTAAACCTGTCTAATTAACAACATGATTTAGTGTAGATTAATAGTAATGTGATCAGACTAAGTAGATAACATACATCTGTGATGTCGATCTTACATCCTGTATCAATGAGGAGACTACAGACCTCCAGCTGTCCTTCCTTGGCAGCCAACATTAATGCTGTCATTCCATTCTCCTGGAATAATACAACTGACATCAAAACTTGTCTGATAAACTGAACAATGTTGTGTAATAAATATAAACAAAATATATATTACATGCATCAGTGGTCAAAACTGAATAAAATGACCAGTCACACTTGTATGTATATTGTACATAAACAATAAATAAACATGTTTTGTTGTGAAATGTCAAAACTTCAATAAAACCTGATATCTTAAAAAAAAAATTTTTTTCAAGAAATGTGTAAAATAATTATATCAATAGATTCAGGAGAACAAAACAAGTAAAATGAGACCCCACTTTATATGATTCTTACAAATCTTTGTTCATTAAAACTGTCTAATTAACAACAGGAAGTAATGTTGATTCAGTATAATTGTTCATTTTAATAAAAAAAAAAAATTTAAGAAACATGAAAAAGAGTAATATTTTCTGATTCAGAACAATAATACGAGTAAAATGAGACCCCACTTGATATAATTATTACAAATATTTGTTCATTAAACCTGTCTAATTAACAACATGAGTTAGTGTAGATTAATAGTAATGTGATCAGACTAAGTAGATAACATACATTTGTGATGTCGATCTTACATCCTCTATCATTGGGGAGTTGACAGATCTCCAGGTGTCCATATATGGCAGCAAACATTAATGCTGTCTCTCCATATCTCTGGAATAATACAACTGACATCAAAACTTGTCTGATAAACTGGACAATGTTATGTAATAAATATAAACAAAATATATATCACATGAATCAGTGGTCAAAACTGAATAAAATGACCAGTCACACTTGTATTTATATTGTATATAAACAATAAATAAACATGTTTTGTTGTGACATGTCAAAACTTCCATTCAACCTGATATTTTAAAACAATATTTTTTCAAGAAATGTGTAAAATAATTATATCAATGGATTTAGTAGAACAAAACAAGGAAAATGAGGCCCCACTTTATATGATTCTTACAAATATTTGCTCGTTAAAACTGTCTGATTAACAACAGGAATTAGTGTAGATTCAGTATAATCATTCATTTTAATCAAATAATTTTTTTTAAGAAACATGAAAAGGAGTAATATTTTCTAATTCAGAACAATAATACGAGTAAAATGAGACCCCACTTGATATAATTATTACAAATATTTGTTCATTAAACCTGTCTGATTAACAACATGATTTAGTGTAGATTAATAGTAATGTGATCAGACTAAGTAGATAACATACTGCTGTGATGTCGATCTTACATCCTGTATCAATGAGGAGACTACAGATCTCCAGGTGTCCTCTCATGGCAGCCGACATTAATGCTGTCTGTCCATTCACCTGGAATAATACAACTGACATCTAAACTTGTCTGATAAACTGGACAATGTTGTGTAATAAATATAAACTAAATATTTATCACATGAATCAGTGGTCAAAACTGAATACAATGACCAGTCACACTTGTATTTATATTCTATATAAACACTAAATAAACAACATGGTTTTTTTGTGAGATGTCAAACTTCCATCAAAACTGTCATGTTAATTTTTTTTTGGTTCTTTTTAAGAAATGAATAAAATATTTACATCAATGGATTCATTACAAATCTCTGAGTAAAATGACATCTCACTTTATATAATCCTAACAAGTATTTGTTCATATAATTATTAAATCTGTCAGATTAACATGATTCAGAATAATGATCAATTTTTTAAAAAGTAACTTTTTCAAAGAAATATGAAAAAAAAGTTACATTTCCTGATTTAGCACGAGGAGACGAACAAAATGAGACCCCACTTTATATAATTCTTACAAATATTTGTTGTCCATTAAACCTGTCTAATTAACAACATAATTTTAAATAGATGAAGGAATGTGGTCAAAGTGAAGCAATAACATACATATGTGATATTTGTTTTACATCCACTGTAAAACATTGGTGTAAAAATTGTTTTTGTAAATATTCAAAGTAAGAACTTTATCAACTATAATTCAAAACAAACAAAAACAATTATTAAAAAAAATACCTTTATGCATTTTTCTCTCTCTAACTAAAACTGTTAAATTAAAAACAGATTTTGATTTAATATCAAATTCAGTATATTGATATAAATATCAGTTTCCATACAGATATATTTTTATATTATGTTCTGAAGTAACATGTAGTTATGTGTTTTATACTACACATGTACAATCTGTTATGTTCTGAAATAACTTGTAGTTGTGTGTTTTATACTGCTCATTTACAATCTGTTATGTTCTGGAGTAACTTGAAGCGGTATGTTTATACTGCTTATGTAAAATTTGGTATGTTCTGAAGTAACTTCTTGTGTGTTTTATACTACTTATGTCCAATGTTATGTTCTGAAGAAACTTGTAGTTGTGTGTTTTATACTGCTAGTGTACAATCTGCTATGTTCTGAAGTAACTTGTGGTTGTGTGTTTTATACTGCTGGTGTACAATCTGTTATGTTCTGAAGTAACTTGTAGTTGTGTGTTTTATACTATTTATGTACAATCTGTTCTGTTCTAAAGTAACTTTCAGTTGTGTGTTTTATCCTGCTGGTGTACAATTTGTTATGTTCTGAAGTAACTTGTAGTTGTGTGTTTTATACTATTTCTGTACAATCTGTTCTGTTCTAAAGTAACTTTCAGTTGTGTGTTTTATCCTGCTGGTGTACAATCTGTTATGTTCTAAAGTAACTTTCAGTTGTGAGTTATATACTGCTGGTGTACAATCTCTTATGTTCTGAAGTAATTTGTAGTTGTGTGCTCTATACTGCTGGTGTAAAATCTGTTATGTTCTGAAGTAATTTGTAGTTGTGTGCTCTATACTGCTGGTGTAAAATATGTTATGTTCTGAAGTAACTTGCAGTTGTGTATTTAATACTGCTGGTGTACAATCTATTCTGTTCTAAAGTAACTCGCAGTTGTGTGTTCTATACTGTTGATGTACAATCTGTTATGTTCTGAAGGAACTTGTAGTTGTGAGTTCTATACTGCTGGTGTACAATCTGTTATGTTCTGAAGTAATTTGTAGTTGTGTTTTTATACTGCTGGTGTACAATCTGTTATGTTCTGAAGTAATTTGTAGTTGTGTGTTATATACTGCTGGTGTACAATCTGTTATGTTCTGAAGTAATTTGTAGTTGTGTGTTCTATACTGCTGATGTACAATCTGTTATGTTCTGAAGTAATTTGTAGTTGTGTTCTATACTGCTGATGTACAATCTGTTATGTTCTGAAGTAACTCGCAGTTGTGTGTTCTATACTGCTGGTGTTAAATCTGTTATGTTCTGAAGTAATTTGTAGTTGTGTGTTCTATACTGCTGGTGTACAATCTATTCTGTTCTAAAGTAACTCGCAGTTGTGTGTTCTATACTGTTGGTGTACAATCTGTTATGTTCTGAAGGAACTTGTAGTTGTGAGTTCTATACTGCTGGTGTACAATCTGTTATGTTCTGAAGTAATTTGTAGTTGTGTTTTTATACTGCTGGTGTACAATCTGTTATGTTCTGAAGTAATTTGTAGTTGTGTGTTATATACTGCTGGTGTAAAATCTGTTATGTTCTGAAGTAATTTGTAGTTGTGTGTTCTATACTGCTGGTGTAAAATCTGTTATGTTCTGAAGTAATTTGTAGTTGTGTGTTTTATACTGCTGGTGTAAAATCTGTTAGGTTCTGAAGTATCTTGCAGTTATGTGTTCTATACTGCTAGTGTACAATCTGTTATGTTCTGAAGTAATTTGCAGTTGTGTTTTTATACTGCTGGTGTACAATCTGTTATGTTCTTAAGTAATTTGTAGTTGTATGTAATATACTGCTTATGTACAATCTGTTATGTTCTGAAGGAACTTGCAGTTGTGTGTTTTATACTGCTGGTGTACAATCTGTTATGTTCTGAAGTAATTTGTAGTTGTGTGTTTTATACTGCTGGTGTAAAATCTGTTATGTTCTGAAGTAATTTGTAGTTGTGTGTTCTATACTGCTGGTGTAAAATCTGTTAGGTTCTGAAGTATCTTGTAGTTATGTGTTCTATACTGCTAGTGTACAATCTGTTATGTTCTGAAGTAATTTGTAGTTGTGTTTTTATACTGCTGGTGTACAATCTGTTATGTTCTTAAGTAATTTGTAGTTGTATGTTATATACTGCTTATGTACAATCTGTTATGTTCTGAAGGAACTTGCAGTTGTGTGTTTTATACTGCTGGTGTACAATCTGTTATGTTATGAAATAATTTGTAGTTGTGTGTTTTATACTGCTGGTGTACAATCTGTTATGTTCTGAAGTAACTTGTAGTTGTGTTTTATACTGCTGGTGTACAATCTGTTATGTTCTGAAGGAACTTGCAGTTGTGTGTTTTATACTGCTGGTGTACAATCTGTTATGTTCTGAAGGAACTTGCAGTTGTGTGTTTTAAACTGCTGGTGTACAATCTGTTATGTTATGAAATTATTTGTAGTTGTGTGATTTATACTGCTGGTGTACAATCTGTTATGTTCTGAAGTAACTTGTAGTTGTGTGTTCTATACTACTGGTGTACAATCTGTTCTGTTCTGAAGTAACTGCTTATATGCAACATGTTCTGTTTCAAAAGTACTTGCAGTTGTATGTTTTTAATTAGTTATGTTCAAGCTGTTATGTTCTATGTTATTTTATGGTTATGTTCTAATGTAGTCTATAATGTTCTGAAGTAACTTGTAGTTGTGTGTTTTATACTGCTTATGTACAATCTGTTATGTTATGAAATAATTTGTAGTTGTGTGATTTATACTGCTGGTGTTCAATCTGTTCTGTTCTGAAGTAATTTGTAGTTGTGTGTTTTTAACTACTTATGTACAATCTGTTATTTTCTATGTAATGTTATGGTTATGTTCTAAGGTTAATTGTTGTCGTGTGTTTATGTACAATATCCTGTATTTTGAAGTAACTTCCAGTTGTGTGTTTTATATTATATATGTACAATATTCAATATTTTGAAGTAACTTTTAGTTTTATACTGTTTTACTGTGCTATATTTTGAAGTAACTTTTTGTAATATTTTGTGTGTTTTATATTGAATATGTACAATATCCTGTATGTGAAGTAACTTGTAGTTTTACACTGTTTCACTGTACACTATTTTTAAGTAACTTGTAGTTTTGTATCTTTTATTGTTCATGTACCATAAGACGACATATCTTAAGATGATGTGTCTATGAAGTATTAAATTAAGGTGGTTCTGAATGTGACTATTTTATTTACATCTTGATTATTAATGTCTGCACCATTCTTTAGACATAATTTTAAGGCTTCTATATCTCCAAACCTAGCAGCTGTAGTAAGTTTCTGTAAGTAAAACATATATAGTACATTTAATCTTGATAATCAATGTCTGCATCATTCTGTAGACATAATTTTAAGGCTTCTATATCTCCAAACCTAGCAGCTGTAGTAAGTTTCTGTAAGTAAAACATATATAGTACATTTAATCTTGATAATCAATGTCTGCATCATTCTGTAGACATAATTTTAAGGCTTCTATGTCTCCATCCTGAGCAGCTGTAATAAGTTTCTGTAAGTAAAACATAGAAATAGATTGTAATGAATGTCCTTACTGTTAACTCAGGTAATAATTATGTATTCTTTTGTATAGCAATGACTACATAAATCAGTAGTATCCTTCCTTAATAAAACATTCAGACAGAGAGAAATTCTATAAATAGCATATGAATTACATAATTGACAGTTCAAACAAGGATTCTGAAGGTACTACATAAATAATACACTGTCTACTACTGGAAAGAATTTTACAGAGTATACAATCATACTTAAAAAAATATTCGATAAATTTCTTACTGAAAAAACTTTAAGGTAGATCATAAGTAAATGTATTTTGAGACAGAATTTTCTTATAAATTGCCAAAATGAAGATTTTACTAGGCATTTTTCAAAAATATAATAAAAAGTATGGGTCACAGTGCTATTTTTCAAGCTACGAGTCCTTGAAAATTGCCTAAATTTGGTTAGTTTGTTCATGAAAAAACACATAAGAGTGCGTAAAAAAAAATCTGTGAGATAGAATTTTGAAATAAATTGTGAGGAGATAGGTTGCATAAATATGTTTTAAGAAAATAAAAAGAAAACATAGTGTCACCGAACTTGTTTTCTTGCGACAAATACAAATTAAAATTTCCCTATTTGCCCAGTATAAATTGTGTACTAAGAGTTGTCTCCCCTTAAATGGCTCATTTGAAAAAAAATGATTTTAAAAACCAAAAAGGTTGATATTTGTTTAAATATTTTGAAGTTTTCTTTATATAAATAAACAGTATAACCATTAAATTGCAAATCTGTTTCCAAGTTTGCTGATTTGGACAAATAAGTAAACCGATTGTGTACTGTGATTGTACAATCCAAGATGGCGGTATACCATGAATCTACCTTAAATTGCCTTTGTTTGTCATCAGTTACTCAATACAGATTCAAATGTGTAACTAAACTGCCACTCAGTATTGTATGATAATAAGCAAAGTGTTTTGGATTCGAGCGTCACTGATGAGTCTTTTGTAGACGAAACGCGCGTCTGGCGTATATACTAAATTTAGTCCTGGTATCTATGATGAGTTTATTTATTCACATGTAAGTTATTGACACACTTACCGCAGAATATATATTAAAGTTACTAGGAAATCTGCATGTGTGCAAGTGTCAACTGTGTAAAGTGTAACAGATAAGACAAATAATTTAGTGTCACCCGTCTTATGAGTAAAAGATAGGACAAGTAAGTATCACCTGTGTAAAGAGTAGAAGATAAGACAATTAATTGTCACCCATGTTATGAGTAGAAGATAAGTCAATTAATTAAGTGTCACCTGTGTAATGAGTAGATACTAAGACAATTATTTGTCACCTGTGTAATGAGTAGAAGATAAGACAATTTAGTGTCACCCATGTTACAAATAAATGAGTAGAAGATAAGACGATCAAGTGTCACTCTCATAATGAGTAGAAGATAAGACCATCAAGTGTCACCTGTGTAATGAATAGAAGATAAGTCGATTAAGTGTCACCCTTTTTATGAGTAGAAGATAAGACAAATTAGTGTCACCCTTTTAATGAGTAGAAGATAAGACGATAAAGTGTCACCCATGTAATGAGTAGAAGATAAGACGATCAATTGTTACCCATGTAATGAGTAGAAGATAAAACAAATTAGTGTCACCCTTTTAATGAGTAGAAGATAAGACGATAAAGTGTCACCCATGTAATGAGTAGAAGATAAGACGATCAAGTGTCACCCATGTAATGAGTAGAAGATAAGACAATTAAGTGTGACCCGTGTAATGAGTAGAAGATAAGACAATTAAGACGATATCTGCTATAGTTATTAACAACACCTTAGTTGGTCAAATGTTTTGAGTCACCATGCTTTGTCCCAGTTTTGTTTTTTTTGTTTGATCTGTTTTCTTTGAAAAAGTAGTTTTGTAGTTCGCCTAGAATTCTACTAGTTTTTATCTCAAATTACCACTTACTTGTATCTAATTGTGGGGAACAAAACCACACAAGGAGACTATTAGGTAAATCTTACCTCATTCCAATCCTCCATTATATCCTAAAAATAGAAAAGAAAAATTATATTCGATATATACTGTTGAGTTATTATTGAGGTACATGTATTATAGTTACTGTCAATTAAAAATACATGATCATTATTGGATGTAATAAACTGACCTAATATTTTTAGATACTAATTTTAATTAAATAATAATAGCATTGAAACAGTGATTTATCTCAACTTTTCTGGCAATAAGACTGCACTATTAGAAGTTAATGAACTGAACTAAAAACCTTGAAGATTTGGTAACATACCTAAATGATGTACAAATGTATTCTACAAGCAGGATGTGACTCTTTCCATGGAACACCAGAACATCTATTGCACTTTCCCAGGTCTAAGAATGTCAAAAGTTTTCTTTTACCAGATTTAAGACACACATAAGAAATATCAAGTAATAGTTTCTTAAAACACTATCAATAATCGACTAGAACAGTCAAATTAAATTCAACTGTTTTTTTATTCTGTATGAGCCTGTCCAATAACGTAGTGGATGTAGTTAGAAGTTGTGTACCATCTTTGTTTTTAATTCATTGTTGTTTTCAGCAGAGGATTTTTCTTTTGAAATGTTTCACATTTTATCATACCAAGGCTATTTATAGATGATTATATGGTATGGGTTTTGCTCATTGTTGTAGACTGTTGGACAACCTGTAATTGTTTATAACTGTGTCCTATGGTCTAGGAATAATTATATAATTGTTAATCATTACCACACCTCCTTATTATCATATGGCATGGGTTTTGCTCATTGTTGAAGGCTGTTGGACGACCTGTAATTGTTTATATCTTTGTCCTTTGATCTAAAAATAATTGTATCATTGTTTATCTAACCACACTTCCTTATGATTATATGGTATGGGTTTTGCTCATTGTTGAAGGCTGTTGGACAACCTGTCATTGTTTATATCTTTGTCCTATAGTATGAATAATTGTATCGTTGTTTATCATACTATATTTCCTTATTTTTATATAATAAAATGATCACAGATACCCCCTCACTCTTAACATACTTAATGTATTTACAGGATTGAAGCTATAAGTAAGTTTTACAATTTGCCTAAAAATATGTTAAGTCCTGGACCATTTGAAGTTTCGAGTGAAAGGCCCTCCTCAAGAAATTCAATGGTCCTAAAATAAGTACTAATGTAACGGATTGTAGGCCATGGACCTTTGTTTTCCAAAATTCAAAGGTTCTCTCACAGAAATGAAAGGTTCCTGACCATTGGGCCCACACTAATTTAAAACTATGAAAAGTAAAGTAAGAATAATGTAATGGTGTGTTATATTGGCATATTTTAGGTTGTTGCTTGGTCCTTAACTAAAAGCTCTTTTCAAAAATGGCACTAGCCTATGCTGTGGAACCATAACTTCGAACAAGACAAATAGATCTGTGTCGCTGCATGCAATTGAATGAGGTAACATATTTACTGAAGCATAAATGATCATTCCATAAAATCATAAGAGCCAAGAAACTTACATGAAAATTATCGTTGTACAATGAGTGTTGTTAAATTTCAAACTATTGACAAACAGGGAAAAGCTGCACAGCCGAAACAAAAATTGCTAGCACGCTACAACTCAAATTTGTCAAACTGTTCATCTATTATAAAATCATTCCCTTCTATAGAAGCCAAGAAAAGTTCAAAGAAAGTTTCATTGTACAATGAGTGTTGTATAATTTAAACTATCTGCAAACAGGAAGCAACTGCATGGTAGATTTGAAAACAGGAAGTGGCTGTATGGTAGATGTGAAAACAGGAAGCGACTGTATGGTAGATTTGAAAACAGGAAGTGGCTGTATGACAGATTTGAAAACAGGAAGTGGCTGTATGACAGATGTGAAAACAGGAAGTGGCTGTATGACAGATGTGAAAACAGGAAGTGGCTGTATGGCAGATGTGAAAACTGCTTAGTCTGTATTGATTTACCTCATTTTGGAGAAGTAGCAAATATTAATTTTCAAGTCTTTGTTTGAACTGTCCAGGGTTCAAACTCACCACCTCCCACACTAAAGGTTAACACAATACAACAACACCATGCAGATCTTTGGTTGAACTGTCCAGGGTTCACACCCACCACCTCCCACACTTAAGGTGAACACAAGACCACAACACCATGAAGATTAACGAGGCAGTCTTTATGAAGAAAAGTGTTTGTACAATCTTAAAAAAATACGATACATACTAATTAGATAAATACTGATGAATGTACCTCTCAGGTCAGCCTTATTTATAAGTAAGGTTGTGCCATCATCTAAAGCATCTGTGAAAAATAACTATGAATGATATGTACTTGTTTAAGCCTGAAATATGTAAAATATATTTATCACTTAAACATGTTAAAAATACTTCATTGGTACTTCTATTTATAGTTAACTGTTATGAATGTTTTTTATAAACATATCAATGTTTGTCTATTATCTCCCTTTCTTATAAACATATCAATGCTTGTGTGTTATCTCCCTGTCTCTTATAAACATATCAATGTGTGTGTGTTATACCCCTGTTTTCTTATAAACATATCAATGTGTGTGTGTTATACCCCTGTTTCTTATAAACATATCAATGTGTATGTGTTATCTCCCTGTTTCTTATAAACATATTAATGTTTGTGTGTTATCTCCCTGTTTCTTATAAACATATCAATGTTGGTGTGTTATCTCCCTGTTTCTTATAAACATATCAATGTGTGTGTTTTATCTCCCTGTTTTCTTATAAACATATCAATGTGTGTGAGTTATCTCCCTGTTTCTTATAAACATATCAATGTTTGTGTGTCATCTCCCTCTATAAACATATCGATGTTTGTTGGTTATCTCCCTGTATAAATATATCAATGTGTGTGTGTCATCTCCCTGTATAAACATATCAATGCATATGTGTGTGTGTCATCTGTCTGTATAAAAATGTCAATGTTTGTGGGTTATCTCCCTGTATAGACATATCAATGTTTGTGTGTTATCTCCCTGTTTAAACATATCAATGTGTGTGGGTTATCTCCCTGTATAAACATATCAACGTTTGTGGGTTATCTCCCTATTTCTTATCAACATATCAATGTTTGTGTGTCATCTCCCTCTATAAACATATCAATGTTTGTGTGTTATCTCCCTGTTTAAACATATCAATGTTTGAGGGTTATCTCCCTGTTTCTTATCAACATATCTCCCTGTTTCAATAAAACAAACTTACACAACAGGTGTAATGCAGAATTAATTCTTTAACATGAATAATTCCTTAATTTTATGGCCAGCTTCATGAAAATGTGGAATTTGTCATATGAGGTTAATTTTGATTTGTTGACTTTATATTGACCTGTACACATCTCCTATATGTTGACCTGTACACATCTCCTATATATTGACCAGTAGACATCTCCTATATATTGACCTGTACAAATCTCCTATATATTGACCTGTACACATCTCCTATATATTGACCTGTACACATCTCCTATATATTGACCTTTACACATCTCCTATATATTGACCTGTACACATCTCCTATATATCAACCTGTACACATCTCCTATATATTGACCTTTACGCATCTCCTATATATTGACCTGTACACATCTCCTATATATTGACATGTACACATCTCCTATATCATTGTATATATTGACCTGTACACATCTCCTATATATTGACCTTTACACATCTCCATTCTTGCTTTGTTGGGTTGCTGTCTCATTGACATATGCATTGTAACTCACTTTATTTTTCTTTAGCACAAGTTCAATGCTGAAGTTCAACCAATCTACTTTTGAAAACAAACAGCATTGTAGTGATGTCATCACATTCTTTGTGTCTTGTTTACTATAAAAACATTGGTGTTATGGTATCTTGATTGTAAAAACTAAATGTTGATTATCTCCCCTTATAGAGTTTGAATATTTTACATTGGAAAAAAAATTCAATAGTAATTGATCCTAAATAGTTCACATACAATGTACACTTACCTATAATACTAACTTGACTGGACAAGGATCACATTGACTGGACACAGATCTAATAAATACAAATAATAGATGTTCAAAATAAAAATATGGCTTAAAAAGAAAAAAGACAAACAAAAGTACACAAAACTGCCTAATTAAAAATTAAAGACTGAGCAACAGGAAACCCATCAAAAGTTAGGAGTTTATCTCAGGTGCTCCACATGTGGCACTTGTGTTGCTCAATAATAATTACAAAGTTTTGATTGGTTGAATAACATGTTGACCTCTTTCATTGAATGGTTGCTGTCTCATTGACATTAACATCCAATCTTTCTTTCCTACACTGCAAGTGACTTCTTTAAAACTTACTCTTTAAGCAACTCACATTGTAATGATTACAATGCCTTGACTGAGAGTCTTGTTTAGTTTGGACTCCTAAATGCAATTAATTTTGTAATTATGTCATGTTATTTTTTGTTTCCAATTCATTTAACAAAAGTAGATGAGTGCAAAATGTTAATCCTGTTTAAAAAGAATTAAAAATCAAAGTGATGAAAATCACTCATGGAAAGATTTGAAGAGTAGCTTGAATAATTTCAAATCATATCTACATATGGTGCGGACAAAAAAGAACAGAAATAAGCGCTGGTGTAATGCTCCTTAGAATTCACCAGTTATTTCTTGGTTTATCTCCCCTTTAAGAATGTTTAACATTAGAATTGAAATATATTTCTGAATTTCATTTGATAAAATAAATAACCAAACGTTCCAATACAATATGACTATAATGCTCACTTACCTTTACTAAGCAATATATTCACTGGATTTGAATCAAATAAAAATGGACAGTAGATCTTTAAACTGAAAATATAAAATAGCTTAATTTCAGTTTCAGATAAATATCGGTTGAACCATTTCTGAACATGTATGTTATGATGGTACACTACTAAACCCCTAATGGGAAGGATTGTGCCTGATGTTCACATGATGAAATCATAATCTTTCAGTCAGTTTAATTGAGCTGGAGCTGGCATGTCAGTTAACTGCTAGTAGTCTGTTGTTATTTATGTATTATTGTCTTTTTGTTTATTTTCTTTGGTTACATCTTCTGACATCAGACTCGGACTTCTCTTGAACTGAATTTTAATGTGCGTATTGTTATGCGTTTACTTTTCTACATTGGTTAGAGGTATAGGGGGACGGTTGAGATCTCACCCCGGCCGCATTTTTGCGCCTGTCCCAAGTCAGGAGCCTCTGGCCTTTGTTTAAGTCTTGTATTAACAAATGTATTATTTTAATTTTAGTTTCTTGTGTACAATTTGGAAATTAGTATGGCGTTCTTTATCACTGAACTAGTATTAATTTGTTTAGGGGCCAGCTGAAGGACGCCTCCGGGTGCGGGAATTTCTCGCTGCATTGAAGACCTGTTGGTGACCTTCTGCTGCTGTGTTTTTTTCTATGGTCGGGTAGTTGTCTCTTTGACACATTCCCCATTTCCATTCTCAATTTTATATACTTGTTTAGCTTGTGACAAGTAACTTGTCGTGTAGATTGCGTTGTTAACTTTTGTCCTACTTAAAAAAAAAAAACTTTATACAATAAATAATTGTAATAGGATGCTGCTTCGAAGTCTCTCAAACAAAGCGCTCAAAATTATTCATTCCCACGCCCACGGTCGCCTGACATTGGGCAAAGTCCAATACAAATTTGTCTGGTCTAGTAAAGTGATATGCGCAAGTGACGTCTAGGTATTACACCTGTATGTCATTCAAATCTTCTTGAAATCATGTACAGCAATATTCATGATTCAGGGGTGGGGATCTAGACTGTTTACAATTTCTAAAACAGGCAGAAGATAGGGGTAAGAGTGACCCTAGGGGACTAGCCTTTTATTTTATCTGATTTGTTTTATTATCCAATACAAGACTATATATGGTTAAGGGTAGGGGATCACAACCATATACAAGTTTTCAAAAAGAAGGGGGTGGGGTCACCTCTGTGGACTTCTTCTATATTTCATTTGATTTGTTTTATTGTCCAGTACAACAATATATATATATGGTTAAGAGTAGGGGATCTTCATCATATCCAAGTTCTCAAACAAGAGGGGTGGGGCTGACCCATAGGGACTCCCATTTTATTTCATTTGATTTGTTGCATCATACAAAAATGTATATGGTTTAGGGGTGGGCTTCTCGATTGTTTACAAGTTTTCAAAAAGAAATGGGTTGGGTGACTGACCCCTCTGGAGTTCCTCTATATTTCATTTCATTTATTTTATTGTCCAATTCAGAAATATATATGGTTAATAAATGGGAGGGGATCTCAACTGTTAACAAGTTCTCGAACAACAAGGGGGTAGAAGTGACCCCAGGGGACTCGCCTTTTATTACTTTTGATTTAATTTATTTTACTGAATAAGAATATATGGTTTAGGGGTGGGTATTTTTACTGTTTTTAAGTTATCAAACATAAGGGGTTGGGTGGGGTGACCCCATGGACTCAACCTAAATTTAATTTGATTTGTTTTTATGGTCCTGTGATCATTACTGAAAACCATGTGTGTCTGTCACTTACTGTTTTCAAGTTATAGTCATTTGAAAATTTAAAAAAAAATCCCATAGGGTTCTTTAGTAAATTCATCCCTTCTGTTGGCCCCTCAAAATACACCTAAATAGACCACAAGAAGAAAAATAATGAGAAGTGATCAAAAATTTTGTTTAGGAGTCTAAATAGCAAAAAGTATAATTATGAATTTTGTTATAGTCCGATTTTCTAATGCCGAATATGGAAAAGGCTGATTTTGCTGTGGGCCCAGATGAGATGATTTATCATGATACTTTCGATACTCTTGGGCTTTTACGTATTCATTTGACATTTGTAAAAATCGTAGTCCGCGTCCTAAAATGTTGATTCATGAAATATTTTAAACATTTGAAGATATTAATTTTCTCTTCAACCTGAGAAAGGTAGGAAACCTATGGAACCAGGAATATAGTACATGTACTCCTGTTTGGAGGCACACATAGAACCAGGAATATAATACATGTAATCCCGTTTGGAGGCACACATAGAACCAGGGATATAGTACATGTACTCCCGTTTGGAGGCACACATAGAACCAGGAATATAGTACATGTACTCCCGTTTGGAGCGCACATAGAACCAGAGATATAGTACATGTACTCCCGTTTGGAGGCACACATAGAACCAGGAATATAGTACATGTACTCCCGTTTGGAGGTACACATAGAACCACGAATATAGTACATGTACTCCCGTTTGGAGGCACACATAGAACCAGGGATATAGTACATGTACTCCCGTTTGGAGGCACACATAGAACCAGGAATATAGTTCATGTACTCCCGTTTGGAGGCACACGTAGAACCAGGAATGTAGTTCATGTACTCCCGTTTGGAGGGACACATAGAACCAGGAATATAGTTCATGTGCTCCCGTTTGGAGGCACACATAGAACCAGGAATATAGTACATGTACTCCCGTTTGGAGGCACACATAGAACCAGGAATATAGTACATGTACTCACGTTTGGAGGCACACATAGAACCAGGAATGTAGTTCATGTACTCCCGTTTGGAGGGACACATAGAACCAGGAATATAGTTCATGTGCTCCCATTTGGAGGCACACATAGAACCAGGAATATAGTACATGTACTCCCGTTTGGAGGCACACATAGAACCAGGGATATAGTACATGTACTCCCGTTTGGAGGCACACATAGAACCAGGGATATAGTACATATACTCCCGTTTGGAGGCACACATAGAACCAGGAATATAGTACATGTACTCCCGTTTGGAGGCACACATAGAACCAGGAATATAGTACATGTACTCCCGTATGGAGGCACATATAGAACCAGGGATATAGTACATGTACTCCCG
Source organism: Mytilus trossulus (assembly GCF_036588685.1). Taxonomy (NCBI): domain Eukaryota; kingdom Metazoa; phylum Mollusca; class Bivalvia; order Mytilida; family Mytilidae; genus Mytilus; species Mytilus trossulus. The sequence goes on from NW_026963296.1 coordinate 3,427,913, forward strand.
TATTGAGGCACACATAGAACCAGGAATATAGTACATGTACTCCCGTTTGGAGGCACACATCTGGATCTGACGCATGTCTGGAGAATACAGATAAAAGCATAACGTAGAAACTACTGTCTTGTCAACGTGTGTGTATTCATTTTACTTTCCGCATAGCGCAGATCCGCGTAGTAGTATTTGTGATTGCCATTTCCAAAACAAACTTGAATTATTTGATTTATCGATGAAAATTCAGTACATTTTAATTCAAGCTGTATGCTATCAAAATAGAAGAGCTCAAAATTTCAAAACATCTATCTATTGTTAGTTTTCAAACACCAGTACTACATTATCTAGAAGTAGGAAACACTTCCTAAAGTAAGAAAGTCTGTCTCACTTCCTGTTAGAGGCCGATGCCTTAAGAAAGTTTATTGATATAGCAAACTTTCCAAAAATGAAGTAAATGTAAAAAGATATGATGGGAGTTTTATAAATTGAATTTTAAATAAAAAATGGACCTTTCTAAGAATAATGGAGGACCTTTAAGTATCTTTGGTCAAGGGTCCTGGACCTTCCACTGCTTAAAGTTAATTTGAACCGCTGATTAATATACAACTTGAAAGTTTTTATTCATAAACAATTCAATGATACACTATCTCATACATATTATTATTATACAACACACAGGCCTCACTGTTAGCTGAGACTACTATAACACAGAGATCGGTCACTTCCTGTACTTACCAGTCAAAACGTAATTATTTTGTGGTCATCGATAACATGTGAGTCACGTGATCCGAGGTGATTGACAAGGTGAACAAGATCAGCCATCTTTGACTGCTGAAGATAATTATTTAATTAGCAAATGTGGATGTTTAGAGAGGTTTATGTTTCGGTAAGTGTGAATATAAGATTTGTAATAATCATTAATGTTTGTTTATTAACACTTTGAATAAAAAAGTGCAGTTATAGGCTTGAATTTACTGTCTAAACTTGGATATAACCTCGAATTTTACCAGTCCGTAGGACCTGGTCAATGAGCAACTCAGCTAAAACTTTCATTTCAGATGAACAGATGCACAATCGGTTTTCGGACAATTGAAATGCAAGCCTTTGTAATAACAAGAGTGCACACGCTGACATGTCTCGCCTTCTTTACCAATCATTGATATTATGTTGATAGAACTTAATATAAAGCTTTATTACAACTGTCACATAAACTCAACATTAACCAAGAAAACGAAACATTGATCAATAAACCATGAAAATGAGGTCAAGGTCAGATGAACCATGCCAGGCAGACATGTACAGCTAACAATTCTTCAAAACATCAAATATAGTTGACTTATTGCTAATAAATTAGGAAAAACAGACCAAAACACAAACACTTAACACTTAGTAATGGATCGTGAAAATGAGGTCAAGGTCAAATAAAACCTGCATAACAGACATATAGATCATAAAATATTTCCATACACCAAATAGAGTTGACCTAATGCATAAAGTATTAGAAAAATAGACCAAAACTCAAAAACTTAACTTTGACCACTGAACCATGAGAATGAGGTCAAGGTCAGATGACACCTGTCAGCTAGACATGTACACCTTACAATCATTCCATACACCAAATATAGTAGAACTGTTGCATATAGTATAAAAAAAACAGACCAAAACACAAAAACTTAACTATAACCACTGAACCATGAAAATGAGGTCAAGGTCAGGTGACACCTGCCAGTTGGACATGTACACCTTACAGTCCTTCCATACACCGAATATACTAGACCTATTGCTTATAGTATCTGAGATATGGACTTGACCACCAAAACTTAACCTTGTTCACTGATCCATGAAATGAGGTCGAGGTCAAGTGAAAACTGTCTGACGGGCATGAGGACCTTGCAAGGTACGCACATACCAAATATAGTTATCCAATTACTTATAATAGAGAGAATTTAACATTACAAAAAATCTTAACTTTTTTTTCAAGTAGTCACTGAACCATGAAAATGAGGTCAAGGACATAGGACATGTGACTGACGGAAAGTTCGTAACATGAGGCAGCTATCTACAAAGTATGAAGCATCCAGGTCTTCTACCTTCTAAAATATAAAGCTTTTAAGAAGTTAGCTAACGCCGCCGCCGGATCACTATCCCTATGTCGAGCTTTCTGCAACAAAAGTTGCAGGCTCGACAAAACGTTGTAAGTATATGTAAAATTTGTAATTTTACGGAATACCATTTTTTGTGGCAATCATGAATGTCGAATGATGCAGAACTGAGAAATTCTGAATCACACGTGACAAGGTCCATACACAACATGAGTTCTGATAATGAATGACAGGTTCCTTTAAATTCTTAATTTAAGAAATTCAGACATTTATTTCGGCTGATAATATAAAAGCAGTCTTTTCATGTTGGAACAACAATTTTATGCAATGAAAGTGTGAAGCCCTGTCAGACTGTCTGCCTAGAGAGTCTGTATCCTTAACGGGAATAATGCTACAAGCATTATATTATTAGTAGTATATGCACTTGGTCTGCTTTATCAGTATAAATGTTTTGATAAATACTGACATGATTGTTCAATTACTGATGAGCCTTCATCTTAGATAACTGTCTTAGAATATGCTATAAGATAAAGGTTCTTTTTTATTATTCTAATCTGATATACTCTTTACTGTAGGATTAAGAATGCCTCGCAGAAAGAAATCAGCTGGCATTGGAAGAAGGGTGAAGTACAGGTATAGGAAAAGGGAACAGAACCATTTTTCCATCTGTCTACCAGAGAAATTAAAGAAAATAATTATTGTTTTTGAATTTCATTGCCACATTGTCATGCTTGTCTCAGTATATGGAGAATTTAGAAATAAATATTTAAGTATTTTAACATATATTTTTATTATTAAATGCATTTAAACGAAGACAGGATTGCAGAAATTCACAAACATGCTTAGTTTGGATGACACTTCAATGAAAAAACACACAAGTAACATGTGTTATAGTAGTCTCAGCTGTCAGTCAGTGGTACTACTTGAAGAAGTAAATATTTTAATAGCTCCTGCTAATCATCTGGGCCAAATAAAACCAAATTTGGTCTAAAATTCAATGTCTAATAGCCTGTTGATTTATCAATAAAGTTATCATACTTTTGCTAGACTTGAATACTTTTACTTTTATGTTTTTTCTGCAATTTCAGAGTTTAAATAATGGCTTGTATCATACCTCCCTCTGTCAGATAAGATTGTCAACAAAAATACTCAATTGACTTTATTGTAGGGTTGTCATTTCAAATAGAAATTAAAGTGAATATGAAAAGTTTGATCTTTTTGTCTTTTTAAACTTTTGGGATTTAATCTTTACAGAGCCCCATAGGTGCCATGTAAATATAAATATTTTGTTTGCTGTAGATTTAATCAGGTGCGCACAAGTTTGAAAATTCGTGTGCATGACTTTAAAACTGGTGCACACGACTTTTTAAAGCATGTGCATGACTTCGAACGTCATGCGAACAAATTTAAATTATGCGCATAAGTTTCATAAATTTGTGTGCATAATTTCAAAAATATTTCGCACGACTTTCAAACTTGTGCGCTCCTCCTTATTGAATCAGTCAACTTTGTTTGAAAGTCGTGGTCACTAGCTTTTAAAGAACCCCAAACATTTCTTGGCGTCGTATATTGGTATGAATTTGATAGATATAGGAAGATGTGGCGTGAGTGCCAATGAGACAACCCTCCATCCAAATAACAATTTAAAAAAAGAAACCCATTATAGGTCAATTTACGGCCTTCAACACGGAGCCTTGGCTCACACCGAACAACAAGCTATAAAGGGCCCCAAAATTACTAGTGTAAAACCATTCAACCGGGAATTAGTTGGCGTCATCATCGTCAGAAGACCCATTTGCTTTCAGGACAATGACTTTGATTTAAGAGAATGGATCTCTATGAAATTTTCCAGATGGTTCAATATCAAAATAGTTAGCTTGGGATTGATTTTCGGGGTTTTGGTACCATCAGGTAAAGAAGATTGGGACCAAAAAGGGACAATAAGAAGGTTTTTTTGCAGTTTCCTGACAATTACTTTTATCGAAGTGATTGGATATCTCTGTTATTCTAGCATAAGGTATACGTACCATACTATAAATGGAAAGTTTAGGAGTAATAACTCCAAGAAGGGTTCAAAATTATTTTTTTTAAGGGGGGGGGGGGAGGTCATATATTTTTTGTTTTTTCTCATTGATCATTTCTGATTTATAGATATAAAAATATTAAGTTTTGCGTAATTAGTCAGAAATCGTCAATTGCATAGTATTGCGCAATATTGAGAAATAATTCAAATGTACAGTATTGCGCAATATCACAATGTTGCACACTATCAAGAAATCTTCAATTACACAGTAATGCGCAATAGCAAAATATCTTCAATTTTACAGTAGTGCACAATAAACATGCGTCATAGTAAAATTGCCAAATACCCGAAAATCTTCAATTGCACAAGTTGTTGCATAAGCAAGAGTGGTTCAATTCCACAGTATGGCGCAATAAGCAACAAAATATCCGATCGCAAAGTATTTTGCAATAGCAAGAAATCTTTAATTGAAAATTAAACCAAATAGTTGGTATAAAAGTAAATTCAAAAGAGAAAACTAACTTCCTCATTTAAGTATAAAAAAATATGAAATACAAACATGTAACACATGAACAAACGACAACCACTGAATTACAGCCGGCTCCTGACTTGGAACAGGCACATACATACAATGTACATAATGTGGTGGGGTTAATATATATGTAAGCGGAATTTTGCCTATTTCAAAATTTAAGATCTTTCGCCACATTTATTATGTATCAAAAACCTATATTATGTCAAAAACTTGATCAAAATCCATTCAAACTGGATCAAACTTCAATAGCGTGTCCAGAAATGCACCAACTGTTCAGTGTTTTACCTCAGCGATCGTATCAGGCTGCTATCCGCGCAGCATATTTTTTTTTTTAAAGTTGTGCATGAGTATAAATTTGGCACGATTTTTCAAACTGGTCTGCATTACATTAAACCTCTGGCAAAAGAAAATATCTATTTCATTTACATGTACATGGCACTTAAGGGACTCCATAAATGATTGACAATCTCTTCACATTTGTAATTTATTTGGTGATCAATCTCTGCATTACTTTGTCCCGCAAAATTAATCAATGTTCTTTCTAGCTGGCATTGCAATTGATGAAAAGGGATACAACTGCAATGAAAAGTTTGTATTCTTCACAAATATATTTTAATCAGAGTTTTTTAAGACCTAATTCACCAGAAATTAGAGAGACATCACATGAATAGAAAAGACTGTATGATATTGGAATAAATTTGACCTAATTCAAAACCGTCCCTGATTTGTGTGGGGGGGGGGGGGGGGGGGGAACCCGAGCAGATAGGACCTTCAACGGGGCTTTGGGTCTAGTTTAGGTTCAGGTGTGATTAAGCTCGGGATTGCGGGATTTACCCTTTCGGGATAAGGGAATCTTTTTTTCTAATTTCGCGATGTCGGGATTTAAATTAATTTAAAGTTGGGACCTCAGCATTTTGTGTTTTTAAGCCAGGGATTTCGGAATGAGGACCCCTTCTATCCCTCCCTCTTTATACTTATACAATAGATACAACATTAATGCAGTTTAAGTTAAAGTTTTAGGTATATTCCTTCCATGGATATATCATGTATATATTAGTTATAAAATGAGAGAAGTGTCAGTAAAATGACAGATTTTTTATTGTATCAGATGAACTCAAATAAGGAGTTGTGGTATAATTGCCAATAAGACAAATACTCACAAAATACTAAAAACTGACGTGTCTACTTATTGGTCTTCTTACAACCTTCTTCATTAAGAGAACCCCATACTAAGCTATAAACAATGATAAAAACCAGCAGATTGGACAAATATTTTAAGCAAATAAATAAGAAAACCCATGCATGATTTAACTATAAACTAAGAAATAACATTTATGGCAGACTTTGAAAACTGAGTATGAAAATGGGGTATATGTCAAAGAGACATTAACTCAACCGAATGACTACCACTGAATCATATGCTCCTGAATTTGGACAGGCACTTACATGTACCTTATGTGTGAGGTGAGGGGGTAATTTGTTTACAAGCTTTACCCTACTAGTCTTGAACAATAGTGTTAAGATTTCGCACCAAATTGGTTCAGAAACTCCCAGCAAATACCATGTAAATTGACTGATTTTTAAAATCAACAGGTTTTGAATTAAAGATGCTTGACCATACATTGTAGTTGAAATAAAGCAAATAATTAACATTTGGGTTATTTTAATAGGATGTTGTGGGTGCTTTAATTGGAAAAAGAAGTTAGATCAATAGTTATAGTGAATTCTAATCAGACCAACTCTGTAAAGTTATCAACTGTTGAACATATAAAAATATCTCATTCGTGTAATTGAAAAGTTGGAATGAATGAACTTAATATTTAAAAAAATCAAAATCATTTATGAAATTCAGGACTTAGTATCACTTAAGAGGGGCATAACCAGGTTTGCTGAAATAAAACAGGGTTAAAATTGTGAATTTTAAATGCCCATTAATATGGTAAAATTTTTAGACATTTTAAACCAATTTTAAAAAAAAATAGACCCCCTTTTTTTAAACCCTGAATCGTCCTTTATTAGTCCCCAGTACTTGATAATTGGCATATTCCATCTACATGTATAAACAGTTATATCATGAAACAAAACAGTGTAATAATGTTAGTAGATTAGCAGTAGGGTGGCGCCAGGTCATCTCAAGTCTTCACCCCATATCTGGCACACTTCAGAAAACTCAGAAAAAATGGTGGAAAAGGCATTTTTGAAACTGTCAGCAAAAAAAATCTCTTAAGAGTCTACCCAATTTTTTTTTTTATTTTAATAACAGTATAGATATTTAATATTAGGATTACATTGTACATCATATCACTGTTAGTCCAGAATTTTGTATTTATATGATACAAATCAGGTCGTATTCCTTAATATTTCCAATTTAAATTCCTTTGCATTTTCCTGTTGCCATAGCAACGTATTACAAAAACATCATCACTGATAAAAATGTTTTATATGATTTACAGTGGTAACCTTACTTTGTACTTTTAACAACAAACACACTTCTAGTCACACTTTTGCTCTAAGTAGCCTGCAAATGTGTTGATTTTTGTCTAATTTTAGTACGCTTTTTGGACTCGTAACAAAGGAAACATTTTCCTTAGATACGAGACGTAAATGATGTTAAAAAAAAAAAAATTTTTTTCTCTAACATGTTTTTTTATGGTATAACAAATCAATTAAGAGCACTTTAAACAAAATCTAAATTTTTGCACATTCCATGTTTGTTCAGCATGTTCAGTATGAAGCTCTATGCTTATTGGCACGGCCTCTTAATATACTTAACGGTATATAAGTAAATTTGTAAGATACTTATATAAGTGTATTTTATTTACTTGTATATAGGTAAATAATTGTTTGCCTTTGTTATGTCCCTTAGACATGTTATTAAAAAAGTAATCCTATTTACTTTTCCTGAATTCTAAGAACTTCTTTGCTCTAATAGAATTTTTAATTGTCTGCCCTTTGCTCTAATAGAATTTTTAATTGTCTGCCCTTTGCAGATGTCTTTACTAATCATTTAAGTAATTTCATGGACAATGAAAATCTCATTAATTTAATTTGTCTGTTATCTTAAAAACACTGCTCATTTACAAGCCCCCAAGGGGTAATTTTTTAAGGCCTAGCATAAGTACTTAAGATCTTTGTCCAATCAGTTTCTTTGTTGAATTTAATAATGTGATGAAACATTGAACTCGAATAAAAAAATTATGAGATAACCTGGGAAAGGCATGTTTTTACATCTCAAAACTTGAGAATTTTTGTGGTATTATGAAAAAAAATACTTTTACAAGTAAATTTTTGAGAAAATTAAGGGAGATTATTCAAACATTATAATTAACTTATATAAGTATATATATATTATTTACTTCTACTTGTACAAATAGTACCCCTGACTGACTGTGACTTTGAGATATAGAACAACAATAAAAGCACTGTTCCTTTGCTTTTCGTGTGTGATTTTTTGCTATGCATGTACTGATTTTGTGTCACAAATCACATAATACCACATCATTTGTTTTTCTTTTATATTGATTATTGTTGTTCAATGGCAGCTTCAGCACATCCAGTATGTGCTTTTGGTGCATGTTTTACAAATTTTTGGTCAGGTGGAACAATTAAAGACAGCCATAAAAAACGAGTGATGCTGCAATGTGCAGTTAAATTCATAGAAGTGAATACTTTTCTTCTGAACATGGAACCATTGAGCTATATTCTTCACCTTTGGCATTACTAAACTATAGTATTATCTTGAAGAACATATATTAAAACAATAAATACTTTAAAACTATTTGACCAATATTATTTGTTGAATAAAACATGTAAAAATACTAATAGAAACAATTATAATAATATAGGGTTATAATATTGCATGAATATTGGGGAATATTGTCCCGAGTAGAATTTTATATTGCACGAGCATGCGAGTGCCATATATGTTCTACGAGGGACAATACTCACCAATATTCATGCAATAACCCTTTTATTGTATAGCAATATGATATTTGAAGGTAAAAATTGGTTTAAACTAAGATTTTGTCGTTGATGACGTCATGAATTTTGAAGATTTATTGCACTAGAGCAATATTGGAATGTATTATATACTTAGTAGTAAATACAGATAAATTGTATGTGTAATACAATCATTCGCAAGCTTGCTGTATCAGCCACCCGTGATGATATCGATATCAGCACGGTTACAAAAGCTTTATCACATCTTTAATCTGTTTGACGTCACGTCATGGATTGCAGTCACTGTTGCAAAGGTTTTCAAATCCCTAATCTGTATGACCTCATGTCAAACCTACAATGTATAATCTGTATCACGTCATTTCAGACCTCCTTATCTGTACGACGTCATGTCACATAAAAAAACATCTACTTGAGGTATATGTATATAATAAAGTGTATATGATATGGCTTTTTCAATATCACACACCGTATCAACCCTCAACCAATATAATCCCTTCGGTGTCTCGGGTTGATACGGATGCGATATTGAAAAAGTCATATGATATTCTCTATTTATTGCCCGCTAACTTTCGGTTACTTTTTGTGGGAAATATTATATTGCTATGCATAATATCATTTTTATCGAGCATACATGTATATCGGAGAATTCAGCAAAAAAACTAAAACTCAGGATCAAGTGGGTTAAAATTTAAATATATATCTAACATAACAATAACAAAACCGAAACCGAAACACAAATAGTATTGTTACATTTGTAATTAATCTCTTACTAACCCAGCCTAGCATAACGAAAATTAATGTCTAACGTAACAATAGCTATACAGTATTATACAATGTATGTCACTTGGTTTCAAGGTAATTGTATTGCCATTGATACTCTGTGCAATTTGTGAACTGTCTCTGTACAGACGGTATCATGCAAGACCCTATTGTGTAGTCAAACATACCCGTAGCCAGAGGGGGTTCGGACAACCCCCCATAAAAACAAATAGAAGCACTGTTAAACTCAAGGTTCTGTTTGAATTGTGACTGATAAAGTTGAGTTTGCGAGTCCAAGTACCACCCCCCCTTTCCCCCTTGGGAATTCCTGACTACCGGCCTGAGTCAAAGATATACTAGTTAAAACTTAGAGTCGGATTTGGGATGAGGGCATGGGGTCCATCCTCCCCCCTTTTTTGTGGGAAAAACTTGCTTAGTTAGGGAATCACTTGAGCATGACTGGAAGTCGGCCCCCTCTAAGGCAGTCAGTGGATTCGCCACTGCTTGTTAAGTAAAACTATGACTATTTAGTATTACATGTGTATATTTTACTGTTGGTTGGAACAAGGACCACCAGTCACCACTGCTCCAGCTGGGACCAGCATTTCAACTTGCACGTCTTATTCTAACACACTTCTATGAGTATACACAACATATTTGATATAACTTTGAGTATGTTTGACAAAAACTGTCTATTCTTACCATTTCCTTCACAATCGTTTCAGGAAACATGATACTTTGACTGGCGGCGGGAAACCATCTTCTATGCATAATAAACAACTCGTTTCAGGACTTGTTTCCGGGAAATTTTCTGATAGGATTTTTTTTTAAAGTTTTGCTGTCTAGAGATCAACACTACTTCGCAGATTCCTAAATAGCGAAAAGGTCTGTTTCCGCTCGTCGGTAGTAGATAGATTCCGTTTTCTGAAATAAAGCCACCCCCTCGTTTGAAAAATCCTTGACCCGCCATGACTGCTCCATATATATATAGTCTTAAATGCTTAACAAAAATGCTTCATAGAAACAATTTCGCAATGGGACATTCCATTTAATATATGAAAAGCCGGGGGATTGTACCTTGTCAAAGACCCCCTAAGAAAAATTTCAGGCAAATTTCAATCTCTCACGTGCTTTGTTTTAAACCCCTCAGCATTTCCTCAATTTTACATATTAAGAATACAAAAGACCCATCAGAAACAAAAATGGGCACCCTTCAGATATATTGTGAGCCAATCGGGCCTTAAAAAATAGCTTTTGATATCCTAAAAAAAACAAAAACATCCACACTTTTTAAGAAATAAAATGACTCTAAATTGTCCAATGTAATAGAGGGGGGATAGGACCTTTATCGGGACTCCGGGATCGGCTGTTTTTAAGCTCGGGATTTCGGGATTGACCCTTTCGGGATCGGGGAATTCTTGTTTTCGAATTTCGGGACATCGGGATTTACATTATTTAAATTCGGGACCTCGGGATTTCGTGTTTTTAAGCCCGGGATTTCGGGATCAGGACCCCTCCTATCCCCCCTCGTAATAGTACGTACCGTCACTAAATGTGATCATGTGTAAATTTTCTTGAAAGAAAACAAAAAAATTTGCATTCCAAAACATTATTTGTTTTGCAATATGAATAGAAAAAATGAGAAAAAATTGACATTTGGTCGTCAATCGGCAATTAATACTGATACAAATAAATTATTAGTGACCGCTGTCGACAATAAACTAGCAATTGATAGTAATATAAATCGTAAACAATCGTTGTTTGGAGTAAATTTATGGAAGTATAAAACAGAAACACAAAAAAAAAAAATTACAATTAAAAGAAAACAAAGAATTAGGGATTTTAATATAAGGAGGAGGGCAAAAAAATGTCCTGTCTATAAGTTCAATGACACCCCGGAAGGCGCCTGCTACTTCAAATAGTACTCTAGATAGATGCTGATTTTCACCATTTTAAGTCATGTCAATGTTGTTTACTTTTTTAAACGTCACTTTGGAAATATTAGTTAGAAGGCTGATTATTCAAATTCAAGCTCTTATCCTATACAATAAATATCCATGTTATGCATATCATTCGAAAGGAAATAAACCATAGAAATCAATAACATAGATGATTTTGCGCTTTATCTATTTTTTAATTAAAAACTTTGCTCAGTTTGATGAGCCTATAACGTAATTTCAAGGGTGTCCTACTGATACAATTTTAAAATTGTTTTATGTGCGTCTTTGAAATCCCAGTTCGGATTCATTAGAAAGTAGAATGGTTTAAAATAAATTTTGCAAAGTTCTGTATTGTATACATTTAACTTTAATGAAGTAATACACGTTTTTAACTGTAAGAGAAGAATGATCGTCAAAAGAGTTTAAATAAAAAAGATAAAAACAATGTCCCAATTAGCTGCTTAACCCGTAAAAAAAACCATACGGATATAATGGACGAAAATGGATTTTAATAATATCAGAAAAATTAAACATGTCCCGAAAAAGCTATCTGAAGATATTATGTAAAGTTCTGCGGTCTTATTTTAAAAACATATTCATTTTTCCAGTGTCCAATGAAATGTCCCGATCTACAATATAACACAAAGAACAATTCAGAGGCATTTTATTAAACGAAATTCTACTATATCTCGAATTTTTAACACCTGTTAATTGATATGAAGGCAAAATACATTTAATTTCCTTTAAAATGATATGATATGTACATTTGTTTGAGTTGCAGGTAGAAAATCAAAAACGATCTAAGATGTCCAATGACATGCCCCCGTAACCGCAATTTGACGTTGCGAACTATTATAATAACGTTAAACTGTATACGACTTTTCTTGCATATTTGGCATAACATAATTTTATGAAATGGTCTGATCTATATAAAATAAAGTTCCCGTTTAGTATACATTAAAGTAAGGGTTGAGATCTCATAAACATGTTTAACCCCGCCGCAATTTTGCGCCTGTCCCAAGTCAGGAGCCTCTGACCTTTGTTAGTTTTGCATTATTTTTAATTTTATAGTTTCTTGTTTATAATTCGGAGTTTAGTATGACGTCCATTATCACTGTACAAGTATACATATTTTTTAAGGTGCCAGCTGAAGGACGCCTACGGGTGCGGGAGTTTCTCGCTAAATTGAAGACCCATTGGTAGCCTTCGGCTGTTGTCTGCTCTATGGTCGAGTTGTTGTCGCTTTGACACATTCAATATTTTTTTGTCACATCCACTCATTTAACAAAAAGTTTTATCAGAGAAATACTCGTATGTCATAAACATTTCAGTATTTTTGCCATAAAGATTTGACTTTCGTTTTGGTAACTTATCGTATGACATTTCTTTTCGCTTGTAATACATTCATTTCTTCAATGAATACTCATTAGAACAAAAATTAATAATACGAAAATATTTTGTCGTTAGAAATATTTATATGCATTAAAATCTATGCACACGTACAGAAAAATTGTGTAAACGCATTCGGAAGAATATCACAAGAAAGTTTTGTGGGAAAATATGAATGTGTACTCAAATCCAATCTGTTGGAAAAAACGAATTTGTATAGAAGTGTGTCCACCATGCACTTGTACTGCACTTTTATTAGAATCGTAGAATAGAATGATATACAATCGGATACAAATTATACATACATGTAACTCCTATATACAGATAGCAATATATATTAACAACAATCCAGAGTACACTGATTTGTAACACCACAATATAATAGATATTAAAGCAGTGAAGTTGAATTCTCTGTCATTATTGAATCATCCACATACAAATGTGTCTCAGAAAAAAAAGACATCTATTAAAATATTGTTTGTTTGCCCTTTACCGACCGACCCTATAAATTCGTTCCGCCTGATAATCTTTTATTTGTGTTTACCAGCAAGATTTTATTTTATTTGATTTTTTGTTCCTACCAAAAATCTTATATTTGTATTTCCCCGCTGAAAACTTTTTTACCGTAATTCTCGGGTTTTATCTTTCCCGTAGTGTTCATTCATGTCAAACGCTCATGTGATACCAAACGGACTAAAATCAATGTTGAAAGCTTTGAAATCATGATTTAACGAACGTTACTCTGTGTCTTTATACTTGAAGAGCAGGGTTCATTAAAAAAAAGTTCGACCAATACTAAATTATCAACGTGTGTACAAAATATTTTGTAAACAGACTTTGTATCCTATGTAGGGATGGCCTTTGGTGGTCTGTAGATTAGGATGATTATGTTCACGATGCCTTTGACCAGCATTGATATATTCTGATTTATATCTGACATGAACAAGACTTAAGGTCTGTAAAGGGGAGAATATTTGGCAGTAAAATCGCCAAGTTTTCCCATACAGATCATTTACAAATGCGATGTTAAATATATGACAATTGAGTTTCAAGTCTTGTAGCAATTTTATTGGAAACACAGGAACACACGACAATTTAAAGGTACATAGTACAGAATATTAGTGCAAGTTAAAATTCTTAAAAATTCCAGGTATGTAAACGTTTAAAATATGCTGCACAGCCCTATATTTTGATATTTGAAAAAAATTGTAGTGCATATGAATTAACTTTACATTCTACATGATATTTGTTGTTCAAAACTTGGGACTATTATACTTATAGTCCTAGAAACTTATTAGTAAAAGCATACTTAAACAAAAGCAATACAGTCAAAAATTACATCATGCAGATTTTGTATCTATAAAATAAAATATTATACCTACCTGCCTACCCATGACAAAAAATGTACCGAGCTAAGTTATTTTTTGGGAAATAAAAATAAAATATTTAACCTTCCTAATAACCCTGTTTCAAAACATAGGGTCGGAAAAGGACAAACAAACAATATTTTAATTTAGGCCTGTACATAAACCTCACTTTCAGGTATAGAAATGAGATTTTTTTTCTGAGACAAGTGCTTGTGACCTTCCACAAGAACTTGCGGTCATCCGATGTTCAGTACTTCAGTACTTTGATTATACTTGTAAAACAATGTAAAAACTTAAAAATAATCAGTTTGGAAACGGTTTTGAAAAAAATTGTCAAAGAAGATTTTGTGTAAACCAATATTCAGTTATATGTGGAAAATGGAAGGGCTGAACCAAAAATAATGTATAGTATAAAAAGTGCATGAAATGCATTCTTGGTCCATAGTTGTTCGCTTGAGAAAACACTGATCCGTGTGAACATGCATATATAGCAGTTATACTTAGAAATACACATCTAGTAAAATAAAAATAATTGTATTATTCAAAATCGCATTTCGACCTGCTGGAAATCTGTGAGGAAGGTATTGGTCTGTGTAGGAGTTTTCCATACTTTGCCATTATATAATTTCAAACATTATAACATTATAAAACAAGTATTGATCGCCGACCATTTTTTTTAAGCTTGAGTTTGTGAAAAAATTATCAGATGAAAGGATAGCTCATAAAATATGTTTCCGAAAGTAAAAAACAAAACAATACATAATCACCGTTTTCATTTTCATAATAAAGTAGAAGATGCGGCCGTATAAGACCAATTACTAATTTCTATACGCAATCAACAATGAGCAAAACCCTTACCTTATAAATAGTCAGCTATAAAAGACCCCGAAATGACAAATGTTAAACAATTCAACATGAATTTCTAATTTATTTGCCTGGTAAAACAATCCTGATATAAAAATTGTAATCAATGAAAACATTGTCTTTTTAAAAAACTAATTTAGACCCCAACCAACTTTAATCATTGAAAATTGGCAATGACAGCTTAAGATCTACAACACGTAAATTATTTCTTTTTCAAACTCGATGCACATTTTATAGTTTTTTGTTAGAGATTTTTGAAAATATGCTATTTTTAACATTTTCCATAACATCGGAAGTGATGTTAAGATTGTGGACTTACTTATACGTTAAAATAAATAATATGAACTATTAAAGGAATGACTGTTATATTTTTTCTGTCTATGAAGAAATAACATAACAAATTTGGTGCACACTGAATAACGCGCGTAGCGGGTTATATATCAGTGTGCACCACATTTTTTTTATGTTATTTCGAATCTAACAAGGAGGTAACATCTAAAATTCCTATTTATTTTCAAAATCAGTCTGTTCCTATTGTATCCTACAGTTACACCAAAACCATTGCACCCAAAATATTTAACTATAAACAAGCATTACATGACCTTGATTTAGAACAATACCTAAAAAAACCTCTGACATGTGATTGTTCCAACTCGCCTTACAATTACAGCCCCTCTGGCCATGTTATTACTGGGGATCTAAACATAATTCAACATGAAAATCTCCGAAAGGTGATTTCTCGTGGTCCTAAGTTTAGAGAACCCCAACACATCAATTGGAACCATAACTTCAAAATAATTATGGATTCCATTGAGAACTACGCCAGAGCATGGGCTAAGCGAGAAGAAGTTCAACTGGACACTTTGTCAGAATGGGTCAAAACAATCAGGTCTCTGATAAAACGTCGCATTCATAAGTTGAAAAACTGTGTGAATGATCGACCTAAGTCCATTTTCAGTGACAAAGAGGCTGTTAAATGTCTATCATCTCTTCAAGATAAGTATGTTGTTGTTCCTGCGGACAAAGCTTCAAATAATATTGTCTTTGTATGTAAATCATATTACTACGAGTGTCTTATAAAAGAATTAGGAATAAATGAACACTCAGGTAATCCCACATACAAAAACATCTCATTTGACAAGGATGAGATTTTGGCGAATCATAAGTCCTTCATGGCTTCCATGAACATTGCATTGAACGACAAATCGGAGGACTTACCTTGTTTGTATTGGATACCTAAACTTCATAAAATTCCGTACAAACAACGGTACATTGCCGGCTCATCTGCTTGTTCTACTAAAGAATTGTCCATTAGACTGACTAAAATTCTGTCCGCAGTTAAAGAGGGTCTTCAGATATACTGTGAAACTGTTTACTCTCGTAGTGGTATTAACCATATGTGGATTCTGAAAAACTCTAAAGAACTTCTTGATAATTTTAAATCTCGGTCTTTTTCTGAAATTAGTTCTATTAAAACTTTTGATTTTTCAACCTTGTATACAACCATTCCCCATGTGAAATTGAAAAACCGTCTAAAAGAAATAATCCACAATGCTTTTCATCATAAAAATGGTAGCATACGCTATAAATTCATCACTTTGGGATACCATAAGGCATATTTTGTTAATAAGGAACAAAAGGGTAAAACATACTACACAGAGGAACAAGTGATCAGTATGCTGGAGTTTCTTATTGACAACATATTTGTTGAATTTGGAGGTAGACTTTTTCAACAAATTGTCGGCATCCCTATGGGAACGAACTGTGCGCCTCTCCTTGCTGACCTCTTCTTATTTTCATATGAATCGGAGTTCCTTCAGACACTTGTCAAAAACAAGAAGATCAAAGAAGCCAGGTTATTTAATTTCACTTTCAGATATATTGATGATGTTCTTTCCATTAACAATCCGAACTTTTCTGATTGGATTCCATTAATATACCCACCAGAACTAAAAATTAAAGAGACCACAGACACGGCTTCCTCCGCCTCATTTTTAGACTTATACCTCGAATTTGACATACACAGTCATCTCAGTACCAGAATCTATGACAAACGAGACGATTTTAATTTTGAAATTATCAATTTCCCCCACCTTAGTAGTAATATACCAACTTCACCTGCATATGGAATATACATTTCCCAACTTATTAGGTATTCAAGAGCTTGCAGCTCCTATTCAGACTTTGTAAAACGTCACCAGTGTCTGAGCAGAAAGTTGATGAACCAGGGGTATGTCAAAGAACGTCTCGTCCTTTTTCTAAAAAAGTTCATCGGAAGATACCAAGAACTTGTTGATAAATATTCCGTATCAACTTCACAAATAATACAAGATGGTCTTGAAGGATAGATTTTGCGTACTGACGTTTGTTATCATCTTAATTACGTATTATAGAATTCTTTTATAAGTCTTTTTTAGATAATCATTTGAAGTGACTCAGTGGTTATGTAAAACCACATACTTTGAACGGCAAAATTATTTCATTGATTGATATTACTTTTACTTAAGGATCTTGAATACTATGAATGACAAAACTATTTTATTCAATAACACTACTTTTTCTGTTTAGTCTGTTTTTCATGATATACATTTGACGTGAAACTGTACTTATGTATCCCGTCATACTTTGAACCACACCATTATTTTATTTATTATTATTACTTTTACTGTTAAGTCTGGTTTTTGGTATATCTACTTTACGTGAGTCTGTATTTATGTATGCCGACATACGACAAAGTTATTTTTATGTCTACCTGTGCGAATTTCAAACGCGCTATTTTACACCAGTAATGAAAACCTTCTATCATTTATGGGTAGACTTTACATAGATAAATTCAGCCGTATTTGACGTGAAACTGTTCTTATGTATCCCGTCATACTTTGAACCACACCATTATTTTATTTATTATTATTACTTTTACTGTTAAGTCTGTTTTTGTTATATCAACTTTACGTAAGTCTTCATTTATGTATGCCGTCATACGACAAAATTATTTTTATGTCTACCTGTGCGAATTTCAAACGCGCATTTTTAAACCAGTAATGAAACCTTCTATCATTATGGGTAGACTTTACATAGATAAATTCAGCCGTATAAGAAAAGCAAAATGAGAATGTTAAATTAATGTATGCCTTTTTGTGCTTCTTTGTTACATTTGTTGTTTATGTAGAGATATTAAGATGATAACACAATATTGACTGTTGTACCCCTATTTTTGACATTTTTACTCTTTGAGTATGTTTGTTTTGTTCATGCATCGTTGACAATTTAATGGAATATGATGCGACTGTCATATAAGCGAGAGGTTTAGCTAGCTATAAAACCAGGTTCAATCCACCATTTTCTACATTAGAAAATGCCTGTACCAAGTCAGGAATATGACAGTTGTTACCCATTCGTTTGATGTGTTTGGACTTTTGATTTTGCCTTTTGATTTTTGATTTTCCTTTTTGAATTTTCCTCGGAGTTCGGTATTTTTGTGTTTTTACTTTTTTCTTATAATTCAATTCTAAATTCCATTTTAAACCGTAGAAAACCATGAAAAAACGTTGATGACGTCACGGTCACATGACTAAATTATGTCTATGGGCTCATAACAAAATAACGTCAGCCAATCAGAAGAGGCGTTACATCAAAAATTAAATCATAATCGAATGCAATTATTTTGTATCGATGGTTCTGATTGGATTACAGTTAGCGTAAAATTCTTTATCTCCTTGTCTGTAACTAAGGAAGCTGACATTTTGAATTGCTGAATGTATTGACATGTAATTTCTACAATACTAGGCCAAAAAAACTCACATTTTGCACCTACAAATCTTCTTTTTATTAAATTTTATTACATTCTGAAGCGGCACAGAAGCCAGAAAACGTACGGTGTTTATGGAAATTGACACCGGAAGCATACCTATGACGTCACCTAGTGTAGGGACCAAAGAACATCCCTTACCGAAAAAATCAGCCTCCTGCACATAGTTGCTGCAGGTCTGCTGCGAACTTGCTGCAGACTTGCAGCGAACACAGAGTCTGTGTTTGCAGCATGTTTGCCGCAAATACGCTGCAGGTCTGCTGCAAACAATTTACCATGCAAATGAGTGTTTGCTGCAGACCTGCTGCAAACATTTATATGCAAATGAGTGTTTGCGGCAGACCTGCTGCAAACATTTTTATGCAAATTAATCTTTCTCCTGCGTGTTTGCAGCAGACCTGCTGCGTGTTTGCTGCAGACCTGCTGCAAACATTTTTATGCAAATTAATCTTTCTCCTGCGTGTTTGCAGAAGACCTGCTGCGTGTTTGCTGCAGACCTGCTGCAAACATTTATATTCAAATTAATTTTTCTCCTGCGTGCTTGCTACAAACTTGCAGGAACTACATAAATGATTATACAATAATAACCAATTAAGTCATATTGTGTATACATGGTATACACATCACATTATCTTTATTACACAGTAAATTCTGAAAGTTTGGTTACATACATATACATACAATATTTCGAATAATTAATCATTTGCATAATTATCATAGTAAAGGTTTATCCCTTTAAAAAATAATTTTAAGATTTCTTGTTGTTGAAGTACGTGCTAAATTGAGTTGAATGCATATCTAAAATACGAAAAACGGTTTATTTGAAATTTATTTGGTGCATAAATACTGCTTTTTAATTAACATTTTAACATAATTCAACTTGAATTATAACAACACAATATTTTGAAATAAGTTAGAATCTCCAAACATTCTTGACTCATGTACTGTATAGTTGATACGTGTTTGAAAATGTTTTTCAAAACCTCATGCAGGTATGAGGGGACGAATTTGATATATTTACACGTCTATGAAGAATCAATACTTACAACAAATGTCTTTGACAAATTTTCTTTTAATTTCCAATCTTAAATACACCCTGAATACTAATCCATTGTATGAAAACATGACTCAAACACCTTCAACATTTTCAAATTTCAAATCTGTATCTTCCAGGAAGTTACCAATGGGCATGCTCATTCGTTTTATGTAATTCTTGCAATGTTCTTGCAAACACATAGAATTATCAAAGATTCCTGCAATCTAGCTGCGAACATCCCTTAAATTCTAGAGTTTCCTGCAATCTTACTGCAAACAAAAGTGTTTCTGCAAACTTGCCGCAAGCTCGCAGCAAATAGCTGCAATGTTTGCAGGAGGTTCGCAGCTAGCTGCAAACTTCTGCAATCATTATTCAAAGGGTTTCTGCAAGCTTTTTGTTTGCAGCAGACCTGCATCAAGTATGCTGCAGACCTGCTGCAAACTTTTCAGTTCTGTAAGGGATAACATCTTTTCGCGGAATTTTCTTTAAGGAAGATTTTACACTGAAATAATGATTGAAATTTAATTATGAACTTGTTTTGCATCAGAATAGAGATGACTGTATTGTATTTGAAGCTTTGCTGACGTCCATTGATAGTTTCAATGTCGCAAATACCCGTTTATCTGTCTCCTCTACGCGTCGCCAGGTAAACTAAATTTGTTAAAATATCCATATTTACGGTTATGGACGTAGATAACGAATTTATCCCCGATCTTAGCCCGAATCAGGCGAGTTTTATGGAAATTCGGGTACAAAGTGTAACGTGAAAACAACTTTTTTTTTTTTCATTATCTAAAAAAGTTTATTGAAATTTGGAAATTTTACATATTTTTTACGGGTAGAACCCTACAGGTAGTCAAATATAAGATGTTTTTAATACAGAGACAGAAAAACTGGATAGAGTCAAATTTGGCGCTCAATGTTGTGAGAGTAACGTCATAGATGGTGTGACGTCAACGTGGGTCATTTGCATACATGTAGCTAGGTCAGTAGTCCCATTCCTTAAAATTGTGGCAGTGAAGTGATGCATTTAATGAAATGAGTGTAAATGATCAGCATAATAGGACAACACCGTTAATGAATTAAATACATGTATTTAATTACAATTATTATGGATAATCTTCAGAATTCAATATTTTACAAGGAGCAATCACGGAACTAAGGAAAACTTCCGTGAAGTTCCCCGGCCGGGATAATGGTTAGCAACGTCCGGGGATATGGGTTATCAACATCCAGGGGATACAGGTTTAGTAACGACGTGCGTTAACCAATCAAAATCCTAGATATATACTAAGCAGGGGATAATATATTATATTAATTAGTGCTGATAAATTAAGATAATGAAAAGAAAAATAGCTAGCGATATACTACTTACAGCTTTCACATAATCAAAGACAAAATTAAGAAGCATTTGAACATTAACGTACATTGATGGAGCAAAATTACCAAATTACAGCAAACATAATATAAACGTGTAATCGGGGAAAGGGACAGAAACAAGAAACGAAATATTTACAATTATACTAGCATAACTTACAGAACGTCACAGCTTAATCCCAAACAACGGAACCAAAATCGGAAACGTTACGGTATTTCCGTTTCTTTTATCAATATGTTTGAATTAAAAATAAAATAATGCATACAGTCTTCGTCCCAATTCACAGGTTATGCATGTCTCATATTATGAGGCAGTCATTACCTGAAAATGGGGACGAAGTCATACCACATCTCCTTATTTTAATTTCGGCCAATATTTGTCTCATTGGCAATCATACCGAATCTTCTTATTTTAACTTTGGTGGATAGTTGTCTCATTTGCAATCATACTACATCTCCTTATTTTTACTTGGCGGATAGTTGTCTCACTTGCAATCATACTACATCTCCTTATTTTAACTTTACTGGATAGTTGTCTCATTTGCAATCATACTACATCGCTGTATTTTTACTTTGGTGGATAGTTCTCATTGGCAATCATACTACATCTCCTTATTTTAACTTTGGTGGATAGTTTTCTCATTAGCAATCATACCACATTTCCTTATTTTAACTTTGGTGGATAGTTGTCTCATTAGCAATCATACTACATCTCTTTATTTTAACTTTGGTGGATAGTTGTCTCATTTGCAATCGTACTACATCTCCTTATTTTAACTTTGGTGGATAGTTCTCATTGACAATCATACTACATCTCCTTATTCTAACTTTGGTGGATATTTGTCTCATTGGCAATCATACTGAATCTCCTTATTTTAACTTTTGCGGATAGTTGTCTCATTTGCAATCATACTACATCTCCTTATTTTAACTTTGGTGGATAGTTGTCTCATTTGCAATCATACCAAATCTTCTTATTTTAATTTTGATGGATAGTTCTCGTTTGCAATCACACTACATCTCCTTATTTTAACTTTGGTGGATAGTTGTCTCATTTGCAATCATACTTTATCTCCTTATTTTTACTTGGCGGATAGTTGCCTCATTTGCAATCATACTACATCTCCTTATTTTAACTTTGGTGGATAGTTGTCTCATTAGCAATCATACTACATCTCCTTATTTTAACTTTGGTGGATAATTGTCTCATTTGCAATTATACTACATCTCCTTATTTTAAATTTGGCGGATAGTTGTCTCATTTGCAATTATACTACATCTCCTTATTTTAACTTTGGCGGATAGTTGTCTCATTTGCAATTATACTACATCTCCTTATTTTAACTTTGGTGGATAGTTGTCTCATTTGCAATCATACTACATCGCTGTATTTTTACTTTGGTGGATAGTACTCATGACAATCATACTACATCTCCTTATTCTAACTTTGGTGGATAGTTGTCTCATTAGCAATCATACTACATCTCCTTATTCTAACTTTGGTGGATAGTTGTCTCATTTGCAATTATACTACATCTCCTTATTTTAACTTTGGCGGATAGTTGTCTCATTTGCAATTATACTACATCTCCTTATTTTAACTTTGGTGGATAGTTGTCTCATTGGCAATCATACCAAATCTTCTTATTTTAACTTTGATGGATAGTTCTCATTTGTAATCATACCAAATCTTCTTATTTAACTTTGGTGGATAGTTGTCTCATTGGCAATCATACCAAATCTTCTTATTTTAACTTTGGTGGATAGTTCTCATTTGCAATCATACTACATCTCCTTATTTTTATGTCAATGATTATACCACCTATATATAACACATACTAAAAACTTTGCATTGCTATATTTTTCACAGATTTGTAAAATATGTAAAATCATACCACATCTCCTTATTTTTATATAACCATGCAATATTAGCATTGACGAATGAACCATGAAAATACGGTAAAGGTCATATAAACCATGCGGATAGACAGATATGTTTACTTTATAAGCATACCATAAACCAAAATACAGCTGATCTATTGCTTATAGTATTTGAGAACCTGACCAAACCACAAAAACTGAACACTGACCAATAAACCATGAAAATAAGATCTGAAAATCCTGCCACACAAACATGTTCACCAATGCATTTCATACACCAAATAAAGTTGACCTATTGCTTATGGTAGCTGAGATATGGACTTCATCATGAAATTTTAACCTTGATCACTGATCCATGAAATTAGTGTGACAGACAGGTAGACCTTGCAAGAAAAAATGGTACAATTGATCAATCAAGGGAAATAACTCCTATAAGAAGTTGCATGCCAGTTTTGATCGATTCAAGTGGGCAGTAGGTGGATGTAAACATTATGAACATTTCTGCCTGTCAGAATTTCTCAACCTATAGGTTTTTTCAAGATAATAGACAAAAGTTGCATTCTACCCATAAATTCCATTTTGAGCCATGTCGGCCATGTTGGTTAGCAGGCGGAAAGGGGGGAGGTCATAGGAATGCATTTTCTAATTAACACCGCCATGCATAAAATTTTAATTGATTACTTGATAAAATTGTTAAGGCTTTGTCTAAAATAACCACCACGAATCATTTGAATAAAAGTCCCCACCCTCCCACCCCTGCCACTCCTATTCAAATAATTTTATAAAAGCCTTAAGCAGTTTCATTGGATGCCGATTTTAAATCAAGTATAAACCTTTTTTTTTAAATCTGATAATAAAGGAATTTTCCATTATAAGTGTTTTATCAGAGGGATATATACAGTTAACAAATAATGTACACTTTTAAGGCCGTTGGTTTTCTCGTTTGAATTGTTTTACATTGTCTTATCGGGACCTATTATAGCTGACTATGCGGTATGGGCTTTGCTCATTGTTGAAGGCCGTACGGTGACCTATAGTTGTTAATGTTTGTGTCATTTTGGTCTTTTGCGGATAGTGGGTTCATTGGCAACCATACCAGATCTTCTTTTTTTATATTACCTTTATTAACAACTTGAATGGACAAGGATCACATTGACTGGACGAGAGTTACATTGCCTGGAAAAGGGTCTATAAATAAGTATCAACAAAAGACAAAATGACAGATGTTCAATCTGGAAATATAAATGTTTTTATTGTACAAAAAATAACATGTAATAAAGACTCATTTTGACCTCTCTCATTGATTGGTTGCTGTCTGATTGACATATACCTTCTAGGATTCTGACTAAGGACTTTTGTAGGCAAGTCCAGGGAATTGTCATTGATTGGTTTCTGTCTGATTGACATAGACCTCCAAGGATTCTGACTAAGGACATTAGTAGGAAAGTCCATGGAATTGTCATTGATTGGTTGCTGTCTGATTGACATAGACCTCCAAGGATTCTGACTAAGGACATTAGTAGGCAAGTCCAGGGAATTGTCATTGATTGGTTGCTGTCTGATTGACATAGACCTCCAAGGATTCTGACTAAGGACATTAGTAGGCAAGTCCAGGGAATTGTCATTGATTGGTTGCTGTCTGATTGACATAGACCTCCAAGGATTCTGACTAAGGACATTAGTAGGCAAGTCCAGGGAATTGTCATTGATTGGTTGCTGTCTGATTGACATAGACCTCCAAGGATTCTGACTAAGGACATTAGTAGGCAAGTCCAGGGAATTGTCATTGATTGGTTGCTGTCTGATTGACATAGACCTCCTAGGATTCTGACTAAGGATTTTAGTAGGCAAGTCCAGGGAATTGTCATTGATTGGTTTCTGTCTGATTGACATAGACCTCCTAGGATTCTGACTAAGGACATTAGTAGGCAAGTCCAGGGAATTGTCATTGATTGGTTTCTGTCTGATTGACATAGACCTCCTAGGATTCTGACTAAGGACATTAGTAGGCAAGTCCAGGGACTTGTCATTGATTGGTTGCTGTCTGATTGACATAGACCTCCAAGGATTCTGACTAAGGACATTAGTAGGCAAGTCCAGGGAATTGTCATTGATTGGTTGCTGTCTGATTGACATAGACCTCCAAGGATTCTGACTAAGGATTTTAGTAGGCAAGTCCAGGGAATTGTCATTGATTGGTTGCTGTCTGATTGACATAGACCTCCTAGGATTCTGACTAAGGATTTTAGTAGGCAAGTCCAGGGAATTGTCATTGATTGGTTGCTGTCTGATTGACATAGACCTCCAAGGATTCTGACTAAGGATTTTAGTAGGCAAGTCCAGGGAATTGTCATTGATTGGTTGCTGTCTGATTGACATAGATCTTCTAGGATTCTGACTAAGGACTTTAGTAGGCAAGTCCAAGGAATCCTCATTTATGACCATGGCGATTTCAAGAGTGAAAAGAAATTTCTTTGCGACATAATTATTGCTTTAGTCTTGATGATAAAATAGAGAAAGGAAATAACATCAAATTTTGATTACTTTTAAACATTTGCTATAAAATAATTTGATGATATTCGTTACAATATTTTATGATCCTTATGCATCTTTAGATTCATCTGTTTTGAAAATAACGAGTCTGGACAGATTTTTATGAGTTCATGACTAATTGACTGCCTTATTGAGAACCATGTCTCCCATGATCTACATTCATACAGCTGATTTCTTTGTTAACCACTCTATTTTTATATACAATTCCTATTTTAATGATTGCTATGTTTTATCAGATTTTTACTCTTAAACGCAACTAAATATGTAATTACTTCATGTTATTTTTGTATACCAGTTGCAGAGTGAAAAATGTTAATCCTGTTAAAAAAAATTAAACTTACTAGAATGAACCATGCAGCTATAGTTCTTGATTTTCTCCCCTTTTATAATTTTAATATTCACATGAACATTGTAGTTTATTTGATAAACCGAATTATGAAACATTACAATGAGTATTGTCAAATCGTACACTTTTGCGTAACCGGTTACTCGGATAATCGTTCGACCGATTAACCGGTTAACCGGTAGTTTAAGTTGTCGTTTGAAAGCCTTGTCAATAGTACCCTACATGTACAAATGGTTATAAGATGTGGTATGAGTGTCAATTTGACAACCTTTTCATCCAAGTCATAATATTACGATTAAAGAATTGAAGTTTGTCCTTTGGCGTAATAAGGCTTCTCTGTGAGGATTCCTGGAGAAATTTGACTTTTAATAAACAAATACACCGTATCAACTATAGCATTTGTACCAACTTCAGATATAAAAAAAACCCATCTTGATCTCGTACAATTGAATTTGTCTGAAACCGATCATTGTTTAATTTTCTGTTTATTTACTATGTTTGCTTGTTTCTTTAAGCATGTTACTGTTACTATCACGTATACATTGAGAACATTCACATTGGTTTGCATTTCACAACTTTTGAGTTAGCATTTCGTTTAAAGAAAGACTAAACCTTGCACTCCGGAAGTTACACATTTAGATGTTATTTTACACAATATAAGATCAAAAACCAAATAATGAGTATTATTGAACTAATTGGTAAAATTTAATCGCATCTCTGATTTAAAGTTATTGTTAAACAAACATGCTTACCAATCATGTTTTTTAAGGTCCTACCCCGAGCTCTAATTAATTTTATGTATTTAGGATCAACAATAGCAATCAATATACTGGACAATTGATCTGTCAAATTAAAAACCAACACGAAAATTTTAAATAAAACATAACTTTTTAATGATTTCCAGGCAAAGTTATATGAAAACTATCAAATTGAAAAAAGTCCGGTTAACCGGTTAGCGTTTTTGGTATTCGGTATTCGGTCGTTCGACCGGTTAACCGGTTAACCGTTGACAACACTAATTACAATACAATTTGGCTATTATGTTCACTTACCTATAGTAATAAATTGACTTGACCTTGAATAGATAAATACAAATAGATCTTCAAACTGAAAGTATAAAATAGATCAATTTCAGTTTACATCACATTTATTTAAATATTGGTTAAACTTTCTCGAAATTTTTATATAATTGTTATAAATGAAAAAAAAAGAAATCTAAACCTTCCATAGTTCCATCCAAAGCTCAGTGTAAGAGTTTTTAGAATTAGTTCATATAAATAGTTTGAAATAAATGGGGAATGTGTCCATGGGACACATATGATGCCCCCGCTTGCATATAATGTTATGAAGGGACACACGTCCAGAACTGTAAAAGTGACGTTTCCCAAATTTGTGCTTGATTAGAATTTTGTGGGAATAAGCATTGTGCATAAGTTTCATAACATTTGGTTGAGGCAAACTAAAGTTAGAGAACGGAAACGATTCAGCAATTTTTCCATTTGTAAAGGGGCATAACTCTAGATCGGTAAAAGTGACGCCATCAACTTGATCTGTGTTTTGTGGTAAACGAATGGAAAATAACTGTCATATTCCTGACTTGGTACATGAAGCCTGTTATTAGCCAGACTATTCTCTAATGGGAGTCATTTTGGTCATGCCGCTCAAACTTTAGTCAATAGTCAAACTTTTAAATCCTGAATGTCCACTTTATAAGGGGTTATATTTTTATTTTTTTCACAAAGGGTGAACTTTGTCTGCATCTTACTTCCTGGCTACAAATATGGTATATAATATATATGTTTACCTGAAAGATGATACACACATCACTGTTTCATGTTTATATTATTTTCTGTCCAGTCTAAACTCCTCAGATTAATCTCAAGAATGACATAGTTACGTTACAGTTTTTTTTTATTTACAATCTCCTAAGGCTGCACTATTCAAACAAGCATTTTTCTTTTCTTTTTTTTGTAGGAGGATGGGGGGGGGGGGGGGGGGCAAAGAATAAGCAGAGGGAATTTTCAAAATGAAGATCCTGGCCTATAAGAGCTGATCATGAGAATAAATAGTTTTTGCAAGACTGGATGAATAAATACATGAACATTATTTAACACAAAATGAAAGGAGTCATTATTTACCAAAGTACATTTCAGGGGCAATAACCCTGATAACTTCAAACAAGGATGTACGATTTTTCTAAAAATTTCACAGAAGATAAACTTTTTTTAGATTTTCTACTAAATGCTTTAGCTGCTTTAGTTTTTATGAGATATAATACAAAAAACTTTCAAAATTTACTAAAAATTGTTATTTCAGAGGCAATAACTCCAAATGTGTTGTCCAATTTTTTTTAAATTTTTAAAAGAGCTAGTATGATTTGCTCTATCTGCTTTAGTTTTTTGAAATATAAGCCCAAAACTGCATATTACCCATATATTCTATGTTTAGCAACGTCAGCCGTGTTTGGGTAATTGATCAAATCAACAGATACAATTTTCAAACTAGATACCCTTAGGAACATTTTGGTAAATGTTGATAACATTTGACCCAGTAGTTTTAGTGTAGAAAATTTTTTGAAAGTTATTGACGACGAATAGAGAGAAAACTGATGATGGCGGAGAAGGACGCCAAGTGATGGCTTAATTATTGGTGCAGTACCTTTACCGAAAATCTTCAACACACTTATGTTTGAAATATTCAAAAATTTTCCCTTTTCAACAAAAAAAATATTACATAAAGGCAGATTCAGTGACAATTGATTCATAACTATTATAAATACCAATGGAACATCAAACGAAATTAAAAAAATGTTTTCGTGTGGCAAGCAATTGTAACCTCTTATTGAATTTCTTTGAAAATGCCTGTACCAGGTCAGGAATATGACAGTTTTTGATGCATTTTGTTATTTGATTTTGCCATGTGATTATGGACTTTCCGTATTGATTTTCCTCTAAGTTCAGTATTTTTGTGATTTTACTTTTCACCTATGAAATCTCAAATAATAAAACATTTAAAATGTACATTGATATACAACTTGAAACTTTGATTGGTGAAATATTCAATTATACAATATTGCATACATATATCATACAACATTCCGTGTTTAATGCCTCACTGTGACTTTGAGATGAAGAACAACAATAAAAGCACTGTTCCTTTGCTTTAGGCACTTCCTATGTAATGAGTGGTAGGGATGAGCCGCTGACTCCATGATATATAAAAAGGGTGAGAAATTCAGATTAAATATATCATTTGGTTGACATTATCACTAGCTTCATTATATCATAAGTATCTAAAAATAATCAAAAATTTATTTTTGAATTGGTTAAATCACAATTGTAAATGCACCAGCTAGTTGTCAAACCATGTAATCTCCATTTATCTTCCAATGTGTGAACTATTACCATTGATGCTAGCTATAGATGCTATACATCATTTGCACATGTTGAAACATGAATACAATTGTTAAAAGAAATTCCATAGTGACCTCACCCTTTGAGAGGGAACAGCAATGTTACTTTTTATCAGTTTTTAAATTATATAAAACTGAAAATGTTACTCTCTCGGGTGTAACAATCTGACCAAACATATTTTATACAAGTATTGCCTATTTTACAACGAATGCTTATCAGGTTTCATAAGTATTCTAAAATAGGGAAATGTATCTATAAGTCAGTCTTTTGTTAATTGATATATGTCAAGGTATATATTTTTGTAAACAAAATACCTGAAAAAGGTGGGGTACTCGATGTCTCAGCTACTCACCCCTACCAAAGAAATTTCGTTTTAAACAGAATCATATGATTACTGAGACTTGAATTGGGTATATTAGGATACGGGAAAGTTGCAATTTTAAGTATAGGGTTAGGGGATATTTGTCCTAAAAATAAATGGGATAGAGGATATTGATGCATTTTTAGGGATATTAAATTTTGAACATGAAAAACCAAATGTGAAATTTGAAAATTAAGTATAGAAAGATTTACATCTCACTTGATAAAATATCCAAAAATAATTTACTAGAAAAGGACATTCAACAGTTTTTTTTTCTAAATTGATACTTGTTTATTCCAAATATTTCCTGTTTACAATTTCCTCAGAGGCACAGGATGCAAACTGTGGATTCCTGTTTACATTTAAACTAACTGTCCGAGAATCAGGAGGCTGAATAACTAATACTAGTGATAAATAATATAACATTATAAACATATAAACGAGTGCACCTATAAACCAGATTCACATAACATTATTACCGTAATCAATATAAATTAAAGAGATATAAAAAAAAAAGACAACGTGACTGTTATCTCCTGCTAGGTATGTACTTATAGTATAACATTAATGAATGTGTTTATTTTCTCCTTGTCTAATGTATTATTCGATACGTAACAGGGTACAGATTTCAGATGAGTTATCATGTATGATTTCCAATGATTTGAAATATATGTAGATGACATTTTTATCCAATCGTATTTGATTTTGTTTCTTATTTTCCATAAGGACCGTTGTGTCAAAATAAAAAAAGAGATTTACAAGTAAATTTTGGTTCGAGTGACCACAGCTATCTGCAAAAAGCATAAACTGTTTTAAATTTCCATCATCTTATTGAATGTTCCATAAAGTAAAAATATCTTTGATTTTACTAATGATTATTTTTGTTGTATTGCAATCGAAAAATAAATGTTGCAGATTTTCAGTAGTATTAGCAGATTGGCAATTGCATTTGTAAGTCTATTTTCCGTATATATGATATTGTGAATGCGTTTCCATTGAAATTCTTTCATTTTATTGGTGATATTAACTTTTTTTTTAAATTGCTCCATATAATTTTTTCAATTAAATTCGTGGCCATAAAATTCTTGCCATTTAAGTTGACATTTTGGATATATATTCTTAATAATCATGTCTCGAATATGTTATAGTTGATTCTTTTGGTTTGATTGTGTTCCCGTTTCTGTCTAATATAACCATTTCATTAGAAAATTTCAAACATATATTTGCTTCTTTTTTTTTTTATTAATGCCATTATCAATTACTAAAAGTCTATTGGTATTGAAATTTTAACTCTAAAAAATTCCGATATGCAGTTTCTTTTATCTACAAGTTTCCACAGTTAATTATCACTGCTTTAAAAGTCTTAGGAATGTTGTGAATGAAACAGAACCTTTATTCAAGGCAAAATTCTCGCTAAGAAATTACATTCACAACCATTGTTGAAATTTTTTCTCTGAGATGAGAGCAATCGACGACATACCACTAATGCTACAATTCGCTCGCAGATTTCCAAATTGTGTACGAGAACTATTTAAAAGAATCAAATAGATTTGTTTCTTGTATTATACTAGTGAGTATTCCCATTATGAAATGTTTTCAAGTTATTGCTTAAATTATCATTCTCTGGAGAAAATGTTTCAGAACAAAGAAGTAAAACTCTCAGACACAAAAATAAATGCAATGAGAGAATGAAAAGTAGAACATGGACAGTGTGTTCGCTAGTTAACGGTAAGAAACATGAGCACCAAAAATCATGCAGGAACTCTTCCTTTAAATTGTTATTTAAGAAAACCTCCAGATTTTCACGAGTCAGATTTTTCAAATTAAAAGTGGATGTACAAGAAAGTGCTATCGAAATTTTACTATTAGATGACTTTCAAGCTGAAGATGGTGTGATAGCAATTACTGACAATTCCCATTCTCTTATCCAGCGTGACGTTGTAGCTCCTTAGATGCAGCATATGGTTATCCGGATATAGCATGAATATATTGAGAAACTGTGATGATGTTGATAAAATCAAAATTGCATTAAAACGTTAACATTTAAAAAATATCTCTTTTATTTATAGATTATTATATGTCAGTTAAAAACATTTTCAAAATTTGGTAATGTCTTTCAAAGTTTTGATAAAAGAATAACTTAAAAGTATAATGTACATCAAGATTGAACCTTTAAAAATATATACAAGTAAGAAATTTGAAATTTTCAATATGTTTAGATATCGTATGTTGACCGATAGATAGATTTAACACAGAAATTATTGAAAACCCGGGAAAAAAGAATTCCCACGTACCTGCACACACTGACTGAAATATAACTCCCTGAATGTTTACACGTGTACGCTTAAAGGACGTTACTCGTTTTACAAGATGTATCTAGTCAGTTATGCATGGCCTTGAAATCACATATGTAAAACAATCCAATGAGAAAACCAGCGGCCTAACTAATGTACCAAAACAAAAACGAAAACATTATATATCACACAGCAATAAACGACAATCAATGTAATGGTTGTCAAGACAGTTTCGTTGTATTTCAAATAATTTAACATAAACCAACAATTTAACAGTCCTTATTATTAAATGAATGGCTGCAATAAACAGCGAGGAGTTAATGTGCAGCTCTTGCTTTTTTAACCCCAAG
The DNA here is from genome assembly GCF_036588685.1 of Mytilus trossulus. NCBI lineage: Eukaryota > Metazoa > Mollusca > Bivalvia > Mytilida > Mytilidae > Mytilus > Mytilus trossulus. The sequence goes on from NW_026963296.1 coordinate 3,460,259, forward strand.
CCCCTACCAGGTCCCTTTCCTGTGTCCTCCTTTGAAAACTTAAATCTAGACTTAGGACAGGCCCGTGTAATATGCGGCGGAGTGAAATTAGTTTTGCCATGCACAAACACTCTCCAATCTATATTTGTGATTCATAATGTAAATATTAAATACAGCCTAGGCACATTGTCAAATTAATACCAGAAAGCTCCAAATATATTCAGAAATTATGATATTTGTCCGTTTTTTGTTCGCAATTCGAGACCAGATGTTTTGTAAGGATAAGTGTCGTTGGATTTAAATCCTACACTCTCAGTACACCAAACGCTAGCTTACTACACATCTAATAAATGGGTATTATATTTGCTTAAGAAAGATGGGGTGACTGTAATATGACCTGTATAATACAATTGTGTTGCAAGCATGTATGTCATGTAATAACCGTAGATAGTCTATATCACTGATCTCCTTATATTTGACACATAATTTTGGCTTGTTAAATAAACTCATCAAATATACAAGGATTAAATTCTGTATTTACGCCAGACGCGCGTTCCGTCTAAAAAAATACTCATCAGTGACGCTTGAATTCATAAAAAAAGTTAAAAAGGCCACAAGTAAAGTGTATCTGCAAATCATAAAAAATAATGCATTTATCTTTATTTACATTATATTATTTTTCTTTGAAATGTTGTTGATTTAATTCTTTCGAAATAGGTAGACAGTTGTATAAAAAGCACAAAAAATCCACAAACAAGTTCGTAAATTTTACTTTAAATCTTCTTATTTTCAATAATGAATCCATAGAATTTTCTTTAAAAAATATATGTCGACACATTGTGGATTACTAGTAGGCCCGATAAGCATACCAAGTGCAACAATCTTGTTAGCTGATGAAACAACTTTATCAAGCGCAACTGTAAATGGTGCTCAGACATTATTAAACGTTGTTAACAGCTATGCGCTCAAATGGCGGTTAAAATATAATGCATCGAAAAGTAGTGTTTTGAATTTTACACCACCAAAAAAGACTCGCAACAATAAAGACTCTGCAGCATGTCTTAATAGTAATCAAAGGTACCAGGATTATAACCTAGGTAATATTGTACTCGGAAAAAAATCGTACATGTTCTTACGCTTGAACACTTTTTAGCTCAGATGGAAAAACTTTCGATAGATCAGATAAATCCAGTAAAAAGTTAAAACAGAAACTTCACTCACTATATACTGTTGGTGTTAATCCACAGGGGATCAGTGCCTTAACTAATAACTTGACATGGAAAACAGTTATTCTTACAACTGCACTTTATGGATGTGAAACCTGGGGGCAGCTACCCTACCGTGAAACTGAAATGTTGGAAATAACTCAAAGATATATCGTCAGATTTATACTATTGATGGATAAACGTAGTTCGACTGACTCTTGTATTAGTAATGTTGGTTTGTGGTCTGTCGAAGGATATACTGATGAAATGAAACTTTTTTTAGTGGGAGACTGTGTCGTGCAAAATCTACAACAATACATAAACGGATGTTTAATTTTTTTATGGGACAAAAAATAACCGGTGAGGCCAGTCAAATATCATTGACTTACGATTATATCAAAATTTTGATGAAAATTGAATTTGATGTTTTTGTTGAAAACTTTGTGGCTGATTTTTTTTCCAAACAAGCTACTGTGGAGCAAAATTGTAAAACAGACTTTAGACACATACGAAGAAAACAAATGGAAACACTCAGTTGACTGGCGATCAGAACTTAAGCGGTACCATAAAATACATACATGTTTGACGAAGCATCGTTTGTTACGACTAGGGGTAACTTATCCTTCTCTAAATTCAAAATTTATGACGCTTGTGAAATTAGGACCCATAGCTATACAAACAGGCAAATGCTCCTTGTGTAACTTATATAATATGGATATACTTATGCATTATACACTTTGCTGTACATCTCTTTTACAAATTCGGACAGAAATGTTTTACAAAATTATTAATATTCTTGACGTAGAATATTCCGTTCGTTTCTTTAATCAAGATGATGACGAAATTGTTGAGTCGTTACTTGGAAGTATGAATCATACCATGCAGACTATAAATGCTGATGTATGGAGCCTCTTGATGTGCCACATAGCAGATTATATGTATAAACTTTATCAGGTCTTTAATATGATCTTTATTGTCACATATTAGATCTTAACTAATGTTGTTCTTGTTTGAAATTGGTGAATTATAGACGTTTTGTTTTCGACTCTATTTCATATGTAATTCTGTAACTTACTATAGAAGTTTTTTTATTGCTGTTTATATACATTAATATTGTTTAGAATATGTAAATATGTTAGTTTGATGTTCTTGATTCTGTTCTTATTATATGAATTGTAAAATCTTCATATATGGAGGAAATAATAAAGACAATAAATCAATCAATCAATTAATCAATTATGTTTTTGGTATAAAAATGTCCGTTTCTATTATTTTTAGGAATAAGTCATATGCAAAATTATATTAAAAATCTGTAAAATAGCCCATTTACTGTCATTGACCTTAAGTTGAAACTTCTTAAAAAATCTAAACTCTTGCAATTTATATAATAAAAAACATTTCCAGTTAAAAAAATAAAAAAGAAGATGTGGTATGATTGCCAATGAGACAACTATCCACAAAAGACCAAAATAACGCAAACATTAACAACTATAGGTTATCATACGGCCTTCAATAATGAGCAAAGCTCATACCGCCTAGTAAGCTATAAAAGGCCCCGATAGGACATTGTAAAACAAAAGCCTAACTGTTATTAATGAGCATGCAGTCTTAAAATACATTTGATTTTCTAACCCAAAAAGAAAGCCCTTCAATCCCAGTCCTTTACTGTCTTGTTTTGTTCTTAAATTGTGTCTACAACTTTGAAACAAGAATATCAAGTTAGTAAATAGATGTAAAAATTACTAAACAAAATCAGTGATTACCTGTACTTACTGAAACAAATAGTAAATACATGTAATCACACTGAAACAATTAGTAAATACATGTAATCACTAATTCGACTAGTAATTACAGGTATTTACTAAATATACAACACCGTTGGCAAATTAAATTATTGTCGCAGATTTTAATTGCGTTAAACTTCTTCACTCTACTTTCATGCGATTGTTTGGCCGAAAACTAATTTGTACCATATGATCGTATACACAGAATTTAGAAACTTTCCAACAAGTTTTGATTTGCATTAACAGATGTGCATACATTGCAAATAAAAGCTTTTTTAAATACTGTATCTTATTTGTTTTATATTTAATACTTTTTGATAAATTTAATTTCAAGGTCGCGTATCGTTTATTTTGTTGACTAGTATATAATTCACCGCTCAAATATATATTACTTAAAAATTCAAACTGTTTTTTTTTTTTTTGTGTTGTTAAAGGAGTTGGTTAAATGAAGGTTCAAACATGTACCATGTGCTTCCGAGCCACATGTTTTTGACCCTTAAGTCCTCGTTTTTTTTTCACAAATGATTATGGAAATGCTTTCTAGTAGTTCTTTAATCAGGTTTTTTTTTACTGATTTTTACTTAAAGGCAGTTCTTTCGCTACCTTTAAAACATTCTGACAGATATGTACTGACTGATCCGACAATGTACAAAATCTGTCAGACATTTGAAATAGATTAGGCAACTAAAAACAATATGCCATAGATTGGGGATGGCATGATGTCATATTAACCATATATTTGGAACCTGCCATAGATCTGGAACCCACCAAAGATTTGAGTTTTACAAATATTATAAATTTTCATCATGAATAAGTGAAAGTTCCCCCAAATTTGTATTTATTGCCCTAAAAAGATGAAATTTGGACGAAAAGAGACCTGATAATGAACACAAAGAGGTCCATTAGTGGTATTTATCTTCCTGAAATTATCTTGTGTATCATATACAACTGTTTGTAGGCATATGAGATAAATATTAGATCATTTATTGGTTCACACTATATTCTATCTTGATGCGGCTTGATTTGGATTTTTCGAGAGAAAAAATTGCTCGAATCGCTATAGATGTCTTCGTACATTATATTAGATTTTTCTCAAACTATTGAACTGATTTTGACATAACTTGATATTAATGCTTGAAATAACCAGTATTTCAAAGGAAAGCTATCACATTTAGTTTATTCAACAAACAAGTCCTCTCTACATGTGTGTGTAATACCACCAAATCATAGTACATCACATCCGGTTGCATACGAAAAAGAGGTGAACAAAAACTATTCCCTTGCATTTAACAGTTGTAGGAAATTCATCCTATATTTCAATGCAGTAAACAAATTATGGGTCATAAACATATATCTTGGGTGTTTCATGATAAAAGCACTATTATTTGGTGATTTAATATAATATTTTGAAAACTTGAGGTTTCATGGTTACTTAAGCTTGTATACAGGTAAAAAGAGAGGTGAACATTTGATTGGTTAACGTCTTATCAGGGCCTTTTATAGCTGACTATATGCGGTATGGGCTTTGTTCATTGTTGAAGGCCGTACGGCGACTTATAATTGTTAATGTTTGTGTCATTTTGGTCTTTTGTGGATAGTTGTCTTATTGGCAATCATACCACATCTTCTTTTTTATATATTCCAATAATGATTATTTTCTAATATGCAACTATGAAATGTTATGTGAAATTTTGTCTATAGTACTAGACTGGATAAAACTTGACTCATGACAAGTAATTATTTTTTTTTATAAATTCTGCACAATTTTTTTATAAGTGCATACATAATATAAACCATCTGGATATTTTTTTCTTAAAAGAACAATGTCTCCTGTACTACACATGTTTACAGTTGGGTGCAGACCAAGCATTACATGTAGACGGGCCGAAAAAGTTAACGCGGCGTTTACTCGCGTGCACTTAATGTAAACGCCGCGTTAACTGTGCGTTAACTCCGAAATTGCAGTAGACATTAAAAGTAAACGGGCGTTTACTTTCGCGTTTATCTCCGCGTTAACGCAAAAACGACGCGTCTTCTAATTTTGTAAAGAGTAAACGGGCGTTTACTTTCCCGTTTACATCCGCGTTAACGTAAACGCATGCGCGTCTTCTTTTTTCGTAAAAAGTAAACGCAAGTTTATGGTTTGTAGTAAACGCGCGTTAACCCAGATTGTCATCGTATCCTGGATACACTGACATAAAATATCAAATGATAATGTACATCAACATTAAATGACCAACTGGTCATTTCCGCTTGACATATTGACGATTACAGTTAATTATAAATGTTATCACACATCTGTATTTAATTGAAAAATATTAAAGTAAATTTCTTGTTCTTCGCAAATAAATAGTTTAAGTATGTTTAATCAAATAATTTAATCCTCACCATAATCAAACAGTTTTCTCATCTAAGACAGTCTGACTCGTAAAACAAAATTATTTGATCTCTTTAACCAAAACGGACCATATTTACCCTTTAGTAGTAATTCAGTTATATGTTTAAGTCATAATGGACATATAATACAATTGAAAGCAATTTTTGAACGAGCATGACCTCTTTTATTTAAAATATTGAATTGTAAACAAATTTCAGTAGTTTTCATTTTTACTGAAATTTGTTTACGATTCAATATTTTAAATAAAAGATGTCATGCGTGTTAAAAAATTGCTTTCAATTGACTGACCGCTTAGTAAATGAGTTAAATGTTTATGTAAGGATTGATGGTATAATACAAAAGGTAGCAATATTTGAATAGTATGACTAAAAAGTTTTGTTCGCATCAACTGAGAGTGCCAGCATGTACTTTTTTTATTCAAAATATTGAATTGAAAAAAAAATCAGTAGTTTTCACACCTCAGACTGACTCTTATTATAAAATTATTTGTCAGCAAAAACCAAAACTGAAAATATAAGCATTTTAGTATGTAAATCTATATAGCCACAAAGTTAATAAGTTATATTTTCATGTCAGGATTGTTTGTATAATACAAAAGGTAGCAATATTTGAATATTGTGACTAAAAAACTTTGTTCGTATCAATTTAGAGTACCAGCATGTCCTTTTTTTTATACAAATTATTGAATCGTAAACCAATTTCAGTAGTTTTCATACCTCACCCTGACCCGTATTATACAATCATGAGTCAACAACATTAAAATTGACCATATAAGCATTTTATTATGTAAATCTGTATATTTGCTTAGTAAATGAGTTATATTTTTATTTAAGGATTGATTGTATAATACAAAAGGTAGCAATATTTGAATATTATGACTAAAAAATTTTGTTCGCATCAATTTAGAGTGCCAGCATGTCCTTTTTTTATACAAATTATTGAATCGTAAATCAATATCAGTAGTTTTTATACCTCAGCTTGACCCGTATTATAAATTCATAAGTCCACAACATTAAAATTGACCATATAAGCATTTTATTATGTAAATCTGTATATTTGCTTAGTAAATGAGTTATATTTTCATGTAAGGATTGATTGTATTATATAAAAGGTAGCAATATTTGAATACTCTGACTAAAAAAAAATTGGTTCGCATAAATTTAGAGTGCCAGCATGTTCTTTTTTATACAAATTATTGACTCGTCAACCAATTTAAGTAGTTGTCATACCTCATACTGACTCATAGTATAAAATTATTTGTTTCGCAACAACCAAAACTGACCATATTCGGCTTTTATTATGTAAATCCATATAGTCACATAGTAAATGAGTTATATTTTCATGTAAGGATTGATTGTATTATATAAAAGGTAGCAAAATTTGAATATTATGACTAAAAAAAATGTGTTCGCATCAATTTAGAGTGCCAGCATGTACTCTTTTATACAAATTATTGAATCGTTAACCAATTTAAGTAGTTTTCATACCTCAGACTGACTAGTATTTTAAAATTATTTGTTTCGCAACAATCAAAACTGACCATATTAGTATTTTATTATGTAAATCTATATAGTCACATAGTAATTGAGTTATATTTTCATGTAAGAATTGATTGTATAGTACAAAAGATAGCAATATTTGAATATTATGACTAAAAAGTTTTGTTTTCATCAATTTAGAGTTTCAGCATGTCATTTTTTTATTCAAAATATTGAATCGTAAACAACATTCAGTAGTTTTCATACCTCAGACTGATTCATATAATAAAATAATGTGTCCACAACAACCACAACTGACCATATTAGCATTTTTTTATGTAAATATATATAGCTGCATAGTAAATGAGTTATATTTTGATTTAATGATTGATTGTATAATATAAAACTGAAAAGTAGCAAATTTTTGATTAGTATAACTAAAAAAATTTGTTGGCATCAATCATGTCAATTTAGAGTTCCACCATGTCCTTTTTTGATTCAAAATATTGAATTGAAACTAATTTCAGTAGTTTTCATACGACTGACTCGTATTATAAAATTATTTGTCGGGAACAAGCAACACAGACCATATTAGCGCTCTATATAGCTGAATAGTAAATCAGTTATAAATCCATACAAAGGATCGCAATATTTAAACATTTAAATTGACGGAATGGTACAAATGACGTACATACTTATGTTACACTTAATAAATATCCCTGTACAATTTACGTTTGATAATTTGTCAAAACAAAAGCTTAAATCATGTTAATCCAAGACAAACGAGGGGAATTTCGATTAAAAATTATGTATAAAATGCACCGAGTTATAGATAGGAATTCGAAGAGACAATCAAAAATGGGGAAAGAAACAACGTAAACCAGGATGTTTATATCCCATCATATACAAATAAGTTTCCGATGTCTCGGATAACCTTTCTTTCCGTATCGATATTTGTACATGTAACTATAGAAAAGAAAATATAGAAAATCTGCTAATAAGTAAAAATAATGGACTTAATGGAACTGATTGTGTGTGATTGAATAAAATTAATATTCGAATTAAAAGAGTTTTTGAATTGTTCTGGTTTAAAACACATATACGTAAAATACAAAGACTAAAGGTCGTTTTTATAAAATAAATGAACAAATGAACTTGAAGTTTATTTCTAAATTTAGCAAATCAGTTAACGCGCGTTTACTTTCAAGTGTACGTAAAAATACACTTTTAAAATCTGTAGTAAACGCCCGTTTACTTTTAAGTGCACGTAAAAATAAAGTCAACGAACACTGAAGTAAACGCCCGTTTACTACTGACTAAACGGACACAAGGTAAACGCCCGTTCACTCGGGTAGACATTAGAAATTTCCATTTCGACCGCGTTAACGTAATTATAGTAAACGGGAAATTTCAAGTTAACTAACGAAATACGTGCACGCGGCGTTAACTTGCGTTTACTTTATGTAATGCTTGGTCTGCACCCAAATGTAGTTGTTGCCCGTCACAATCTCTATAATTTGTACAAAAAATCATCTTAAGGTGGTATGGGTGTCTTTCGCCATCTTGGATTGTAAAAAACAGAGAATCTAAGGTCCATATTTTCTATCAAATTAGCAAAATTTGATGCAAGTATGCAGATTTTTCATGTGTTTTTACATTTAAAAGATCCAATTCATAAGAATATAACTTATAAATATAAATATATGTACAAGTGTAGATTATTTTTGGTTGTTTTAAATATTTTGAAATTGTCATTTTAAGGGGAGGTAACTCTAAAATAGTGCATTTTCTGTTGGATTATTCATGGAATTTTCCTACTTTGTATTTTAGCCGGGAAAAACGCACGGTGACCCTATCTTTTCTTTTGATATTATCAAAGCATTGTTTGAAAGCTATATTTTCCTAATTTATTTTACAATTCTATCATTTCGTTTAGTTTCTATTCACAAAATGGTGTTTTTTCCTGTATAATCCATACAAAATGTGTCATTTTGTCACGACCCGTAGCTTGAAAAAATGCACGGTGACCTATCATTTTTATAATATTTTTTAACATGTATCAATAGATACTACATTTTGGCAAAGTATGAACAAATTCTATCATTTTTATTTTAGACTCCCATACCACCTTAAAGTGCATTATCTGCTAATTTCATTTTGTTTTAGTTTTTTAAACATATCTTTAGATTTTCAAAGATGACCACTTTGAAGTTTTTCCTCAACAAAATGCACCAGGGTCTTCTCTACAAAACTTAAATTTTCGTTGTCCTCACAATCTCTATAAATTGTTCTGAAAATTAACTTGGAGTGCCCTACTCCCTAATTTCATTTTGTCAATTTCTGTTTTTTTATCCCTCACTTCATGTTTTCGAACATTAAACTTCAAAATTGTTGCCCGGCACAATCTCTATACATGGTCAAAAATTAAATGTATCTGCCCTTACCCTGGCCTTAAATCTCATTTCGTCAATTTCAGTTTGTTATCCCTATCTTCAGATTTTCAAACATAAACTACTCTAGAGTTTTTCTTAAACAAAGCGCCAATGACTCCTCGGCAATACCAACATAGTCTTAGATTTTAACGAGAGAAATGTATGTATCACTAAACAAGTATTACACCAGGGTTTTCGATATCACAAACGAGTCAAAACGTTTACTAAATTTTATCATCGGTATAAAGACATCATTCGTAAATATAGCTCAACATGCAGACTTCTTATACGTTCAGGTATTTCACATCCAATTTTTTATGGAAATATTCTTTATGAAGCACAAAGGTGTCAGTATTCACCTCAGAAACTTACAAAACATTTGAATAGACTTATTAAGAAGGGATATAATTACGATACTGTTGGCAAGTCATTCAAGATTGCATATTTTGGCGATAATATTGAGCCACTGATAAGGTCTTTGCGTCGGAACTAAACACATTTATTCTAAAAACAGTTGTTGGCATGACACGGATTATGTTCTTCTCATATATGTTATGATGGTATGGTACTAAACCCCTAATGGGAAGGATTGTGCCTGATGTTCATATGATGAAATCATAATCTTTCAGTCAGTTAAATTGAAGTCTGGAGCTGGCATGTCAGTTAACTGCTAGTAGTCTGTTGTTATTTATGTATAATTGTCATTTTCTTTATTTTCTTTGGTTACATCTTCAGACATCATATTCGGACTTCTCTTGAACTGAATTTTAATGTGCGTATTGTTATGCGTTTACTTTTCTACATTGGTCATGTTGGTTAGAGGTATAGGGGGAGGATTGAGATCTCACAAACATGTTTAACTCCGCCGCACTTTTGCGCCTGTCCCAATTCAGGAGCCTCTGGCCTTTGTTAGTCTTGTATTATTTTAATTTTAGTTTCTTGTGTACAATTTGGAAATTAGTATGGCGTTTAATATCACTGAACTAGTATACATTTGTTTAGGGGCAAGCTGAAGGACGCCTCCGTATGCGGGAATTTCTCGCTACATTGAAGACCTGTTGGTGACCTTCTGCTGTTGTTTTTTTATTTGGTCGGGTTGTTGTCTCTTTGACACGTTCCCCATTTCCATTCTCAATTTTGTTTGTCCGTCAAAATATCTTTAAACTTATCCATATTATAATAATATTGCCTCCCCCTTTCCCCCCAAAATGTCATTTTGTCAATTTCAGTTTTCCATCTAACTCCTAGATTTTGGAACATACAATACAATAACAAAAAGTTTCCATTACTTTTAGCAAATCGTAGCCTGCTCGATCAACGGGCTTTTCTCCTATTTTACTCAATGCAAACGCAGATAAACAGAGTGACGCCCTTAGAGAGGTACATGTTCATAAGGGAGACTAATTGAATGTTAATGTGGATAGACCGGAAAACATCAAAATTAATACAAAAATACCAGAAACATCAAATTGTATCATATGATTAAGAAATTTTATATCGTATCATATATTTAGTGAGAACAAGCAAATTGAATGTCATATCAGTATCATATGATTTATAAATCTTGACTGAGTTTAAAGTTCAACAATGTATTCAACTGATAAACGACCTACATGTATATTCGATATGAAGTTAAAAGAACTTATAACAGCTTGAGTTACGCAAATAATTTCACGTTTGTCATGTTTATTCAAAAATGAGACTTCAACTGACTATAGTCCCCCGATCTAAGTATTCAACTTAATGTGTAGTCATTACAAGATTTCATGAGAAGATATTGACATTATTTGTTTCTTCAAAATTGATAAAATTGAAAAAAAATGACGAAACACCATCACTGTACTTGATCAATAAGTTACACAGTTTTGATCACTTACTTTTGTGCAGATGTCTTTTGTTACTCTATCGAATCCCAATACAGATCATGGTAACCATGGAATTACGGGAACCAATATGATTTTTTTTTAACTTTCATTTATAATTACACCTGCTGTAGGAACAAACAACATTAAATTGAAGAAAACATTTCTTTTTCGGTAAAATTAAAAAAAACATTCAAATGGTTTTTTATCCAGATCCTATCATGACTTATTACTTTTGCATTACAATGACAAAGTCTATTTTTTGACGGCAGTTTATTATCTACGTTACCTATTTAACCTGCTGAACTGATTACCGGTACTAGTGTGTGTGTGTGAGTGTTCGTTTGTGCATTATGTATAGTTTTTAAACTATATATTTGCAATTTACTTATTCCCATGTTCTTTTAATCATTCTATTTGGTTTACTCTTGATCATTTATTAATACATAGGCGCTGTGAGTCTTCGATTAAACACAGTTTCTTTATAAACCCAAACTCAACGGTGACACCGTGAAATATTCCCATCGACTACGTCGACTCGGTACAATTAATTGTGTTCATTCATCAATAAATAGTATGCTATATTTGCGGTAAGTGTTATTTTATTTTAATTCTTTTTTTATAATACAAAACTTTTTAACTTACCTTTTATGGGATGTAACAAGTCTTGTTGACAAAAAACACTTTTGTTGATAATGATCATACGAGGTTTGGAGGACTAACAGATTTTTGACACGTGATATTATACATACGGGTATGATTATATTATTTGGACTTTATCTTCTTCGTTAGTTTTATACTCCCCAGTTAGATATATGTATATTTATATGTTTGTTTTTTTATGACCAATATATAAAACGCGCGTCTACCGTACACAATTTCAATCCAGGCATATATAAAGAGTTTATTCGTAACCACTGATTCAATTCAACTGCAGGTGGACATTTACTTTACGAGAAATCACCAGCCCATGGTCAGAACGTCTGCCGTGACATGAATTATCATTGATATATCATTTAACTGTATATAAAATACTAAAGCTTTTTCTACACGAGGAAAAGATTACCTTATCTATATTTTGCCAAACTTTAAGGAATGTTTGGTTCGCAATTCTCTTTTACTTCGTATTTTATTTGCCTTTTTATCATTTCTTATTTGATCGATACTGATGTGTCTATTTTAAACGAGACGGACATCTTGCGTACTTTTTTAGCTATTGTTTTTCTTATATTATGTTTTTGTCTGATTCAAAAGCGATATTTGTTAAAAGTTATGACAATACTCATTATTTTTTTGTTAATAATCCGTATTCAGCGAAAGGTAACTAGACAAGAAACTCAAGAAATCTAAATATAACTACAGGAAATATGTTCATATCTTTTTAATGAAATGAACATGAATGAAATATAAGACCTTACGAAATTCTTTACTGAACTAAACTAATTTTAAAAGTATTTGATGTGACCTAATGACCTTCTGTCTAACAATTGTCATATAATATATAATTTGCATCAACATTATTTTGCATCATCAAATAACGTAATCAAAGATATGATTGGGTCCCCCCCCCCCCCCCCCAAACAAAGTCATTTCATTATTTATAATCCTCTCACCTTTGACGTTGGAGAACGAATGGTTATTTCATCGTTACTTCACTAGGGTAGGGTATTCAATTCTTTTTGAAATGAATTATTATTTTCAAAAAGTCAGCTTTTCAAAACAAAATTGCGTCTTAAATATGATGATATATTTAAAGAAGGATCTCTAACACACTTTCTTCATTTCTGTTTTTTTTACGCTCTGTAGCAAAGTACTTGATTTTGTCTTTCGATTGGGTTGATTTATTGCCATTTTTTTTTCTTTTATGAAGCAATAAAGAACCTCTGTCGAATTGTATCTGTGACGGGTTTTTACTTTTTTCGAGATTGTTTCAGCTGATTTGTTTCTATCCGGGTTCAGTGCTATGACACCCGTCACTTAGCATTTTTTATTTCTGTTTTATTAAGAACCATAATATGCATATATAAGATCGATTCTAGTTTGAGCTTGTTAAATTGATAAATTTACCTACTATGAAGTTTGTTGTTCATTATCTTTTAAAAGAATTAACCTGTAGTCTAAAAATACTGCTTCACAATAGTAAAAAAGTTTAAACAAATAATACATGCAATAGATATCATTTTAAAAAGGCCATTGACAACTGTAAACCACTTACTTGAACTTATTTTTGCACACGTATATCTGTGAAAAAAATAGCTGACATTATAAAAGTATACAGCTTTGCTCCACCAAACCAATAGTAACAATTTTTAAGATTTATCGATGACAACATCATGTTAATTGTTAATGAGTATGCGATAAAATGTCCTTTTTTTAGTACATGATAGTTCCCTTTCGTTAAATTGGCAATTGATAACAAGTTTATCCAAATGTCAGGTAAAAATATCATATTCTCTTAAACAAGACAACACAACTTGTAGGAATCTTTTGGGTGTGCAATTGTCTATACGAGACAATGTTCTACTCTTCCTTTGCATTTTTTTTTGTATTCCTCTTCAACTGTGTTGGTTCTTATACATCCATGGTTTTCAAATACTCTTCTCAGGGCGCTCCTAATGAAGGTAAATTCAGTAAGCGCCTCTGACGCATTACATTATTAACGTGTTGTTTTCATCTTTTTTTAATAAAATTAATAAATCAAGATTATTAAATCTAAAAGAGTTGAATTTTAATTAAATCCAACAAAAAAAAAAGCTGAGTATTTTTTTATGACTTTATACGTTTTTTAAATGTTTTATTGTCGTATACTTCTGATAACTTTTTTTGAATTGAAAGAAATTAACAAAAAGTGTTCAAATTCTGTTTCACAATTGAACCATACGGAACACGAAATACATGTTAAATGTTAAATAATTGTTAAATGATATTTGGAAAAGTTTATTGAAACAGTTAACACTGACTTTAAATTATTGTTCACACTATTTTAATTGGGACTGATTTTAGAAGTTCATTTGCTGAGAAACAAAGATGTATACAATTAATAATGTGTATATTTTTCTCGTTCCTAAAATGGCCAACAGTTTTGAAGATTTATCGACGACTACGGCAGTTTTACGGATAAGGGTTTTAAGATAAAATTTCCCACACTCTTCTGTGTGTGTTAAAATTAAACATTTTTGATCAATTGGAAAATATGAATGCCAGTTTTACCCAAATTTCAGCTGTATATGTTTTTTTCATCATGTGAGTAGTATAGTGATGGAATTGTTTAATTGAGTGACGTTATGTCATATCTGACTGTTTTGGTTAATACTACGCGTAATACAGCTGAAAATGGTTATATTCTTATAAAATTGTTTTAACCAGAACTTTAGATTTTTTTAATAACAAAATCTATACTTGAGTTTTTCTAAAACGAAGCACCAATATCCCCTCTACAACATGCACAATACCTATAGAGTCTTAGTCTTTCAAACTAACTAAAATGATCCAACGTATAACATGGCCTTCCTATCCCATTTTCCACCAAATCCCATTTTGTCAATATTAGTTTTCAACCCTACCTTGAGATTTTCGAACAACAACAACATGTGTACCCTTACTTTATCAGACCGTAACCTGCTCGATCAATGGATTTTTCTTCTTTTTAACTCAATGCATACACAGATAAATCATATGACCCCCTTGCAACGTGTGCATATGCAGTAGGGAGACTAATTGGGTTCCTATGGGGATAGAATGGCATACATCAAAATGAAAAAAAATATATATCAGAAAGTTCATATTTCATCATAACATTTACCTTTGAGAATATCAGATTTGACTCTAATTTTAACAACAAGACAATCTGATGTTTACAAACCTTGACTGAGTGTAAAGTTCAACAAGTGATTCAACTGATTAATGACCTACATGTATTATCGATGTCAATGTCTGATAAGTTAAACGCACTTATATCAGCTTTTATCATGCAAATAATTTCACGTTCTTTAATGGACTCTTGACCTCCTCCCTAAGTATCGAACATCACTAGCAATGGGTATAAGAGTTCATGAGAAGCTAAGTATTGACAATATCTTTCTAAACTTCTCAAGATGATAAAATAAACATACACCTCGATTGTACTTTATTAAAACAATTACGTATCATTTAATTTGTACAAATGTCTATTGCCACTATATTGAATACCAATACAATAAATAACAACTATTTTATGACGGGAATCTCTCTTAAATATCTTTTAGAAACAAAAATGCAATTCAACTACTTTTAATTATGTTTAATCTATGTCCTGTCCTGTCCTGTTTTGTAACATTTCCAGAATCAGGAATGTGTCATCCCTAAAAAAAATGGTGTGCATAGTTAAGCATCTGTGTCTGTTATAACTATACAAACATATATAGTTCTTTTTTGTTTACTATTGATAATTAACCATTAAATAAGCCGCTGTTAGTTTTCAATTTCTCACATTCCATTGTTTACCCAACCCATGATTACGCCCATCAACTTTGTCGACTAGGTTCAATTCTTGTTGGTAATTTATTGATAACATGTGACAAAATAGTATGATATATTTGAACAAGTGTCATGTTTACTACAAAAACCTATTCAATTACCTAACAAGGTTACCAAGTCTTGTTGATAACGATCATACGAAGTAAGAACGACTAATTGTCGACACGTAATATTTTACATACGGGTATGATTACATTATTTGGACTTTGTCTACTTCGTCAGTATTATGGTATCTTATGTACGTACTTTTGTATTTGTTTCAACTGACCGATATATGACACGAGAATTTTCTTATTTAAGCGTCACTGGTGTGTCTTTTTTAAACGAAAAAGGCAGCATACATACGCTTTGATCTAATGTTTTATATGTTATAGGGAGAATGTTTAGGTGTTTTCAAAGCGAAAGTTGTTAAAAGTTTTAAACAATGTGTATTATTTAATAATATATATCGCGCGAAAGGTTACAAGACTAGATACTGAACAGAATTGTAATAAGTACATGATATTTTTTTCATGTCTATTTTCTAAAAGTTACAAGGGTAAAACATAAAACCTTACAAATGTATTCAGGGTTTCCTGATGACTTTTCTGTCTAAAAATTATCAATATTAATATATATTTAGCATCCACTTTAATTTGCCTCATCAATTAACTTATCAAAGATATAAGCGTTTTCCCCCAAACAAATAATTTCATTCTTCACCTATGGCTCTGGAGAGCGATTGGTTATTTCACTTGAATAGGATATTTAAATTATTTTTGAAATGAAATTTAACTTTAAAAAAGTTAGCTTTTCAAAATATTATTGCATTTTTTAAATTATAATTATCTAATGAGATATATACAGAAAATCTCATACATAAAACATTTTTTTTCATTTTTGATTTTGTCTTGCTCTACAGATTTGGTCTTTCGATTGGAATGATTCTAACGCCATTTTTTAGCCGTGTGTAGAAATCACGATTATCTGTCAAATCGAGATATACGCCTAGTATCGTTCACGGGTTTTAATTTCTTTTCACTTATTTCAGCTGAATCAGATTTTGTCTAGTCCGTGTCAGTCCTACGCATTTCTTATTTCTTGATAATGGAGAACCAATTGTTTGACCTGCTGTAAAAAGTATTGTCTATCATTTATTTATTTAAAAAATTAACCTAGCTATAGTTTTTAAACACTGCTCCACAATAGGAAAAATACGGGAATAAAATATATAATATATATTTTTTCAAAAGGCCATTGGCAACAGTAAACCACTGCATGACTTAAAGGTATTTCTTGACACGTATATTTACCGATCCTTTCTAAATTTCGTTATGTTTGTTTGCTGTGAAAAAATAACTGAAATTATAAAGTGTACAGCTTTGCTATTTCAAACCAATGCTAACAATTTTACAGATTTAGTGATGACAGCAGCATGGTTACTGATAAGGAATTTAAGATAAAATGTTCGTCATTTTTTGGTATATGATAAGTCCCTGTCGTTAAAGGAGATAATACGAATGGCAAGTTTATCCACATTCCAGCTGTGAATAGATCCTTCTCAATTGACTAGTGTTATCAAAGGAATAATCCAGTAAGTAATAACCTTGTTGACAAAGTGAAGTGATCGTATTATCTCCCTTGTTTACACCGACCACTCAATTGACTTGTGTTATCAAAGGAATAATCCAGTAAGTATTAACCTTGTTGACAAAGTAAAGTGATCGAAAGTAGAACAATGCGATACAATGTTCAAATCTCGTCAATTTATTTCTATTTTAAGGTACTTTTTTATATTGCTCTTCAACTGTGTTTGTTTCTAATGATCTATATGGCTTTCTTAAACAATTCTTTGAGCGTTCCTGTTAAAGACACATTCAGTAAGCGCTTTAAACGCATTGCATTAATACCGTTTTGTTTTAATATTTACCAATAAATTAATAAAGATGAGAAAATTATCCCAAAAAGTTGGTATTCAATTTTATGCATCGAAAAATATGTAACTAAGTAACTTTATTAACTTTTCGTCAATTGCGTTGCAAAACAAATAAACGTCAGTTTTATCCGTTTCGATTTGTCAATTAACTTTGAAGAACAATAACCAATATGTAAAGCTACTCTTGCACAATAGAAACATACAGAAAACTGAAACAAATAATACATAATTGAAACAGTAAACACGTAATTACTTAAAACTATTGTTTACACCATTATATTCGGTTTCACAATAGATACATACGGGAAAAACGAAACAAATAATGATAAGTATTTGAAAAGAGTTCAATTAAACAGTTAACACTTACTTACAATTATTGTTTATCTCATTTTATTCAGAAATCATTTTGGAAGTATATTTGTAGAGTAAAAATAAATATCGGAAACAATAACTATACATAATGACAACAGCATATGTACGGATAAGAGTGTAAAGATAAAATGTCCTGCATTCTTGCATATGTGATTAGACATTTTTATCAATTATCAACATTTCAGCTTTATAAATCTTTTCTATCAAAAGAGCAGTTTTATCAGAGGGATCATTAAATTGAGATGATCAAGTGATGCATTGTCAAATCTGTGTTGATTGCTACTTTTCACTATCTTGGTAAATGGTACATCAATAACTTACATTGCCCTTACTATTGCTTATTGTGCATTTTATACTTTAAATTACACTTGAGTTTTTCTTAAACGAAGTATCAGTGGCACCTCCACAACTGCTATATAACTAGTTATTGTATTATGGATTCTCTTTATATGGATATAAAACCAAATAGCACTGCGTTCCCTCCTTAATTTTACCTATAAATTTCGTTTTGTTCAGTTGTCAATCCTAACTACATGTAGCGGTTTTCGGACATACACTATAACAACAAAATGTGTAGCGTGATTATTAAAAGACCGTAGCCTACCTGATCAATGGAAACGCATATAAACCAAATGATGCCCCTGAAGAGGTGCATGTTTAGTAGGATGACTAATTTAGTGCGTATATGGATAGATTGGCAGACACCAAAATGAATAAGACAATACCAGGAACATCATATTTTAACAAAGTATATATCTAAAGGAAATACAGATGTCACTGTCATACCATTAAAATAAGATCATCGGATGTTTAAGTATTGACTGCGTATAAAGTTCATGAATTGATTCAACTCATAAGTGACCTTCATTTATATTCGATATACATTTATGATAAGCTAAACTTATAACAGCTTTAGTCATGCAAATAATTTCTCGTTAGTCATGCTCTTGAAAAATGTTGCTTTGAAGAGCTCTTGACCTCCTACTTAAGTATTGAATATCACTATCAATCGTTATAAGAGTTCATGAGAAGGTGTTGACAATCTTGATTGAGTTAAATACACAAATACCTTGATTGCACTTGAATAAACAGTTACACGGTGTTAATCTTTTACTTTAGTACAGATGCCTATTGCCTCTCATTCGAAAACAAATGCACTTCATAACAACCTCTCATAAATTTCTGTTGGAACAAACAAAAACATTTAAAGGATTTATACCTAGGCACTGTAATGCCTTACAATATTTCCAGATGTACGGGTGTGTCATTACTCCAGAGTAAATGCTGAATACAGTTAATCACGTATTTTAATGTTTACAGTAAAACGACTATCGTAGATAGCCATGATTTTTTATTACGATTGCGAAATAGAAAGAATTGTTGCTATCTTATTTTTTTCTTTTGCCGTGACAGTACGCTGGGTTTGATACAGCCTGTTTTCATTTATGGTAGTTACATTTCTGTGTTATACCTATTAAACCCGCTGAATCGATTTGTTGGTGTGTTCGTGTGAGTATTTCTAGTTTTTAAACTATAATTATTGTATCGATATTTTGATTACTACTCTTAAGAATGATTTGGTTAATTTGACGTGAGTGATCGGACGTCATCTTATGGGAGTTATTTCGCTTTAAAAATTTAAGTTGGGCGATATGTTGGATAAATTCACACGTTTAAATTCGTAGAGCTTTTAATAATTTTGATATGGAGTCCTTGGTCCATTTTGTCGGAAATTGAGGTCAAGGTCAAGGGTCAAAGTTATGTTCTAAATTTTTTGATATGCTTGTTATCTTTATTCAAAAGAAATTGTAACAGGTAATGAATGATATGATGTGTTTTCCAAATAACTGTTCACCAGAAGGCACACATAACTGTAACCCAGTAAATCGAAGTCTTTTGATCAACCCTTCTGTGAGAGTTTTCTCCCCTATTGTATTTGCAATCGGTATTTATCCACAATCATACAAATGATTGACCTGGAGTGTTAATCATAGATGTGTTGATAATTAATTGTAAGTAACGTGCTCAAAGAAGAGTCTTGGTCAGATGATTTGTGAGTCTGGCGCACAAAATGTCAATCTTCTGGTATCTTGGAGTTCATATACAACCAATCAGTCAAAGCCACTGCTGTCTGAACTTTTTTTTATCTCCCCGAGGGTATCCACAACCAAGTAATCAGAACTTCTGTCTTGTCATGAATCGTTGTCGATATTTTAATGATTATTACTTAACTGTTTACAAAATACTTAATATGGAAATGATAACCGTAGCTGTAATTTGGAAAAATTTTAAGAATTTCACTTCAATGGCATATAATGTTTGGTCTTTTTACTTTATATCTAATTTGTGCGTCTTTCTTTAACGAAACGCGCATCTGATGTACGTCTCGAGTTACTGTCTAAAATATAATAGGTAATATGTCGTGTTTGGGCTTATCTCTAAGGAAATATATGGACAAACCACGTATCTGTCGAATCAAACTCTACGAATTGCATCTCTGACAAGTCTTGTTTTAGGTAATTATTTTTAGTTCTGTAAAAGTGAAGCGTCGTAAATAAATCAACGTTTGGTTTTCTTGAGAACTATAAATCGAAGCTAATTTTGTCATTTAATTGTTCCATAAAGTTATGTTAAGCGTATTTTTCGCAGTGCTTAGTCGCTTGCAATCAATTTACGTCCTTTTTTCAATTTAATAACTACCGTAAATAAAGTAATTTCGTCAATAAATACAGTTTATCAAACTTAAACCATAAAAACGTTAAACACATAATACCCCTTACTTAATATTTTGTATTCGAAAGGTAATTGTTTAAAAATAAATTTGATATTGGATTTTTAAAAGATTATATACTTACTCCCAGAAATCATAAGAAAGTTTTAACCGGTTTGTCCTGTTGGCTGCCCTTAATTGTGAATTATTTATTTTATTTTGAATTCAAATAATATCTTTCTTACTTATCACTCGTCAACGCATTTTCAGGATATACACCCCTAAGAAGCCCCAAAAGTCAAGAATTAACCTTTGTGCTTAACCTGATTTTTTTGGTTTATACGACTTTTACAAAATATATATTGTGAAAAAAAATCACAGTTCCAGAGTTAAACTTTTTTTCATACTTTCTATAAAGATGAAGTGGTTCGATCTAAAAAAAAGTGTTTGGATGCCCAAATCGCTCTTGCCATGTTTAGTGGTCAAGTAACTTTGGATCAAAGCTTTAATTGGCATTACAACGAGACAGATAATAGCATAGGGACCATGTGTACTAAGTTTCAAGTTGATAAAATTTCAATTTCTTCAAAAACTGCCTAGACCAAAAACTGAAAACCTGAAGCATGACAGACGGACGGACAAACGAACGGACTGACGCACATACTGAAAACATAATGCCCTTCCATTATCGTCCGTTGGTCATCACCTGATATCAGTTTACATCAAAATAAATTTATGGAATATTAGATCTGCTATTTCTAGGGCATTCACTCTCCGGCAATCAAGATTGATTATTTTTTTCAGGATATCACGAATATTGTCTGAATGTTTAATAGATACATTGCTGTTTGTGATAAAAAAATTTATTTTCTATATAGTCTGTCAGGTCCATTATATACAATATGCATTTGTGTAGATTTTGAAAAGTAAGTTAATTTTTTATCCTTTACGAAAAAGTGTCTGTCTTTTTTCACATGTGCCTATGCATAATCATTTGACATTCTACTGGTCGTTGTGTAGGTTGTGTTTTAACGACTTGATTATTTCTAAGGAATTCTTCTGTAGACATATTTTGCAATCTGGAACATCTTAGAAATGTCTGTTAGAAATAGTCCATTCTGATCTAGTAAATAATTATACTTTTATCTTCAATGTATAATAATCCTTTGAATTAATTTGCCTAATTATATAATATTCGTATGTCTTTACTCTATGACTTTTAAAGGACGTAATGTATGTTTCAGCCCGTATAAACATTTGTTAACATATTTAAGATAACGTTTTCTTTACCTATTTTAAAAAAAATTCTACTAGAGACAAAGGCTGTTTCATTACTATAATATTTTTAATTGATTATCAAATAGCAGGCAAAAGATATCAGATGTCATAGGGACGCATAAAATCATCAGTCTGAAATAATATAACAATGCACTGTCAAAAAAGAAAAAAAAGACACAAGAGACAAACAGCAGCACACAAAACACAGCTTATAAACAAAAGACTGAGCAACATGAATCCCACTAACAATTAACTGTAGCACACATCTTATAGTAGTACGCATACATTTCTTCTTTTTTAATATTATTTTAGCTGCCAATTAGGTATGAGATCAAACCAGGATTGAATCAAAACAGAGATAGCATCAGTCACGCCACAACTACATCCTCTAAGGTAATCAGCAATTGTGTATACTTTTCGATTATTTCTATTTAGTCTCCCATAAAATAAATTAACGAAATACAATAAAAAAAAAGTTTGGATTGTTAATGGAAAGAACATCACTAATATGTCAACTTCACAAATAATACACGCTAGTTTTGACGTATCGATTATTGGTATTGACGTTGTCTATACAAACAGGTTATGATATCCTTTGATTTGTCTTTTTAAATATTCCTTTTAATGTTTAGTCTGTTCGTTTGTTGGTATCAATTTTGCATGGCTCTGTACTTTCCATAATAATTTTTGTATTTTTGTCGTACCTTTTTGCTAAAATGTTTTTTCCTGCATATTGTGTTTCTTGATTATATATAGTCTTGTGTTATAGTTCTATGTTAGTCACTGTATTGTCTATTTTATGACGTTCTTGTTTGTGTTCATGTTTGTGTTTCTTTATTGCATGTGAAGTAGCTTTGTACTTGTGTATTGCATCATTGTGTCATGTTAAAGGTTGTTTCATTTGTCTGTTGGCCTTTATAAAAATTAAAATAATGACAAAACGTTGAATGATGTTCCTTGGAAAATGCTTGAGAGTTAATCAAAATATTGAGCCACAATGGTCTCTGGTAAACAAAAATTCAAACATCATGTAAAGACATCTACTCTCGATAGTCCTGCTGAACAAATAACACCATGACTCGAGGGTCAAAGTTGAAGGTTACACATTCGGGTAATAGTGAAAGTTATTATGAACAGCACGTCTGTCTCGATTATTCCAAAACAAATTGTGTATCGAATATCCCTGACAAAGGTGGTTCCAATGAAATTGTCTTGATGTGCGATGAAAAACACTCAAATTAAAAGAAAACACGTTTCATATGAAATATGTTCAATCGGAACTTATATCACAGAAAATTTGTTCCAGCACTATAAAATTTGTTTCGGAACTATTTTTTCAATTAAATGTAAAAAAAGTTCCCTGAGTTTTGTTCCAATAATAAAACTTGAAAAAAAAGTGAAATAAGTTCCTGTGATATTAGTTTTGATCAAAATTATTTTTCACGAATCAATGAAAATGGTCTGCTCGGACCTATTTCACAGAAAATAAGTACCTTTAACCTTTTGCACAGCGAAATATTTGCTTGTTACACTAAAAAAAATATAATGAGAGCTAGATGCTATACTATGCTTGCATGGGGTACGTTTACAATTACGGCATGACTGTAGGATGAAGATAAGAAATAAAAGGGATGATAATGTATCATTAGTTGTATCTACAATATATGTTTTATAAGTTATGTAGTATTCAACCTCCTTGTTTCCTTCTGATCTGTCATGGGTGTTTTAATCATACATGTACCTAGCTATAGTCATTGCACAGTTCTAAAAGAGTATGTCTTTTGTTTCTTTATGCCTTTAAATCAATTTATCAGTTACATTGTCCTATTCAAATTAGTACAAATGTTCAACTTTAACTATATTAATTTTTTTTCGAAATTACTTTTATTACTATTTCTTATTCTTTCCTGGTTCATAAGTGTCATTTTTAGTCTTATTAATTGAGAACGTTATTAGACTTTTGATTTACTCAAAAGGATCCAAATTGAATGTTTACACTTATAATTTATAACATTATCAATATAATACATGTTTTATAATGACTTTAAACTCACTGATGACAAGTGCTCAGTATATAAGATAACTTGTTTAACCAGTGGAACGTATTTCACCAGGTGAGGAACAAATTTCACAAATCCAGAACTTGTTTTACCAAGTAAGGAACACACCTCACTAACATGGAACTTATTTCAGTAGGTAAGGAACAAATTTCACTAACCCAGAATTTATTTTACCAGGTAAAGTGTGGAACTTATTTAATAGAGATGGAACAAACGATATGGAAATTGTCTATGAAAAAAGTTCTCATAGAACATATTTCATTTGAAATTAGTTCCTCTAGGAACTTTTTTCACAGAAACAAATTTTGGCTCACACTATATCGCCTACTGGTGATCCGATATTAGGAGTTGTCTTACCGGCAGTTGAGTGATCTACAAGGTATTATAAATAGCAATACAGGTCCTCGAAAAGCAGATATATTACATTACGTGGAAGAAACCACTTATTTTTAGAATTTCATGAATTTATGATTTGATTTTCAGAAACAATCATTCAAGCTTTTATACAAATAAAATATATGGTTTCAAGTAACTTAGATATGTGATTGTTAATGTGAATGAATAAAAAAAACCTTTAATTGTCTGCTTATTTAAAAGTTATAAATGCATTGCAAATAGGGCAAACCATGTGATGCCCTGATACAAATCTTATTCTCATCTTCAGAGTCCTCCAATTGAAGATTTTTAGAGACAATTCAAGAGATAAATGAAATATAGTGAATTAGTACCTCGCGAGAACCTACCCTTACCATCAAAATCTGAAGATATTTGTGTTTACAGTTTACTATTTTCCCCGCTTGATTGGATGCCGTCAAATGAGGATACCACTTTATTTTTTAAATCTGATTAGATCCATATGTGACGGAAATCCGAAACCTGTGTATGCAACTTCTAACTTGTGTAGTATAATAGTCAATAATTTACACTCATTTATTATTTCAGTTCATATGATACAGACGCATACGTCAATGCATAACTATTACAAAATGTCTGCGTGGGAAACATGTTCTGGTACATTAAATTAATACCTGCCCCCTAGTGATACTGTTGAAAACATTTTCTCAGTTTGTGGAAAACCAGGGGTTTGGGTTGAATGAAAACTGTTGTTACTGTATGCTGATTGGTATTTAAGTCTTAGATACATGATGTTTTTATAACTAATGTGGTTTTGATTTAACTATCAGTAATTACAAAAACAATCAAACCTGTACAGATGAGATAAGTTACGTCTATTATAACTGAGTTTCATAGTTTGTTCTTTTGTTATGTGATACTCAACTGTCCAATGCTAGGACGAAAGTTTTGCATTCACACAAATTAAACCCTGCCACATTCTGTATGTATTTTCACAAGACTACAGCCTGTCGTTATCCATGTTTGTCATATGTGTTTCGTAAATGATTATAATTAGTTTTCGCAATTGAATACTTTCATATTTTTCATGTCAGGATGTTTTATAGCCGAAAATAGGGTCCGGGGTTTTCTTGTTGTTAAAACCCACACACTCGCCAATAAATGCTTACTTTCACTTTTTTTTTCACTTTGTTGTTTCATTAGCATTCATACCACATCACCTATTTCTTTTATTTTGGTACTGAAAATTAATAAATAATTGTGTTCATGACATGTTAAGATATATGTTCGAATGAAATGGTGTGTGTGTAAAAACTGAAACGAATATAAAAAAAGAGAAGTGCGAAATAAATAAGCCAGTCTTGCACATGTTGCAACGGCCGAAAGTAAACATTATGTCTGCACATTAAACCTCTGTTCTCGACAATCAAATATAACATTATGCCATTTGCTTACTACATGTTTACAATATGTTACTGGTACGCTGGGATGGATTGTTAATGGAAAGAACACAATCAATATATTTGAATGTGAAATTAAATGATCTGGCTTCATTGATGGTCTTGTTTATTACAAGTATATGGAAGAACTCTGACTCATAGGACAATAAGAAGATGTCGACAAGGAGAGGCACATAGTTCCTTCCCATAGGAACGCCGGTAATTTGTTGAAAAAGTATGTCTCCAAACTCAACAAATATGTTGTCAATGAAACTTGCATTCTGCTAACTTGGTCCTCTGTGAAGACTGTTTCAACTTTCTGCTCAATATTCAGATAGTATGCCGTCTAATATCTTTTAGTAATGAAAATGTTAAATGTATACTACCATAAATTTGAAAGCATTGTGTTTTATTCTTTTTGGACGATTTTTTTTAACTCTACATGGGTCAAACGTGAAGTCGAATTTTCCAGAAATGAGTAAATGCAATCAGGTCTTTGATAAAAAAAAGAAAACGTCGAATACTTTCATCATGTAATTGTTTCGATCTTACAGTAAAAATAGGTTTAATAAGACGGAAAAGAGCTATATATCAAATTATAATGACAAGTCTTATATTAACAGGCACTGAAGAATTAATAGTTATAGACTAATTTAATGTAATGTAACCCTAGATGATGATACACTGAAATGCAGTCAAAGTAAGCGATCGATTGTTCATTGAAACATTGTGGCGCATTACAAACAACTTCACAATGTCTCATTTCATTGGCCGATACAACAAAAATCGTAGTGTGCACGTGAATTGACACAAGTGACTTACAATGGAATCTACTATGTTACATGTACTACAAACGTACGAACAAGGATTTTTATAGTTTACAAATCTTTGGTCAACAGAATAGCAACAAATTATCCTGTACCACATTATGAGAAATATAAGGATACAATAAAAAAAAATACATGTGCCGCTTTTATACGAATGATTATTAAGGAACCACTTTTAATTTCTTTCAATGTCGTAGTTACATATGATAAGGATCTCATAATTCTGATCCATTAAACTTATGGATATAATATATAATATTACAATATTTTATGATGGGCTGCACATTCCTCTATAAGTGTTTTCATGCTATAAATATCGAACACACAGAACGTTACACAGTAGCTAAGCGTTTAGTCATTCCGAAATTACGTATCATAAACGGAGCAAATTGTCCCCAAAATATAGAAAAAACAACAACATTCGTATCATTTATGCACGTGAATGAAGACGTAGTATGCAATGTACTATCATGATCACCACGAAATTCAAATGTATTTATTGAAGGCATGTTGGTTTAAAACGGATTGAAACGTTAGATCGATGAATATTTTTTTCCCTTTTACTTGTGTGGAACTAAACAAATCAATATCGTAGTTTATAAGGAACAATATAAATGTACTGATTCCGATTTTAATTGGATGAAAACTAATCTTTAAATTTCATACCGTAAGAATAGCGATTTGCATAACATTGTTGAAGTATCCGCCGAAGTTACGTGTAGTATGCATGCGTATTCAAAATGTAATACAAAATCATACAGGTATAAGATAAACTGATCAACGAAATATTAAGAAATGATTAATAACGATGACTGATTAAGAAGGGGCTCACCTTTTTATCAATACATTTGAATGAATAAACACGCTTTTAAAAATTGATTGTTTTCTATGTAACTATTTAAATATTTCCGTTATATAATTTACGTACGTTTTTCAAACACGAATAGCAAAACAGTTAATTACAAAATTTATGAAGTATACCGCTGGAGTTTGTAAAGTACATTTCCTTCCACTTTTCCTTGGTTTGCCATCTTTATTTTTCTCTAAACAAATTATGGTTGGTTATATGTAATTAATTTACTTAGAATCTTTACAAAACCAATTTAAATGAAAAAAATCACTCTATCCTTAGTCGAATTCCTAAAAAAATAGAAATAAATAAAAAGGCAGGATGAGCAATTTGTCAAAAAAGACAGAATGACGGTTTATGTAAATAGATATTCGGACAAACTAATAAAAAAGGCGTACCGAATAGACTGAAAAATAAAAAGACAGAGTCTACAACTAAAAAAAAATAAAAAAATATTCAAGTACACCCCCCCCCCCCCATCAAAATAAAATGGTAGATCTCTTAATTCAGGACCAACTGAGTGGAGACAGTTTAATTAAATTTTTCAACGTGAAAACTGTTTTAAGATTATGAAATGAATGAATTTTTACATGCACTTGCATTAAAGCTAGGATTACTATGGGATAATCAAGAACACAATCATGCACGTGAATACGTGTCGGTAAGTGTATAGAAAGGTATATACTATGAAAATTAGAGCGAGGGGCTTGCCCCAAGCTCTTACTTTCATAGCAACCTTTCTATACACTATCCAATTTAGCAAATATTTACAACTTGAGTAATCCTGTAATAAGTCTATTAGTATGTTTTGGCTGACTAGGTTTAGCTCATTTAGGTAGCTCTGTAAATCTACTCACTGTTATAATTGTAAAAATTGACTCTAGAATGAAAAGATTGTAGTTGGTATGGTGTAAGTATGGCAGATCCAAAAAGAGGTATGATGTTAAATGGCTTATATGGTCAAAGAAGGTCAACTCGATAGTTAATTAGATGGCGTCTTAGCTAAATTTCACATGAAACGAAGCAACATCTTATTGAGACCATGTCCTAAAAATTGTTTATTAAATAGTAGTACATGTGCTCCTCCTTCCTTTTTATGTTTTGCAAGTGTAGATGGTAAGATTTGTCATTCATAAAATTCATTTGATGATGTGACGACCAAAGAAAAGATAACGAGATTGTCATTCAAGTACTAGGTTTAGCTAGCTATAACACCAAGTTATATCTACCATTTTCTACACAATGAAATGAGTATACCACGTCAGGAATGTGTCACAGTAATTCGCATTCCTTTTATTTTGACATTTTATAACGGACTTACCGGCTTGAATTTCTTTTGTTGTTCGGTATTTTTAATATTTTACAGATCTGAAGTCTCATTTGTGAACCTGATTTAAAAAGAGTTAGAAAAACGAAATCAATAGCAAATTTAAAGACCATTTCCGAAAACCTGTGCAAGATACGGCGATTGTAATCTTCACTTTATACATAATAAGTGTTATTTACTTAAACATGTTAAAATCTTCACTTTATACATAAGAAGTGTTATTTACTTAAACATGTTAAAGGGGCACTAGTTACGAGATATATAAAAAAATCAAAAGTATGATTTTTTTTGTTCAGTCATTAAAGAAAGTGAAAAAGTGAAATAATAATTTGGTTTTATCAGCTAAAATGTTACAATTTGGTTAAAGTAAGCTTATAAACATTGATAATGAATTATTCACTTGCAAGTGAATAATTTGACCTCATTATATCCATATTCATGTGAATTCCAATTTAACCCCGTAGAAAGTGATAGAATAACGCATGCATTGTCCGTGTAGGGGTATTTAAAGGAACAGAATGTCAACATTGAAAGTGAAACAAAGGTAAATAATTTAATTAACTGATTCAATCCACACAAAATTATTTTTATAAAGGTAAAACACTAGTAGCCCGATTTCAGTCTGAAACGGTCATTTTGGTCTGATCACATCTTGATTGACTGGATTTACCGCTAGAGAAATTCGTCACGATATTTAAGTTCGTTAAGTCGCCGTTCAGATCGATAGCCTCATCAGGTAAATCAGTTCGTTAAGACGTGTCAAGACGGAAAAGACTGAATCGTCTAGCGGGTTGTTTGGACCCGTTAAGACCATGTCAGACCAAAACAGACCATGGATACAAAGTAACGTCAAGATGTTGTCAGACCGTGTCCAGTCGTGTTCAGATTTTAATCATTTGGACACAAAACGAGTGAAACTTTCCCATTGTTTATCAGGGGTTGCTCCCCTTTTAAAAATAAAATAAAAATTAGAAAGAAGACGGTTTATGTTAACTGAAAGTCTACCACGTCCCTTTAATCATGTTAATTAAATAAAAAAATATTCAATTTGAATTCTTACTTCATCCTATTTAACATGTTTTGTATATTTTAAAAAGTAGCTTAAAGTCATACTGCTGAACAAACCGCCGCGAATTGACTAAAAAAATTCAACAGATTGCCGAAATAACATTTATTCATTGAATGTAAGCACCTGAACCTTTATATTAAAGGTTTACAAGTGATTACAATACAGATCATTTTACACCCTTATTAAATAATTACGGATCACCGTCGGCCGTGAACACTTGAAAACGCGTGATCTTAATAATTATGTTTAATTAAATTTAAGATGTAACATTTTTTAATATTGTAAATGAATGCATTCTCATTTAACTTTTAATGTTGGCTCTATAAATTGCATTTGAGTATATTTTAGGCAGGGAATAAATATATATATATATAACTAGAATCTATGTCTTTTCTCGTTTTCCGTTTACTGTCATGCCATTGTCCGTTCATTTTTGCCAGACTGTCACTCATGCGTTTGACTTTCCATCTTTATTTTTAATTAGTCTATAATTCGAGAGCCTTTTATAAAAAAAATATTACATAGATCTACTAGAAGACTTCGTTAAAAGATAAAGTTTGAATATTATAGCAGAAAAGGCCAGTGTACCTGAAGTACATTCAAAGACCAGGTTATATATATTACATAAATACAGCATAGTAAAGCTGGTTTAATTTGAATTACTATATCCGTTAGGGACATTTTCCGACGATAATTAATCAAATCTGACAAGCTTGATTAAAAACGGAAAATACGCCCGTAAACGATTTAACGTTACTGTACCCAACTTGTCGGATGTCGGCATCTTCAAATGGCAAATTTATTTTACACAAAATCGTTGACATGGTAGATGGACACTACAGCACAATATAAGCTGAGCTGGTAATTACAATTGGTGAGTAGATATGAATAATATTTTAAAACATGCCTATCAGACATGAGAATAATCATCGATCCGGCCAAGAGTTTGAAGGAAAAATGTTTACATTTGTTACATTTGTGCATACAGGTATGTATCGACGTTCTAATACCCAACATTCTTACACAGTAACTTGTTCAAAGGCAAAGTAAGAAATTGGGCTTGTAAAAAAATTGTTCCTGTGATTGGACCCCCCCCCTTTTTTTTTTGGAAGATCAATGCATGATTTGAAAAAGGTACATATAAACTATGGTTTAAATCCCCCCTTTTAAAAAAGCTGGATACACACCTGTTTATTGCCTAAACCATTTTGGGTATTCACAATGGTTTGGTTGGGGGGGGGGGGGGGGGCTATTACAAGACCTAACCCCCTGATGGAGTAACCCTACATATTCATATGTATTGTATGTTTAATAATGTATTGATAACTGTCACGTCCTAAAATTTGCATGAAATATTTGTCACTGGATTTTTTATAACTCATAACCAACCAATCTTCACATGTATGTTACACTGATGATGTACCTATTTATATAGCCACTGATGGGTGATGTACAATAATTATAATTTATCACATATTTGTTATGAAGTAACCTTCAAGGCTTGGGTTTGCATATGCAATAACCTCAAAATTGCCTGGGGCAAAAAAAAAGAGTATATTGATATTGTGCCCTGATTCCAAATGATGTGACAGCATTGCGTCCTTAACGACAATTTTTTACACTTTTGTGATAAGAAATTTAAGATAATTTTCCAGGCATGTTTCATTAAATTGCAGGCGCGGATCCAGAGGGGAGTTCCAGGGATTGGAACCCCTTTCTCTTTTTGAGGATCAATGCATTTGAATGGGGACATGTAATTGGAACCCCCCTTTGTCCTGGTTTTCAAAATGGCTGGACCCTCCTCTGAATTGTTATCAATGATTTGTTTTGCTCTAAATTTTGTAGAACTTAGATATATGCATATATTATAACATGTTATAATCTATACATACCATCGCCCGGCATTGCTTTGTCATGTATGTAGTAATATTCTACAAATTCTATTTTGAAATAAAAAAGTATTATTAAAAGAATTTGTTGAATTATTTAATTACTACAAATATGACAAATCAAATACATGTAGTTACTGTAAATTCAGAAATTATTGCTTGCATTTATTATTGCGAATTTGTCATTTTAGACTTAAATGCGATTTTAATTTTTACGATTTTGTGAAAAATTCTGTTTAATTCATAGAAAATATCACTAAATGCGCGTTTAAAACTCAGTCGCATTTTTCGCAATAATAAAAACCTCACATTAATTTCTGAATTGACAGTAGTATATAAAATAGTATAAATGCTATTGACTTATTTAATTTTATACATGTTATATAATACATCTTATAAATTAATGTATATATTTTTGTAGATAAGATATCACATTGGTTTGAGCATGATTCCCAGCAAGATTATGAAGGGGCATATATATCATATATACATAGGAAATATATAGTGTCACCAAATTACTCTCATACGGTACCTCATTTGTACCTGTAGCTGTAAATTGTGAAACGGTGGATTCATTCATAATTTTGAGTTACTTATTGCAATTGGAAATACCGTTGATAAAGCTAACAGCATTATGCCATGATGTTGATGGGATGTTCTGATTGGACAAAAGGAAATTGTGAATTGAACAAAAAGCAAACTTAAAATTCATAGGAAAAAAAGTAGGAAATTGGAATAATGAAAATTCATAATTTCAGTGATTACCTTACAATCATCATGATCATTGTCAATACTACAAGTGCATCATCATGATCATATATATCTGAATTCACCTTGGATAATTATTCCTTTAAAATAAGAATTTGGATATAATAAGAATTTCTATGCTGGCGTTGCTGACTGTTGGCTTCATGTACCACCAGGGAGTGTTAAACCTTTTTGACCTTTCATGAGGGTCTGGCACGGTCTGTCACTATTGGTTAGTGTCATATATGCATGATGATGGAAGTTTCACCAACCTAGACAAGCTTTACAGCCCTGGCACAGTTGTTGGTTGGACTAAGAGTCAAATGACAGCTTGCTGTATACATTTGTAGTTCAAATACTGTAGTCTACATGTATTTTGACAATCTTCTAAATTACTGTTCATTCTGAAACTGGCATTTTATACTTGTACATGTAGTAGTCGAACATATTAAACAATACATGTAGTAGTCGAACATATTAAACAATACATGTACTTCAAAGTATCATTTTATTTTGTCTCGCCTTACATGAAAGTCATGAAAGTTGGTTGTATATATGCAAGAAATATGTATTACAGTCTTTGGGTGATGATGTAAGCTATTTTTAATAGAGCTTTACATTTATAAAAGCCAAAAGAGCTGGACGTGTGGTTCAGTGACTGAGTGTAAAATATACTGTTACATTTTATTACATGAAATTGGATACATTTTATTGTATATGAGTACCTTGCAAGGTCTTCTTGTCTATCAGGTTAGGTTGACCTGACCTTAATTTTATTTCATGGATAATTTAAGTGATTTAGGTTATTTCAGTTAATACAATGTTAAAATGGTTAGGTTTGTATCTCAGATACTTCGTAATGAAATTAAAGACTGGAAATGGGAAATGTGCCAACAAGACAACAACCCGACTACAGAGCAGACAACAGCAGAAGGTCATCAATGTTTGAATTGTTTCTAAGAAGCTGTAAGCTACATTGTACATGTTGGAAACAAACATGATTTTTATTCTTGCCTAAGGAGATATGGTATCAGGGGTGAATCCAGCCATTTAAAAAAGGGGTGTTCCAACTATATGTCCCCATTCCATGATCGTCCAAAAAAGGGGGATTCCAACCCCTGAACCATCCCCCTGGATCCACCACTGGGTATGAATTTTGATGAGACGACTTTCATATCTTAAACTATAAACCATAAACCATGTAGACCAAGTGATTTTCTTTTCAGTCACTATATCATAAGTCACTGTACACCCTTCAGCAATGACCAAAAACTTAAACTTCATAATAAACACCCTATAAATGGCTCTGCTTGGAAAGAGCTAGGCATCTAACAGAGTTAATGTGCAAAATTCAGACGAGAAACCCAACAGTGATGACAACTTGATTTATACTAGTATACATGAGCTACAAACAAACAAATATTTTATAAACAGCAATCAACAAAAACACTACAGACAAAAAATTAAGGGGAGACTATTTAAATATAAAAAAGAAGATGTGGTATGATTGCCAATGAGACAACTCTCCAAAAAAGACCAAAACGACACAAACCTTAACAATTATAGGTCACTGTACAGCTTTCAACAATGAGCAAAGCCCATACCGCCTAGTCAGCTTTAAAAGGCCCCGATAAGACATAGTAAAACGATTCAAACGAGAAAACTGACGGCCTTATTTATGAAAATAAATGAATAAAAACAAATATGTAACACATAAACAAACGACAACCACTGAATAACAGGCTCCTAAATTGGGTTTATTTACTTTAATGTAAAGTTAAAAAAATTAACTAATGTCTTATACAAGTATTACCCCTGACGTTACGTGAAAATTGTTTTCAAAAATCTAATTTGTCCATAATTCTTTTATGTAGTAAACTTATTTAAATAAATTCAGACCTTCCCTTGTCTGATCACCAGCATGGCTAAAGGTATTACTTCCAGGTGTATTGGCAGGTGACACCTCCAGGTATTCAAGCGATTTCCTGTCGGACTTGCAAGTTCGTGCATCATTTCACTTCTGTCAGTGTACACGACCGAAAACTTCAATCTTTCCATTTTAAACATTCAGGTGCATAGGTAATCATTTGATAATATACATCTCTGTCCTGCGTGTCCGATAGTGATACACTAGTCATTACTGTTTATAAATAACATTTCTGGTGTAAAGAATATTATTCATAAAAATTAAAATAATTCCAAAAAAGAGATTTGATAAAATAAAAATTAGCTTACACATTTTTTCCAATGGTAAATTTGGGGAAATATAACTACTCGTTGTCAAAAGTGTAGCACAGTTTGAAACATACAAGAAAAATTGATTTAACAAACATATACGCACTTAACGACCATTCTTTTATACGCCTTGATAGAAAGTTACGGAACTATAGATAGTTGCAATTTAAAGTTATATACATTTTTACATTGAACATAAGAAAGAATAAAATTGAGAATGGAAATGGGGAATGTATCGAAGAGACATCAACCCGACCATAGAAAAAACAACAGCGGAAGGTCACCAACAGGTCTTCAATGTAACGAGAAATTCCCGCTCCTGGAGGTGTCCTTTAGCTGGCCCCTAAACAAATATACAAGTTCAGTGATAATGAACACCATACCAATTTCCAAATTGTACACGAGAAACTAAAATTTAATAATACAAGACTAACAAAGACCAGAGGCTTCTGACTTGGGACAGGCGCAAAAAAATGCGGCGGGGTTAAACATGTTTATGAGATCTCAACCCTCTCCTATACCTCTAGCCAATGTAGAAAAGTAAACGCACAACAATACGTACATTTAAAATTCAATTCAAGAAAAGTCCGAGTCTGATGTCAAAAGATGTAACCAAAGAAAATAAGCAAAATGACAATTTTACATAAATAAACATGCATTTTGCCCCCTCCCTTTTTGGGAAAAAATTGGTTGCTTATATAGGGAATCACTGAACCGTAACTGGAGCGGGCCCCCTCTTAGGTCAGTCAGTGGGCCCCCACTTACGAAAATTCCTGGATCCGCCACTCAGTATGTTATCATGGGATGTCGATGGACTATTGTATACTAAAAGAAGAAGAAGAGAACCAATTTGAATTAAAAACAGGTTGATAATTAACCTGCTCTAGTTCGTCGAAGTAATGGACAAATTACAATCACAGATTTCTATTTAAATAAAATTGTTCTCGAACAAAGGAAGGAATTCGTCATCACAATTGTTGGGTATTATAATGTGAACATCGTTCTGAAGTACTGTATGCCAAATTTTCTGTTCCGACATGCATGTTACCAAGAGATGTGAATATTTTCTTGGAAAAGTATTCAGTAACAAAGTTTCAAATTAATATCGGGATTTATTGTCTTTCTTGGTATATTCAGTAACAACAAAAAGAATAACTTGACTGCTTGTCCGCTAAATTGGGGTGTTCTTGCCAGATAAAAGACTTATAGTTTTATAATTCGAAAAACTTTTAATTTGTATTTTTTATTTTTTTTTATTTTTTTTTTATTTCATCACTAGATAGCTATATAAGCGTTTGATTGGGTATTAGTTTGAGGTAGGCGTGTTTTCGGAAATATTCCTCCAATCAACTGACCTATTTGACATACATGTGTGCACTGGCTATTATAACGGCACGTGTGACTGTCTCACATCGAAATCTGTCGAGCGTGACTAATGTTAATGGTAGAAATTTTTGTCATGTGGTCAAATTATTTGACATACAAGTTTTAAAGGCTAAAACTTAAATTTGCATTTTAAAAGATTATTTTCGGAAGTGGTCCCTATATACTATTCTAAAGTGTTAGAGAAAAAACAAGACTTTATAGGAAAGATACATATCAACGGAGAATATAACCTGAGAAAACTAAACTAGTCTACTAGGATAATAGTCAAAGATATAAAACATGTATTATATGGCTCTGATATTAACTTTAACGTGTTCTGGAAAAAAATATATGGGTGCGATTATTTGAATTACCTGATAAAGGCATCTCGATCACTTTTGACAAAATATAATTGCACGAATTTTTAATCGATCGCTGACCTTTAATTCTAGAAGTGACTTGTGACTGTTATAAACATGCAGAGACAATTCTATGCATTATGGTTTAAGTTTACAATGAACACACTATAGTTATACATTTTCCTTTTAAATATCAAATAGACAATCACCTTTCGGACAGACTTGCTTTTTTCTTTCTATTCATAAAAATTATCATTCATTCATTTAGAGACATGAATTACAAGTTATATATGTCTCTGGTTTATAATATTTGAACACTTCAAAAATGCTTTGAAATACTATGAGCCTGTATTGGGGTCCCAACCGAGCACAACAAAAAGGGGCGAGTTCCAACTATATGTCCCCATTCAAATGCATTGATCTTTTTAAAAGTTTATGATTCGACGGTTTCCTCCAACAATATGGTTTGATAATTTTCTTTCGAAATTCATTATACTTTTCACATACTAAAATAAAATGATATCCATCTTCAATTACTTGTTTATCACACATATTACAAAATCTCGGATATGTCTCAATATTATAAAATCGACAAGTTTCTATATTCAAACAGTGAGCAGATATATGCGGTATCAGAGACATATATACACATGTCTCTGGCGGTATTTACAAATGAATGGTTTTATAAATATAATTTACAGCATGATCTAAATAAAATTGTTGGGGTCAAATACATCTATGCAACATACATTTAGGCGAGTCTTCAAAAAATAGTACATTTCACTATTAAAGCTACCGTTTAATCTATCTTTGAATTCAAATTAAAACAAATTCACATTTTTTACACCCTGATGTAACCGTATTTTTAAAACGTTGTCATCCGTATCAATAAATTGTTTAATAAAATTAATATTTGAAGTGCATGAGTATTATTAACGTCTAGGATAAGTGTGAGATTTCTCTGTTGATGGGAATAAACAAAATTTAGCTGAATTTGTATTATTTAAATTAATGAAAAGGCAAACTAGTGTGTGTTTGAAATGATATTTTTGAAATGGATTTATAGCATAAAAAATGTGTGTAACCGATTTTACGTTGACTTGGACTGCGAATTTGAAAAAAATATATTTGTGAAATCACATTCTACAAGATGACATATTTTGTAAGTACGTTATACTCTATAACCTTTTATTCTAATTATAGTATCTTTGAAATGCATTTTATAGCTGACTATGCGGTATGGGCTTTGCTCATTGTTGACGGCCGTACGGTGACATATAGTTGTTTTAATGTCTGTGTAATTTTGGTTTCTTGTGGACAATTGTCTCATTCGCAATCATACCACATCTTCTCTTTTATATTTATATAGCTATTACTTGCAACTGCCATGTGTACATGTTTCAGACTCGTGCCGCTGAAAGAGGTCTCCTTTCAAGTTTGAAAATAGGTGGAGAGGTCGGGAAAACTATCAGAAATATACTAGTATATGATAAGAAAAATCAGTGAAGTTCCCACTACTCTTTTGGTAAATTGTCTTGCTATTCCCGAGTGTGTTTTAATCAAAGAATTTTCTCTCTATTGACACAATGGTATATAAACTCATCATATATTTTCGCGCGGAAGACGTGCGTTTCGTTTAAAAAAAAAGACTCATTAGTCACGGCGCCCGAATCAAAAATTCAAAGAAGGCCAAATAAAGTACGAAGTTGAAGAGCATTAAGTACCAACATACCTAAAAGTTTCCCAATAGATTAGTTCAGGGAAAGCTTGTTCGCGACCCAGAACTCTGAGTGGGTCAAGCAATAACTAAATACGGTGAAGATAAAAAAATATAACGAATACAAGATACATAATTGTAGATAAAACAAAACTAGCTGTATGTCATTATAAGTAATAACGCGGGCCATGCTTGTAAGTACTGTACGTGTGATAGTGGTTAGCTCGTATAATAAGTCAACGTTCGGTATAGTCAGGGACAATTTTACACCAGGTACGGTGAAATATAGCTCGTATAATAAGTCAACGTTCGGTATAGTCGGGGACAATTTTACACCAGGTACGGTGAAATCGAAGACATCCAAAACCTCATCTTCGTTAGCTATGGGTCACGATCAACGCCCACTCTCCAGAGTGGATCGTAACCTTTGACTAGCGAAGATGCCAAAACCTTTGATTTAAAAAACATGGAACTATTTTGTTGCCAAACAGCCAATTATTGTACAACTAAATAATATTTTTGACTCATTGGCACGCATACCACATATGCAATGCACATCTTCTTATATCTATCTTTACGATTACGTCGCTTTTATATACCATAGTCCATATTTAGCAAACGACAGTGTGAATATTTTGTGTATGAGTGACAAATGATTCGATGCCATAATTATCAGCCTTTGGTAGTTGTTAGTGTATAATACAGGCTTTAATCTTTCAAATTTCTTCCTATATATGTCACAGTGTATACGTATGTAAAGTGCGGATCCTAAAATATCATTTTTACTGTATATGTCATAAATGTCTAATGTAGAATGATAAATAAACAGACGAACTTTTTTTAATTTTTGAAGAAAATGAAGAAAATTAGTTAAAATGTATATGTTCAGAAATACATAATACATGTACTAATAAAACAAAGTATGAGATGCGAGCGGGGTTTTATCGCGCCTAAAGCCATCCAGCTGTGAAATATATACCAAAATAGGTGAATATTTAGGACATTTCACGAACAGATCGTGCAGGTGCTTTATAACTAACATGTAAGATGTTGTTGCAGTAAAACATATTTATTTTAATGCAATTATTAAAGTTGTGTAACGTAGAATATGTTTTGTCACTCAGTTTCTTCATATTTAACTAAATTCCACTATGATGATTTCGTAATGCAGCTTTCTAGTCATGTTTACTGTCGAATAATAATACTATTCTTTCTTTTTCACTGTGAAGCAAATCATTAGTATTGTATATGCGGTGCATTTTCACTGTATAATTTTTTTTATCTATTACAGCTAATTTCTTTAAGCATGTAGAGCAAGACTTTAGTTGATTTGCTTGCTTTTTTTTTAATGGATAATTATTATGATAACACCCAATTTAATTCAAATATTAAAATTACAGGTTAAACTATGCCTATTCATATTGTTTAAAAATGTCAATCTTATTTACAAAGATTGTATAAACAATTTTACAAACAAAGCAAGCAAGCCAACCAAAGTTTTGCTTTACATGCATTAGGAAATTAGCTGTAAAGCCTTAATTTAGCCGACTTGCTCAAACAATAGATAAAGTAAGAAAAAGATTTGATAATTTTAACTTACGGAGGAAAGTTTGGTTTTAAAACACTCTAATAAATTAAATAGAAATAACATTTATTTCAAATGTATTCCATTTAGTTTCTTATAAAGCGTATAGGGATCTTTATCCTTATTTTTTTTATCCATTTCCACGACACTTCACCACTAATTACGTACATCTTGATATATATTGCACCTTTGTTTTCCCGTTTAAAAGGTTTTACACTGGAGCCCTTTATAACTTGCTGTTCGGTGTGAGCCAAGACTCCATGTTGAAGACCGTATTTTGACGTATAATGGTCTACTTTTATAAATTGTGACTCGGATGGAGAGTTGTCTCATTGTCACATACGACATCTATATATGGCTAAAAAACGAAACGAGACGGGATAAAAAGGGACAAAAAAAATCCACGCTACTTTTTTAATATATTTATAATGGGCTTAATATGAGTCAAAATAGAGTAAAATAGTGGGTCGCATTTGGGTATAAGTATATAGAACTGCATAGTATAAGAGGGATACGGGAATCTGCCAAAACAATAAGCAGAATACGGAAATCTGCCAAAACAGTAAGCGGGATCCGGGATCAGAACCCCCCAATGAGTCTCCAGAATAAGATATTTTTGTATATTCATCCTATTGTTACAATCATGCCTTCAATAACAAATGTATCCGATGCATGCATTTTTTTTTATATTTTTGGTCCCTTTTTCAATTTTGTGGGGTCCAAATTTATAGACAATAGTCCTTTAATATAGATATTTGGAATTCGTTGACATTCTGAATCTAACCGTGTATCTAGTTTTGGGATTTTTTGCGTAGTTGCTGAAATAGCCCACATAGAGTTCCAAAGTGTCTAAAATCCACAAAAATGAATTGTAGCATGCATTTCGTGTACAATAACCCAAATGTTTATTTGTACTCGTAATAAAAAGGAGAAAAGATTGGGCTGCCTCTCTTCAATTTTGTCCAGTTAAATCAAAGGAGTAGGTCCAGTAAGACACTTTTTTGGCCCCAAAATATAGCAATTTTACAAAATTGTTAAAATGTATACTTTTAGTTATTCATTGGATAGTAGAGTGCTTCTGCTACATAATATGGGCTGTTTTTTGACAATACGATGTACATATATCGGGTACTAGCATCATTAAGTCATGCTAAATTAGTGAAATCTTCACAATTCTAGCATTTTGGTTAAATTTCACACGGTTTCCGTGTAAAACGAAAGTGGCCGCATTCGTGTTCATCTAAAATATTGAAATGTAAGTTGTATTTCATGATAATACATAACATATATAAAGGTTGAGGATGAACACGGATGCGGCCACTTTAATTTTTGACAAAAACCATATTAAAAGTGATATTTTTCGGCATATTTGGTAGATTTTTCATATTTTAGCTCGAATCGGAGCGTTTTTAATGACTAAATTAATTAAAATCTTCCACATAAATTAATTGAATCAAATGAAATAGACACTTAAGTGTTTAAAAAGTGGTCACCATCCTTCGTCAGATGAACCTTAAATTTGAGGCCAAAATCGGTCCTTACCGGACCTACTCCTTTAACTTCTTCGACAATGCACATTGTGATATATTGTATATGTCATTCCAACACTTACTCTTGTTCTTTCATTTGTGTATCTATTTAATGACCATTTTAATTCAAAGCTTAGACTTGCATCCTTCATTCTCTACAAAATTATATAGATAAAGATTGGTTAAAAACTGTAATAAAGCAAAGACTGTTAGACCAGTTTCTTCAGAATTGAAATTCATGAAGTGAAAATTCGCCAAAAGCTAATAACTACAAAACTTGTAAGAAACACTGGGAATTTGAGGAATATTTTTGAACTTTAAAGACGCCGTTGTTCTTTGTCGATTTCGAACGACCAATAACAAATTGCCTATTGAAACAAGAAGATGGCAAAATGTACTGAGAGAAAACCGTGTTTGTCATCTATGTAAAAATTGACAAATTGGTGACGAATATCAAAGGGCACATATTTATCTTTCGTCTAACAGCACGTATACACCGCAGTTATCGTAAATTATATAAACATATACAAAAAAAATAACATTATTTTTTTTAAGACAAAACAGAAAAAAGAACTGATAAGTGCGGGTAATCCATGCGCCTTGCTTCCTTTATGTTTCGATATTTTAAAAATTAATTATTCTTTTATCTATTATAACACGTGAAAAATACACCGGTGAGTTCCATATATGTCTTTAACTTACAGCTGGTCCTGAAAATGCATGAAATATTTGCCACTGGACTTAAAACAACCAACAATCAATCACACTACAACTTATAGTATATATAGTAGTGAAATACAAAATGTATATTATAATGATACAATTAGCAAAATAAATAGAATACAAATACACGCTACTTTATTTAACTGACACAATTTAAAGGAATACTCTCTAAACTATATAAGTAGAGAAGCGTAAAGTTTCTTTTGAATACTTAACAAACGGCTTCCGAACAGTTCAATTTTGCTCAATTCAAAAACTTGAAAACATAAGCATGTACATTAAAAACAAACGACCAGACATCACTAATACGTGTATACACAAATTCATTATTTCTCTATTAACGTTTAGCCCTACGGCACCATTCTATTAAGAATTTTGATGGGAGTAATTGTAATATATAATAGGCATGTACTTTCTTACGTTACGGATCATTGATTTTGTTACCTGTTGACCCGGTTGATTACTAGCACGTGCCATCGAACTCGACCATTTTAACTTAACTGACAGATTTTGTTTGAATTAACGCCATATGTATATATATTCTAAGTACAATATACCTATCATATGGATTAGAAAATAAATATTATAAGGATACATCGTTTGAATGAAAATTTCTATACGGTGATACTTTAACACCGTCCCGACAGAGACTGAATGAATGCATTATGATGATCAGGTTTCGGGATCCGAGAAGTCTTTTTTCGAATTTCCGGATGTCGGGAATATTTTTTTCCAACTTAAATAGAGTAAATCGCACTAAAAAAATAAACATGCAAACAAAATGCAACAGCTTCAATGGTTAACTAGGACATATATCAACATAAAACGAATTAAAGCAAATGTCATACATAAAACAAAAATATGCATGTGTTAATTTGCCTCCGCTGCAGTTCTGTGGATCCTTAACTTTTTAAGGTTACGTTTAGGATTTTCCGTTACTAAACTTCAAATACGAAAAACATTTTCACCGGTGTTCACAACATTTTAAGGTTTATGGCATACATT
Source organism: Mytilus trossulus (assembly GCF_036588685.1). Lineage (NCBI taxonomy): Eukaryota > Metazoa > Mollusca > Bivalvia > Mytilida > Mytilidae > Mytilus > Mytilus trossulus. The sequence continues at coordinate 3,503,267 of NW_026963296.1, forward strand.
CTGGTGTGTATACAATTAACATACGTCCTTGCATTTAATTACCAATATATATTTATATAAACTAACATTTATTAAAAAAATAAACAACATATATAGACGAATAATTTATTAGTTCCTCGACAAAACAAGAAAGAAATAAAGAATCAACAGAAGATTTAATCTTTATTAATTAATCAAAATATACTTCAAACAAATCCTAATATTAAAAAAACATATATACATATTAATCTAAAATGCATTATCGAGTAGAAGGGGCGCAACTCGTGTTATCAAACCGGTATACTGAACGGATCTAAATAGGGTCTGAACCTTTTGAACGTAATTTTGTATACATGGTCTGTTTTGGTCTGACACGGTCTTAACGGGTCTAAACAACCCGCTAGACGATTCAGTCTTTTCCGTCTTGACATGTCTTAACGAACTGATTTACCTGATGAGGCTATCGATCTGAACGGCGACTTAACGAACTTAAATATCGTGACGAATTTCTCTAGCGGTAAATCCAGTCAATCAAGATGTGATCAGACCAAAATGACCGTTTCAGACTCAAATCGGGCTACTAGTGAAAACGACGATAATCATTAATTTTTAATCTATAATACAAAATTTAACAGACCAATACAAATCCAATTGCACGAGTTGCCTAATCTATTTATATCTGTGTTCATGTTTACATCGCTGATATGGTCATAGGAAAGGTCAACTCGACAGTTAATTAGATGGCGTCTAAGCTAAATTTCACATGAAACGAAGCTACATCATATTGCGACCATGTCCTGAAAATTGTTTATTTGATAGTTTTGAAAAATGTTTAACATTGTTTGAAATAAAATATGAGAATTTGAGTCAAATCGTTGAACATGAATTTGGCAGCTAGTGCCCCCTTTAATTTATTTGGTTAAAATATGCATATTTCCGGCCTACAATTTGTGCAACCCATGAACAGTGATCGATCACATTACAAACTGCTATAAAAAGATCATGTGTTGTTACTGGTCGACCACAGATCGTACTTGACAAATTTTCTTCAATAAGAAAGATATAAAAAGTTGTAAGGGTTAATATCTTAATTTAGTTTAGAACTATATTTCTAGGTGTTTTTTTACCTATTAGTTAAACCAAAGAATTTGACAGAAATAAACCAATTTATGAAATTTCAACTTGATTTGAAAACAAGTTATAAAGGGTTTAATGATTACTGTCAGAGTGTTATACAAAATGAAAAATCTAGATTATCTCATTTAATTCGACACCAATAAACCAAACTATCAAATGACCGAGAATATTATTTATCGATTTATAATTGACAGAGCTGAAAAGGAAAAAAGATATAGAAATTTGATAGGTGACTTTATTATTCTAGCTTTTTTACATTTAAAAATCAATTAAATCTTCAAAGGACAATGTACGATAAGGCCCGTTGCTGGCCCCCCTATGTTCTCATTTTTCAAATTCTGTTCTGGAAAGCTACTCATTATGTTCAAATATTACCTAAGGTTTAATGTATGCTTGGATGAACTTCAAATCGATTTATTTTTGCAACTGGGTGAGATGAGGGAGACTTTCTGTTATTATTCAAATATTGAAATTATTATTCACTTTTCAGGTGTTCATTACAAATACATTTTAGTTTTTAAGTTCCTGCGTCAACGTGCCCCTTGAATTTGTTTATTCCAATGTCATGAAAACTGTTTTTGCTGTCTAAATCGCCATAATTTCCCCTGGGTCAGGTAGGCGCACGCTATGAAATTTGAAGAAACAAAGGCCAAAAATAAGTAATGTTTACTTCTTTTGGCATTTTGTGTGCCCTTTTATCCCTTACATCACTTATTTTCTGAAATTTATGATTTTCAAGTTCGCCCTAACAAACTGCAAACCTAATGGAATATTTTAACGTAATAAGTAGCTTTCCAAAACAAAATTAAGAATGTAAATGAGAAAATAGAGGGGGGGGGGGCAAAACGGGCCTTTTCACATCTTGTCCTTTGACAGCAACGAATCAAGCTACCGAATGCAATTTTGTAAATATTTCTCATTTTTGTATATATATTATTAGACAGTAGTTTTTCCCGATTGAAAAGTTTTCCACTTGTAATGTTGAGGCCCTTTATAGCTTGTTTTTTAGTGTGAGACAAGGCTAAGTGTTGAAGGCCGTACCTTGACCTATAATTGTTTACTTTTAAAAATGTTATTTGGATGGAGAGTTCTCTCATTGGCACTCAAACCATTTCTTCCTATACCTATATAATTGAAATAGATTGGCTGACTCATACAAGTCACGACTTAATCTCAAAGTCGAGACTTGTCAACACTAATCAAGTCTGGTCGAGACTTAGTCGATCCCAATTTCAGACTATACCAATATCATTAACTACACAATCAGACTCAATTAGTAAAAGTCGAGTACACTTGAGTACAGTTAAGTTGCACGAAAGCGTACTCGATTTGTTTTACACTGTCTAATGAACCAAGCATCAGATCGATTTCAACATGCAATATATCGAACAAAGAAAGAGGATATCAGATTAATTGTATGAATATACAGGCAATAAATCGAAAGAAGAAGGAAGATATATAAGATCAATTTAATGAAAATAGATTGATAAACACACATTTATTTATCAATGTACACATATGCTTAAATACAACGTCTAAAGAAGCAAAGTTAAAACACAACGAGTAGTCTTAACAAAACCAAAACAGTTAACACACTAACAAAATCATGTGGTTTCAGATTTATTCAACGATACTTATTTAAGATAACAATATAGAAACAAGATAAAATTAACTTGTTCTGACCGACAATTCCTATTTCGGCACAATCATTGGTCTTCATCAATGTCAGTCCCTAATCAAAATGAGCTCTACGTGTGTTCGAAGAGATCAAACATTTTAAAACCTGCTTTATTTGTTTTTATTAATTACAAATTGATTCATACTACGCTTACACAAAAAAAAAATTTGAATCCTGATCTTTTTACTTATAATTTACATGTTGTTCTTGGATCCACGTCTGTTCCTTAAATCAAGATCCAATGTGGGGCTTTTTTCTCCGATTTATGTCCAATGATTCAATCCTCTAACTGACGTTCAGTATGACGTCTATTTGATCGGAGTCTCCTCTCATTGATGTCAACTAAGTATCATTTATTTTAAGTTTGATCTTTTGGTTCGTTTTGTATTAACACAAATTAAAAGACGATATTACACTTTGACATAATATTGCATGTACATGCGAAATAATATGTTAATGAAAGCAGTTTATCTTCTCTATCTACGTCATCGTATTCCTTTCATATTCGTATAACTAAATGTTATCTGGATATACGATGAACCCCCCCCCCCCAAAAAAAAGAGTGGATATTTAGTAATTTTTGTACATCATGATTGATTGTTTTTGCATAAATAGTATGAAAGGAATATAAACAAAAATATTCTAAATGTGCAATTATAGAAATAAAGAACTTTAAGCAAAACTCAAAACGGGAAGTCCTTAACAAATGGCAAAACTAAAAAGCTCAAACATATCAAATAAATGGATAATAACTGTCAAATTTCTGACATAGTACAGATGTTTTAGACATCAAGAGAGGAATATACAGTCTAACACAATAAGTAGAATAAAACCCTACGACCAAAGACAACTGTTCTATGATAAGACTCTGCAAGATTTGAAACATAAAACACTTTTGAAGAAACAATTTTCAGATGAGGGTGTCAGGCTACTAGTTAATTTTTGTATTTTTAATTAATTCGATATACATGTACTTTTCAATCTGTGTTACTGGTCATTTGTTTGTATTGACCTTCGACACGTTTTTATCACTACTTTCTATGCAATTTTGAAAGCATTTTTTATCATCAGGTGTAACTCCAGTGTTTTTTATTCGTTTTGCGAGGTCTTTGTATTTTTTAAATGCGTTTAAGGCATCGAGGAATTTATTATAAAGGTCTTCTCCTCCACTCAAAAGTATTTCCATTAGTTTCCTGTTCTTTTCCTTATCTGATGTCAGAATTTGAATCTCAGCACTTTCATCATCTGTCAACACTTTAATAAACTTTAGGTGATCTACTATACATTCAAACGAACGAACTTCGTAGACTGAATCAGGCCACTGTGATAAAGCTACAAGAATACATTATTAATCTTTTATTATTTTAATTTTAGTTTCTTGTGTACAATTTGGAAATTAGTATGGCGTTCATTATCACTGAACTAGTATATATTTGTTAAGGGGCCAGCCGAAGGACGCCTTCGGGTGCGGGAATTTCTCGCTTCATTGAAGACCTATTAGTGACCTTCTGCTGTTGTGTTTTTCTATGGTCGGGTTGTTGTCTCTTTGGAACATTCCCCATTTCCATTCTCAGTTTTGTCTTAATCATTTATCACAATCATAATATCACATAAAAAACAGGTTTCACGTCAGCAGAAAAATCACTGTTTATATCATCGAATCGAATAACGGAAAGACAAAAAACATACATAGCTAACCGAGTTATTGAATTTTAAAAATAACAAGAAGGAACACAAAAATGACTGAACGTAAAATATAATTTTCATGTTGCTATTTATCCTTTTATGTATGTACTTTCAATTTGTATTTCTATTCTTAAAGTGTTCAGAATACACTGTCAAACATGTCTGGACCAGACAGTATACAATATATAGGCAAGAGACTTGACCACTTACATGTATGTTAAATGTGGGTGTGTTTATTTGTCTAATGTATGCCTTTGTTGAATATGAGTACACACATTACTATTTTTTATTGTGAGATGTTATATTTTCTAGATTCGTTCAAGATTTAGAAGGAAATGAGTGACAGTTAGATATTGTTTTGTTCGCTAGATTATGCCGTCACCATTATTTAAATGTTGATGCATTAAACTCGAAAAACAGTGCAATATATTTTATCAAAAATCAAGCATGTAAATTTTACAGAAATTTCTTCGGTAACGTGTATAACCAAAAAGGCTTTAAATAGATAGAGTGTAATATCATATTGATGATAACTTTAATACATTTTGGGTGATAAAACTGTTTTGCAATAACATTACTATCAACATGATCAATAAAACTACATTGGACAGGAGGGCATACTTCACGGGGAAAAGTAAGCGAGTACCCATCTGGAGCACCTTGCCTTCATCCTGGTTCTGTTGAGGCTTGTGTTATTTTGTTGTTTGTCTTTGATCATGTTTTAGTGTTTGACATGGCTTAGTCTGTATTTTAAACAACTTACAAGTTTGAATGTCCGTTTGGGAACTTTCGTATCAATTTTAGGAAGGCAGATTGTGCATGTTTCAAGCAAGATAACTTGTTTTTTTGTTACGTGTGTCACTTTCTAAAAGAGGGACGAAAGATACCAGAGGGACAGTCAAACTCATAAATGGAAAATCAACTGACAACGGCATGGCTGATAATGACAAGCAATAGTACACACGACACAAAATAGAAAACTAAAGAATAAGAATAACTGGTGATTGCATGACATCTAGTTTTCATCTGACTTTATTTGTACACCTACCGTATGATGGTAAACATATGGCCAAAACAATCACCACTGCTACGGCAAAGTAAATACAGTTTAATTTGTTAGTTCTACCTGTAAACAGAAATGTATGTTTAAGTTAAACAGTACACGATATAAAAATAACAAAATATGATATGATTTTCAATGAGACAACTCTCTACCATAAACCAAATGACGTAGAGGTTAACAATTATACATGTTATAGGCCAACATAGGTCTTTAATAATGAGCAAAACCAATACCACAGCGAAAGATGATGGAAATCATCGAATTGAAAAATTGTAAAATAATCAAACGAGAAAATCATTTGAACCATATAATAAACGAAGCTTGAATATGATTTGCACATATTTATGTCTTGTAAAATATATTTTTCCCTACCGACCAACTGAAAACTCTATACACTAGTAACTAATTTGTAACAGACTTCTTCGTTTCCTAGCTCATTCATCTTGATGGTTTGGGCAAACTTGGGGATTATATCTCACTGTTGGTGGAAGGGTTATATAATGATAGTAACACATTTATCCTCTTAGGACGGGTAAAGATTTCACTGACATATAGTTGAACTTTTCATTTTTGAATTAAATACTTGCATGAGAAATGTAGTGTTTCCAGATAAAACTAAATTATTTCAGACACACGTATTTCTCTTCTATAAAATTAAAAGATTTCATCATGGATTCCTTTCTCAATTTTAATCAATACCCTTATATTTTTTTATATTATGCTTTATGTGTACAATGTTCAGTTAACACAGTTAGATGATTTTGCTAAATCTAAGCTATACCTTACCCAAGCAAATACAAAACATATTCAGCAAAACTTAAATAAAACAACAGTACACTGCTGATCGTACACTTATTTTTTTAAAAGTGTTCGCTGGAAGATTATTCTTGTCTTCTGATGGAAATGATATGTGTGTTTCCTTCATTGAACGCACAGGATGAGTGGAGCATGTATAGCATTAGCTGCTTACACTGACAATCCCGGTTGTCGAGTTCATGAAATTGTTCCAGCTGTTGTTGGTTCATTGATTGTATTCTCTGGGTTTTTTTTTCTTTTTACGCCATGGCGTTGTCAGCTTTTTTCAATTTATGTGTTTGAATGTCCCTTCGATATATGTTGCTCTCATTTAGCAGTAATCAGTTTTTAAGATTTAAATTAGGAGAAATATGATAGTTATTTCCTGGTTTTTCGTTTAATTTGAATTAATGTGGTATCTTTGTTTTATTTTTTTGGAGGCTAACATATGATACTTTCTTCACAAATGCAAACATACCTTCGATATAATCATTTCTTACGTCTTTAAATCTATGTTCAAATAGCGAGGAGAAGTTTATATGTTGTGACCTGTATAGGATATTAAAAAATATATCAACAAGACAATTACGAATTCAACAGGATACACAAATGAATGACCATTTAAAAAGTATAAATAGCTTCCAATCATACAGGCAATAATGAACAGAACGTTTTATTAAGATGCAGATAGATGAGTCTTCCCATATAGACTTGTACTAGTGATAATCTGTTTAATCTGACAATAAAACCGTTGCATTCTTAAGAGCCAACACAGTAAAAAATTACGGGAAATCTGATGGTTTCTTAACTTAACAACCATAAATTCTAAGAGTCTAGTTTGATATTTCTACATTATATCTTGACACGTAATGAACTCGGAAGCCTTAATAGATAAATACTGGTAGTTAGTTAAGAGTGATGCATATTACGCATGTCAGCAACAGTGAGGTATTAATGATAAGTAGAAACATATTTCATGTATTGAGCTATTACATCAACATGTTTATAATATAATAATATATTCAGAGAAAAGTCCGACAACTAACTTTGTGTCAGTAGTTTAAGGCTCCCGAAATGTCACAAACAGGCTTTTGATCCTTGTGTCTTAACCATTAAACTCTTTAAACATTTTATTTTGTGTTTCGAATTAAGGTGAATCAGATCGAAGTTTATGCGACATATTTCCTTGTTTTGCCATCACAGTACGTACAGCAATACGTTATTTACCGTATGAATTAGCAGACACATTACATAATGGGTAACTTTTCATAGATCCGCACAACTGATCATAACGTTAATAGTGTTAAAAAAATATTTCAAGTTGTAAAAATAATATCACATTTTGAAATTTGCCAACAGAACTGAGCACTTCATGTCTTGCTTATAAAAACTACCTGCAAACAAAACGATTTCCAGATATTTCTATTTTCAAACTTTATGTTTATGCTCTAAACTATTTTAGCTAATTGTTAAGCATTGCTGTCATTTATGTGTGCAACAGTAGTATCTAACATGTAAGAACTCGACACTCTTACCAGAGTTACAAATTTCATATTCTCACAAGATGCACGTTTCGTCTACATACATGTTAGACTCATCAGTTACGCTCGAATCATAGAAAAGTAAAAATGCCAAACAAAGAAAAAGTTGAACAGCATTGAGAACCAAAGGTTCCTAAAAATTACAGCTTAGTTAATCTATTTCTGAGGTAGAAAAACAGAAGTGTTGTTCGAGAGGTCATTGATCGATTGAGAAAAATAAATCCAGATTGATTTCTTAAACTAAAGTCACCAACTATAAGAGGAAAACAACGGAAAAGAAAAACAAACGCAAAAATGCGAACTATTTGATTACACCTGCAAATTCTGACATGGTACAAGAAAAACTTGTGGATTGAACCTTGTATTATGTCTAGCCTTACCTCCAGCTTATAAGGTAATCATACAACGGGCAACAGTAGTATACCGCTGTTCGAAATTCATAAATCGATCGAGAAAAAAACACATCTGGGTTACAACTTAAACTGAGGAAATACATCAAATATAAGGGGAAAACTAGGAAACAACAAAAATACAATAGATATAGGAAGATGTGGTGTGAGTGCCAATGAGACAACTCTCCATCCAAATAACAATTTAAAAATTAAACCATTATAGGTTAAAGTACGGCCTTCAACACGGAGCCTTGGCTCACACCGAACAACAAGCTATAAAGGGCCCCAAAATTACTAGTGTAAAACCATTCAAACGGGAAAACCAACGGTCTAATCTATATAAACAAAACGAGAAACGAGAAACACGTATATATTACATAAACAAACGACAACTACTGTACATCAGATTACTTACTTGTAACACACACAGAAACGAACTATGATATAACAATGACCATGTTCCTGACTATGTATATGACATTTTTAAGAAAAAATGGTAGGTTAAACCTGGTTTTGTGGCTAGGGCTAGCCAAACCTCCCGCTAAAAAATAACGGTAATAGTTATCAAAAGTACCAGAATTATAATTTAGCACGCCAGACGCGCGTTTCGTCTACATAAGACTCATCAGTGACTCTCATATCAAAATATTATTAAAGCCAAAAAATGACAACACTATATAACAGGAAAATAGTACAAACAATCACACGAACAAGTACAGGAAACGCATTGATAAATAATATAATATTACAGTGCATTGCATTACATCCTTTAAACAGCAGAATGACAACATACAATGTACATCTTTCATAACTTTCTTTCAATAAAACAGAAGTCGTACTGAAGTCGATAGGGTTGTTAAGAAAACTGAAAGAGTTTCAAAGTGGCAAATTACTTACGGTCTGACGATAATTTCTTGACATGATTTATTCCGAACAGCAGTACCAATAACATGATTAAAGGGACACGGGTTATCTGTAATGACACAAGTAACATCAGTTGATTGTTTTAAGTTTTTTTAATAATTGACATGCACATTCATATATACCATACGATAGTGAAATCAACTAAGATTAAGCAACAATTTCGTTAATAGAAAGTTAAGATGTTATATTAAAATGTTGATAGGATTACATGGGTGTCGGTAATGAATGTAAATATATTATTTTCCACAAGACAAATATCAGTAAAAAATATTCTCTTTGTTTTCGGCTATAGTTTATCATTGGCATAAGGGTTTTTGTTTTTCATGAATTATAATACCCAACTGTTCCATAATATAGCTAGATGCAGACTAACAAGTGCATACACAGTAATCAACTAAAATGTAAAGGAAAATTATCAACATCGGTTTGTTCTTGAGTTTAACCAAAATATTCAGTTTTTTTATTTTTATTTTTCAAAAAAAGGAAATCAATACAGATACATCAGTAGCATTAGCATTAAGTATAATGTACAAAGTCAGGAATATGACAGTTATTTGCCATTCATTTCAATCGTTTCAGCTTTTGATTTTCAACTTGATAAGGGACTTTGCGTATTTAATTTTCCTTGAGTTCTGTAGTTTTGTTATTTAATTTTTACATCATTATTCTATAAGGGTATACATTATTGGTGTTAAGTAAAATGTTTGCTCACATTTACCTTCATTGTCACAAATGAGTTTGTAACATGAACAGTCTTCCTCTGAGGGAATACAATAGCAGATGTGTTTTGGCGTGGTTATAAATGTGTACCCTTGTGAAGAATCACATCCACATGTTGTATCATTTATCATACTTCCTTCACGGTGGACGATTTGACCCTCTTCATTACAAAAAGACGTTTGATACACACACTTATTGTTGCCATCTGTTGAAAATGGGAAAGGCTGATATCTTTTAGAGCTGCATCCTGCTTTGTTGAAATACGGTTCAAATATAAGTTTGCTGCCTATAGTTGATATAAAAGAAATGAGAAGAGGAATATGTTGTAATATAGCGCGGTTAATTATTGTAGCAAAATCTTACTTACTGGTAGATAAAATCATCATAGATAAAATTGAGAATGGAAATGGGGAATGTGTCAAAGAGACAACAACCCGACCAAATAAAAAACAATAGCAGAAGGTCACCAACAGGTCTTCAATGTAGCGAGCAATTCCCGCACCCGGAGGCGTCCTTCAGCTGGCCCCTAAACAAATATATACTAGTTCAGTGATAATGAACGCCATACTAATTTCCAAATTGTACACAAGAAACTAATATAAAAATAATGCAAGACTAACAAAGGCCAGAGGCTCCTGACTTGGGACAGGCGCAAAAATGCGGCGGGGTTAAACATGTTTGTGAGATCTCAATCCTCCCCCTATACCTCTAACCAATGTAGAAAAATTAACGCATAACAATACGCACATTAAAATTCAGTTCAAGAGAAGTCCGAGTCTGATGGCAGAAGATGTAACCAAAGAAAATAAACAAAATGACAAAAATACATAAATAACAACAGACTACTAGCAGTTAACTGACATGCCAGCTCCAGACTTCAATTAAACTGACTGAAAGATTATGATTTCATCATATGAACATCAGGCACAATCCTTCCCGTTCCGTTAGGGGTTTAGTATCATACCATCATAACATATATGAGAAGAACATAACCCGTGTCGTGCCAACAACTGTTTTTAGAATAAATGTCTTTAGTTCCGACGCAAAGACCTTATCAGTGACTCAATGTTAACGCCAAAATATGCAATCTTTAATGACTTGACAACAGTATCGTAATTATATCCCTTCTTGATCAGTCTATTTGAAGGTTTTGTAAGTTTCTGATGTGAATACTGACACCTTTGTGCTTTATAAAGAATATTTCCCATACAAAATTGGATGTGAAATACCTGAACGTATAAAAAGTCTGCATGTTGAGCTATATTTACGAATGATGTCTTTATACCGATGATAAAATTTAGTAAAAGTTTTGACTAGTTTGTGATATCGAAAACCCTGGTGTAATAATTTTTCAGTAATACATAAATTTCTCTCGTTGAAATCTAAAACATTGTTACAAACACGAGCGAATCGTACAAGTTGAGATATATAAACTCCGTAAGATACTAAGATTGTAATTGTGTAAACTATGTTTATGTTGTATATACTTTTAAAAAACAACAATATCACAAATCAGGTGATAAATTTAAGCATCGAACGCAGAAGTCAAATGAACACAACTGTCAACGAAAAGGGGAAAAACTTTAAATTTGTAATAGTGTTAATATCTATGTAATTCTATGTAAATGCATTGGCCAATACAATATTATTTTCAAATCGTTTTAGCACCCTGCAAAAAAACAATAAGTCGGACAGGGATACCCCAGACTCCGGCTTACCAGCCAAGTAAATATCTTCTACACTATAACTTTCCTCCTCTATCTATAGGAGTATTGAATGAGTACAGACTTTTGATTTAAATAAACATTTACTGTCTTCTTACCGATGCCACATGTGGAGCAGGGTCTGATTATCTTTCCGGAGCACCCATTCTTGAAGGGATTTGTGTTGCTAATCTTAAGTTTTCTATATTGTGGTTTGTCTTTTCTTTTTTAGCCATGGCAATGTCTGTTTTTTCGATTCATGAGATTGACTATTCCTGTGGTATCGTTTGCCCTATTTTGTTGACTGCTGCGGTTTGAAAGGGTTGATGCATTATATCTATAAATACCTAGCCTCGCGACATTTGCATGTGCCTGTCCAAACTAAAGGAAATTATCAGAGGTAACTATAAAATGACTACTAATGTGGAATGTGTTTGATATTGTCCCATTTTTTATATATTGGTAATATTGCTGGAAAAAATTGTAAAAAAAATATGAAAGATACAGTATTACTTTCCCCCTCCGTATGACTAAATTTATTGGCTTGGTTACTTAAAATCGAAACAGGAAGCAATTGATCAAGGCAGAATTTTGTTTCATTGAAAAGTCCGTCACGATAGGGGGAATATATCAAATATTTCATTTTACAGTATTACCTGTGCTACTATAATCCAGTCCATCACATGTCTCTCGATACGAATTCTCTGGAGAACGCAACAAACACACATAGCTTTGACCGCAATAAAACTTTCTTGCTCTGAGACGCCAATGTCCTGGCGCTGGACATTTTAACTCATATACAAACGTAACAGCAATAACCTTGAAAATATTAAAAGTTCGGTGAATCGGTCAACGAATGGTAAGATAGAGGCAACAGATACTACAAAGAGTATAACAATAGTCTTAGCGATATTCAGATGTGTACAACAACAGTCCTTACAAATGCTGGTCGGATTGGAAAATATCTTTCAGCTAGTCTCTTGCCTTGCAGTTTTATATATTTTGCAAATAGTTATAGTTGTGTCTGAGCCGTAGTCCGCATATATTTTTGTGTGGTCCTCTTATATCATTTACAACCACATTACATCAAATCTCCTTATTTTCAAATTAAGTCTTCAGTTGATCAATTTTGAGTATCAATCTGCACAATCCAGTTCTACAAGGTCAAAACTCCGGTGAGGTGTGAACAAAAGTGTACGTATTCCACATAATAAAAATGTACTTATTTGATAAAACACTGAAATGTACTTACTTGAAGAAACCAAAGTAGTACTGCTGATTTCATCATACAAAGATAAAGGAATCACTTCAATCTGAAAAAAAAATAAACAAAAAGCTATTGTGTGTTATATGCATATTGGCACATTTTTGTTTTATAATTCAGTATTCATTCATGTTTAGCTTTTCTTTTTTTACAATGTGTCCTCATTATTTTATAATTCTGATGAAGCTTAATCATCTCATGTTATTTTCGACGATAATATTTTTAACGAGATTGGAATCATTAAAAAAAAATCAAACAAGCAGAAAATATTCAGTTATCAAATTTGACTTAAGTTTATTTTTTTGTTTAAAACATAACAAATTTGTAACAACCTAAAAAATGAATAGAACAGAAATCATAAGTCCTCTATCAATTTTTTTTTTTTAAAACTTTTTTTAACTAAGTGAGCGATCCTTCTGGATGATTATATGAAAATAATTCGCTTACATGTGTATGATATCAACATTTGTGTCATCATTGAAGATTCGTCCATCTGAACATGAATCAAATATCAGTTAATGGTTACAGAATCAGGCCAACCATTAGATGTTACTACAATTGTTTTTTTTTTATATATATATATGATCGTCCTATGATCTCTTGAACAGCGGTAAACTAAGAAAACGCTCTACAAAGTCCGGAAGAGCCAGTTGTTATCAATTCGTTTGATGTATTTGGGCTTATGATTTTGCCATCTGATTAGGGACTTTCCGTTTAAAATTTTACCCATAGTTTAGTTTTTTGTGCTTTTCGTCATACTACTGTTGCATTTATTTATGTAGGTAAAGGATATAAGCCGATAACTGTCCATTTCGTTAAAATATTGGACAGGTTTGAGGCAGCAGACCGAATACCTGTTTAATATTTTACAAAATGGACTGTTAGAGGCTTATATCTTACTTTACACATTGTTTCACGTTTAAACCATACCGAGTGCACCGCAGTTTTTTTTTTTAATTTCAAATATAAAATTAATATGCACAAATGAAGGGATAACAACTTGCAATCATTTTGAATTCTGTTGTTGTTCATCTGAATTTTCGACTGACTGTTATTGTTTACCAAAACTGTACCAACTCAATATACTCCCCTTTCTCTGTTTTTTTTCCTTGCAGTTTGTGTATTGATGTCCCTTGTGGTTTTTTTAATGTTACAGAAACATAATTTTTTATCTCGCAATTCTATTGCAAAAACAAGAGTGCAAACGCTGAAATGACTCGCCTTCTTTATCATTGATATTATGTTGAAAGTCCTAAATTAAAAACTTTAGTACAACTGTCTCATAAATTTAACAGTAACCAACAAAACTAAACATTGACCAATGAACCATGAAAATGAGGTCATATCACGCAGGCATGTACAGCTAACAATTCTTCCATACAACAAATTAGTTGACCTATTGCTTATAGCTTAAGAAAAACCGACAAAAACCGAAATTTTAACACTGAGCAATGAACCGTGAAAACGAGGTCAAGGTCAAATAAAACCTGAGCGACTTACATATAGATCATAAAATATTTCCATACACCAAATATAGTTGACCTATGGCATATAGTATTAAATAAAAAAATTAATTTGACCACTAACATGAAAATGAGGTCAAGGTCAGATGACATCTGCCCGCTAGACATGTACACCTAACAATGATTCCATACAACACATATACTAGATAACCACGTCATACATTTTTACTCTTTGAGTATGTTTGTTTTGTTCATAGATCGTTGACAATGTAATGGAATTTCATTCGACTGTCATACAAGTGAGAGGTTAAGCTAGCTATAAAACCAGGTTCAATCCACCATTTTCTACATTAGAAAATGCCTGTACCAAGTCAGGAATATGACAGTTGTTATCCATTCGTTTGATGTGTTTTGACTTTTGATTTTGCTTTTTTGATTTTTGATTTTCCTTTTTGAATTTTCCTCGGAGTTCGGTATTTTTGTGTTTTTACTTTTTGCATAAAGTATAAGAAAAACAGACCAAAACACAAAAACTTAACTATAACCACTGAATCATGAAAATGAGGTCAAGGTCAGATGACACCTGTCAGTTTGACATGGACACCTTACGGTCCTTCCATAGACCAAATATACTAGCCCTACTGCTTATAGTATCTGAGATATGGACGTGACCACCAAAACTTAACCTTGTTCAATGATCCATGAAATTAGGTCGAGGTCAAGTGAAAACTGTCTGACGGGCATGAGGACCTTTCAAGGTACGCACATACCTATATAGTTATTATACTACTTATAATAATTCAACATTACAAGAAATATTTTTCAAGTGGTCACTCAACCATAAAAAAGAGGTCAAGGACATTGGACATGTTACTGACGGAAAGTTCGTATCATGAGGCATCTATATACAAAGTATGAAGCATTCAGGTCTTCAACTTTTTAAAATATATACAAATTTTAAGAAGTAAGCTAACGCCACCGCCGCCGCCGGATCACTATCCCTATGTCGTGCTTTCTGCAACAAAAGTTGCTGGCTCGACAAAAACCATCTTTCTTATTTTCTTTTAACATAAAACATATCACTACGAACAAAATGCGACTCGGACACACGGCTGTAATTTTTTCACAGATAACATTCGGTAATGGCCTCCATTATTCTACTTCCTATATTCATTGTCGTTTATCAGCGAAGTGTTGTATTATATTCATAATCAAGCAATACTATCAGACTTGAAAAAATTTGCACTTTGTACACAGGGTGAAGTTTATGTTGTGTATGGCCCTTGTATTGCGGCATAATCTGTATAATGTTAGGGGCACCTCGAGCTCAGATAACCCCTAGTTTTTGGTGGGGTTCGTGTTGTTTATTCTTTAGTATTCTATATTGTTGCATGTGTACTATTGTTTGTCTGTTTGTCTTTTCATTTTTAGCCATGGCGTTTTCAGTTTATTTTAGAGTTATGAGTTTGACTGTCCCTTTGGTATTTGTCGTCCCTCTTTTAGAAATAAGAGAAACAACAGAGGTCAATTTTGATATCAAAAGACGGACGAGGATAACTCTTTTGAAAAACGAAATGCATAAAAGCAACACAAACAATACTTAAAACGAGCATTATCAACCGATTGATCATTGCTAAAGG
Organism: Mytilus trossulus; assembly: GCF_036588685.1. Taxonomy (NCBI): domain Eukaryota; kingdom Metazoa; phylum Mollusca; class Bivalvia; order Mytilida; family Mytilidae; genus Mytilus; species Mytilus trossulus. The sequence continues at coordinate 3,519,252 of NW_026963296.1, forward strand.
AAAAATCCCAAAACATGAGAAAAATGGCTGTGATGTTATTATTGGCAGTGTTACACAATTTGAAAGTGATTTCTTTTTCAAGAAACCGTTTTAATGAGTGACAAAAATTATTGTATTGGAAGGTGACTTTAATCAAATGTTTTTTGAAATTGTCATTTGGTTTTTTTTGGTTGTACTTTTTTTAAACATGTCGAAAACAATTGGCGGAATTGATAGTTTTTTTTTCCAAGTGATTCGACTATCATTTACCTGTTATGCTATCTTAAGCTTCAGCTGTCCAATATTTATAAGAAAGAGCAGTTATTCTCTTCAAAATATTGGACGGTTTAAGGTAACATAATGGTTTCTTACAGCGAAATGATAGTCCAATCACTGACAAAAAGAACGGGTACATCAATATAATTACGTCACAACAATGTTTAAATAGCAGTTAAAATGATTTGTGGTTTATATATTATGAAAACCTATCAAATAACAAATATCGACATTACTTGATATCAATACAAAACCTTGTACCTTGAATTAGAGGTTTGTTAACTCATATATTGACTGATTGTCTTCCCTTATATCTATCAATACTATGTAAATGGTAATATCAAGCATCAAACACTAACAATATACTCGTCTAGCCTTGTGGTCAATTTAATATACACAAAAAGGTAAAATCACAAAAATAATGATCTTCGTGGAAAATTCAAAAAGGAAAGTCCCTAATCGAAATTGCATATGACAAAAAATATCAAACGACAACTGTCATATTCCTGACTTGATACAGGCATTTTAGAATTGTTGTTACAAAATAAACAATTATAAATCAGACCATAATTATAACCATAATGTCAGATCTTCAGTTTTGTTGGTCTAAAAGGCTGGATATTATCGCACATGTCTGTTTAAGTGAATATATACTGAGTGCCAATAAAAACGCAACACTTTTGTTTTTTTCAAAAAAAAAATTTTATTTTTATTTCATTTATATTAAAACTTTGTATAGTTGTATAAAAATGACTTTTAAGACAATTTTCGACAACTTTACGGTTGAGTGATTTTTTTGGAACAAATGCGAAGTAAGGAATTTTGAACTGCCATAAACCGAGTTCACAGCTTTTGAACATACGCACCATTTTTACGATTTTGTCATTTGAACCTGAGGTAATGTCATGAATTTTCCCGCCCTTATTGTGAAGAACCTGCAATTAACATCTAGGAAAATGTCAGCACTTTCTGACAACCAGCGAAATGCAGTTTTTGGCATGATTCAATGAAGCCTTTCACTGCATACAATTACGAAAAGACTGAAGTTGTAGCATCTACAATAACTCAAATCATCCACAAATTCAACCAAAATGGATCATTTAATGATAAGCCACATCCTTGGGTACAAAACGCAAGAAATGCTCAGCAAGACCGATACATTTGGTCTTTCACATATTCAAAATCGACTCTGATGGCTGTCCAAAGGTCACGAGAGTTCAATGGTGATCGTGGGAGAACTTTTGGAGCAATTTCAGTAAGCTCCATTTGCGCATAAATTGTCGAAGAGCACCACAGTCTTTCCTTAGTGACATCTAAAGGGCCGTTTGGCGTAAACATCGAATTCTTTAAACCAAAAAGGATTCATTTTGTAACAAAAACCGTCGGTGGTGGTTACATAGACATTTGACACCTGCCTTGGCCAAAAGTCATGCTTTTCCCCGGATTTTGACCGATCGAGAACATTTTTGCATCAATTTTGAGATTGTTTAGACGATGAAAACCACCACCAATATCATAAAGTCAGCTTGAGTTTGCTTTGAGAGACAAGTGGAATAACATTCATCGGGATCACATTAAACGTCTGGGGTGATCAATTCCATGGCGCTGTCGAGATTGCGCTACACCACGGAGTTGTAACATATTTTGTTACCACTGTGAGTTGATGATTCGACATTGCATGTTTCGTTTACCTATTGCGCACGAAAGATGACAAGGACACATTTTTGTTTGATATTGATCTATTATTAAAATTGTTAATCTTCAAGAACAATTTATTTTGAAAGATTATCATTTCTGATACAATTTTATTTTTGAAAAACCAAGCGTTGCGTTTTCATTGGCACTCAGTATAATAAATTAATGTTCTATCAGTATAATTTCACAAACTGTGTTATACACTACTGAACACGAAAAATACACATTAGTATATATTAAATAACCTTTGTAGGGAAACCTATCTTTAGAAAATAAACATACATTTAAAATGTGTCAGATTACATTCAATATTATTGAGGGTATTGTACACTTTGTTGAGCAGCGATTCTCCATTATAAAAATATGTGAATGATTGCCTGAATTCAAGGACATCAACCTTAATGGCAATAATGGTTGCATGTTTGTTCATTGACATAAATGATAATTTAAGAATGCACTTTTATTTTGCAGTCATCCATTTTTATTGTATTTTAATTTAAATAGGAAAGACAGTGTCACTGCATTATTATTATGCAATTGTTTAATTGTTTGTTTTTGATATTACTATAATCATTTAATCTCATTGTGTTTTGGCAAATGAATAGTGTATTGTACTTTCATCAAATGTAAATTATATAAAGTTATCTCTACCTACATTATATTCGACTATGCTACTTGTTTAATCAGTAGATCTTTTATTCCTTAATATCTTCAGCCAACATTAAATATACTTATGTTCCAAGCATGCAGAAATCTTTTCGTCGGTGTGTTTTGTCAACATTTTTCATGTGTATGTAGACCGGTTCATGTCAGGTAAATAAACAAATATTGAGTGAATTATCGTCCCTTGTCTTTCAAGTCCATTTGGAATATAACTATTTTATCAAGTAACCAGCACAAAATTATAGATGTCCTTTTATAACAATAAAAAGTTTAGTTTTCCAGTTATTTTTGATTTTCATGATAAATATCCACCCCCTTTATTTGGACTTTTGCTTTGAAAATAGAGCATTGAAGCTAAATTTTAAATGTCCAGTATTTAGAGATTATTAATTGTCGCTTTTTAAGATTATCAAATATATTCCCAACCCAAATTGAAAATGTCAACTCATCGAAAATATTAAGCTTCCACATTTGCAATTTTGTGCCGCATCAAACCGATTAAAGGGTCAACGTAAATTCGAAATTAAAGCATATCAACAAAACAAAAAAACCCAGAGAAGTTGTGTTTAATAAGCATAATAAGGCAAATGCAGTTCGTGCATTTGGGGAAGAAAATCCGAGACTTTAGATTGATTCAACATTTTATTTTACTTCTAGATTAGCAGAAAATGTATACATGTACACAATATGAGGTGAAGTATGGATATAGTAAGACAAATTTTCACCAAAAAAAAACAACAAATAAAAGAGCATGAAAAAGTTGAATATGTTATAGAAACAACATACCGACCAAATAGCAGAAATCGACATAAGGCCACCTACATGTAATGGGTCTATGATACAGCTAGAAAATCCTGTACATGGGAAGCGGAATTTAGCTTGTCATTATACAATAATGTAAAATAGTTCAAGGAAATAAACGCCACACTTAAATCTGAAACATACTCTGAAAAGGGATTTTCCGTTTTTCTTAATTTTCCTCGGAGTTTAGTGTTTTTGTTATTTTAATTTATACATAGAATTTTAACAGCTAGAGATGTGTGATATCTTTTGTAAGCCGTAAAAGACACTAACGCATGACAAAATAATAATTTGACATAATTCATACGAGAAATAAACTGCATGAATGATTAATTAAATTACAAACGAAAAATAAATAAGCCATCAACAACCAAGTATAACATTTGAAAAAAAAGCTCCTGACGTATTGACACAATTACACACTAATGTGGTTTGGTTACACATGAATATGTATTACCCTCTCATCACCTGGATCAGTTGTGCAACAACACACCTTTATCTATTTTGTAATCTTTGTTGAGTCGCACTTGTATCAAAGTATATCAAAGGAAGAACTTCCCGTTATCTTATCAGCTTGAAATGAAAATCCATAGTTTTTTGTTTCAGTATATTCCTGTTTGTAATTCAATAAACACCTATGTCTGTTACATTTGAATAAGTAACGTATTGTCGACATATATTTATATTTATAGGTATATTGGTTCTGGTTTTCAGTTACTTTCAACTGTATTTATAAAAAGCAAGGCGTAGTCCGCCACAATCTGTATGTATGTGACCTTCCAAATTCAGGAGTCTGTAATTCTTTGATTCTCGTTTGTTATGATATGCTATTTTGATATGAGGGTCACTGATGAGTCTCATGAAGACGAAACGCGCGTCTGACGTACTAAATTATAATCATTGTACCTTTGATAACTTTTTTGTTTGTTACTGCGTTACATATTTTTTTGTCGATTATTGTCTTTGTACATATTTTGTATTAACTGCCATTTGTCATTTCTGCGCTTTTTATAGCTGATTATGTGGTATGGGCTTTACTAATATTTGAAGGCCGTAAGGTGGCCTATGGTTGGCGTTTTTACGTAGTTTTCCTTCTGGTAAAGAGTTGACTCATTGGCAATCCTACCATGTCTTCTTTCCGTTTTATATTTAGTCCAATGTCTTTGAACCTTCTAAACGACAAAACAAAAAAGCACCTTGTGAAATTCTTCAATTTTACTTTCAGATACATTGATGATGCATATATTATCACTTAATATAAAAATGGACATCATCACGAATTGGTTGATTCATACGAAGTGTCTAAACTTACTAGAGAAATTTTTACCACGTCGTAAATTTGTGGTCTATTAAGTACCGAACATGACCTTTTCCCGAATATGACTGTTTTGCTGAATGTGAATACACATTGCTATAAGCCGTGTCACAGTGTTTGTGTATCTGACATTCATGTATTAAGATGTGATGCTGTATTTATAATTCTGGTCGGATATTGTTATATGTTTTATCATTTGTAGTGATAATTCTATTTAGGGATGTCAACAAGTACTCGAGTATCGCTCGGTAGTACCGAGTATTGATAACCACAATGATACTCGACTAATCGGTTTCCTGATAGAAAGTTGTTGCTTTCTTACAATCAATTATTGAGAGCACCTCCCGGGAAATAGCAAAGATCGTGCGCTACGTCACTAATTGGTAATGAATATGTATATATCTGTCACGTGGTCGATGCTCATGCAAACAATCAACAATAATAATGGCTTCTACACGAGATCTTATAAAAAATTATCTGACTGCTGAAGATATTCCAGGGGCTAAACTTGACATAAATAAATTAGAAGATTATAGCAATATGCAGCTTAAACGATGGTTAGAATGCAGAGGTATTAAATCATCAGGAAACCGAACTGAACTACTTAAAAGGTGAGTGACCTCAATAACAACGCCTATTTCTTTTGTCATTTGACAAACCACTTTACCTGAGCCAATGACAGTTTATGATTGATTCACCGGGTGACAAACGTTTTTGTGTATCAAATTTCATTGGAGGACTAATAATATTGACAAGAAGTTATTTACGCCCATTATAATTTTATTTACAAATGTTTTTTTCCCCGAATGAAGTGAGCTATTTTAAGCCGAGCTATCAATAGAATATTTGTTTTCTATCTTTGACATGTTTGATATAAATAAAACGGTTCAAATTGTAAATTATTTGTTTTCAGATGCAATGATGTAATCAATTCCGGCAGGGTAGATCAAATTGATATCAACATTGATCAAGGGAAGTGGTACGATATAAAACTTGGAAAGGTCAAACCAGAAAGTGTAAAAAAAAATCAACCTGCTATCCCACCAGTATTAGGATGGAAAACTTTTCCGTCTAGACCCATACCGGTCAATTTTAATTATGGGCACATATACCATTATTTACTGGAGAGCGTTGTCCTTTTAGGAGAAGACGGGAAGCAGGAGGATACGGACTTGTCACACATGACTTCCAAGCCTCTCACAAAAGGAGAACAATATGTCAAAAGTGGAAGTGTGACAAATATAATGGACAATTCAAAGGGTTCAGACTTATATTTTATAAAGGGGAAAGTTGATGCATCTATGAGAAAAGAGCACAGAATTGTGCACATAACATTGTCATCAATTAGTGGAGCTGTTTTAGATGCAAGTTGTACCTGTCCAGCATCTTGCCTAGGACGATGCAACCATGTAGCAGCACTGCTGTTAATGTTGAATAAGCACTGTAAAGAATCAGGCTATGATGCAACTGCGTGTACAAGTAAGCCATGTGAATGGAACCAGGGGAAAAAATCAAACAAGAATCCTTCAAAAATAACAGAAGCAGCATATTCATACTATAAATCTAGACCAACAAAGCTGAGCACTTTTGATCCTAGGCCACAGAACCAAAGAAACATTAGCAAAGAGACAAAAAATTCTTTTATAATAGAAATGCAATATAATTCTCTAAGAACTAGCAAGCCCTCTATGTGGGGAACCTTGCTCTCCTCTCAATATGAAGATTATAGTTTAGAAGAAGAACGAGTAGATCAGCTTGAAAGTTTATTTTGGATCATGTTTGATAATCTACGTGATGAAGGTAAACAGTACCCTACAGCTGCCTACATGATACAAAATACTGAACAACAATCAGAATCTGATACTTGGAAATCCAATAGATGGTTCCGGATCACTGCCTCAACATCAAAACAAGCAAGCAATCTTGGAAATATCTTAAACACTGAAACCCAGTATTGCGATTCTACCAAACGCAAACTATTCAACTTTATTTCATATAACATCTGGGCTTTACATACATTTTCTACACCAGACACTGTATATGGTATTGAAAGTGAAGAGCAAGCCAGAGCTGATTATTTAAAATATATGGCAGGAAAAATACAAGATTTCAGAGTCATAAAAACAGGCTTCTGGATAAATAAACTATGGCCAGAAATAGGATGTTCACCTGATGGTCTTGTTTTTGATCCAGAAGAAAATATGAAATATGGTTTACTTGAATTAAAATGTCCAAAACTATTTCGCAAAGTGGCACCTTCTGATTTATTTATGGCTCTGAAAGATAAAAAAATATTGAATAGCGAGTTATATTCAGCGTGTTTCTCTCGCCCAACCTCTGAGAATGCTTCTTTGGAACTTAAAACTCACCATGCATACTATTATCAAATTCAACTCCAGCTTGCAGTTACAGGACTTGAATGGTGTGACTTTGTGTTATGGTCATCTCTTGGTAAGCCAAATGTAGAGAGAATAAGACGAGACCAGCAGCTTATAACTAGTATGATAGGAAATATAACAACCCTTTGGCGACGAGTTATTGCCCCTGAGCTGTTTGAAATGAGGGTTCCTAGGAAACTGTTTCCTATTATTTTAAAAGACATTAATACACCAGTAATACTTCAAGTCAATAAATAGATTATTTATGTTATATTATATATTTTATATGGATACACTCATGCACATGTAAAAAGTGTTCAATGTATTTTTATCATTTAACTAAAGGTTCTTGAAAGTTAACTAGGCTACTTGCAACAAATACTAATTGATTGGCAATTGGAGACAATGACAAAGGTATATTTCCACTCAATAACTTAATTTTTTTCACACGTTCTATGACACGTTCAACATGTTTACGAGCTTTGGCTATTCGTCTTGTAGTTAACTCTTCTTGAGCAGTAAACTTTGTTCTTTTTCCTAGAAATGGTGGTATATTCAAGAAGGCTTGGCGTTTGAGAAGCAGCTCCTTTATTGTAAATCCCCTATCTGCAAGAACCAAATCACCTGGGTTGATATAGTCTAAAAAACCACTTTGCTCAATAATTGCTCGGTCACTTATTGAGCCCTCAAATAAGTCTGAGACATAAACAATTGATCCGTTAGGTGCTATACCAATCAAACATTTATAGGTATGATGGTTCTTGTACGAGGAATATAAATTGCCTTGTCTCTTGAAATCTCTTGGCATTTGTACAAAGAATTCAGTGCAATCTATTGTGCAACGTATATTTTTAAAAGTTTTAAATACTTTTGGTAATCCAACTTTAAAATGCTGTCGTTCTGGAAACATGTCATGTCTCAACTCATTAAAATGACAATACAGTAGCTGAATCCATGTTGTAAAAACTATGCTAACTGTAGAAGATGCAATTCCGAAAAAGTGTGAAATAGTATCGATGCTGTAACCCCTTCTTATTCTTACTAAAGTCAGAAATAACTCATCTTTCGGTTCAAGTTTTCTGTTTCCTTTCCTTGAACTTTCTTTTGCATCATTTTTCCCATCCCAGTATGTTAAATTGTAAACACTAGTGCCAAGAAAGTTAAATAGAATGCAAAACTGAGCATATGTTAATCCTGTGAATAATTTCGTTTTCACATCATTGTCTTTAATTGCCTTTAATGATAGGGTGGTGTCATTTTGTTCATTTGGCTGATCATTCTGTCTACTTTCACAATTTCGCATTTGGTTTTTTAAAATCATGTTTTCAATTTTGGCGTTTAAAACTTCTTTTTCGTATATTGTTTGCACTTCTTTGTCATTTGTCTGTACATCAACAGTTTGTGACGATGCATCTGTAGCAGGGCAAAGTACTAGCAATGATGTTTCCTGAAATATAATATTCTACATTTGTATATATAATTAATTTACAAAATTGTACATGTATATGAAAAAAAATATTTCCTACTATTTTATATGCTTTATTTAATAACTGATTTTCCTGTAATAATTGTTGTTAACTGGAATTGAAACAATAATATAAGGAGAAGCACTAATTTGCACATGTAGATATTAACATGTAATATATTACAATGTATGTAACTAATTTAAAACAAAATTCTAGCCACAAGTGTGTGCAGAGGAGAGATTTTACCATTTCTAAGATTACGTGCACTATTGTAATAAACATTTTAAATAAATCAAACTTAATTCATGAATTATTTTGAGTTTTTAAGGGATTGTGTTTCAATGATTTTTTTCTGTCAACTGGCTCAATAAAACATCTAAATACTTACATGTACATGTGTTGTCTCAGGAAAGTTATTTAAATCATTGGACAGGTCAAGTAAACCTTCAGCAGCAGATTTAATATCCTTCTTTGAAATTTTTATTGGCTTTCTCCTTGGTGTAGGCGCTTTCCTTTTGCGTTCAAACCTTTCAACCTGTGTAGAATATAAAGATCTAGAGTGTAAATATATTTTTGGTTTAAATTCAATTTAAACAATAAACAGGAAAAGAATCATTCACTGTTATGAATAAGCTAAATTTGCAGTGAATAGCTTAATCTGAATTAATTTTGAGTGAATCTTATAATTTCAAAAGCTTTCCATATAAAAAGAACATGTATGTTGAAGAAAAGGGGGATGTAAAACTAACCTGTTCATCTGTGTGTAAAAGTGCTGGGATTGGATCAGGATTTTCAGCCGTAGGACCACTTTCTCCTACAAAATGCTTGCTGCATATATATGTGGAACGTTTGATTTTATCCACGTTGAAATCATTACCGGGTCGACCACAAGCTTTGATCCATTTTAGACAGGTTTCCCTACGAGTCGTCGGTTTAGGGAAAGGGATAAAAAACACATATTTCATTTCTTCTCGATGTCTGTACCTAGTATCACTATTACATGTTCCATAGCAACAATGTTTATTTCCTTCAGATTTTGATTGCTGCGGTAATTCATCCATTTAATTAGTCGGAAAGAAGAAAAATATATCAATGAAATTTGCCTCATGCAAAGCGTTGTTTACAATGGCTTGCATGACATCCGGGAACTTTACCTGTGATGTCATTCTAAAAATAGCTTTGTAATCTATTATTAGTTCAACCGATCTTTGCTATTATAAATTAATCAATTTAAAAAAAATAAGAATACGATTCGAATGTTTGCATTCAACTGTAATTAAAAATCTCTCCAAACAGAGGTACAAGTACAACCCAGGACTAATGCACTTTACAAATGATGCATCGATACAGTGTCTTCAATATACAGACTTGTCAGTATAAGTACCGATTATCAGGTTATCTGCATGTTGATATCGTAAAATATCAGCTGCGAGACATGATATGAAGCTTTTTGTCGAGTGAGCGTAGCGAACGAGATCAAAAAGCCTTCATATAATGCCAAGCAGCTGATATTTTACAATATCAATATGCAGATAATCTGATTATCGATTTATCGGGCTATATTTGCGTGTTTCGGAAGTGTTTGCTTTGTTTCGCCAGTTTCGCCAGCACACAAAAGATGACTTGATAAGTTCAGGTCAAAGTTATTAACGTCGGTTCAAACATTATGACATCGCTGATAAGTCCGGGTCAAAGTTATTAAGGCCGGGTCAACGTATTTGACGTTACAAAGACATGATACGGAATAATATTAAGAGCTGAACAGAGTGATATAGACAGAGGGACGACCGATAATTTGTGATGTAGCTCTTTTTCGTCTTTTCAAACTAGTAAGATTTGCACCTTTACATAAGGAAAAGATGAAATTCCTTCTTGTTCCTTTTACCAATAGAGGAATTGATGCAATCAACATTTGCAACGTTCTATATCACAAGGAAATCTGAAATTCCTGTTTATTTTCAAAATGATTCTATTATTGTATCCTACAGATACACTTGCAAAACCATTGCACCCAACGTATTTTACTATAAACAAGCATTGCAGGACATTGACTTGGAACAATACATACAAAACCTTCTGAAATATGACTGTTCCCACTTGCCTTATAATAACAGGCATTTGGTCATGTAATGACTGGAGATCTAAACATAATTCAGAATGAGAATCTTCAAAAAGGTGATTAATTATGGTTCTAAGCTTAAAAACCCTAACACATCAATTGGAACCATAACTTCAAATTACTTTTGGATTCCATTGAGGACTACATATACGCCCAAGTATGGGCTAAATGAGAAGTTGAACTGAACACTTTGTAAGAATAGATCAAAACTATTAGGTCTTTGATAAAACGTCGCATTCATAATTTGAAATGTGAATGATCGATCGAAGTCTGTGTTTAGGGACAAAGAGGTCGTGAAATGTATATAATTTCTTTATGATAAGTATGTTGTTGTTCTTGCGGACAAAGCTTCAAATAATAGTGTCGTTGTATGTAAATCGTATTACTACGAATGTCTTGTCAAGGAATTAAAAATAAATGAGCACTCAGGTAACACAAGCATACAAACATGACAAAGACATATCATTTGACAAGGATGACATTTTAGCAAATCATTAGTCCTTCATGGCTTCAATGAACAATACATTGAACTACAAATCGAAGGACTATCCTTGTTTGTATTGGATACCTAAGCTTCAAAATTCTGTACAAGAACCGGATCATTGCCGGGTCATCTTCATGTTCCACTACAGAATCGCCCATTAGATAAACTAAAAGCCTGTCCGCAGTGAAAGAGGTTCGTCAAAAATACTGTGAAACTGTTAACTTGCGTAGTGGTATTATCTATTATGTGGATTTAAAATTTTTTTAGATAATTTTAAATCTCGGTATTTTTCTGAAATTAGTTTCATGAAAACTTTAGATTTTTCAACCCTGTAAACCACCATTCCCCATGTGAAATTAAAAATTCGTCTAAAAGAAATAATCACCACAATGTCTTTTTATATAAAATGGTAGCATACGCTCTGAATGTATTACTTTTGGATAGCTTAAGGCATATTTTTTTAATAGTGAACAAAAGGGTAAAACATGCTACATAGAGGAACAAGTGATCAGAATGCTTGAGTTTTTTTATCGACAACATATTTGTTGAATTTGTATGTAAACTTTTATAGCAAATTGTCGACATTCCTATTGGACCGAACTATGTGCCTCTCCTAGCCGTCATTTTCTCATTTTCATACGAATCGGAGTTCCTTCAGACACTTGTCAAAGACAAGAAGATCAAAGAAGCCAGCTTATTTCATATGAATGTCAGAGATATTGATGATGTTCGTTCCATACACAATTCGAACTTTTCAGGTTGGGTTCCATTAATATATCACAAAGATCTAGAAATTTAAGAAACAACATACACGGCTTCCTCCGCCTCATTTTTAAACTGATACCTCGAATTTGACATACAGTCATCTCAGTACCAGATGCTATGACAAATAAAAGCAACAGTAGTATACCGCTGTTCGAAATTCATGAATCAATTGAGAAAAAACAAAACAAATCCGGGATACAAACTAGAACTGAGGGAAATGTATCAAATATAAGAGGAAAACTACGACACAACAGAAACACAACATTACAATGTAACACACACAGAAACGAACTATAATGTAACAATGGCAATTTTCTTGAAATGATAAAAGACATTTTAGGAAGAAAAATGGTAGGTTGGACCTGGTTTTGTGGCTTTCCAAACCTCCCACTATAATGGCAATGTTAAATATAACTTTAAAATGACAACATTACATGACAGGACTACAATACAAATAAACGGGGAACGATATAGGACAGAGAAACACGTATTATAGCCAACAAAAGGTATCGGGTTTAAAATTGAGACGATAGTAATTTTGTAATTATGCATTTCTCCCACGTAAGTAGCATATAACAACATCAACTGCTTATGGGATATACATTTCCGAACTTATTCGATATCAAAGAGCATGTAGCTCCTACTTAGACTGTGTAAACGTCACCATGTGACTGATCAGAAAGTTAATGAACTAGGGATAAGTCAAATAAAGACTCGTCATTTTTCTAACAAAAGTTCATATGAAGTATAGTTATCAAAGGTACCAGGATTATAATTTAGTACGCCAGACGCGCGTTTCGTCTACATAAGACTCATCAGTGACGCTCATATCAAAATATTTATAAAGCCAAATAAGAACAAAATTGAAGAGTATTGAGGATCCAAAATTCCCCAAAGTTGTGCCAAATACGGCTAAGGTAATCTATGCCTGGGATAAGGACATCCTTACTTTTTCGAAATATTTAAAGTTTTGAAAACAGGAAATTTGTCAAGATGATGACCTGCACGTTATTGATATTCATGTCAACACCGAAGTATTGACTACTGGGCTGGTGATACCCTCGGGGACGAAACGTTCACCGGCAGTGGCATCGACCCAGTGATGTAAATAGTTATCAAAGGTACCAGAATTATAATTTAGTACGCCAGACGCGCGTTTCGTCTACATAAGACTCATCAGTGACGCTCATATCAAAATATTGTTGGTATCAAGACCTTGTTGATACATATTCCATATCAACTTTACAAATAATACATAGTGGTCTTGATGCGAAGATTCTGCGTACAGACGTTGTTTATCATCTTAACAACGTGTTAATAGTTATCAAAAGTACCAGGATTATAATAAATTGTTCTTTTATTTGTCGTTGTTCCATTAAAATATTACGTTTACTGTTTGATCTGTTTTCGGTGATATCCATTTGACGTGGCTCGGTACTTAGACATCCCGTCAATGCGATTGTATTGACTTTATCTTAATTTTTGTTGGTGCACGTGTTTTGTACGTGTAAATTTTTGTGTTCATTTGGTCCATATGACGTGATTCTGTACTTTTAAAGAACCGCCTTTATGTTATTATTCTATTATATGTCATTATGTTATTGTTCTATTATAAACTTGCAAATACTTTTAACGACAAAATTGTTTTACTTGCGTATGTTTGAAAGTCGAGGGTTTAAACCTGTAAATAACATGAAAGAGGAACCATCTCATAAATAATATTTGCATGAGAGTCGAGGATTTAAACCTGTTTATACCATAATTGAGGGACCATCTCGTAAATGATAAGCGAGAACTGAGATATCAAGTCCGAGTTTTTGATTTTTTATCCCTGTATACCTGCTGTCTCGATATGAAATAGAAAATCGTCTAAAAGAAATAATCCACAATGTTATTCAATATAAAAATGGTAGCATACGCTATAAATGTATTCCATACATCTCCTTGTCGAACAATTATTACTTTCACATACTAGTAAATCAAAGTTTCTTCAACTTCTTGTCAAAAAACAAGAAATTCAAAGGAGCCCGTCCATCTTATTTCACATTCAGATATAATGATGATGTTCTTTCAATTAACTATGCAACCTTTTCTGATTGGGTTACATTAATTTAACCCTAGAACTAGAAATTAAAGAAACAGCAGACACGGCTTTGTCCACCTCGTTTTAGACTTACATCTTGAATTTGACAAACACGGTCATCTCAGTACCAGTACTTATGACGAATGAGACGATTTTAATTTTGAAATTATGAAGTTCCCCCATAACTTAGTAGCATAGTACATCTTCAACTTCATATAAAATATATGTTACCCATTGTGTTCGGATGTCAAGAGCTTGACACTCCTGAGCACTGTCTGAGCAGAAATTGAGGAAGCAAGGCTACGTCAAAGAAATTCTCTCGTCCTTTTTCTAAAAAGCTTCATCAGAAGGTACCAAGATCATGTCGATAAATATTCCGTATCAACTTCACAAATAATACAGGATGGTTAACATATAAATTTTGGGTATTGACGTTGTTTTATATTAGTTTATTTGTCTTTATGATTATTACTCTTACTGTTCAGTCTGTTTTGGTGATATTCATTTGACGTGGCTCTATATTTATACGCCTTGTCATTGTGTTATTGTTCAATGTTCAATCGTTTTGAATATTCAACATTCGTTTTGAACATTGAACATTAGTTTTGAACATTCAACATACGTTTTGAACATTCGATTTTCAACATTCAATATTCGTTTTGTTTTCAACATTCAACATTTGTTTTTAACATGCAACATTTGTTTTCAACATTCGATTTTCAACTTTCAACATTCGTTTTCAACATTCAACATTCTTTTTACATTCAACATTCGTTTTCAACATTCAATTTTCAACTTTCAACATTCGTTTTCATCATTCAACATTCGTTTTCAACTTTCAACATTTTTTTTCAATATTCTATTTTCAACTTTCCACATTCGTTTTCAACATTCAACATTCGATTTCAACATTCAGCATTCGATTTCAATATTCAATAAACTCATCATAGATACCAGGACTAAATTTGTATGTACGCCAGACGCGCGTTTCGTCTTCAAAAGACTCATCAGTGACGCTCGAATCCAAAAAAGTTAAAAAGTCCAAATAAAGTACGAAGTTGAAGAGCATTGAGGACCAACAATTCAACATTCAAATTTTTTAAAAAGATTTTCTTGTATCCATTTTCAACATTCAAAATTCGATTTTAACAGTCAACGTTCGATTTCAATATTCAACATTCAACATTCAATTATTTTTTTTTTCCTTTATCCATTTTCAATATTTAACATTCAATTTCAACATTCCGCATTCGATTTCAATATTCAACATTCAACATTCATTTTTTTTTTTTAAATTTCCCCTTGTATCCATTTTCAACATTCAACATTCGATTTCAGTATTCAACATTCGATTTCAATATTCAACATTCAACATTCATTTTTTTTTCCTTGTATCCATTTTCAACATTCAAAATTCAAATTTTTATTGTTTTCTTGTATCCATTTTCAATATTCAACATTCAACATTATTTTTTTTTCTTGCATCCATTTCAACATTTAACATTCGTTTTCAACATTCAACATTCGTTTTCAACATTCGATTTTTCAACTTTCAACATTCAACATTCGTTTTCAACATTCGATTTTCATCTTTTAACATTTGTTTTAACATTTAACATTCGTTTTCAACATTCAACATTCGATTTCAACATTCAACTCTCGTTTTCATTATTCGATTTTCAACTTTCAACGTTCATTTACAACATTCGATTTTTAACTTTCAACAATCGTTTACAACATTTGATTTTCAACTTTTAACATTCGTTTTCAACATTCAACATTCGTTTTAAACATTCAACATACGTTTTCAACATTCGATTTTCAACATTTATCATTCGTTTTGTGTTCAACATTCAACATTCGTTTTTAACATTCAACATTCGTTTTCATCATTCGATTTTCAACTTTCAACATTCGTTTTCAACATTCAATTTTCAACTTTCAACATTCGTTTTCATCATTCAACATTTGTTTTCAATATTCTATTTTCAACTAAACATTCGTTTTCATCATTCAGCATTCGTTTTCAATATTCAACATTCGTTTTCAATATTCAACATTTGTTTTCAACATTCGATTTTCGACTTTCAACATTCAACATTCGTTTTCATCATTCAACATTCGTTTTCAACATTCAACATTCGTTTTCAGCATTCGATTTTCAACTTTCAACATTAGTTTTCGACATTCAACATTCGTTTTGAACGTTCAACACTTGATTTTCAAATTCCAACGTTCGTTTTCATTATTGAACACATGTATGTGCCTGCCCAAGTCAGGGGTCTGTAAGTCACTTGTTGTCGTTTGTTGATGTATTACCTATTGTTTTCGTTAATTTGTTTTGCAGAAATAAGGCCGTTAGTTTTCTCGTTCGATATTTTTTACATTTGTCATTTCGTGGCCTTTTTAAGTTGACTATGCTGTATGGACTCTGCTCATCGTTGAAAGCCGTACGGTGACCTATAGTTTTTAATTTCTGTGTCATTTGGTCTCTTGAGGAGTGTTGTCTCATTGGCTGTCTTACCACATCTTCTTTTTTTATACATACTAACGGTAGTCAGGTATCGTGAAAGCTCTGGTATATGATCTTGCGGTGAAATCTTATCGAAATGACATTTGCTACGTCAATAACTAATATAATAGAAAGAAAAAAAAAGGCTGCCAAAAGGTTAAACATTATGATAAATAATTCAAGAAAAATCAAGGTTGAAAAGTAAACTTATTTTTTACAAAACTACAAAAGGCAGACTGCTACTCGACATTTCTATTACATTTAATAAAATGATCCATTCAGGTTTTTTTTGGGGTGAATAGGGCTATTATCGTTCATTTAATCCATTAGATCTGATAGTACCGCAACGACTAAGTGCTTTATAGCAATATTAGTCTATTTGTCCGTCCTTCATAAGTTTTGATTTAGCATACAAATAAAGATTGAGAATAGAACCTAATCGGCTTAATTACAGTTTGAACTGGACATCATGCTCATTCAATCGCGAATGTCCCAAAACTGATACAATGTAAGATAATCAAAATCTAATTTTTGCAAAAGCTTTCACGTGAAATTACTTCAAATCGTCATAGAAATCATTATGGAACCAACGGAACATATCAAAATATACATAATAATACAAAAATAGCACAACTTGCAGTGTGGTTGACAATAACACGACAAAAATTGATCCAATGTTCTCAAGTGAGCATACACGAGTTGTGTTGATTAAGGAAGATAATCACATAAAAAGTATCTACGGAAAGCATGTAAAAATGTTCCAGAACAAAATCCTTTTTTTAGATGTAGGATTTCGGTATATTTTTCTATTAATGAACTTTATCATAATTATACTTATTATTATTATTATTAAAGAAAAGAAAAAAATGGGGTCACCGTTCATTGAAGCTCACAATCCATGCTGTCTACGGAGCATGCATGTTTGTTCTTTCATCTGTTGAACTAATAGGAGAAGTAGCGGTAATATCGAGATTACAAAGAACTAAATTACAGAAAATGCTTAAATTTGTCATTATTGTTAAGCTTAAATAAATAAAGAAAATATATGTACCCGATGAGTAAAAAAAAAGATACTTCAATTCCAATACCAAATGCAGATAATTTAGAGCTTTTTAAATGATATAAACATTTAAAAATTCATCTGGGGCCAAAACGTATCAATTTTGTTGGTTGATTTTTGTACCATATCATACAGTAACAAGTAATAGCATAGTAAATAAAATTTGTAATGATGAAAAAAAATGTTTAATTTTTTGCTGAAACTTTTGTATCCCCGAGCCTCCTTAAGTTGATATAATGAGATATATAATAGCTAAGATGTTCGCTTGTCATGTTATGGCATTTTTGTCAGATTTTACGGAATCCTCTGGTTTTATCTAGTTTAAACATATTTATTTACAGTGGATTGGGAAACAAGTTTTACAACTTATATTACTCTCTTCCCACTTTGCAGGTGCGAGTGCTGCCTTGTAGCCTGATCTTGTTCGAAATCTGCAATGGTGTCTTTAACGTGCAAAACATATGGCTCTCTCTTTAAATGGGTCAGCCATTTGTCGTCCTCTCCAACGGACTATCATCGTTTCCTCAGGACCATATTGGAAAATGGTGTCAAGGGAGAGCCGAAAATTCAGTTTTATCTATTAGCCCATTGACCGCAATTTTTCTTTTTATAGTGTAAAATTGTTACATAAGCCATCTGTAAAAAGCTCGTAAAATTTTATTCATTTTTTAATACTTTTTGAGAACTTAAACTTGTCAATGATAAGGCTATGAAAAGTTAAGAAAGAACATTTTCCCGCAAAAATGTCAACAGCTTATATCTCGAAGATAAGCACATTGACCATATATGCTCTTTTGATTCCTTTATTTATCATCTATCAATGTTAACTTGTGTTTTGAAAAGCTTATTATTTTGAAACTGAGAAGCAAACTCCCTTAACAGACTGAGGTGATCGAACAATTGAGTAAAAATAGCGTCCCTATTTAATTCATATTAAATATTTTAAAATGCGAGTTTAAATTATTACGGTTACAACTCTGTCGCATTTATCTTAATAATAAAAACCTCGCAATAATTTCTGAATTTACTGTATGTCAGCGCAGTCACGATTAAGCCCAACATTGTCATACGATATACACACGAAGAATGCTTATTTAAACTGAAGGTAGCAACCCTTTAAGTATAAAAAAATGTGGTATGATTGTCATTGAGGCAATTCTTCACAGAATAACAAATGAATCTGAAATCAACAACTATACGTCACGGTATGGCCTTCTACAATGAGGAAAGTCCATACCGCATAGTCAGCTATAAAAGATCCCGAAATGACAAATGTAAAACAATCAAAGTGATAAAACTAACCCTTTAAATTTATGTAGAAAATAATAAACGAAAAGCAAATATGTATTGTTGTGTGTTAGTTTTCCTACATGTGCTAGATGTTAAGGTGGAGAGTTGAGATCTAAAAAACATGTTTTACCCCGCAGCATTTTTGCGGCTGTCCCAAGTCAGGAGCCTCCGGCCTTTGTTAGACTTGTACGATTCTTGTATATATTTCGGAGTGTATTATAACGTCCATTATCACTAAACTAGTATACATTTCTGTTTATGACCAGGTGAAGAATGCCTGCGGAAGAGAGAGTTTCTCGCTGCAGAAAAGACCCGTTGGTGGCCTTCGGCTGTTTTCCGCTCTTTGGTCGGGTTGTTGTCTTTTTGACATGTTCCGTATTGCCATTTTCAATTTTATGTTACAATCGACAACCACTGAATTACAGGTTTCTGACTAAGCTAAAAACAAATGCGTACACATGCAATTATATATACATGAGGGATACATTAAGCATTACAGATACACATATACTTTTACTTACAAAAAGTTACGCTACTGTAGGTACTGTAAACTCAGAAATTATTGCGATGTTTTTATCATTGCGAAAAAACGACAGGTCATAATCGCAATAATTTAACTCGCATTTTGAAATTTTAATATGAATTCAACAGGATTTTTCTCAATATCCTAAAAATTAGAATTGCATTTTAGTCTAAAATGACAAAATCGCAATGATAAATGCACGCAATAATTACTGAATATACAGTAGTTTTATTTTGAAATCTACTTATTTAGATATTTAGAATTTTTGAAAAACAAAATGAAAGCATTAATGTCTGTTCTTATTAATTAATAACATACTTCAACTAGTTGCAAGTATATCAATTGGTTAAAGAAATATTGTTTTCTGACTCTAAAAGTTGGTCCGTGTTGGGACGTTTACGCTTTTTTATTTTCAATTTTTTAGTGGTTATATCCGCTTAGGATAAGACATTTGGATTGTGATTAATTTTGACATACATGTAGTTTAGGATTCTGACACAAAACGAATGTGGTGAAAGGTCTAAAAAATTGTAAAATGGGTTAAAATATTTGTATCAATTTTCAATTGAAGATTTATTGCTATTGCGCAATACTGTGCAATTAAAGACATCTTGCTTTTGTGCAAATATTGTGCTATCACACAATACTGTGCAGTTGAGAGAGTTATTGCTTATGAGCAATACTGCCCTATAGCGCAATACTATGCAATTGAAGATTTCCTGCTATTGCACAATACTTTATATAATAATTTACACATAATATTTGGCGTGTATCTCCTGAGTCATATCAGTATTAATGCTTGTTTTGACCCCTCATTCCTGAAAGTTTGGGGCACTTACCCCCAAAAATTCAATTCCAACCTTCCCTTTGTGTTGGGATAACTTGCATTACAATTTTAGAGGGACCCATACACTTCACAAATTATTGTCTGGAAACTGGAAAATTGCTTGATTTTTGCCACTTTTAAGCCCTTAATTTCTGAACCTTCAGGGTCCCAAACTCAATCCCATCATTCCCTTTATGATATGCAATCTTTTCGGATACTATAACCCAAAAATCAATCACAACCTTCCTTTTGTGGTTTCAAACCTTGTGTTTTAATTTCAAAGATATTCATTCATTTAAACTAAAGATATTGTCCGGAAACTAAGTGTCCGGACGACGACGACGACGACGAAGTGATACCAATAAACGACCACAATTGTTAGCGGTCGTATAAAAAAATCTAGAAAGTTTCGAGAAGCAAGTCACTCGAAAAGAGATCTGGAATTCGTTGAGTAGCGATCGAATTGATCGAAAAAGGATCTTGTAGAGGTCGAGTTTGGTCGGAATGAAAATATTTTACCGATCATTTTTCGATTATTTCGACCTTTGCTCGACTAATCCGATCGGTAACCGATCATCGAAATCTTGTTTGATCTGTGATCCAGATTAACTCTACCAATTTCTGATCGCTTTCCGATCAAAACCACTAATACTATATTGTATCCCAGACAAACTTGACAAATACCCGATCTCTATTTGGTTGAATTCGACGATTTTTCTACCTTTTACTCTGTTATACACTAGTGTACAGGCCTACTACAAGTTTCTTTAACGAACGTTTCAGATCTAAAACATCATAACTTGCTTCCGCAAGATTAGATTGTGTGTTATGCCCCCGCATGAATGTCGTGGGGCATACTAATTTACCCCATTGCGTCCGTCCTTCTGTCCACCGTTTGTCCGGGCAAGGATACATTGTTTGTCAAGCAACCTTCTACTGCAGCTTAGAGGATGTTCAGACACATGCATAATGAAGGTTTGCATGGTCACAGGATAATGATTTCTTTCAAATATATTTTGAAAATGACAGTTACTTGGACTAAGTAATACTTTTTTGAATATTGAAAACGAATGTTGAATGTTGAAAACGGATGTTGAATGTTGAAAATGAATGTTCGATGTTGAAAACCAACGTTGGAAGTTAAAAATCGAATGTTGAATGATGAAAACGAATGTTGAAAGTTGGAAATCGAGTGTTGAACACTAATGATCTATGTTAAAAACGAATGTTGAATGCTGAAAACTAAAAGTTGAAAATCGAATGATGAAAACGAATGTTGAATGTCAAAAAGGAATGTTGAATGTTGAAAAACGAATGTTGAAAGTTGAAAATCGAATGTTGAAAGTTGAAAATCGAATGTTGAAAACGAATATTCTATGTTGAAAACGAATGTTGAATGTTAAACCAATGTTGAGTGTTGATCACGAATGTTTAAAGTTGAAAATCGAAGGTTGAAAACAAATGTTGAATGATGAAAACGAATGTTGAAAGTTGGAAATCGAGAGTTGAAAACTAATGATCTATGTTAAAAATGAATGTTGAATGTTGACAACCAAAATTGAATGCTGAAAACTAATAGTTGAAAATCGAATGATGAAAACGAATGTTGAATGTTAAAAAGGAATGTTGAATGTTAAAAAACGAATGTTGAATGTTAAAAAACGAATGTTGAAAGTTGAAAATCGAATGTTGAAAACGAATGTTGAAAGTTGAAAATCCAATGTTAAAAACGAATGTTGAATGTTGAAATCGAATATTGAGTGTTGAGAAAGAGTGTTGAATGTTGAAAACGAATGTTGAATGTTGAAAACGAATGTTGAAATTTGAAAATCGAATGTTGAAAACGATTGTTGAATGTTGAAAACAAATATTGAATGTTGAATGTCGAAATCGAATCATGAAAACGAATGTTGAAAATGAATATTGAATGTTGAAAATCGAATGTTGAAAACGAATATTATATAATGAAATCGAATGTTGAATGTTGAATGTTGAAAACGAATGTTGAATGTCGAAATCGAATGTTGAAAACGAATGTTGAAAGTTGAAAATCGAATGTTGAATGTTAAAAATGAATGTTCAATGTTCAAAACGAATGATGAAAGTTGAAAATCGAATGTTCAAAACGAATGTTGAAAGTTGAAAATCGAATGTTGAAAACGAAAGTTGAATGTTGAATGCTGAAAACGTATAATGAAGTTGAAAATCAAATGTTGAAAACGAATGTTAAAAGTTGAAAATCAAATGTTGAAAACGAATGTTGAATGTTGAAAACGACTGTTCAATGTTGAAAACGAATGTTGAATGTTGAAAATCGAATGTTGAATGTTGAAAACGAATGTTGAAAGTTGAAAATCAAATGTTGAAAACGCATGTTGACTTTTGAAAACGAATGTTGAATGTTGAAAACGAATGTAGAATGATAAAAGTTAAAAATCGAATGTTGAAAACGAATGTTGAAAGTTGAAAACGACTGTTGAATGTTGAAAACGAATGTTGAATGTTGAAAATCGAATGTTGAATGCTGAAAACGAATGTTGAAAGTTGAAAATCATATGTTGAAAACGAATGTTGATTGCTGAAAACGAATGTTGAATGTTGAAAACGAATGTTGAAAGTTGAAAATCGAATGTTGAAAACGAATGTAGAATGTTGAATGTTGAAAACGAATGTTGAATGTTGAAAATCGAATGTTGAAAACGAATGTTGAAATGGAATTTGATTGCGACTGTCATACAAGTGAGAGGTTTAGCTAGCTTTAAAACCAGGTTCAATCCACCATTTTCTACATATGAAAATGCCTGTACCAAGTCAGGAATATGACAGTTGTTATCCATTCGTTTGATGTGTTTGAACTTTTGATTGTGCCATTTGATTGGAGACTTTCCTTTTTGAATTATCCTTGGAGTTCAGTAATTTTGTGATTTTACTTTTGAATGTTAAAAAATCGAATGTTGAATGTTGAAAACGAATGTTGAATGTTGAAAATCCAATGTTAAAAACGAATGTTGAATGTTGAAATCGAATATTGAGTGTTGAAATAGAGTGTTGAATGTTGAAAACGAATGTTGAATGTTGAAAACGAATGTTGAAATTTGAAAATCGAATGTTGAAAACGAATGTTGAATGTTGAAATCGAATGTTGAATGTTGAAATCGAATGTTGAATGTTGAAAATGAATACAAGAAAAACTAGAGGCCCTAAAGAGCCTGTGTCGCTCACCTTGGTGTATGTGAATATTAAAGGACACATGACAAAATTGTGTTTTATTGATAGTGATGTCTTTGTAGATCTTACTTTACTTAACATTCTTGCTGCTTACAATTATCTCTATATATAATGAACTTGGCCCAGTAGTTTCAGTGGAAAATGTTAGTGAAAATTAACAAATTTTATGAAAATTGTTAAAAATTGACTATTAAGGGCAATAACTCCTTAGGGGGTCAATTGACCATTTTGGTCATGTTGACTTATTTTTAGGTCTTACTTTGCTCTTTATTATTGCTAATTACAGTTTATCTCTTACTATAATAATATTCAAAATAATAACAAAAAAACGGCAAAATTTCCTTAAAATTACCAATTCAGGGGCAGCAACCTAACATGCGGCCATCTTGGTTGGTTGGCCAAGTCACGCCACACATTTTTCAAACTAGATACCCCAAAGATGATTGTGGCTAAGTTTGGATTAATTTGGCCGAGTAGTTTCAGAGGAGAAGATTTTTATAAAAGATTACTAAGATTTACGAAAAATGGTTAAAAATTTACTATAAAGGGCAATGACTCCTAAAGGGGTCAACTGACCATTTTGGTCATGTTAACTTATTTGTAAATCTTACTTTGCTGAACATTATTGCTGTTAACAGTTTATCTCTATCTATAATAATATTCAAGGTAATAACCAAAAACAGCAAAATTCCCTAAAATTACCAATTCAGGGGCAGCAACCCAAAAACGGGTTGTCGGATTTATCGAAAAATTTCAGGGCAGATAGATCTTGACCTGATAAACAATTTTACCCCCATTGTTAGATTTGCTCTAAATGCTTTGGTTTTGAGTTATAAGCCAAAAATGGCATTTTACCCCTATGTTCTATTTTTAGTCATGGCGGCCATCTTGGTTGGTTGGCCAGGTCACGCCACACATTTTTTAAACTAGATACCCCAATGATGATTGTGGTCAAGTTTGGTTTAATTTGGCCCAGTAGTTTCAGAGGAGAGATTTTTGTAAACGTTAATGACGACGGACGCCGAGTGATGAGAAAAGCTCACTTGGCCCTTCGGGCCAGGTGAGCTAAAAAAAATGAATGTTGAATGTTGAATATTGAAATCGAATGTTAAATGTTGAAAATGGATGCAAGAAAAAAAATGAATGTTGAATGTTGAATGTTGAATTCTGAACCAACTTGACTTCCGTCAACTACTCGTGTATTTACATTTTAACTCGATTCCAAATTAAGACATATCAGCATCGATAAAGAAACCAGAAATAAAGCTTTGTCAGCAAAAACAAAAGAAAGAAAAGAGTTGTTGAAACAGGAAATTAAAACATTTTGATTTTAGGATGAAAACAGGTGTTGTAAATGCTAAGTTAAAGAAAACAGCAACACGTAACGTGTTAAAGGCTCCGATCATCTTAAGAATCACCATTTACAACACTCAACAAACAAAATAAAAAAAATACCACTTCAATAAAAGAAATAATATACATCATTAATGTCAGAAAAGGTGCTCTTCGAACTGTTTTGTACTGTACACTTGGCTTTAATCATATATATTAAAGCCAAAACAAGAGGGATACCCTTTCACTTTCTATTTTCATTTGTTTATAACCAACCAACAATGCCGTATTTGGCAAAACCTTTTCAACTTTTAATCTTCAGTGCTGTACAACTTTGTACCTTTTTCACTTTCGATCTTTTATATCTTGGCGTTATGTATTCGGGTTTAGTTTTCTGTAATTAGTTAATACCTCAGTTTCTTTATGTTAACTCTTTCATATACATTTGATCAAATTTACTGTTTGCAATAGCATGAATTGTTCTATATAATAAGAATGTTTTTATCCGGGGCATAAAAACAATGCCGTATTTGGCGAAACCTTTTCAACTTTTGATCTTCAGTGCTGTACAACTTTGTACCTTTTTCACTTTCGATCTTTTATATCTTGGCGTTATGTATTCGGGTTTAGTTTTCTGTAATTAGTTAATACCTCAGTTTCTTTATGTTAACTCTTTCATATACATTTGATCAAATTTACTGTTTGCAATAGCATGAATTGTTCTATATAATAAGAATGTTTTTATCCGGGGCATAAAAACAATGCCGTATTTGGCGAAACCTTTTCAACTTTTGATCTTCAGTGCTGTACAACTTTGTCCTTTTTCACTTTCGATCTTTTATATCTGGTTGTCACTGTTGATTTTTGTGTGGACAAGGCGCGTTTTTGGCGTATTGAATTTTAAACCTGATGCTTTTTGTTATCTATTAATCATGTTTTTCTTTGTCTAATATGTTCTCCTATTTATTTGTATTGTAGTCCTGTAATATTATGTTGTCATCTCAATGTTATATTTAACTTTGCCATTAAAGTGCGAGGTTTGGCATGCCACAAAACCAGGTTTAACCCACCACTTGTATTCCCCTTTAAAAGTGTCCTGTACCAAGTCAGGAAGATGGCCATTGTTATATTATTGTTTGTTTATGTGTGTGTTGCATTTTAACATTGAGTCATTTGTGTTTTCTCTTATTTTTGAGATATTGAGATAAGACGTGGCACGGTACTTGTCTATCCCAAATTCATTTATTTGGTTTTCATGTTATATTTGTTATTCTCGTGGTGTTTTGTCTGATGCTTGGTCCGTTTCTGTGTGTGTTACGTTTCAGTGTTATGTCGTTGTTCTCCTCTTATATTTAATGCGTTTCCCTCGGTTTTAGTTTGATACCCTGATTTTGTTTTTTGTCCATGGATTTATGAGTTTTGAACAGCGGTATACTACTTTTGCCTTTATTTATAACAATGTTGAGGAAAAATATTTATAAAATTACCGTTAAACTGAATATCCCCGAACTACTATAAATATATAACATCATACATGTCAACTGATAAAAATTCAAATTCAGTTCATGTCCTGCACGGAAGAAACAAATCTCAGATCATAATGCATACGTAATTCAGTTTAATTCAAGTATTAAGGGTACATTTCTTTTTATTCAAATTGAACACTGTGACTTTCCCGAACAAGTTCTCATGGTGAAGTACTAAGTGAAAATTAGCTGAAATTGTCTTTTTTTAATCTGTATCTAATTATTTAACATTTATATACAATAGATATATAACATAACATTAAAAAATATTCACAAAACAATGGTTAAAAGTAAAATGACAAAGACATCATCACAATAATGAAAAAGTTAATGCAATGACACCTTTAGTTGTGTAAAGTGTATTTAAATAGTTTTATAAAATCAATATTACTATTTACATTTCTAAATAAATTACTTCTTGTGAAGATATATCTCTATAGATAACTTGACTTAAGTGCTTGGGTCATGTATCATAAAGTGCAAACTATACTTGCGTATAGGGGTTTTAAAAGTTCTTTACTGGCTCTAAATCCCTCGCACTGTTGACCAAACAGAATTGCTGATATTAACATTTAATAAAATAATTAAGCATTAATAGGAAGTAGAGATAAATAAAATACTTTTCAAAATGGTTTTTTATTGTTCTCGGATAGAAAAATAAAATAATGTAATATGTTGGTATGTATTTATACTCAATATGTTATAAGACTTGATCTCTATCAAGAAGTTACTCTAATTTATTGTCAAATTACTTTAAAGAGACAAATTATGTATGACCTTAAGCTAAGGTAGTTATTGTTAATTAACAGTGTATTTGACACTAAAACTGTAAAGTGAACCAGGCTTTTAATTTGACAATTTACACCAACTGAAAGCCATTAATGCAGCGAGAAACTCCCGCACCCGGAGTCGTCCTTCAGTTGACCCCTAAACAAATATGCATAAAAGTTCAGTGATAATGGACGTCATATTAAACTCTGAATTATACACAAGAAACTTAAATCAAAAATCATACCAGACTAACAAAGGCCAGAGGCTCCTGACTTGGGACAGGCTCCTGTCTTTGGACATTGTCACATACATACATATGTACGTTGAAATTATCTGATAAAAACCATTTCACTAGAAAATCATTTTTAGACTGTACTGCTACCCAAAATATTTCATAAATTTACATGTCATTAGAAAACAAATATTAAAGTATCAACACTGAAATGCACTGAACAATCACATTCGACGGAACAGTATCAGAATGTTTGGAACTTCAGCATGAAGCATCAATCTATTGGTGAATAGTCAATTGACCTAGAAAATGTACAAATGTGCAAAAACATACAAACATCTACAAAAATTACATCTACCTATACCATTACAGATGAATCTATATCTAAATCATTATCATAAAATGAAACTGCAGTTTGTAAATATCCTTTCATTGCACTTTTCACATTGATTGAAAAATGTCTCAAGGGTTGATAGATTCATTTTTCTATCTTATCATTCCGAGCCTATCTGTTAGGTAATATTTGTTTATGGAAAATAAAAACAATATTTGAAGCACATGTTCTTCCTCCTTTTTTTTGTTTGCCTTTTTTCTGTACTTTCACTTTCACCGTTGTTGTAGATCTACTGGTCGTGGTTTAACGTCTTGATTATTTCTAGGTAATTCTTCTGTAGACGTATTTTATAATCTGGAACATCTTGTAATTCTAAAATAATATACATATTTATATTATACATCAGTTCTTCGGTGATAATGTTTGCTGTCTAATTCACTACAATTAAAAATAAGTTCCCATTATAAACCAATTACTATTTTAACCAATGACATTTTATTTTAATAGTATCTATCTGATAATGCATAATGTAAGTAATCAATAATATTTTTAAAACCATTTACAAATTTATGTCATGTTATATAGTTCAATAGATAAGTAATATGCCATCAAAGAAAGCATTCAGTAGTTTAAATTCTAATTTTGTTTTTCATTTTTGATATTCCTGAATTATTTAATTTTGGATGTAAGGCGTCTTCTGATTGGCTGACGTCGTTTTGTTATCAGCTCATAGACATAATTATGTCATGTGACCGTGACGTCATCAAAGTTTTTTCGTGATTTTCTACGGTTCAAAATATAATTAAGAACTAAATTATAAGAAATGACTGTAATATTTTTTTTGCGTATTCGAAATAACATAACAAATGTGGCGGGTTATTCAGTGTGCCCCACATTTTGTATGTTATTACTTCATAGACAGAAAATATATTACAGTCATTCCTTAATTATTTTTGTGGTTTATAAAGATGCTATCAATATAAAAAATCATCAACCATTAATCTATCAAAAGGTAAAATCACAAACATACTGAACTCAGTGGAAAATCCAATCGGACAGTCACTAATCACATGGCAAAATCCAATGACAAAACACATCAAAAACGAATGAACAAGAACTGTCATATTCCTGACTTGGTACAGGCATTTTCAAATGTAAACAATGGTGGATTAAACCTGGTTTTAAAGCGCTAAACCTCTCACTTTGATGACAGTCTCATCAAATTCTGTTATATTTTCAATGAGGTGTGAACTAAACAGACATGATAAATAAAATAGCCAAAATATGGGAACAACAGTCACATCGTGTAACAATTTTAAAAGGAACAATTTAACAGAAATGATTGTCGGAAATATTGAAAATATTGATGTCAGTAAAAGAGTTGTAATCAACAATTCATTTGTCCTGTCGTTTTATCCATCGTCTTGACCCATCTAGAGTGTTTTATGATTTAGGCCACATATTGGTCAGTCAACCTATCTTTCCTACTGTCTTTTAATGCAAAATACGCAATTGTAAGATGTCTGTGTAAACAACATTTGTTGCTAGAAAATAAACCAGCAGTTGAGACCATACAAATGAAAAAGGTAGAATGAGCAGCATTCTGGATGCAGTAGCACTTACTATCAATTAGTGAACAAGGTTCCTTTTAATATTGTAAATTTGTTGGCCACACAATTGGGGAACAGTACTACATAAACAGTGATAAATAACACTGTTTTAAAATAGTCTGAAATATGCTACAGAAAACGCATTGTACCATGAACAAATAGTGTACACATGAACAAAAGCAAATTGATTTTATTTTAAAAAATATTCCAAATCTGGTAAAATATTATAAATTGCAAGCCGAGATGAAATATAATTTGTAGGATGTTACAATAATTCGACTCTTTTTGTATTGTCATAAGTGTAACAAATAAACAGCTATTTCTAATGTTGATGAAAGGATCAAATGCACACCAGGGATCTCTATGATCTGTTTAATGATGACACATACAGATCTTACCTGTTTTATAAGGTGGTGGCACTGAGCTGGATGAATCAGACATCAATTTTTCTGCTAGATCTTCGTATCCACTATTTTGCATTAAAACATAAAAACACATAGATTTATTAGGCTCTCCCCTTTTGATCACTATATCTAGCATGGTGTTTTCCTGATCAGTATTTTGTTCAATGCTGCGTCTGTCATCCACTGATATCACTAACTTTGTCATCATTTGATCCAAAATATCCCTCAGGTCTAATTTGGTATATGAAATGATATAAGATAACACATTGAAAATTAATGATAAATATGATAGAGAATAAGGAGATGTGGTCATATGTGTTAATATGACAACTATTCATCGACCAAAGGACAAATAGATAAAAAATTACAGGTCAAAGCAAGGCCTTAAATACAGGTAATTAACAAAACAGAAAAGTATAAAAAATCCCAAAAATCAGAAGATGTGAAACTATTCAAAAGAAGAAAATTCAAAGTCCTGGTACCTACTTTAAACATAAACAACACGACGGGTGCCACATGTAGAGCAGGATATGCTTACCCTTTCGGAGCACCTAAGATCATCCCTAGTTTTTGGTGGGATTTGTGTTGTTTATTCTTTAGTTTTCTATGTTGTGTCATGTCACCGACTCATGTGTACTATTGTTTGTCTGGTTTCAAGTTACTTGTGATAAGCAAATTTCTTTTTAAATAAGTGTATATTCTTGTCTTAGACATGATTTGAACAGCATGCTTACATGATTTGTATCACAAAGAAGACTACTTTTGGGGCAACAATCCAGCAAATATTTGGTAATGCTAAAAAAAATACTTCTGATCTGACCATTAGAGCAAATATTCCCCCTATTCAAATTTCATATTATGCAACTATAGACTTTTGATGAGGTTGACATTGTTTCCGAAAAAAACAAAGATATGATGTTCACTGAAGCAAAATAGACCGTTAAAAATCTCGTTTGCACGACTAAAATTTGATATGTTTAGCCCTTTTGTAGCTTACTATGCGTTATGGGTTTTGCTTATTGTTGATTTTGCGCGTTTCATCTACTTAAGACTCATGAATAACGCTCTGATCAAAATAGTCAAAAAGACAAACATGTTCAAAGTTGGCAATACTGTACTTGCAAAGATTGAAATACACGCGCATATTTGTGAATCTTTTTATCTATACTATTAAATGAGGAGACCTCATTTTTGTGTCATTTCTCTTCCTTCCACACTAAATTTATCGTTATACCTCTATGTCCTATATGTACCATCCATAGTCGCATTTGTCATCCTTGCTTATGATAAGTTCCGTATGGGTAATTTTGGGAGGAAAACGAAAAAATGTGTCTGGATAGTTTTTCCGTCATTGGACGGAATTTTAAATGAGATTAGACTTCCGGTTTGCATTTTTCTGTGTTTGAACATACCTATACTAATAAAGTGCATTTGCTATCTTCTATGAATTTCAAGGTTACCAACCACGGCGATCACAGAGTTGATTATATAGAGAGGTTCTCTACAATATATCTATGACCGCCGTGGATTGATTAGTAAACGGGGAATTGATAGTAAAAAGAAAATACACTATATTTATAGTAATGAATGTTCATAATATACAGACAAACGCTAGCGTTATTGAAATGAATAAAAAAAACAAGAAACAAGGGCATTTTGGAAAAGAAACAAGAGGCTTTCAAGAGCCTGAATCGCTCACCTTAATTCTTTTGGTTAAATCTCTCATCAATGATTATTTTGGCTTTTCAATTTATTTAAATGTTTTTTGGATCGTCCTATTTTCTTCAAAAGCCAAAAAAAATAATCATTTTCTCCTATGTTTTATTTTAGCCATATGAGCTGTTTCTTGACATACAAGGAAATAAAATATAAAATTTATACTAGATACTCTGAAACTCATTTAGCCTAAGTTTGGCTGAAATTGATACAGAAGTTTCAAAGGAGAAGATTTTTTAAAGTAAGTCAACATGATGAACAAATTGTGAAAAAAGTCTTTAAAGGGCAATAACTCCTTAAGGGGTCAATTGACAATTTTGGTCAAATTGACTTAATTGAAGATCTTACTTTGCTGAACATTATTGCTGTTTACAGTTTATTTCTATCTATAATTATATTCAAGATAATAAACAAAAACAGCAAAATTTCCTTAAAATTATCAATTCAGGGGCAGCAACCCAACAACAGGTTGTCTGATTCATCTGAAAATTTCAGGGCAGATAAATCCTGACCTGATAAACAATATTACCCAATATCAGATTTGCTCTTAATGCTTTGGTTTTTGAGTTATAAGCCAAAAACTGCATTTGACCCCTATGTTCTATTTTTAGCAATGGCAACCATGTTTGTTGATAGATCATAACTTCGGATACAATTTACAAACAAGATACCCTAAGGAACATTCAGTTAACGTTTGGAAGTATTTGGCCCAGTAGTATCAGAGGAGAAGATTTTTGTAAAAGATTTCTAAGATTTATGAAAAATGGTTAAAAATTGACTATAAAGGGTAATAACTCCTAAAGGGGTCAACTGACCATTTCCGTCATGTTGACTTATTTGTGAATCTTACTTTGCTGAACATTATTGCTGTTTACAGTTTATCTCTATCTATAATAATATTCAAGAAAATAACCAAAAACAGCAAAATTTCCTTAAAATTATCAATTCAGGGGCAGCAACCCAACAACAGGTTGTCTGATTCATCTGAAAATTTCAGGGCAGATAGATCTTGACCTGATAAACAATATAAGGCCAGGTCAGATTTGCTATAAATGCTTTGGTTTTTGAGTTAAAAGCCAAAAACTGCATTTGACCCCTATGTTCTATTTTTAGCAATGGCGACCATGTTTGTTGATAGATCATAACTTCGGATACAATTTACAAACTAGATACCCTAAGGAACATTCAGTTAAAGTTTGGAAGAATTTTGCCAAGTAGTTTCAGAGGAGAAGAATTTTGTAAAAGATTACTAAGATTTACGAAAAATGGTTAAAAATTGACTATAAAAGGCAATAACTCCTAAAGGGGTCAACTGACCATTTCTGTCATGCTAACTTATGTGTAAATCTTACTTTGCTGAACATTATTCCTGTTTACAGTTTATCTCTATCTATAATAATATTCAAGATAATAACCAAAAACAGCAAAATTTCCTTAAAATTATCAATTCAGGGGCAGCAACCCAACAACAGATTGTCTGATTCATCTGAAAATTTCAGGGCAGATAGATCTTGACCTGATAAACAATTTTACCCAATGTCAGATTTGCTCTAAATGCTTTGGTTTTTGAGTTATAAGCCAAAAACTGCATTTGACCCCTATGTTCTATTTTTAGCAATGGCGACCATGTTTGTTGATAGATCAAAACTTCGGATACAATTTATAAATTAGATACCCTAAGGAACATTCAGTTAAAGTTTGAAAGTATTTGGCCCAGTAGTTTCAGAGGAGAAGATTCTTGAAATAGTTTACGACGACAGACGACGGACGACAGACGACGGACGACAGACGACGACGGACGCCAAGTGATGGCATAAGCTCACTTGTCCCTTCGGGACAGGTGAGCTAAAAAGGAGGAGCCGGGCTAGAAAAACAATTTTCCTGTTTCAAAGTACCCATGACTGTTGATACCTTTTTCTGAAATTCTTAAGTCATAAAATCTTTCACAAAACTTCATCGTATCACGAAATATATTGAATAGAGAGGGTCTATATAAATAAACAATGACCACCGTGGATTGATAAGTAAACTGAGGTTGATACTAAAAAGCAAACACACTTTATTTATAGTAATGAATATAAAAAAGAAGATGTGGTATGATTGCCAATGAGACAACTATCCACCAAAGACCAAAATGACACAGACATTAACAACTATAGGTCACCGTACGGCCTTCAACAATGAGCAAAGCCCATACCACATAGTCAGCTATAAAAAGCCCCGATAAGACACTGTAAAACAATTCAAACGAGAAAACTAACGGCCTTATTTATGTAAAAAAAATGAACGAAAAACAAATATGTAACACATAAACAAATGACATCCACTAAATTACAAGCTCCTAATTTGGGACAGGCACATACATAAATAATGTGGCGGGGTTAAACATGTAAGCGGGATCCCAACACTCCCCCTAACCTGAGACACTGGTATAACAGTACAACATAAGAACGAACTATAAAAATCAGTTGAAAAAGGCTTAACTAATCAGATGACCAAAAACACAAGAGGAAGTTCGTAATATACTTAACGTATGTTCATATTGAAATTAATAGAAAACACAAAAATGGGATTTGGAAAAAAAGGAAGAGTAGAAAACAGTTTTCCTCTCCCCAAGTACCTATGACTTTTGATATGTTTCCTGGATTTCTCCAGTCATTATTTGTTTGTACAAAAAATCATTCTACAACACTAAACATACTTTCAACCGCGCTCTGAATGACCGCGATTTTGCATGCGTATTCTAGTATATTACATTTATTAATAACAATGAAAATTACAATACTTATTAATATCAAATTGTGGTGGTAATTAGAGAATGAATTGTATTATCTAGCTATGTCGATGTTTCTTCTGAATCAAATTGTAAACTAAATATAAATTTCGTTGAACCAAACTAAAATCAAAGAAATTAAATAAATAAAATGTCAAACTTACCTGATAAACTAGGGTCAAACTGCTTTTTTTCCTGTTCCTGTAGAATAAACAAGCATACATAGAGTTTGACCCAAGACTCCTTAATGTGTTTTCTACTATAAAACTTTTATAGACCTAAATATACAGTTTTACGACAAGTATCCCATAACATTTACATGAACCAAGAAAATGAGGTCAAGGTCAGATAAACAAAGTCGGAAATACATGTTCACTTTTGAATCCATACACCAACTATAGTTGACCTTTTGCCTATAGTATACCTATAGATTATTACATTGATACCAGTGGATTATAGGATTTATCCAATTGAGATAGTTAAATTGTCAATTTTAAAGTCCAAGCCTTGGCGAGGACTTTAAAAATTAAAATTTAACTATCGAGATTGGATAAATCCGATAATCCACGCGTAACTATGTAATAATCTGTTTCTCTAATGATTACATTTTCCTTTTTTTTCTGTAAAAAAATCCCCTTCTACTTTCCACGAAGTTGTCAATGTCATTAACACCTGTTAGAACATTTTCATTCGTTCAATGAGCTGAGAAAGGTTATGACCCTAAAACTCAGCCAATCATCTTCTGAGATCACTGGCAACCACACATTGATTAATTTGTTTTATACAATTGGTTTGGAAAGGGATATATTTCCATAGAATTAGAGACAAGAAATTATTTCTAACCATAAAAACTTTATATCAAACAATGAACCATGACAATGTGGTAAAGGTCAGATGATATCTACCAGATAGACATACTGGTATACACCTTAAATTAATCTCAACAAATAAAGGTGAGTATGCTTGTAGACCAAAACACTAAGACATAACTTTGGGTTTTAGGTTAAAGTTAATAATAATAATTGAAAGTTTGGCAAACATAAATTTATTTACTAACTATCGATAACACATGGGTTTGTTGTTATATTATGAATATTTATTCATGTTTACAATAATATTTAAATTAATTTTGCATAACAATAAGTCACCTTAATAAAGTTAAGAGTTTAAAGTTCTTTATATGACAACACAGACTGGTCATTCGCGGTAAAAGTTTACGTTGAAAATCCATTTTTGACCATTTTATTTATCATGTCTGTTTAGTTCACGCATCATTGTAAACATAACAGAATTTGATGAGACTGTCTTCAAAGAGAGAGGTTTAGTGCTATAATACCAGGTTTAATCCACCATTTGCATTTGCAAAAGGCCAGTACCAAGTCAGGAATATTACAGTTTTTGTCCATTCGTTGTTGATGTGTTTTGTCATTTGATTTTGCCATGTGATTATGGACTTTCTGATTAGATTTTCAATTTAGTTCAGTTTTTTTTGTGATTTTACTATTTTCATAGCTTGACCTTTGGAAGCTCAGTCTTAGTGCAGTAAAGTTTTAATTCCCTCCACCCTGTGAACATGTTTTGTATAAGTATATAATTACTGTAAGTTTTTACGCATTACGTTTTTTCTGCAGATCTTAAAAAGAACATTATGCTTGTTTCTGATTTAAAAGATTATATTTCATTATTTTTCATTGTAGATATGTTTGTAAGACATGTAAGCTGCAGCGGTCTTAGTGTGCTGGCAAAGCGATTTGAAGATAGTTGTATTATAAGATAATGAAACTTTGCTGCACTTGTCTAGGCGAGCTATTTCTCATGTTTGAGTTTTTGTTCACAAATACTTTATGTGCGTTTGGACCACAAATCAGAAAACAATTTAGAACGGGCACATCACAATTTACATATATGATGAGTTAAAAGTGCTATATTTCAAGGTAAAGGACAGATAAAGGTTAACTTGCTCATTATTGAAAGCTGCACTTTGCACTAAATTTGTTAAGTATAATGTCATTTAGTCCCTGTTGGAGAGCTGCATCATTGGCAATCATACCACATAATTTGAAGTCATCTAAAACAGCAATCAATACATGTTTTATGACCTTTTGGAGTTATTGAGTACTAAGAATACGTCTATGTACCTCTTAATGTTTTTTGTCTGTAACTGATAGTTTTTCTGAACGTATCATAGCAAGATATGAGTGCAGATATTTTATGATTTTTTTACTAGTAGTAAATGAATTTATGAAACATATGAGATCAAGCTTTATAGTATAAACAAGTCTTGCAGATAAATTTCCAAATTGCTTTGAATCCCTGATATAACCTTTTCCATTTCTATGGGGATATTAATACACATTTTTTGCTAATTTCACCAATTTAAGACTCTCCTGTATATGTGTTTATCTACTTACCAAACTGTCATTAATGTTTGGCTCAACATCATACGTTTTCATCACATAAGCTAGTCCATCAGACGCTTTAACATTTTTCAAAGCTACCATTAGTCGGTAGATTGTTGGCTTTACCTGGCCAGATTTCCATTTGATGAGAAGATCATGAAATTGACCATAAACATCCCTTGGATTGTTTTTTATTGTCGCCTTAATGCTATTAATGCTTAGTTCTAATTCAATGCCTAAGTGAACAATGCAATCACCTATCAATTGTTTTTCTGTCAAACTATTAATTACGTCATCTGAAGGTTCATCTTGTAGGCCAACATTAGCTATTTCTGTAACAAAAAAAGACAGAAAGAAACTGGAATTTTTTGAATGTCATATCAAAACATGATATTATCATGTGGAATAGTCCATGGGACATAGATGATACCCCATGTGCATAAAGCATTATATAGCATTATAAAGGGACATAAATCAAGAACGTTAACAGTAACACTACCAAAATTTGTTCCTGATTTGAGTTTTGTAGCATTCTATACATGAAAATGGCTTATAACATGTTGAGGGAAACTGAAGTTAGAGAAAGGAAACGAAGCATTTGGCAATGTATCTTCTTTAACGGAACATAACTCTTAATCAGCAAAAGTAATGCCAAAACAAATAACCCATTTCAAACTTGATATGTGATTTGTGGTACATGTAATAAATATTCGGTTTCATACATTTGGTTGTGGCACAGTAAAAAAGAAAACAAAATGCAAAACTTTTAAAGCTTTGTATGCATACGTTGGTCACCAAAATTCAAAATTGATTTTTTTAGTGGTAATAAGCATTATAAATAAGATTCATAACATTAAGTTAAGAGAACAGAAACCATTTTTGGAACGTGCGGCAGAGACATAATAGTTATTAAAGGTACCAGGATTAACAATCTTTTATCCTTATTTTGAAGTATTACAATAAAAAATGATCGAATATATCTAGTTAATAAATCAACATACATGAAACTTTAATGTAATGATTCATTTTGTTTGTGTGTAGTAGAAATAAATTCACCATATATGCAATGATTAAAATAACCAGAAAGGCTCTAATAAATTAATAAGAGCAAATAAAGTATGGAGTTGAAGTGCATTGAAGACCAAATAATCCTTAAATTTTTCCAAATGCAGGTACGTTAATCTATTACTGAGGAAATTATATAAAGCAAGATTCGAAGCCATAAATTAAAGATAAATATTTTTTGTAATGAATCAGCCACTCAATTATACAAATACACCTACTTGTTAAAGTTTGATCCTCTCTGTGTACCTGAAATATGTCAGAGGTAAAATTGAATTAAAGTCTTTAATAGTATCAAAATCAAATATAAAACCAGGAAAAACCCGATACATATTCTATAAAAATGTAAATTCTCATGTTGTCCTGTGATGCCAAATAGGAACATTGGTGTTATAGGATTCAAGGCATATTATTATTCATAGGCAAACGCATATATGTATTGAAATGCAGGAACATAATGACATTGCATATAATGCAGAAATAATTGATGTACTTTTTTGTAAAACACTACACATATATAAAGATATTATTGTTGCTTTACTGTTGCAAGGACTTTAATTGTTACATTTTTACCTAAAGTCTATATACTATTCTTAAATCAAGTGCTTTAGAAACACAATTAATAAAGTGTAATTTATATTTTCATGAAATATAAACACATTGTACCAGTCCTGCATTGTTTAGCTTTATTACTTCATTGCAGGCGGTGTGATGTGTTTTATACAATATGTATATACCTGACGTTTCGATCTTTTTTTTTCTTAGCATTATTTTATAAATGTTTATGTACCATCTACTTAACCATATGATTTGATTGGTGAAAAAGTCTTTATTCGTCACAAACAAATATAACAAGTGAATCTGTGAGCTACCTCTTACTATTGATATCCTGCCACTAAAAGAACATGGTAAACATAAAATTGTTCAGCGGAGAATCACGGTATACTAGGTGACTTAATAAAATTTCATAAATCCTTGTATTGTAGTTTCCGAGTAAAATGTGACAAACATTTTCAAATTGGTTAACATCTTTAAATGATACAAATGATCGATAAACAGGAATGTGTAAAGTTATTAATCTGAAAACACATCACACAGTATATGTGACTTACATAAAATATGAAACCCAATTTCAGAAATCCTGAGAAACATGCATCAAAAAATGAACGTCATTGGAAGGGCGGATGAATGTACACACAGAGGTAACACAACAGTGTAACAAAATTAAGTCAGACAAAAAAAAATGATTTTATTTATCCAACCTGACACAGATAGTGCTGTCTTTTAATAGCCGTCAGTGCCGTCTGCAGTTTTCTGAATGTTGCATTCATTTGGTTACTTTCTGTTTTATCCCTCCATTCAAAGAGCCCCATCAACATAAAATCCATAGGATTTGAAAAATAACGAAAATTTAAGTTCTCCAGATCATTTTTTTCCATTCCAAGTTTTATAAAGAAGTTGGTGAAGTCCCCAATACCAATTGTTCTTGCTAGTTGCACGAAATGATGATTATCTGGTTTCAAGTCCAGTGTTTTTGTTTCAGGACCTGGAAGAGTAAATTAGTTGTTTAGCTTAACTGCTAAATGAGGATACAATAGCTATAGTAATAATGTTGACATTGTGTCTTTATTTTACTTTTTTTTTCATTATTTTAGTAAAATGTTTTTAGCTGAAAGTTGCTCTTTTTGCAAAACTTGTTTCATCAGTAGTACATGCAGTGTTTTGATTTAAATATTTTTCAAACCAAATATAAAAAAAAATCAAAAATCATGAAAAAATCAAAAACACCAAAATAAGAAAATGCCTGTGCATCAAAGTCATAACAACACTGTTACATAATTAATGGAATTCAATTATTAATTAAAACGACAGTTTTTCAATAATATGAACCACACCAAATATATCTTATATCTTGCTTTATTATTTATATGGTCCGAGACCACAATTGTCGTCCCTTGATTTTCGTTGTCTACAAATATAGTCCCTAGAGTTGACAGAGAGTTACTTGCCATTAATTTTTATACACCTTCCAAATTAATTTGTCCATGTGTAATGCCTCAAATTGCAAGTAAGGGGGTGAAATTAAACTGTAAAAAAAATTTGGTCCTGAATTTTAAAGGAAAGTAGTGATTTGGTCCAGCTGAAAAAGGTTAAATATTACAACTTCGGAAGCTGTCAAAAGATTGCAAGACACCTTAAACATAAAATTGTCTTTACTTTGAGTTAGAGCCGATGAAGTTTTCATATAATTTGTCCCAAAAGTAGTACAACACACTGTCAAAATTTCATTGAGAAAGGGTAGGTGGGATTTTTAAAATTTTCATTGATGTTCTAAAAGATATGCACTACGAAATAATTGTGGTCTCAGACCATATCTAGAATAATGTTATCTTTTATTGTTTATTCTATTACCTTTACAATTTGAGTCACAATGCTTCTTATTCTGAAAATAAACAAATACACTTGATCAGCTTTTAGTTTGCAACCAGTATGTTTTGGTAAATATTTACTCAACCCTTTGATTTTCAATGGTATCCCTTGTTTCATTAGTATTTTTTGTTGCAGGAATACAAAACTTTAAAGTTCACACATATCATTTTCATCATCCAGCTAGTTATGTTAACCACTGTTTTTGTGACAAGCTGGATTTCCTTAATCTAATAAAGAAGCTTTTGATTTGATGATGACTACTGCAGTTGTACGCATACTGTACTGTAGATTATAGAGTGTTTTGTTCACTTTCAACTTTGATTAAAGCAACTCTCCCCATAATATACTTATTTTTTTAATATTAAGTGCCTCACATATCTATGCATAACGAGATATGATCAGTAAATATCAACAAGATGCTCTCGAACCCAACAGCACAAGTGATCAGACAAATCGTATTCTTGAAATCATGAGAGCATATACTATTATAGTGCTGTCATTTATTACATCAAAACAGTACTGAACACAAATTAGAATTAATACTGAATACTGGCAAGTAAAACTAATATTGGTAAAACTATTATCAGGAACCATATGGAAGCTTCATTAGTTTTTCAGACATGATTAATTCCAAAACTAAACGAGACTTACCTTGGTAAAAGTTGAAGTTCAGTTGGAATTTAACGTAGTCATCTTTAGTTGTAGGGATCAGATGAGATGTTCGTGCGCATGTGTAGCTTCAGTCTTCAAAGTCGAAGGGTTTGTGCATACAAAAGTACTAAGTACAACATCACAAAAAAGAGGGAGGGATATCGGGAGGGCATCTGATCCCTACAACTAAAGATGACTACGTTAAATTCCAACTGAACTTCAACTTTTACCAAGGTAAGTCTCGTTTAGTTTTGGAATTTAACTACGTCATCCCGTTTCCGGGACCAGATGAGACTTCAAAGAGCACAAGCCCTGAGATAAGTCAAAAAGTTATATTAAAAACCTCCAAAAAAAAACCAAATATATCCCTCCTATATACAAAGTTCATTTACAAATAAAGTTCTATGTACTCAGAACAGCTCTCTGAAAACGTTGTTCATCTGACTCGATCGGCTTCTTGTAGAATTTAGCAAAAGTCTTTTCACTGGTCCAACCAGCTCTTCGTAAAATACATTCCACAGGAATCAGATTATGGAAAGCCTTAGAAACAACTGCTGATCTAGCACTATGCGAAGAATAAGATTTTAAATTAATTCCTGATTTTGACATCACAGTTTTGATCCATCTGCTAATTGTTTCTCTTGAAACGGCTTTAAACGGTTTCACATAACTTATAAAAAGTTTCTGACTATTACTACGAGCTTGAGCTGTTCTCATCAAATATTCTTTTAAAACAGTAAAAACACACAATCTCCTATCTGGAGGATAAGCAAAAAGTTCAACAAAATGTACATTAAACCCAGGTCTATTCTGTTTTAATAAACCTGAATAAAACAAAGTATAACTATCCTTTCCTTTAACTAAATTGTCTAAACATAGCAAAAACAACGACTGTG
The DNA here is from genome assembly GCF_036588685.1 of Mytilus trossulus. Lineage (NCBI taxonomy): Eukaryota > Metazoa > Mollusca > Bivalvia > Mytilida > Mytilidae > Mytilus > Mytilus trossulus. Next base: position 3,560,851 of record NW_026963296.1, read on the forward strand.
TCCTACAAGCCGTGGATAAAACAATTAACATTACTAACTTCAATGTTAAATCTTTCAACGAAATATACTTTACGGGAGATAACTTCCGTAAAAAATTAAAAACTTTAGATACGTCCCAAGTTTCACTATATCTAGGTTCTGAAGGTCGCAAATTATAAACACCTTTTAAAAATCTGATGATTGTAGCGTTAGAGCCAACTGTCACTCCATTAAACATTATTCCTAAGGCTGACAATGCAGATCTTGCACAATTTATCGTACTATAACTTAATCCTTTATCAAAAAGCACTGTTAAAAAATCTAAGACTTCATTTAAAGCTGGTTGAAGTGGATCAATTTTCCTTTTACTACAGAAACGGAACCATTGCTTGACATAAGTTGAGTATTGCTTTTTCGTACTGTCTCGCCAAGACGCCAAAATGATTTTGGAAGCCTTGTCTGAAATGCCTTGGTTTTCCAAATTTTTCCTGATAACCGACAAGCAAGAAACTTTAACTGATTGTGAAGAGGATGAATCTTTTCCGTTCCTGGAATGGACAGAAGTCTTTTCTTTTGAGGCAACATTTTTGGAAAGTCTATCAACATTTCTAGTAAAACTGGATACCATGCCTGAGTCAGCCATAATGGTACAATCATCAGAACCTCTGCACTGTCTTTCTGAACTTTCTGTAGACATCTACTAATTAGAGAAAAAGGGGGAAAAAGATAATAAAATACCTCATCAGACCATAAAATACTAAAAGCATTTACAAATACTGCCTCAGGGTCAGGTTTCCACGACGAGAAACTCTTAACTTGACAATTTAATCTAGAGGCAAATAAATCATGGTCTGGAGTACCCCAAATCTCCACTAATTTATGGAAAACTTGCTTATCAAGCATCCACTCTAAATGATCGTCAATTTTTCTTGATTCAACATCTGCAGCGTTATATTTACCAGGAATATGTTCTACTGAAATCCATATATTTCTTTCAATACACCAAACCCACAAAAGTTTGGTTATTTCATTCATTTGCTTGGATTTTATACCACCCATATTGTTAACATAAGCAATTGCACTAGAATTGTCACAAAAAATCTTCACATGTATATCTGAATAATTTTTACAAAAAGCCTTCAGAGTATAAGAAATGGCTAACAATTCCAGAACATTTATGTGATAAGTTTGCTCAACATCATTCCATCTTCCTTGAATTTTTTGGTCTTTAAATAAAGCACCCCAACCTTTTAATGAGGCGTCAGTTGTCATAGAAAAATCTGGATTTTTCCTATTAATGACTCTTTTCTGACAATGTAAGTTTTCAACCCACCATTTTAAATCTGCTTTCATGGCAAATGTTATAGTCATATTTTGATCAAAATTCCCAAATGAAAATTTTAAAGCCTGAATCTTTTCAATTTCAAAATTTCTGTAATATAAATGACCTAAATCCACAGCTGAAAGAGTGGATATTAGCAAGCCTATAACATGGGCAACTAACCGTATACTAGCTACGTTTTTCTTGATCAGATTCTGACATTCTAATTCAATTTTTTCTACTTTTTCTTTTGGCAACACAACTGTCATAGATACAGAATCAATAATATTGCCTAAAAAGACAATTTGTTTAGCAGGCTTGAACACAGATTTTCTTTCATGAATTATAAAACCAAGCCACTCCATTAAATCATTAGTATTTTGTACATTTTCTATGCACTCATCTTCAGTATCTCCAAGCAAAAGAGAGTCATCAATATAAGCTACATTCATATAACCAAATTGCCGTAAAGTTGCAAAAACAGGCTTCATTAACTTTGTAAAGATTCTAGGTTCTGATAGCAAACCATTTGGTAAACAGGTATATTGAAAAATAGTGTTTTTCCATATAAAACGTAATAGTTTCTGATGTTCCTCTGCTATAGGAACAGAATAATATGCATGACGCAAATCAATTGAACTGAAAAAACAATTTGGTTTCACCAATTTTAAAGCCATTTCAAAAGTGTCCATCTTGAAATGATGGGGAATAATAAATTTATTCAATTCTTTTAAATTAAGAATCACTCTATGCTCATTTGTATTTTTCTTAGGAACTGTAAAAATTGGAGATATATATTGATCTGTATCAAATTTAACTTCCACTATTACACCTAATTTTTTCAAATTTTCTATTTCGTCATTTATAATCTTTTCCTGGCCTTTATCAAAAATTCTTTGATATGGTGTGAGACTTTGAGTGGGTATTAAATTATCAATAAATTCAAGGTGACAGTGTTCAACTGTATCCAAAATAAATTTATCAGAAGTAATTTTTTGCCAGTTTTCAACATAATTTTTCAATCTACCTGCTGTAAAAGGTTTAATATCAGAGACACCCGCTAAACTTACCTGTTTAGCATAATTTACTTCCTCAGGAAACTTGGAACACCTCTCAAGTTTTTTGAACCACCTTGATCATTTGAATACTGGCCTCTACCACCGTAACCACGGCCTCGACCACCTCTGTATCCACCACGACGAGACCCTGCACGGCCTCTACCAAAACCTCGTCCTCTACCAAAACTACCTCCTCGAGAAAAACCATTTCCTCTACCTCTTGCATTATTATTATTATTTAAATTTCGACCAAGTCTGTTCATGTCTTGAATTTCTTTCGACTTTTGATGGACATTGTCACCATAAAGCATGTCAGTGAAAGGAATTGAGGGTGAACTTAAATGATGATATTCAGGACTTAAATCAAATCTTTGATATTCCTTTCTTTTTATATTAGTCATCTTGTTATATTGTGACAGTAAAGCTATGGAATCAATCCCCAAATCTATGCAAGACTGCATTTCTTGTTGACAGTCGTCACCCAATTCAGATTTTAGTTTGCACAACATATTTAATAATTTTGTAATTTTACATGATGCTTTAACAACAGTCTCTTGATGTTGTTGTATGACCGAATCAAAAGATCTAGTTTGAGGAGAGAGTAAATCCCAAATGAGCTGATTTACTCTAGTCCTTGTAAGAGAAACACAATTCTCTGGTCTAGCTACTGATTTCATCAGTTCATTGTATTTTTCATCAGATATTCCCTCACGGAAAAATTCATTAACCGTGTCAGCTAAAGTGTCATCTACACTTGTATCAACATTATCTTTTGACCTATAAGCTTGAGCAGCAGCTTTAAAAACATTGTCACCCTCTTTGTCAACAGTTTTTTGTTTTTTAGCTGGAGGTTCTGCAACCTCAGTATCACCAACATGATCATTATTGTCATTATTATTTTCATCATAAACCTCAGGGTCTGCACCCTGGCTTTCATCGTAACCCTCAGGCTCAACGTAATACAATTCGTCGACCATCGACTTGAGAGACACAAAATCAGTTTTTTGGGAACTCTGTTCCTGTTGCATGTTCTTCAGAACTGAAAAAAACTCAGCTAAAGTGGGCTCTTTACTAGCTTCGCCAGTATTTTGACTCAGACCTTTAAGTCTTGAAGCAACAGTTCCGGCCTTGCCGGAGCTGACAATTTTTGCACCACTACTACAACTATTTGTATCGTCATTCTTTGAACGAGAATCATCACCGGATGATTTTCTTTTAGGATTTTTACCTTTTGCCTCATTTGAAGCACTTGAACCTTTCTTCAAGGATTTTGAATCAGTTTTCGAGAGCATGGCATCCGCCATTGTTTACACCAAAAAATATCAACTGCCGTAAAACGGTCTATTTATCGTAAATTTACAACAGAGAAAAATGTAAAAAAAATTAATATAAACAATAAACCCCTCGAGTTTATTTACATATTAAACAACAAAAAAATAACTACCTCGTAGTTATTGTGATAAAATATTTCATTATAGAAGCTACAATTACAGACCATGTCTGCCTTCTATGAAATAAAGCTACGAACTGAAGCTACACATGCGCACGAACATCTCATCTGGTCCCGGAAACGGGATGACGTAGTTAAATTAACTTCTAAAAAAGGAGGATGCCTAAAGATATTACCAACCTTTTCAAAAACCCAATTCAAAGGACATTTTGTTTTATGTATTTTCTTGTTCTTGCATATCCAATTTTCTTTTGTTCTTGCATCTGTCAAAGGTACTAAACACGTTTTACCGTTGCACATTTCTCCAACTTCTATTTCAAACAGATCTGATATGGAATGGTGACTTTGTTTACCAAAACAACGTGGGTAAAACTGAAGAATTCGTTCAAGTGCCAAAGTCAGGCATTCCTGTGTTGTTGTTGCTAGATCTGGTGATATGAGCTGTTTTGACACATCATTGACGAGGTATGCAAATAATCTCTGACCTTCAACCTTAATATGAAGTTCATTTCTGTTGTCAGCATCCATAATCGCAGATTGAAAATAAAGACAAAAACGATTGTCCTCTTCTTTCAGAGACCAGATATTTATTGCAGCCCCTATAAGTTTGAACGACAAAGCAGATGGAACCACCGTCTCCTTAAGATGATAAGCTATGCACAGTGTTCTGTCATCTGTTGCATTTTTCTGCATTTGTTTTGGAATCTTTTGCTTCACAATGCAGGGTACTAGAAATAAGTCTGCAGCAGCGTCTTTTTCAGTGTAGCGTTTAGGTTCTACAAGGATATCTAGATGAAGGAGGACTTGGATTATATATTCCTTAGTTCTGACATCCGTCAAAATTTCTTTGAAAGCTGGTTGTGACCAAAGAGTAAACAGGTCTGTCTTCTTTAGAACTCCAGTAGATGATAAATTTTCCAGTATGTCTCGGACGGGTCCTTTTTCTGGCCAAAACATTTTGTCTGTAACAAAGGCTCTCAGGATATTGACCATTGCTGAAGGTTGAATGACAATGAAATCTCTTAAAGCAGGTTCATCGAAATACAACAGCTTTCCAATTGAGTGTTGAACAATTAAGAAATCGTCTACTCTTCTTTCATTCAGAGCAAATTCTTTATTAGATTTGTTTCTCTCTAAAAGTTTTTCTTTTGTTATCAGCTTTACTCCATCTGCTCTCATATCTGATATTTGTAAATCAAGAGGCACCCAAACAATCGGCATCTGTTGTCCCCATGTTGACTGCTGAAAGGCGATATCAACTAATGTATCCTTCAAGCGCTCAATATCTCGATCTGCTGCATCGGTTGCATTCATGAAAAAGACATTGTCATACATGATATGTTCATGAAGCTTGTGTAAGGAAAACATTTTCTGCAGATCTTCTTTGAATTTAAGGACCAGTTTCTTTTGCTCATCCTGTCAATCATAACAATTAATGAAATGAATACATTTTTTTATTTCACGAAAACAAAAATATTTTTGGACAGCTCTGAATTTAAAAATTAAAATCACAAAAATAAATATAATATTTTCAAACACTGTAAACAATAAAATAAAATATTTTAACCGATGAGTCAAAATCTTCAGTTTTAGCTCTTTTAAAACGTATTTCAGATTCTAGACTATGCAAATGAATTTAGTTTATCCTCTTGAATGCTGAATTGGTTACTGCAAACTATTTTGAAATGAATACTTTTTCTTCTGTTTCCCGCCGATATAACCAAAAAGTGTCCCACAACAGAAACCTTCTTATATTTAATGCATTTTCCTCAGTTTTAGTTTGTTATCCTGATTTTGTCCATGGATTTATGAGTTTTGAACAGCGGTATACTACTTTTGCCTTTATTTGTCTTATCAAAGTGGAAAAATTAAAGCGAGAATTCGTTTCAATAACCATAACTTGATCGAAGGACTAAGTTTTCAATGCAAAGTCATGTTTTTTCAAAAGATTATTTTATAAGTGTTAAGTGTTTTCGTCTAAACTGTTAAATCAACATTAGTAGTTAGTTCGGGGCCCTTTATAGCATGTTGTTCGGTGTGAGCCAAGGCTCCGTGTTGAAGGCCGTACTTTAACCTATAATGGTTTACTTTTTAAATTGTTATTTGAATGGAGAGTTTCATTGGCACTCACACCACATCTTCCTATATCTATTAATTCAGAGTATTTTAGTACTGTTTTCACTGGAATGTATACAAGAAATTGGAAATTTTAGATCAAAGTTGTAATGTATGCTTAAGGATGATTGCCTTCTGACGTAGTTCATGTAGTTCTAATGGCATTGACTTCGAAATTTTAAAATTATTACAGATTATCTTTTTTAAGGCTCAAGGGCTTCATATATATATACATGATATATATATATATATATGATTACATAAAAAGGCTGTATTTGGTATATGAAAAGTACATTTAAGTATTATTTAATATGACCAATATAGGTTGGGCCCTTAACTTAAACTTGGTCCTTGAAAAACAAGAATTAAGTTTAGTGCCTGATTGTTTCAATTGTTAAATATTTAAAAATAGGGCAGGAGAAACAGTTTTGTCACTGAAATTTTGCATATGTGTGTTGAAAAGTAAGATGGGAAAATGAATAATAAAGGCAGACAAACCTCTGAGAAGCTATCACTGTGAGTGGCAGCAAATAAAATTCTTGGCATTTTATCTTCAGTTTTGTTACAGTATGTCAATACAGAATTAATCCAATGCTCCAGAATAGCTACAACAGTAAACCAAGAAATAAAATGTTTCCAAAAGATTCACTTTATTTCAAATTGCTTAAATTTTCATGATTAACAGTACAGAGGTTTTCTAAACCTATTTCCAGATTTTCCTGAAGACTTCTCAATAATATATTTTATCATGATGGATATATATAACTGTATAAAGCTTGCCATTTTAGCCATTATTACATTGATTCAAATTCATGTTACTTTTCTTCACTTGAAAACTAATCAAATAAATTGGTTAAAAATAGTATTGAAATACAAATATTATTGATTGCTGCAGTGCGCTTTATTCTTAAAATCATATTTTGCTTATCATACTAGATAAAATACATTTGTTTCATATAGTTTGAAATTTTACTTAAAGTAGCAAAATAAATCAAATGATGTTTCTTGTTTTGTAATGTCTTAGGACGGAAATATTTATCAGCCTTTCGCATAAATCTTTAGATTGTTATCACTGTTTCATTTCCGTACATCAATATCATCAGAATGCAGTGGATTAAATGGTTAAACTGTCTGAATTATTCTTCTCATCTCCTTTTAATTTGCTAGACACAATGAATAGCTACTACATCTTCCTATATCTACTCTATCTACTCTAGAACTGAATAATTTGGACTAGGAATCACGAATGACAACACTGTTGACAATATATCAATTGTGACTGCGAATAGTATGAATCAAACTCATATAATACGAGTTTTATGAACTCGGTGTTTCTGTATTGTAAATGTTATAGATTATCGATATCCTATATCGGCCCTTCAGTATCTTGTTTAATGCAACTAACTTCGAATCTATATCAAAACAGAAACGTCCAATTAAATACATTATATTATAATCTCTTAGAGTATTTCAAAATCCAATTGTCTATTCAAAGCCACTTACATGCTGCAGTAACATCTCCTTGCGGATATTCTTCTAATTCTGTATAAAGGCCTTTACGTCCATCAAACATCAGAATGAACGTTCCCCTGTGCTGGATAAATAACTGATGGGTCATATCAAATGATTTTTGTCCACCAAAATCGACCAGATCTGATGGTGCTATATTCATGATATTTGTACCTTTCTTAATCTTCTCCAATAAGTCATCTTGAATGGAATGTGCAGTATGGATTGGTGGTTCCTTGAAGTTTTTTGATGTCTCCTTATTGGATTTCGGTGACACGTGTTCCTGGTTTGAAGGACCCAGATTTACATTCGATAGATTTAATTGATTTCCCTTTGTTTTAACATTAGACTTTGGATCACCTGGATTTTTTTCTATACTCTCATCTTGCAGACTTGGTTGTTTCTTTAATTCTGGATTCCCGAGAAGTAGTTTTGCTAAAACATCACCACTACCTAACAAGGTTAAAAATATAAGGAAGAGGCATGAGAAAAGCAATAATTTGACCCTGGACATTTAAAAATAAATAGATGTCAACCTATTCTTGAAAGCCTTACAAAATAATTTTATTTTAATGACACCTAGATATTAGAATAACTGAGTTCAAATTTCCACTGTGTTGCACATAATTTATCTATCCAAGGGAATTTTGGATCCTCAATGCTCTTCAACTTTGTACTTGATTGGCTTTATAACTATTTTGATATAAGCGTCACTGATGAGTCTTATGTCGACGAAACACGCGACTGGTGTACTCAATTTTAATCCTGGATCTTATTTACACCACTGGATGCCACTACTGACCGACGTTTCCTTCCCGAGAGTATCGCATGCCCAGTAGTCAACACTTTGGTTTTGATGTTTCGGAACATATGAGTATTTTAACCATATGTGATTGGTCAAGTCCATATGCGTATAATGATATGGTCCGACCATACCCATATGTTCCAACCATACTTGTATGATCGGACTATATTAGTATATACTTGTTTATTCACGGATTGGACCATATGAAATTTTAGCCATACAGGCATATTTTTTCAAATATGCATTAGTATACATATTTGTTTAGGACCCAGCTAAAGGACTCATCCGGGAGCAGGAGTTTATTGCTGCAATTAAGATCTGTTGGTGGCCATCAGCTGTTGTCTGCTCTATGGTAGGGTTGTTGTCTTTTTGACACATTCCAAATTTCCATTCTCAATTTTATGAGAAACGTTTCAATAATACAATTTACTTAATCTAAAAAATAAACCAATGAGATCACATGAAAATGTATATTATAATGCAAAGGCAACATAACAAGGTGACCAAATATTGATGCCACAATTATTTTTCATCGCTAATTGTATCTTGCATTTAGGATGACATTTACTTCCACATGGTACTATAAAATTTTCTGCAGGTCTTGATTCTGCTCGATCCTTCGCAGTTAAACCTTTTGCTTTCGAGTAAAAAAAAAGCATTTTAAGGATATGTAGCAGCTTCGTGCAGTGGTACTTAGGTCCTGAGACATACATAACAGTCATTCGGAAATTTTGGTAATATCTCCCCAAGTCGACATATTGCCATTCAATTGTCATAACAAATCGGTAATGTATTAAGGGTATTTACTATAGTGACTAGAGAGTAAAATAAATACATAAAACTGGTTAATTTTTATCATTATAATATAATATTCTGACCCTTGATATTGTCTTTTTATTGACGTGACAACCAGAAGGTTCATACCTTATGAAGAGATAAATATTAACTGTAAACTTGTTGATTATCCTGACCATATGCGTACGGTCGGACCATATGAGTACTACGCGTATGGTCGGACCATATGCGTACTAGTATATACCAGTACAGTCATTACCATACGCGTATGGTCCAAATACTCATATGGTCCTGAATATTGACATGAATATCAATTATGTGGTCATTTTTTTCAAATTTCTCACAAAACTAAGGATTGTCTTTTTCCAGGCATAGATTACCTCAGCCATATTTGGCACAATTTTTTTGAAATTTGGATCCTAAATGCTCTTCAACTTTGTTCTTTCGACACTGATGAGTCTTACATAGACAAAAAGCGCATGTGGCGTACTCAACTATTATCCTGATACCTTTGATAACTAATAAAGATGAAATTTGGAGGTAAAAAAAAAGCTTAAATTTAAGTTTGGTTAAATTTTTATAGGTACATGTACCTATAATTATAATATTTAAATTTGACAGCAACAAAATAAACTACCAAAATAACCTAGCAATGTGTAAGATCAATAGATAATTAATAGATAATTAATATACATGTAGCTGTAGATTTTGCTGAGAATTCAAGTTGAATTGAAAAAAATATAGAAAGACAATATAACAATCAAAACCAAGGAGTAAACAAAGACTCATAAAACAAAAGGACATTTACATCAACAGTTATAAATAATAAATAAGAAACAACACGAACTCTACTAAAAACTGGGAGTAAAATCAGGTGCTCCGGAAGGGTAAGCATTTCCAGCACCGTATACAGCACCCGTCATGTTATTTCTTTGTTCAGTTCGGTAATGACCTAAGGTTACTATGACTGAGGATGAATATCAGATATGATTTCTGACACACTTTTGTCATAATGGCCAATCAGCTCATAATGGCCAATCAGCTCATGATGGCGACCGTAAAATTTCTCGAGTGATGACCTTAATTTGAGTGATTCATAGCCCTGTCTTAGCAACTTTTGAGAAAGTAGTATTCCTCATTCAACAAAATCAACGTACTTTGAGCTAGCTCTAGAGTAACGTATCAATTGAGACACATATACTCTATATGCCGATGCTGTGGGGATGTTGCTACACAGAAATGGAAAGTTGACTATAGGAAAATTAAAACCATCGCGTTTGTCATAAATTTTGGTATTCAACCTACCATCAGTAGTCAATTCGAGAAAAAAAGGTCTAAATATGAAGCAGATTTATCTGTGTCTGTAGTATCTTTAATTTCAAGTTCACTTGGATATATTAAATGTAAGTGATCACTGAATCTATTATTATTAAGAGACAGTACATCATCAATATACCGAAAGGTGAAATTAAAAGACTGGGCTAATTTCTTTTCTCCTTTCTGTACAAGCCCTTGGATAAATTCTGCTTCATAGGAGTATAAAAACAAATCTGCAAGTAGAGGGGCTCAATTGGTACCCATTGGGATTACAATAGTCTGTTGGAAGAACAAACCTCCAAATTCAACAAAAATAATTAAACTGAGACGAGACATGTCGAGGCAGGACGAAAAAGGCCAAGACTGGTCGAGAACATATTTAGAATTTACCACAATTATCAAGTACCTAATTAGATTTATTAAGTAAAGTAGATACTAAAGTTCAGTACTGTCGATATTTTGTCAAGTCATTGATTGTCAATGAGCACAAAATATGGTCTTTTCAGACTGTGAGCAAATTGTTTAGTGGTTAAACATATAATACAGACCTTTTTCCAATGGAATCATCTTTCGTTGTTGTAAGTCGATGCCATTTCTTCCAAAATGAATAATTAGTCCATCAGTTGAAAACCACGTCTTTGGAATTTCCTCGCCGATAAGAATACTTGCAAGCGACGATTTCCCAATGTTACAAGGCCCAGACAAATAAACCCTGTTTTCATAGGAAGCAAATGTTCCGAGAGCTACAAGATCCTGGAACTCATTTCTATTTAACTGTCTGAGTTTGGTCAAAATTGGATTTGATAGTTCCTATAAAATTAAGAAACGTAATTAACAGTGTAAGTCTATTAAATTATTCTTATGTTGGTATTGAGTAACTATGATAAGTCAATATGAAAACATTGTAGCTTCCTTATAATATTGTTTCACAAAGAAGTTAGAATCACAACATGCACAGTAAGCTAAAACTAGTTTAGGTCCTTTTTGGTCATAAACCTCTTAATCTGTTTCTGTTCCTAATTACAACCTTGGCTTTCAACTATTTGGCTTTGAGCTTTCCGGATGAAGATAAATCCAGAAAAATTGCTTGTAATCCATGAAATTTATGAAGTCATGGAAGTGTTGTATTTAATTTTTTTAATAAATATACGGGATCCAATTATTATGTTCCCAATGTGAATAACCTATGCTCAGGTTTCCTTTTATCTATTTAAGAAGATAAAGTAAATCTTAAGGTGGCAACTCCATCAGGCAAAGTTATCAGGATTTTTTCGCTGGCAATTCAAACCTTTTTTAATCTCCATACTTTCACACATTTCATAGTTTTAGGCTTTCAACTTTTAGTAATGGGCTATGAAGTATCAATATATAATGTGTGGTGTGAACAAAAATAATATCAAATAATAGAAATTGACGTCATAAAACTTAAGTACTATTAAAATGTTAAGTACATTTACTTTATTCTTGATTCTGTTTCTTGTAAAACTTTTTACAACAAAAAAGATATTTACTTGGTTTATACAGAATAATTTTCAAGAACAAATGAAGAAGGCACCGATTTATTTTAAAGATTAAGGTTATTTACCATTTGTAAAGATGAGCTTGGCTGTTCTTTTACGGGTCCTATTGATTTTCATTCACTCAATTGTTTAAGCTTTCAGAAGTTGTAGTGCCTGTCTTACCTGATGAAGGCAGATCAGAAACATATCTTTGACACATGGAAAACAGTATCATGTTGTTTTATGAAGGCCTCCCAAAGTTTGTTTTTTATTTATTTTTTCTAAAAGCTGCAAAAGAATCTGACTTCAAAAATTGTATCAGTTCCTTTCAGCTTCCTTTTGCCCCTTATCTATCAAACATTGTAAGAACTTATTTATGGAAAGCTTAAGCTGCTTCTAATAAAATTCTTTTTTTTATACAATTTAAACTTTTTTTGGGGTGTGGACCAATTAATTTATATTCTATTTCTATATCATGTATATAGGATCAAATCTAAGAAGAAAAGTCATTAAAAAAGAGGCTTAGCATCAGTATGTTGTTACTTTTTTTTTACTTCGGTAATGAGAAATTTTGACTATTAGATGTAAAATTTCTAAGTTTACCCTTCTGTTGCACCAAAGATGGTTTTGTGTGTCTTCCCTTTTTATGGTATTTAGTTTTTTATCTCTCTACATTTTGTAAATCGCTTTATATTGTTTTATTCTGAGTGTAAGCATTTGTAATTCTAAAGCATGTGTACCTGTAAGTATTCCATCACTTCCTTATACTGCCCCTTTTCTTCTTTTGCTGCTAGATCGTATGGAGTCTTACCCTGAAATACAGACAAATATGTATATTACTTTCATCTGTTAGCAACAAAGAAGACTTTTGTAACAAGTATCTTACAATAAGTAGGACCAGTAGCAGCTGAGAGGTGTTTTACTTTATATTGACAATACCCAGACGGTGTTCATCAGTACTTTATATGATTCGGCTAAAATGTGCTCTAAAATGCAAATAAATGGAAAGTTGGCACTGTCAACAGATGCTCCCAATACTGCACAATTATTGACAGAAAATAAAATTAACTGTGAAATTGCCTAATTCCTGTTGAATTGTGACATGGTTAAAATGACCACATGCAGGAAAGCTGTTAACACATTACAGTTCCAGAAAACAATAAATCACTTGCACATTCTATGGTGTTTCATTTGAAAAAAATATAAAGGAGATCAATTTACAACATAGTTATGACTTGTTTCCGATGGAACAAACATTCCGAACAAACTTTCCTCTGAATTCAGCACAATATCTTCGTAACCCTGAGAGATTTTATTTAAAGGTGGTTATACATAAATTTGCAAAGGCGAAGCTGAATTTAAGTTATAATTTTGATTTGATTTTTGGTGTTTTAACGCCACTTTTAAGCACCGCTTTTGGGCTATTTCATGGCGGCCAGTTTTTATTGGTGGAGGAAGCCGGAGTGCCTGGAGAAAACTACCGACCGAATTTAAGTTATAAGAATTGGTATTTTTTAATATTCAATTAAAATAGCATGGTCATTTGTGAATTCAAAAGTCAGCTGATTGTGTTGTCGGACTTTTACATCAACCTACACTTTTTTTCTGTATAATTAACAATTCATATACAAACTAATTTAAAGTCTTTTATGCAATCAAAAGGGAGGTGATTGAAATGTGTGTGGGTAGTATTAGCGACAAGATTGATCTCTACTGTTTTATGAATGCGCGGTTTTGTCACCTTTTATGTACTGCTGCAAAAAATCATTGCTGTTTTAAATTCATTTCTAATATATGACAAATTATAAATTTGTCAAAATTTTCTTGACTCTAAAATGTATCAAAAAGATTGATATAAAACGTACACAACTCTTTAAAAATATTAGACTTTGAACTCTGGAGATAATGACAAAAGAGAATGATTTATTAATTGTTATACAAGACATCTAGCATGTCTAGAAAGGAAGAATTAATTCTGCCTTCAGTTTCATGAAAAATGACATTCCTTTTATGGTATGGAACCTTGTGGTATTATTTCATTGTGACCCCTAGACTTGTACTCAAAGTATTGTCCAAAAACAAGAAAATCCAAGTTTGTTCTTTTGCCCCTAATTCCTAAGCGGTTTGTCCATGACCCCCAAAAAGCAATCCCCACATTCCTTTTGAGGTATAGAACCTGTGGAAAAAACAACAAATTTCCGGCCCCTTTATGGCCCTTAATTTCTAAACAACTAAAACAATAACCCCCCAAATCAATACCATCCGTCCTATTGTGGTATGGAACCTTGTGCTATAATTTCGTAGAGATTCATATACTTTCACCTCAAGTTATTGTCATTTTTCAAAATGGAAGGATGAACTGCATACTAACATTGAATACTGGCAAAAATCTTTTGTATACTTCAGAAAGGTTGCATAGATACATATTTGTATAATTTTCAATATAAATTTCTACATAGGATTATTCCTACAAATACATTTTTATTTAAGATTAAAATCAGAGACACAAATTTATGTTTTTTTTACATCCATCGGTGTATTGTTGCCCCAGACATTTCAACCCACGTGACTGTCGTCTTTGACTGTTAACATATAGCAAAATAACATTCCTTATCGCTTGTTATATTATTAGTATATATGTCAATTTCATCAATAAGTATTTATGAAAATAATTTTTAGAACATAGATAAATGATATGAAAATGTTTTGTCATGAGAAATATATATATATAATATATCAATAACAAATCAAAAATAACGAAAATTTGAGTTAACATAAATATGCGAAAGAATATCTAAGAACGTTTTGCGGGAAAATATGAATGCCTAGTACTCAAATCCAATCTATTAGAAAATTCGAATTATTACAGAAGAGTGTCCACCATGCACTTGCACTGCACTATTATTAGAATATTAGAATAGAATGATAAACAAATGGATGAAAATTATATATACATGTAACTGTACATGTTATATAGAAATATTAATATAATATATAACAACAACAAGAACACGGATGCCCCACTCGCACTTTTATTTTCTATGTTTATTCGACTGCACATTGGGGTCAAAACTCTAATTTGGAATTATCATATCATAGGGAACATGTGTAATAAGTTTCAAGTTGATTGGACTTTAACTTCATCAAAAACTACCTTAACCAAAAACTTAAACCTGAAGTGGGACAGACAGACGGAAGAACGAAGTACGGACAAAAGGAAGCACAGACCAAAAATCATAATGCCCCTACGTGGGGCATAAAACTAAAGGCCCTTAAGAGCCTGTGTCGCTCACCTTGGTCTATGGCCATATTAAACAAAGAACACTCTCCAACAATGTAGAGGAGAATAGACTTACTGATAAAAATCTCTATTTTGTTGATTTTGCATTACTGATCTTTTAGTTTGTTAACTTTCTCTGACTTATTAATAGATCTTGCCTTGCTGATAATTTTTGTGATTTGAAGTGTTTATTTATCAATTCAACTATAATTTAAATCATATAAAGCATTACAGAAAAAAAATGTGTCTCTCTAAATATCATAGTTTTCATGATAATAGGGGAAAATGGAAAAAAAAATGGTTAAAATCATTTATGGGCAATAAGTCCTATAAGCATGATAATAATGTGCCTTAACAGTTTTGACATATATGGAAAATCGGAAGAGTTCATTATGCTGAACATGTTTGCCCCTTTCAGATTTCTCTATTTATAACGGTTCAAAAATTAATAGACAAAACTTGCATTTTTCTCCTATGTTCTATTTTTAGCCATGTCAGTCATGTTGGTTGATAGGCGGGGTCATCTGACACATTGTTTGAACTAATGATGATTGTGAACAAGTTTTGTTAAATTTGTCTCAGTGGTTTTTTGTAAAAGATAACAAAAATTTACAAAAAATTGTTAAAAATTGACTATGAAGGGCAATAACTCCTAAACGGGTCAATTGACCATTTTGGTTATGTTTGACTTATTTGTAGATCATACTTTGCTGAACAATTTTGCAGTTTACAGTTTATCTCTATATATTATAATATTCAAGACAATAACCAACAAGAGGCTGTCACATCGATAGCAAACCGGATTTATTAATATTTATTTATGTCCTGGCAATATCACAAGAACCATTACTGATGAATGGTGAAAGTGAAAATCGTCAATATCAAATTTGACCTCCTTTTTGTAGTCAGTATCAACATATTAAAATTTGAAAAGCTGAGATTGAATGGTTCATTAGTAAATGCAACAACATGAATGGAAATGTCATTTTACGATCTTTCAAGAACCATAACTCCTGAATGGTAAAAGTCAAAATCGTCATTATTGAACTTGACCTTCATTTTGTTGTCAGTAACAACATATTAAAATTTTAAAAGATTTGGTTGAACGGTTCATGAGTAAATGCACGGACACGACATTTTTTTTAAACTTTCAAGAACCGTAACTCCTGAACAGTAAAAGTCAAAATCGTCATTATTGAACTTGACCTTCATTTTGTTGTCAGTCACAACATATTAAAATTTTAAAAGGTTTGGTTGAACAGTTCATGAGTAAATGCACGGACACCACATTTTTTAAACTTTCAAGAACCGTAACTCCAGAACGGTAAAAGTCAAAATCGTCATTAACCTTGACCTTCATTTTATTGTCAGTTACAACATATTAAAATTTTAAAAGGTTTGGTTGAACGGTTCGTGAGTAAATGCATGGACACAACATTTTTAAAACTTTCAAGAACCGTAACTCCTGAACGGTAAAAGTCAAAATCGTCATTATTAAACTTGACCTTCATTTTGTGGTCAGTAACAACATATTAAAATTTTAAAAGGTTTGGTCGAACGGTTCATGAGTAAATGCACGGACAACATTTGGTGGACGCCCCCCCCGGCCGCCGGACCGCCGTACATCCCAAAATCAATAACCGACATTTTTGTCACTAAAATCCGGTTAAAAACTGCAAAATTTGCTTAAAATTACCAATTCAGGGGTAGCAACCCATCAACAGGTTGTCTGATTCGTCTGAAAATTTAAGGATAGATAAATCTTGACTTGATGATAATTTTTATTACATTTCAGATTTGCTGTAAATGCTTTAGTTTCAGAGATATAAGCCAATCAAAGAGCTGAATAGCTCTGAGGGGAAAGACGGCCCTTGTTTCTATTTAATTATGTTTTTTTGGAAAGGGGGGGGTATCTTTTGATAGTTTGCATATGAAGAATGAAAAAGAGAACAGCTAGAACATGTAGAAAGGTTGACAATATTGAAATCAATTGTTGTTTATGTAATTTCATTTCCTTAGTTTAGGATTCAATTTGGACCAATGGAAGAGATCTGCATCTTCTAAATCTAAACATTTGATTAAAGTTGATAGCTAATTATCTAAAACTCAACTGAATTCTGTCATTTCACAACAACTACAATATTTTTTGAAATCTTGATTGTGTACCACTGAACTGCAGGCTAGGGCCATTTTCCATTTTTTGTGACAGTACTCTTGGATTTTTAAGTTTTTTCTTTAGAAAGTGTGGACTGAAAAATCTATTCAGTTTTAAATTTTCATTCAATGTTTAAGTTCCGAGTTACAACTCTCATCACAAGGAAACAGGTACTAATAAAAAAAAAACAATATGAGTGATGTAAACTGTGTGAAGCTTGTTTCCAAATCTTAATTTTGAAATATTTGTAAATAATAAATATGTTTAAACTACAAAATGCTAATTCTTTTATTTTTTTTTACCATTACATTGATTAATGTAGGTACACAAATTTAGTTTTAATAGAAGACTACTAATCCAATGAAATGTCACATTTGAACTTTTACTTTAGTAAATAATTACTCATCAATTGAGGTGCTCCTGAATTGGCGGAATATTCTCAGAATTTTTACAGAAAAAAGTTGTCTCACTAACTAGCGACAAGAAGAATTTTAGCGACAAAAAGCGACAAGAAGAAGAATTTTTTCTTGTCGCTAAATAGTCTTCTTGACGCCTCTTGTCGCTTCTTGACGCTTTTTGTCTCTAATTAGTGAGACCCGAAAAAAGTAATAAAATCGTTTCTTTCCCCTGTCACATGTAACCCCACGATCTTTGTTTATTTTGAAAGTTGTTGACCTACAAATTAAAATATTGCATGTTGATGTTTAAATCATTTACAGTAAACAATATTATGTTTAGATTTAACAAATACAAATTTGTAATTAGTGCACGATCTCTAAGAATGATTTAAATAACCAGTGAACTGGTGGAGGATATCCCTGCTTCTTCCAAGAATGACGTCACTATAAAATACAATGTAGGTTGGATATATTTAGAATATCTCGTCATACTAATTTTTCCGGATTGTAAAATAAACGTAAATAGTTTAAAGGAGAGTTCAAGATACGATAATTTCGCGAGAAACAGAAGGGAAATGTGTAAAAAGTGTTTAAAGTCAAACTATTTATTTCTAGGTCTCCTTCTCTTCAATCTAAGTAAGATTTGTTGGGGGGTTTTCCACACTATAACATGTATAAAAACAAAATGAATGATGTGAGGGAGTGTCACTCTGGTCAACCCCATAGGGGATTGACGGCTTGAAGCCGTCTTTCCCCAAAAACTGCATTTACCCCTATGTTCTATTTTTAGCCATGGCGTCCATCTTGGTAGATGGGTGGGGTCATTGTATACATTTTAATAACAAGATACCCTAAGGATGATTTAGGCCAAGTTTTGTTCAATTTGGCCCTATAGTTTCAGAGAAGATTTTTGTAAAGATTACAAAAATTTATGAAAAAATGTGAAAAATTTACTTTGAAGGGCAATAACTCTTTATGGGGTCAATTGACAATTTTGGTCATGTTCACTGAATTGTAATCTTACTTTGCTGAGCAATTTTGCTGTTTACAGTTTATCTCTATCTTTTATATTATTCAAGATAACCAAAAACTGCAAAATTTCCTTAAAATTACCAATTCAGGGGCAGCAACCCAACAACGGGTTGTCTGATTGGTATGACAATTTCTTAACATAACCGTCCCAGGGGTTAATAAATCCACTAGCCCGACGCCCGGGACTAAAACATTTAGACCTCTGACTACCTAAACTTGTAACCCAATATGTCCGATGGACTAGTAACAAAAAAATCTTGGTGTTTTTAAAATAGAAAAGGGGAAATCCCCTCATCACTTTTCTATCTTAGCCAATCAGATTCGACTGCGTCATCCGGGATTCCTAGAATTTAAACTGATTTTGTACAAGTTTTTATATAGAACAAATAACTCTGGGTGGATCCCGTACTTTCAATATTGATGTGTCTGTACAGGGGGTATACATTGCTTATGCAACCTGATTGTACCTCCTTCTGATTAATTTATAGCAATATAAATGTGAATCCCTTTTCACAGCAGAAACCTGATTTTGTCAGATATCAATTTGAAACATGTGCACATTTTATGGACGCCATTTTGTTTTTGTTTACATACTGTGAAGAAGCCTCAAGGTTACAATGTACCAAATGAAATTACATGGATGCAGCCATTTTATGAAGGGAACATGACAAAGAGATAAAAATAGATGGCTCTCTGTGATTGGTTGTTATATCATTTATATATTTTTATTCTGGAAAGCATCATGAATGAAGTTTCATGCAAGCACAAATTTGTCCTAAAATGTATATGATGAGAGGCCGGAAATAATTTTTTTTATGTTGATCAAAATTAGAGAAAAAAAATTGGGAAATCGTAAGGTATCGTGAAAACCCCAAAAATTCACCAAGAAATGCCATGGGACCATATATATTTGAGTGTGGTAAAATCACAAATAGATATCGAGCTTCAATTAGACAACAGCAGTTTTTCCATAATTAGTTTATTGAAAACACCTTTTAAGGAGATAACTGCTAAAAATAGCATTGCCGGCAATGGGGCCACCATTTAGTACTTATATTCTCAAGAACGGTGAACCATGACCTAAACATTAACAGTCTTCAGAAAACTTAAACTTGATGCAATAATATTTCATCAATCATGATTATCTTCCTTGATATTCAAATGAATTCGATTTTTGAAGAAATTAAATTTTATTACAAATACAGTTTCAGTTTAGAGACTGTGCTCAGGTTGTAATATATTTATAGCCCACAATTAGCTTACCTGTGTTAAATGTAAATATTGACAATACTGTACATCATTTATCAAACAATTATAAAAGACTCAAACTATGGATGGTGATATTTATGTAAAAGAGGGACGAAACAAAAGGGAACAGTCAAACTCAAAAATCTAAAACAAACTGACAACGCCATGGCTAAAAATGAAAAAGACAAACAGACAAACAATAGTACACATGACACAACATAGAAAACGAAAGAATAAATATGTAACGGTCATTAAATTTATTTTAATAAATAGAATTTTAAAACTGAAAACAAATATGAGCATTACATAATTAACCAGCTGATAATTCTTTTACACAAACTGATGATGTACAAAAATGTACCTGATAAAAAACCCTTCAATCCTAGCTTTTATATACCCATGTATAACAGTGGTCAAGACTTGTATCATCTCCGGATTTGGTCAACTCATTATATCAGAATATTCATTTAGTAGATATATTCAATTAATCGATAATTGAATATTCACTGAATATTATGATATAATGAGTTGACCAAATCCGGAGATGATACAAGTCTTGACCACTGTTATAAATGTCGTATACATACTGCCAGAAGTTCTCTACTCATTCAGAAAAAGAAAGTGCACTTGTAAGGGGAACACACAATCTTAAAATAGACCCAATAAAAATACACTAAGTGACACCCCAGCATTTACGTATCGTGTTTAAAGCAGTGGATCCATGAAAGTGACCAAATTTTAAGTCTAAAGATTTATTGTCAGACACTGAACTTGGACAATGTATTCTCAAGCAGCAATGTGAGCCTGATCAATTAAATAGATATACATGTAAGGTTCTCTTTAACACTGCGTACAGTGTTGCAAAAAAAGGGAAACCCTTCAGTGAACACTTTTACATCAATAACAGATTATGGCATAATTGTCAATAATTGAGACAACAAACACACCCACAGTGACACCCTCCCCAATACCCCAAAAAAAAATATTATTGGAATTCATAATATACAAGACAATTACATGTACAACTAGAGGCTCTTAAGAGCATGTGTCGCTCACCTTGGTCTAAGTGCATATTAAACAAAGGACACAGATGGATTCATAACAAATTTGTGATGTTTTTGTAGATTTTACTTTAGCCACGAGCATCACTGAAGTGACATGTACTGTCAAAATGCGCATCTGGTGCAGGAAAATTGGTACCGTTAATGTTATTACTGAACATTCTTGCTACTTACAATTTTCTCTATCTATAATAAACTTGACCCTTTAGTTATAGAGGAAAATATTTTGTAAAAATTTACAAAAAATTACCAAATTAATAAAAATTGTTAAAAATTGACTATATTAACTCCTTAAGGGGTCAACTGACCATTTTGGTCATGTTGACTTATTTGTAGATATTACTTTGCTGAACATTATTGCTGTTTACCTCTATCTATAATACTATTCAAGATGAAAACCAAAAAATGCAAAATTTCTTTAAAATTACCAATTCAGGGGCAGCAACCCAACAACGGGTTGTCTGATTTGTCTGAAAATTTCAGGGCAGATAGATCTCATAAACAATTTTACCCCATGTCAGATTTGCATTAAATCCTTTGGTTTCAGAGATATACGCTAAAAATCTACATTTTACCCCCTATGTTCTATCTTGGTTGGCTGGCCGGGTCATCATTCGGGGAAAATTTGGTTAAATTTGGCCCAGTAGTTTCAGAGGATAAGATTTTTGTAAAAATAAACGGACTATGGACGACAGACGATGGAAAACGGACAAAGGACGACAAGTGGTCAATTGGGCAAGGTGAGCTAGTAATAACCAATAAAATGCTCTGCAGGGCACAGCTTGATACGACCGCAGAGGTTGAACCTTGAACAATGTTTAATTTTTGACCCTTTTGACTTCAATGAGGACCAATTTGATAACGGGCCCAAAAATAAACAAGAGGCTCTCAAGAGCCTGAATCGCTCACCTTAATCCTTTTGGTTAAATCTCTCAGCAATGATTATTTTGGCTTTTCAATTTATTTAAATGTTCTTTGGATCCCCCTATTTTCTTCAAAAGCAAAAAAAAATCATTTTCTCCTATGTTCTATTTTAGCAATAGGAGCTATGTTTCATTACATACAAGGAAATAAAATTTATACTAGATACTCTGAAACTCATTTAGCCTAAGTTTAGCTGCAGTTTCAAAGGAGAAGATTTTTTAAAGTAAGTCAACATGATGAACAAATTGTGAAAAAAGTCTTTAAAGGGCAATAACTCCTTAAGGGGTCAATTGACAATTTTGGTCAAATTGACTTATTTGTAGATCTTACTTTGCTGAACATTATTGCTGTTTACAGTTTATCTCTATCTATAATAATAATCAAGATAATATTTAAAAACAGCAAAATTTCCTTAAAATTATCAATTCAGGGGCAGCAACCCAACAGAATGTCTGATTCATCTGAAAATTTCAGGGCAGATAGATCTTGACCTGATAAACAATACTACCCCCTGTCAGATTTGCTCTAAATGCTATGGTTTTTGAGTTATAAGCCAAAAACTGCATTTGACCCCTATGTTCTATTTTTAGCAATGGCAACCATGTTTGTTGATAGATCAAAATTTCGGATACATTTTATAAACTAGATACCCTAAGAAACATTCAGTTAAAGTTTGGAAATATTTGGCCCAGTAGTTATAGAGGAGAAGATTTTTGTAAAAGATTACTAAGATTTACGAAAAATGGTTAAAAATTGACTATAAAGGGCAATAACTCCTAAAGGGATCAACTGACCATTTCGGTCACTTGACTTATTTGTAAATCTTACTTTGCTGAACATTATTGCTGTTTACAGTTTATCTCTATCTATAATAATATTCAAGATAATAACCAAAAACAGCAAAATTTCCTTAAAATTACCAATTCAGGGGCAGTAACCCAACAACAGAATGTCTGATTCATCTGAAAATTTCAGGGCAGATAGATCTTGACGATCTTGACCTGATAAACAATATAACCCTTGTCAGATTTGCTCTAAATGCTTTGGTTTTTGAGTTATAAGCCAAAAACTGCATTTGACCCCTATGTTCTATTTTTAGCAATGGCGACCATGTTTGTTGATAGATCAAAATTTCGGATACATTTTATAAACTAGATACCCTTAGGAACATTCAGTTAAAATTTGGAAGTATTTGACCTAGTAGTTTCAGAGGAGAAGATTTTTGTAAAAGATTACTAAGATTTACGAAAAATGGTTAAAAATTTACTATAAAGGGCAATAACTCCTAAAGGGGTCAACTGACCATTTCGGACACGTTGACTTATTTGTAAATCTTATTTTGCTGAACATTATTGCTGTTAACAGTTTATCTCTATCTATAATAATATTCAAGATAATAACCAAAAACAGCAAAATTTCCTTAAAATTACCAATTCAGGGGCAGCAACCCAACAACGGGTTGTCTGATTCATCTGAAAATTTCAGGGCAGATAGATCTTGACCTGATAAACAATATTATCCCATGTCAGATTTGCTCTAAATGCTTTGGTTTTTGAGTTATAAGCCAAAAACTGCATTTGACCCCTATGTTCTATTTTTAGCAATGGCGACCATGTTTGTTGATAGATCAAAACTTCGGATACAATTTATAAATAAGATACCCTAAGGAACATTCAGTTAAATTTTGAAAGTATTTGGCCCAGTAGTTTCAGAGGAGAAGATTCTTGAAATAGTTTACGACGACAGACGACGACAGACGACGGACGACAGACGACGACAGACGACGGACGACAGACGACAGACGACAGACGACAGATGACGATGGACGCCAAGTGATGGCATAAGCTCACTTGTCCCTTCGGGACAGGTGAGCTAAAAATCTAAATACATTGTTAGATTCAGCATATCAAAAAAAAACAATATATTCAATTTTTGTTGAAATCAAACAAAGTTTAATTTTGGAACCCAATTTGGACCAACTTGAAATCTGGGCCCATAATCAATCAAAGCACTGTAAGCGCTGTAGGAAGTTAACCAAAAACCAAGGCAAACGTAATTATGAACACTGTGCAGAGTTGCTTCCTTTTTTTTTTAATTTGAAAGAACAAACATTAAACATTCGTATATTGTCATTTTTGTTTATTTAAGAATTGATTATTAAGGCAAATTAATTAATATTTCATCAAGGTTTTCAAAAGCAATGTATATATATCAATGTACATGACCCCCATCTTCACCTAAAGTCCTTGATGTCACTCCATACCAAGTTTGGAATAAAATGACAGGTGATTATAAAACAGAAATGGTCAATCATTATTGGGCTTTACACTGCTTGAAAAATTTATATGTTTTCTTTAAAATGAGCCATAAATGAAAATTATTATAGGTCCAGAAATAAAATAATTAAAGTAAATTCAATTAACCTAGACTCATTTTTTGCATCAATAAGATTTTAAAATAAACAAGAAATAATTGTAACAGGATGCCTTTACGAAGTCTCCCAAACAAAGCTCCCATAATTCGTCATTCCCATGATCGCCTGACATTGGGCAAAGTCCAGAACATATTGGTTTCAGGTTTAGTGAAGTTATATGCATATGTGACCATTTATGTCATTCAAATCTTTTTGAAATGACGAACAGGATTAAATATGTTGAGGAGTGGGTATCTCGACCGTTTACAAGTTCTCAAACAGGAGGGAGTTGGGTTATCACAGGGACTCATATATTTCATTCGATTTGTTATATTGTCCCATTCATGAATACATATGGTTTAGGGGTGGGGATCTAGACTGTTTACAAGTTCTCAAACAGGAAGGGGGTGGGGTGACCCAAGGGACTCCCCATATATTTCATTTGATGTGTTATATTGTCCCATACATGAATATATATTGTTTAGGGGTGGGGATCTCGACCATTTACAAGTTCTCAAACTGGAAGGGGTATGGTGACCCCAGGGACTCCCCCTATATTTTATTTTATTTGTTTTATTGTCCCATACATGAATAGATATTGTTAAGGGGTTGGGATCTCAACCATTTTCAAGTTCTCAAACAGGAGGGGGTGGGGTGACCCAAGGGACTCCACTCCCCATATATTTCATTTGATTTGTTATGCTGTCCCATAAATGAATATATATGGTTTAGGGGTGGGGATCTCCACCGTTCACAAGTTCTCAAACTGGAAGGGGTACATAAATGCCAACCCCCTTTTGACACAGTCAGTAACAAATTATCAAATTTGAAAAGTTTTCAGTAAACACTCATAAACGTGCATTTACCAATAATAATTACTGACCAGTGGTTGCAAAGTGATGTGCACTTAAATGTGTCGTTTAACATGTTGTCTGTAGTATGCATTCCATTTATAAATTGTTCAGATGTTCTCGGCTCGTACATTTTAGTTTTGTTAAGGAAAAGTAGAGAAAGGGGGAAAGCTACTTCATAAAATGCAAGTTTGCCTCTTCGGAAGTCAGTTAGTTACCCAACAACAGGTTGGTACTTCCTGAGAAACCGGAAGCATTACATTGGCGTTTTCAAAATATGGACCAGGACAGAAAAGTAATGACAAAAAACCGTGTTTTACAAAATCGAACGGCTATGATTGGGAATCCGTAACTATTGGAATTTGACTGAAATTGCGTAGTTTTAATCGCAAAATCGTAAAAACTACGTAAAAATCGTAATGGTTGGCATCTATGGGGGTATGGTGACCCCAGGAACTCCCCCTATATTACATTTGATTTGTTTTATTGTCTTATACATGAATACATATGGTTTAGGGGTGGGGATCTCAACCATTTTCAAGTTCTCAAACAGGAGGGTTTGGGGTGACCTCAGGGACTCCCCATGTATTTCATTTGATTTGTTATATTGTCCCATACATGAATATATATGGTTAAGGGTGGGGATCTCAACTGTTTACAATTTCTCAAACAGGAGGGGTTGGGGTGACACCAGGGACTCCCCTTTATTTCATTTGATTTGTTTTATTGTCTCATACATGAATATATATGGTTTAGTGGTGGGGATCTCGACCATTTCCAAGTTCTCAAACAGGTGGAGGTAGGGGGACCCTAGGGACTCCCCATATATTCCATTTGATTGTTTGTACTGTCCCATACATGAATGTCTTTGGTTAAGGGGTGGGGATCTCGACCGTTTACAAATTATCAAACAGAAGGGGTGGGGTGACACCGGGGGCTCCCCCAAATTATTTTCATTTGATTTGTTTTATTGTCCCATACAAGTATACATATGGGTTAGGGGTTTGGATCATGATTGTTTACAGAGATCCCCAGAGACTCATCCTATATTTAATTTGATTTGTTTTATTGTCCTGTTCTCATAACTGAAGAGTGCATGTGTCTATTATTACTGTTTTTGAGAAATAGACATTTGAAAATTTAAAAAAACAAAAGCTCATAGGGTTCTTCAGTTAAGGTAGCACAGTACAGTTTTTTTTACTTCCAATCACTAACCTTTAAAATGCTGTAACTTTCTTATGAACGCATGCAAAATAATAAAAGAGGTATATATAGATAGATATAAGATTAAACTTTTAAATGAATTTAATATTTTTAATATGCAATCATTATTAAATCAATTAATATGTAATTAGTGGCAAAATCTCGGTTAGTTCACTTGAACAAATTTAGCTCTTTCATTTTAACGAAATCTTAATCAACACATACATCATGGGCTTCAAATGGGTGTCTCAAATTGTCCCTATGGTATTTCATTCTCTCTTAAATCTCTAATTAGTGTGAACATCCTAACCACATAAAAGAAGATAATGTTTAATTAGGTGTAAAATTTGTTCTATACATTTTATCTGAAATCTGACACCCTTTTGTGGATGATGGCCATAGGAACAACATATAATAAAATCAATTCTCTAGGAATACCTATGAAAATCTAAATACATGTTTAGATTCAGCATATCAAAGAACCCCAAGAATTCAATTTTTGTTATAATCAAACTAAGTTTAATTTTGGACCCTTTGGACCTCAATGTGAACCAATCTAAAAATCAGGCCCAAAATCCAAAAAATTAATACACGGTTAGATTCAGCATATCAAAGAACCCAATATATTCATTTTTTGTTGAAATCAAACAAAGTTTAATTTTGGACCCCGATTTGGACCAACTTGAAAACTGGGCCCATATTTGAAAATCTAAATACATGTTTTAAAGATTAAGCATATCAAAGAATTCCAATAATTCAATTTTTGATGAAATCAAACAAAGTTTAATTTGGTCCCTTTGGACCTCATTGTATACCAATTTAAAAACGGGGCCCAAAATCCTAAAAAATAATGCATGGTTAGATTCAGCATATTAAAGAACCCCAAGAATTCAAGAATAAAACCTCATTTAAATTAGTAAAGCTGATCAAATAGCTGTTAAGTTTCTATCTATCTTCCTTAGCTTTTGCTGAAAACACTTTAGAGGGTAAAAAAAATCCCAATTCAAGGGCAATCACTCCTATAAAGAGTGACAGTCAACTAACTATATCGGCAACATTTTACTTGTTAGTTAATCTTGTCTTGTTGATCATCTTTAATAATTTAGGTTTCTATATATCTGTTATATTTTTTAAGATGTATGGCAAAAACACTAAAAATTGGTAAAAATCGGCATCAAAAGGCAAAAACTTAATAAAGAGTCAACTGACAATTTTGACATTGCTGATGTTTTTGTAGATCCTTTCTTACTGATCATTTTTTGCAATTTAAAGTTTCTCTCAGCTGTCAATTACAGTTTTCAAGATAAAACACAAAAAAGAAAACAAATGGTAGAATTTGTCAAATAAGGTCAATAACTCACATGAGAAGTTGTCCGACAGTTTTGACGTATATGGACAATTGGTAGAACAATATGAAATCAAACTTGAAAAGATTTATTTTAAACAAACTTAAATTAAACTATAATAAGTTGTGGTATTCATCTTTAAACGATGACAGAAAAAATATGTCATTTGGAAATAAACTTAGAACATACAGACTTTTTAATAGAAATATCATCAATGTATTATAAATTTATAATATATATATATGCCTTAACCCCCCCCCTGAACATGTTTGCTCCTGTAGGATTTTCTTTATAACAGTCTTCAAAATAAAAGACAACACTTGCATTTTACCCATATGTTCTATTTATAGTCATGTCAGCCATCTTTGTTGGCAAGTGGGGGTCATCAGACACATCTTTTAAATGAAATACCCAAATGATGACTGTGGTAATGTTTGGTTAAATTTGTTCCAGTGGTTTCAGAGGAGAAGATTTTTGTAAATTTTAACGTACGCCAAGTGATTAGAAAAGCTAATAAAGAGCTGTGCCATGAGCACTTGATACGCCTGTCACCTTTTCAAAGAATAAAATTTATTAACTCCTCAATGTCATCAGAAATTTATAAAATAACTAAAGGGAGGTTACATCAATAAATATAAACCAGTCATCAAAGTTTCATGAAAACTGCTGAAAGCCCTTTTGAGTTATTGTCAGAAAACTGGAAAATCACCCTTTTTTAATGAATAAAATCCCATAACTCGGAAAGGTAAAATATAAAATATAAAAAAATTACAAGGTTTTGAAAACTGATCAAAGCATATTTGAGTTATTGTTACAAAACTGCCGCAACCTTTAATATGTGTACACCCTATCAACACCCTCTATATCTGTTCACCTCCTCTACACCCCCCTATATCTGTATACTCAATCCACAACCTCCTCTACCTATATACCCCATTCACACCATCCTGTATCTGTACCAATCCACACCCACCTATATAAGTGTACCCATCCACACCCTCCTATATATGTATACCCTATCCACACCCTCCTATATCTGTATAACCCATCCTTACCCTCCTATATCTGTAAACCCTATCCACAACCTCCGATATCTGTACACCCAATCTACACCCTCTACCTGTATACCCCATTCACACCCTATTACATTTGTAAACCTCATCTACACCCTCTTACATCTGTATACCCCATCCACACCCTCCTATGTCTGTATACACTATCCAAATTCTCCTATATATATGTATAGCCCATCCGCTGTTGAGATTGTCGCTGGCACATATCATCCGTACTATTGTACTTGTCCATTTTCAATGTCATATTGTCAGTGACGTCGCCATGGGTGGAAATACATAAGTTGTATATAAGTGTAATGGCTAAACAGTTGTCTTTACATACATTGCCTTAATTATCATCTATATATACACCCTCCTATGTTTGTATAGCCCATACACATCCTCCTATATCTGTATACCCCATCCACATCCCCCTATATATGTATACCCCATCCACATCCCCCTATATATGTATACCCCATCCACATCCTCCTATATATATGTATACCCCATCCACATCCCCCTATATATGTATACCCCATCCACATCCTTCTATATATTTATACCAAATCCACAATTTCCTATATCTGTATACCCTATCCACACCCTCCTGTATCTGTATACCCCATCCATACCCACATATATCTGTATACCCCATGTACACCCTCCTATATCTGTATACCCCATCCACATCCTCCTATATCTGTATACCCCATCCATACCCTCCTATATCTATATTCCCCATCCTTACCCTCCTATATTTGTACACCCAACCATACCCTCCTATATCTATATTCCCCATCCTTACCCTCCTATATATTTGTATACCCTATCTATACCCTCCTATATCTTTAAATTGTTGTTTTACAGCATTTTATAGTTTTTAGTGTTATCACTGGTATTGTTTAAATAAGGACATAAACATGATAAATAAATTATGGCAAAGATGTATCTCTGCCATTACACAGCTTGAATACACCCACCTATATCTTTATATTGTTCTTTTTCAGCATTTTTTGTATCTCTGCTACTAGACAGCTTGAATACAGGAATTTGAAGTAAAAATATAGTCTTAATAGGATCATCTCTTTCAAATTATTTTCAAAGTGCCAACACAATATAAAATTATTAAACAATTTTATTTCCTCCTTATTGAACATACAAATATTGTCTAGTAATTAGTCTTTGTTATGATTGTCATGACAACGGATTGGTATATGTTTTGTTTGACAATTTGTTTTTTTACACTGACTTTAATTACAGCAAGTATGATAGTTTATGTTCTTGTGTTTTATAGTTAAATTAAGCCATTCAAGTCTATATAACTTTTTCATAGTTTAAGTCCAATTTACACGATCATATGACTTTTGACTATAGCCTTGAAAAAATCAATTTACCCCAACAAATTGTATACATTATTTCAGTGATTCATTACTTTTTTTTTAAATAGTTGGACACTGGTCATATACTATAAAATATTACCTCATGTGATTTAATCAAGGGACTGGCACCTCCTTGTTCTACCAGACATCTTGTGATCTGTAGATATCCCCTCCCAGCAGCATAATGTAAAGCTGTGTATCCATCTTCCTATAATATAACCAAATAACATGTAACTATTATGTACAATACTTTGTTGTCAATATCAATAATATACAACATATCCTACAACTGACATTAAAACTTGTCTGATAAACTGAACAATGTTGTGTAAAAAATATAAACAATATATATATCACATGAATTAGTGGTCAAAACTAAATAAAATGACCAGTCACACTTGTATCTATATTGTATATAAACAATAAATAAACATGTTTTGTTGTGAAATGTCAAAACTTCCATAAAACCTGATATCTTAAAAAAAAAAAATATTTCAAGAAATGTGTGAAATAATTATATCAATGGATTCAGTAGAACAAAACAAACAAAATGAGACCCCACTTTATACATGTTATATAATTATTACACATATTTGTTTCAGCAATTAAGTGTAGATTCAGTATAATTGTTCATTCTAATAAAAAAAAATTTTTAACAAACATGAAAAGGAGTAATATTTTCTGATTCAGAACAATAATACAAGTAAAATGAGACCCCACTTTATATAATTATTACAAATATTTGTTCATTAAACCTGTCTAATTAACAACATGATTTAGTGTAGATTAATAGTAATGTGATCAGACTAAGTAGATAACATACTGTATCTGTGATGTTGATCTTACATCCTGTATCAATGAGGAGACGACAGATCTCCAGGTGTCCTCCCTCGGCAGCAAACATTAATGCTGTCTCTCCATAAACCTGGAATAATACAACTGACATCAAAACTTGTCTGATAAACTGGACAATGTTGTGTTATAAATATAAACAAAATATATATCACATGAATTAGTGGTCAAAACTGAATACAATGACCAGTCAAACTTGTATTTATATTGTATATAAACAATAAATAAACATGTTTTGTTGTGAAATGTCAAAACTTCCATAAAATCTGATATCTTAAAAAAAAGATTTTTTTCAAGAAATGTGTAAAATAATTATATCAATGGATTCAGTAGAACAAAACAAGCAAAATGAGACCCCACTTTATATGATTCTTACAAATATTTGTTCATTAAAACTGTCTTATTAACAACATGATTTAGTGTAGATTCAGTATAATTGTTCATTTTAATAAAAAAAAAAATTTAAGAAACATGAAAAGGAGTAATATTTTCTAATTCAGAACAATAATATGAGTAAAATGAGACCCCACTTTATATAATTATTACAAATATTTGTTCATTAAACCTGTCTAATTAACAACATGATTTAGTGTAGATTAATAGTAATGTGATCAGACTAAGTAGATAACATACATCTGTGATGTCGATCTTACATCCTGTATCAATGAGGAGTCTACAGATCTCCAGGTGTCCTTCCCAGGCAGCCGACATTAATGCTGTCTGTCCTTCCTCCTGGAATAATACAACTGACATCAAAACTTGTCTGATAAACTGGACAATGTTGTGAATATAAATATAAACAAAATATATATCACATGAATCAGTGGTCAAAACTGAATAAAATGACCAGTAAAACTTGTATTTACATTGTATATAAACAATAAATAAACATGTTTTGTTGTGAAATGTCAAAACTTCCATTAAACCTGATATCTTAAAAAAAAGATTTTTTTCAAGAAATGTGTAAAATAATTATATCAATGGATTCAGTAGAACAAAACAAACAAAATGAGACCCCACTTTATATGATTATTACAAATATTTGTTCATTAAAACTGTCTTATTAACAACAGGATTTAGTGTAGATTCAGTATAATCATTCATTTTAATAAAATGTTTTTTTTAAGAAACATGAAAAGGTGTAATATTTTCTGATTCAGAACAATAATACGAGTAAAATGAGACCCCACTTTATATAATTATTACAAATATTTGTTCATTAACTTGTCTAATTAACACCATGATTTTGTGTAGATTAATAGTAATGTGATCAGACTAAGTAGATAACATACATCTG
This sequence comes from Mytilus trossulus, assembly GCF_036588685.1. Classification (NCBI taxonomy): domain Eukaryota; kingdom Metazoa; phylum Mollusca; class Bivalvia; order Mytilida; family Mytilidae; genus Mytilus; species Mytilus trossulus. The sequence goes on from NW_026963296.1 coordinate 3,593,193, forward strand.
TGATGTCGATCTTACATCCTGTATCAATGAGGAGTCTACAGATCTCCAGGTGTCCTCTCTTGGCAGCCCACATTAATGCTGTGTATCCATACATCTGGAATAATACAACTGACATCAAAACTTGTCTGATAAACTGGACAATGTTGTGTAATAAATATAAACTAAATATATATCACATGAATCAGTGGTCAAAACTGTTTTTTTTGTGAGATGTCAAACTTCCATCAGAACTGTCATGTTAATTATTTTTATTTTTTTTTAAGAAATGAATAAAATATTTACATCAATGGATTCATTACAATTCTCTGAGTAAAATGACATCTCACTTTATATAATCCTAACAAGTATTTGTTGATATAATGATTAAATCTGTCTGATTAACATGATTCAGAATAATGATAATTTTTTTAAAAAGTAACTTTTTCAAAGAAATATAATAATAGTTACATTTCCTGATTAAGTGCGAGTAGACAAACAAAACGAGACCCCACTTTATATAATTCTGACAAATATTTGTTGTCCATTAAACCTGTCTAATCAACAACATAATTTTGTATATATTAAGGAATGTGGTCAAAGTGAAGCAATAACATACATGTGTGATATTTGTTTTACACCTTGGTGTAAAAAATGTTCTTGTAAATATTCAAAGTAAGAACTTTATTAACTATAATTCAAAACAAACAAAAACAATTAATGAGAGAGAAAAATACCTTTATGCAATTTTTTTTCTCTCACTTAAACTGTTAAATATGAAACAGATTTTGATTTAATATCAAATTCAGTATAATGATATAAATATCAGTTTCCATACAGATATATTATTATATTATGTTCTGAAGTAACATGTAGTTGTGTGTTTTATACTGGTAATGTACAATCTGTTATGTTATGAAGTAACTTGTTGTATGTTTTATACTGCTCCTGTACAATCTGTTATGTTATGAAGTAACTTCTTGTTATGTGTTTTATACTGCTTGTGTACAATCTGTTATGTTCTGAAGAAACTTGTAGTTATGTGTTTTATACTGCTAATGTACAATCTGTTATGTTCTACATTTCTGTAGACGAAACGCGCGTCTGGCGTATTAAATTATAATCCTGGTACTTTTGATAATTATTCTAAGGTAACTTGCAGTTGTATATTTTATACTGCTGATGTACAATCTGTTATGTTCTGAAGAAACTTGTAGTTATGTGTTTTATACTGCTTGTGTATAATCTGTTATGTTCCGAAATAACATGTAGTTTTATGTTTCATACTGCTTGTGTACAATGTTATGTTCTGAAGTACCTTGTTTTTGTATGTTTTATACTGCTTGTGTACAATTTGTTATGTTCTGAAGTAACTTGTAGTTGTGTGTTTTATACTGCTTGTATACAATTTGTTCTGTTCTGAAGTATCTTGTAGTTGTGTGTTTTATACTGCTTGTGTACAATCTGTTATGTTCTAAGGTAACTTGCAGTTGTATATTTATACTGCTGATGTACAATCTGTTATGTTCTCAAGTAACTTGTAGCTGTGTTTTTTTATACTGCTGATTGTGTACAATCTGTTATGTTCTGATTTTATACTGCTGATGTACAATCTGTTATGTTCAGAAGTAACCTGTGGTTGAGTATTTTATACTGCTTATGTACAATCTGTTATGTTCTGAAATAACTTGTTATGTGTTTTATATACCGCTAATGTACAATCTGTTATGTTTTGTAGTAACTCGTAGTTGTGTGTTTTATTATGCTAATGTACAATCTGTTATGTTCTGAAGTAATTTGTAGCTGTGTGTTTTATATTTCTTATGTACAATTTGTTCAGTTCTGAAGTAACTTGTAGTTGTGTGTTTAATACTGCTTGTGTACGATTTGTTCTGTTCTGAAGTAATTTTTAGAACTTTGTTTGTTTTATACTGCTTATGTACAATCTGTTATGTTCTGAAGCAACTTGTTTTTATATTTTTTATACTTCTGTTATTATAGTTCTAAAGTAAATTGTTGTCGTGTGTTTATGTACAATATTCAACATTTTGAAGTTACTTATAGTTTTCACTGTTTCACTGTGCTTTAATTTTAAGTAACATGTAGTTTTGTGTCTTTTTTGTACAAGTACCACAAAAGGATGTATCTTCAAATGATTTTTTCTATGAATTATTAAAATAAGGTAGTTTTGAATGTGACTATTTTACTTACATCTTGATAATCAATGTCTGCACCATTCTGTAGGCTTAATTTTAAGGCTTCTATATCTCCATTCCCAGCAGCTGTAGTTAGTTTCTGTAAGTATAACATAGAAATTACATTTAATCTTGATAATCAATGTCTGCACCATTCTGTAGACATAATTTTAAGGCTTCTATATCTCTATTCCCAGCAGCTGTAGTAAGTTTCTGTAAGTAAACCGTAATAAAAATATATTGTAATGAATGTCCTTACTGTTAAATTAGGTAATAATTATGTTTTCTTCTGTTTAGCAATGCCTACATATATCAGTAGTATCCTTCCTTCAAATAACAGACAGAGAGGAATTCTTTAAATATCATATAATTGTTGGGATTTATGCATTTTATATTATAAAGAAAAACACCAAGAGTGCACACACTGAAATGTCTCGCCTTCTTTACTAATCATTGATATTATGTTGATAGTCCTAAATAACAAGAGGCTCTCAAGAGCCTGAATCGCTCACCTTAATTTCTTTTGGTTAAATCTCTCATCAATGATTATTTTGGCTTTTCAATTTATTTAAATGTTTTTTGGATCGTCCTATTTTCTTCAAAAGCCAAAAAAAATAATCATGTTCTCCTATGTTCTATTTTAGCCATAGTAGCTATGTTTCTTGACATACAAGGAAATAAAATATAAAATTTATACTAGATACTCTGAAACTCATTTAACCTAAGTTTGGCTGAAATTGATACAGCAGTTTCAAAGGAGAAGATTTTTTAAAGTAAGTCAACATGATGAACAAATTGTGAAAAAAGTCTTTAAAGGGCAATAACTCCTTAAGGGATCAATTGACAATTTTGGTCAAATTGACTTAATTGAAGATCTTACTTTGCTTAACATTATTGCTGCTTACAGTTTATTTCTATCTATAATTATATTCAAGATAATAAACAAAAACAGCAAAATTTCCTTAAAATTATCAATTCAGGGGCAGCAACCCAACAACAAGTTGTCTGATTCATCTGAAAATTTCAGGGCAGATAGATCTTAACCTGATAATCAATATTACCCATGTCAGATTTGCTCTAAGTGCTTTGGTTTTTGAGTTATAGGCCAAAAACTGCATTTGACCCTATGTTCTATTTTTAGCAATGGCGACCATGTTTGTTGATAGATCATAACTTCGGATACAATTTACAAACTAGACACCCTAAGGAACATTCAGTTAAAGTTTGGAAGTATTTGGCCCAGTAGTTTCAGAGGAGAAGAATTTTGTAACAGATTTCTAAGATTTACGAAAAATGGTTAAAAATTGACTATAAAGGGCAATAACTCCTAAAGGGGTCAACTGACCATTTCCGTCATTTGACTTATTTGTAAATCTTACTTTGCTGAACATTATTGCTGTTTACAGTTTACCTCTATCTATAATAATATTAAAGATAATAACCAAAAGCAGCAAAATTTCCTTAAAATTATCAATTCAGGGGCAGCAACCCAACAACAGGTTGTCTGATTCATCTGAAAATTTCAATGCAGATAGATCTTGACCTGATAAACAATATTACCCCCATGTCAGATTTGCTCTAAATGCTTTGGTTTTTGAGTTATAAGCCAAAAACTGCATTTGACCCCTATGTTCTATTTTTAGCAATGGCGACCATGTTTGTTGATAGATCATAACTTCGGATACAATTTACAAACTAGACACCCTAAGGAACATTCAGTTAAAGTTTGGAAGTATTTGGCCCAGTAGTTTCAGAGGAGAAGAATTTTGTAACAGATTTCTAAGATTTACGAAAAATGGTTAAAAATTGACTATAAAGGGCAATAACTCCTAAAGGGGTCAACTGACCATTTCCGTCATTTGACTTATTTGTAAATCTTACTTTGCTGAACATTATTGCTGTTTACAGTTTACCTCTATCTATAATAATATTAAAGATAATAACCAAAAGCAGCAAAATTTCCTTAAAATTATCAATTCAGGGGCAGCAACCCAACAACAGGTTGTCTGATTCATCTGAAAATTTCAATGCAGATAGATCTTGACCTGATAAACAATATTACCCCCATGTCAGATTTGCTCTAAATGCTTTGGTTTTTGAGTTATAAGCCAAAAACTGCATTTGACCCCTATGTTCTATTTTTAGCAATGGCGACCATGTTTGTTGATAGATCAAAACTTCGGATACAATTTATAAATAAGATACCCTAAGGAACATTCAGTTAAAGTTTGAAAGTATTTGGCCCAGTAGTTTCAGAGGAGAAGATTCTTGAAATAGTTTACGACGACAGACGACGACGGACGACAGACGACAGACGACGGACGACGACGGAAGCCAAGTGATGGCATAAGCTCACTTGTCCCTCCGGGACAGGTGAGCTAAAAAGCTTTATCACAACTGTCACATGAACTTAACATTAACCAAGAAAACTAAACATTGACCAATGAACCATGAAAATGAGGTCAAGGCATGTACAGCTAACAATTCTTCCAAACAACTTATATAGTTGACCTATTGGTTATAGTTTAAGAAAACCAGACCAAAACACAAAAACTTAACTCTGAGCAATGAACCGTGAAAATGAGGTCAAGGTCAAATAAAACCTGTGCGATTGACATATACATCATAGAATATTTCCATACAGCAAATATAGTTGACATATATTGCATAATGTATTAAATAAAAAGACCAAAACTCAAAAACTAAACTTTTGACCACTGAACCATGAAAATGAGGTCACGGTCAGATGACACCTGCCAGCTAGACATGTACACCTTACAAGAATTCCATACACCAAATATGGTAGACCTATTGCATACAGTATAAGAAAAACAGACCAAAACACAAAAACCTTACTGTAACCACTGAACCATGAAAATGAGTTCAAGGTCAGATGACACCTGCCAGCTGGACATATACACTTTACAGTCCTTCCATACACTGAATATATACTAGATCTATTGATTATAGTATCTGAGATATGGACCTGACCACCATAACTTAACCTTGTTCACTTTTTCATGGAATGAGGTCGAGGTCAAGTGAAAACTGTCTTACTGGCATGAAGACCTTGTAAGGTACACACATACCAAATATGGTAATCCTATAACTTATAATAAGAGAATTTAACATTACAAAAAATATTGTTTTCAAGTAGTCACTGAACCATGGAAATGAGGTCAAGGACGTTGGACATGTGACTGACGGAAACTTCATAACATGAGGCATCTATATACAAAGTATGAAGCATCCAGGTCTTCAACCTTCTAAAATATGAAGCTTTTAAGACATTAGCCGCTTTCGGATCACTATCCCTATGTCGAGCTTTCTGCGACTTGACAAAAATTGTTAACCTTCAAAAATTATTTTTTTATAGAATCATGGACTAGATTTGGCATATCCTTGATTTTTCTTTCTTGTAGTATTTTCTGGACTTTGACGTTTGTCCTTTTAAAGACACGTAATACACTTAGTCCTTTAATTGCCCCATCTTTTGTCCTTTTTAAGACATGCAGTTGTGTTTTTCATTCACTTAGTCCTTTAATTGCCCCTACTTTTGTCCTTTTAAAGACATGTACATGTAGTTGTGTTTCATTTACTTAGTCCTTTAATTGCCCCTAGGTACTTTCTCATCCTTTTTAATATCAGTTAGTAGAAATCTCTCTATTACTTTACATAAAGAGATACATATATAAATGTATGTAGACTGAATGAATGTAGATGTGGGATATTAAAAAGCAATGAGAATGTAACCTAACAAGAAAAAAAGTATGTTGTATCAGTCAGCTCTGTATACCATACAATAGATTCGTCTTATTTAACTCACATGAACTTAACAATGGCAAGGGGAGATAACTTCTGTATTTTATTTTTTTTTTATGTAGAAAAATTGTCCAAATATTTTTTTCAAATAACTCTTCAGACCTTCTTACAGTTACATATTTGAAATTGTAAACAAGGATTCTGAAGGTACTACATAAATAATACACTATCTCCCACCACCCCCTTTAAGGATATTTTTTTTTCTCTCCAACCTCCCGCCCCCACTTCCCATCTCTCTCAAAAGCTGTCCACCCCTCATACATCATGTACATTCATACTTGAAAAGTATTCCCTAAATTTCTTAAACTGCATTTTTGTTTGTCATCAGTTACTGAATACTGATTCAAATGCTGTTTGTGTCACCCGTGTAATGAGTAGAAATGTTTTAGAGTGCACCTTGCTTTGTCCCAGTTTTGTATTTTTTTGTTTTTGGAATAAGTAGTTTGGTAGTTCACTAAGAATTCTACTAGTTTTTATCTAATTGTACACTAATGGGGAACAAAACCACACAAGGAGACTATTAAGTAAATCTTACCTCATGCCAATCCCCCATTATATCCTAAAAATAGAAAAGAAAAATTGTATTCGATATATACTGTTGAGTTATCATTGCGGTACATGTATTATAGTTACTGCCAATTAAAAATACATGATCATTATTGGATGTAATATACTGACCTAATATTTTTATATATTAATGTGACCTACCGAATTAGACTATTTACCGAATTTGTAATCACATAAGCAACATGACGGGTGCCACATGTGGAACAGGATCTGCTTACCCTTCGGGGGCACCTGGGATCATCCCTAGTTTTTGTTGGGGTTCGTGTTGTTTATTCTTTAGTTTTCTATGTTGTGTCATGTGTACTATTGTTTTTCTGTTTGACTTTTTCATTTTTAGCCATGGCGTTGTCAGTTTGTTTTAGATTTATGAGTTTGACTGTCCCTTTGGTATCTTTCGTCCCTCTTTTAGATACTAATTTTAATTGAATAATAATAGCATTGAAACAGTGATTTATCTCAACTTTTCTGGCAATAAGACTGCACTATTAGAAGTTAATGAACTGAACTAAAAAAAAACTTGAAGATTTGATAACATACCTAAATGATGTACAAATGTATTCTACAAGCAGAATGTGACTCTTTCCATGGAACACCAGAACATCTGTTGCACTTTCCCAGGTCTAAGAATTTCAAAAGGTTTTTTTATCAGCTTTAAGGCACACATAAAAAATATCAAGAAACATTTTCTTAAAACACTATTGATAATCTACTAGAACAGTCACAATAAATTCAACTAGTTTTTTTTTTTTATTTTCTATGTGCTTTTCCTATAACATAGCGGATGTAGTTAGAAGTTGTGTATAATCTTTGTTTTTCCTTCATTGTTGTTTTCAGCAGTGGATTTTTTCTTTTGAAATATTTAAGATTTATCATACCAAGGCTATTTATAGATAATTATATGGCACGGGTTTTGCTCCTTGTTGAAGACTGTAATTGTTTATAAATGTGTCCTATGGTCTAGGAATAATGGTATCATTGTTAATCATACCACACCTCTTTTTTGTCATATGGTATGGGTTTTGCTCATTGTCGAAGGCTGTTGGACAGCATGAAATTGTTTATATCTTTGTCCTATCGTCTAGGAATAATTGCATCATTGTTAATCATACCACAACTCCTAATTATCATATGGCATGGGTTTTGCTCATTGTTGAAGGCTGTTAGACGACCTGTAATTGTTTATATCTTTGTCCTTTGATCTAAAAATAATTGTATCATTGTTTATCTAACCACACTTCCTTATGATTATATGGTATGGGTTTTGCTCATTGTTGAAGGCTGTTGGACAAACTGTCATTGTTTATATCTTTGTCCTATAGTCTAGGAATAATTGTATTGTTGTTTATCATACCACATTTCCTTATTTTTATACAATAAAAATTGATCACAGATACCCCCTCCCTCTTAACATACTTAATGTACTTACAGGATTGAAGCTATAAGTAAGTTTTACAATTTGCCAAAAAATATGTTAAGTCCTGGACCATTTGAAGTTTTGAGTGAAAGGCCCTTCTCAAGAAATTCAATGGTCCTAAAATAAGTACTAATGTAACGGATTGTATGCCATGGACCTTTGTTTTCTAAAATTCAAAGGTTCTCTCACAGAAATGAAAGGTTCCTGACCATTGGGCCCACACTAATTTAAAACTATGAAAAGTAAAGTAAGAATAATGTAATGGTGTGTTATATTGCCATATTTTAGGTTGTTGCTTGGTCCTTAACTAAAAGCTCTTTTCAAAAATGGCACTAGCCTATGATGTGGAACCATAACTTCGAACAAGACAAATAGATCTGTGTCGCTGCATGCAATTGATTGTGGTAACATATTTACTAAAGCATAAATGATCATTCCATAAAATCATAAGAGCCAAGAAATTTACATGAAAATTATCTTTGTACAATGAGTGTTGCAAAATTTCAAACTATTGACAAACAGGGAAAAGCTGCACAGCCGAAAAAAAATTGCTAACACGCTACAACTCAAATTTGTCAAACTGTTCATCTAATATAAAATCATTCCCTTCTATAGAAGCCAAGAAAAGTTCAAAGAAAGTTTCATTGTACAATGAGTGTTGTATAATTTCAAACTATCAGGAAACAGGAAGCGACTGCATGGTAGATGTGAAAACTGCTTCGTCTGTATTGATTTACCTTAATTTAGAGAAGCAGCAAATATTAATTTTCAAGTCTTTGGTTGAACTGTCCAGGGTTCAAACCCACCACCTCCCACACTTAAGGTTAACACAATACCACAACACCGTGAAGATCAACGAGGCAGTTTTTATGAGAAAAAAAATTGTTATGCAATCTGAAAAAATACAATACATACTAATTAGATAAATACTGATGAATGTACCTCTGAGGTCAGCCTAATTTATAAGTATAAGGTTGTGCCATCATCTAAAGCATCTGTGAAAATTAACTATAAATCATATTTACTTGTTTAAGCCTGAAATATGTAAAATATATGTATCACTTAAAAATACTTCATTGGTACTTCTATTTATAGTTAACTGTTATGAATGTTTCTTATAAATATATCAATGTTTGTGTGTTGTCTCCTTGTATAAACATATCAATGTTTGTGTTTTATCTCATATCAATGTTTGTGTATTATCTCCCTTTCTTATAAACATATCAATCTTTGTGTGTTATCTTCCTGTATAAACATATCAATGTTTGTGTGTTATCTCCCTGTATCTTATTAACATATCAATGTTTGTGGGTTATCTCCCTGTTTCTTATAAACATATCAATGTTTGTGTGTTATCTCCCTGTTTCTTATAAACATATCAATGTTTGTAGGTTATCTTCCTGTATAAATATATAAAGTTTGAGTGTTATATCCCTGTTTCTTATAAACATATCAATTTTGTGGGTTATCTCCCTGTATAAACATATAAATGTTTGAGTGTTATCTCCCGGTATCTAATAAACATATCAATGTGTGTGGGTTATCTCTCTGTTTCTTATAAACATATCAATGTTTGTGTTATCTCCCTGTATAAATATATAAATGTTTGAGTGTTATCTCCCTGTTTCTTATAAATATATCAATGTTTGTGGGTTATCTCCCTGTATAAACATATCAATGTTTGTGGGTTATCTCCCTGTATAAACATATCAATGTTTGAGGGTGATCTCCCTGTATAAACATATCAATGTTTGTGGGTTATCTCCCTGTATAAACATATCAATGTTTGTGGGTTATCTCCCTGTATAAACATATCAATGTTTGAGGGTGATCTCCCTGTATAAACATATCAATGTTTGTGGGTTATCTCCCTGTATAAACATATCAATGTGTGTGTGTTATCTCCCTGTATAAATATATCAATGTATGTGTATTATCTCCCTGTTTCAATAAAATAAACTTACAATAATATTAAAGTTATATGGTTTGCTACTGACCCCCTACAGGTCCATAGACTAGAGGGTTATTAAAATCCATAGGGGTTGGGGCCAAAGGGGGTCAGTAGTGAACCGTATATAGGATATAGCAAATTTATTGCACATGGGACTTTTCCTGTTGCATTTTGTAGAAAAATAAACAATGAAATACAACAACATCAATAGATGACGTCACCATTAACAATAGACAGATGTCATGAACCCATATGAAATTTACTAACCCCATACAGATCCATTTGGGGTCACCATGTTCTCAGAGCGATAAAAAGGTATAATGCGCAATTATTTCATTAACATGAATAAATCCTAAATGTTATGGCCAGCTTCGTAAAAATGTAGACCTTGTCATATGAGGTTATTTTTGAATTGTTGACTATATATTGACCTGTACACATCTCCTATATATTGACCTGTACACATCTACTATATATTGACCTGTACACATCTCCTATACCTTGACCTTTACACATCTCCAAATATTGACCTGTACCGACTCCTATATATTGACCGGTACACATCTCCTATTATAGGAGATGTGTACCGGTCAATATATAGGCTATATATTAACCTGTACACATCTCCTATATATTGACCTGTACACATCTATATATTGACCTGTACACATCTCCTATACCTTGACCTTTACACATCTTCAAATATTGACCTGTACACATCTCTTATTTATTGACCTGTACACATCTCCTATATATTGACCTGTACAGGTCTCCTATATATTGACCTGTACACGTCTCCTATATATATTGACCTGTACACATCTCCTATACATTGACCTTTACACATCTCCATTCTTGACTTGTTGGGTTGCTGTCTCATTGACATTTATCTCACTTTATTTTTCTTTAGCACAAGTTCCATGCTTAAGTTCAACCAGTCTATTTTTGAAGTCAAATAGCACTGTAATGATGTCATGTGTCTTGTTTACTATAAAAACATTGGAGTTATGGTATTTTGAATGTAAAAACTATATGTTGATTATCTCCCCTTATAGAGTTTGAATATTTTATATTGGAAACAAATTTCAATAGTAAATGATCCTATATAGTTTACTATACTGTACACTTACCTATAATAACAACTTGGCTGAACAAGGATCACATGGACTATAATAACAACTTGACTGGACAAGGATCACATTGACTGGACATGGATCTAATAAATATAAATAATAGAAGTTCAAACTAAAAACATGGCTAAAAAAGAAAAAGACAAACAACAGTACACAAAACACAAAATTAACAAGAATGTGTCCATAGTACACAGATGCCCCACTCACACTATCTTTTTCTGTGTTTAGTGGACCTAAAAATTGGGATAAAAACTATAATTTGGCATTTAAATTAGAAAGATCATATCACATGGAACATGTATACTAAGTTTCAAATTGATTGGACTTCAACTTCATTAAAAACTACCTTGACCAAAAACTTTAACCTAAACGGATGGACGGACGGACGGACGGAAGGACAGACGGACGCACAGTCCAGAAAACATAATGCCCCTCTACTATCGTAGGTGGGGCATAACAATTAAAGACTGAGCAACAGGAAACCCATCAGAAGTTGAGGGCTATCTCAGGTGCTCCACATGTGGCACTTGTATTGCTCAATAATAAGACAGAACAAAGTTTTCATTGGTTGAATACAATTTTGACCTCTTTCATTGAATGGTTGCTGTCTCATTGACATTAACATCCAATCTTCAATTCATACACCACAAGTGACTTCTTTGTAATGATTGCAATGTTTTGTTTAGTTTGGACTCCCTAAAGCAATTAATTACTCGTGGAAAGATTGGAAGAGTAGCTTAAATAATTTCAAATCATGTTTAGATATGGTGCGGACAAAAAAGAACAGAAATAAGTGCTGGTGTAATACTCCTTAGAATTATTTCCCCTTTAAGAATGTTAACATTTACGATTGAAATTTATTTCTGAATTTCATTTGATAAAATAAATAACCAAACGTTCCAAAACAATTTGACTATAATATTCACTTACCTTTACTAAATTATAAATCGAGTGGACTTTAATCAAATGTAAATGGACAGTAGATCTTTAAACTGAAAATATAAAATAGCTCAATTACAGTTTCAGATAAATATCGGTTGAACCCTTTCTGAACATGTATATATATATACTTTTTTAGCTTGTGACAAGTAACTTGTTGTGTAGATTGCGTAGTTAACTTTTTTTCCTACTTATAAAAAAAAACCAACTGTAAACAAGAAATAATTGTAACAGGATGCTGCTACGAAGTCACCCAAACAAAGCACTCAAAATAAGTCATTCCCACAGTCACCTGACATTGAGCATGTTGAGCAACGTCCAATACAAATTGGTCTGGTCTAGTAAAGTGACATATGCACAAGTGACGTCTAGGTATTACACCTGCATGTCATTCAAATCTTCTTGATATCATGTACAACAATATTCATGATTCAGGGGTGGGGATCTTGACAGTTTACAAGTTCTTAAACAGACAGGAGATAGGGATAAGAGTGACCCTAGGGGACTAGCCTTTTATTTCATCTGATTTGTTTTATTATCCAATACAAGAATATATATGGTTAAGGGTAGGGGATCACAACCGTTTACAAGTTTCAAAAAGAAGGGGGTTGGGTCACCCCTGTGGACTTCTTCTATATTTTATTTGATTTATTTTATTTTATTGTCCCATACAAAAATATATATGGTTTATGGGTGGGGATCTCAACAGTTAACGAGTTCTCAAACAACAAGGGGGTGTGAGTGACACCTGGGGACTCGCCTTCTATTTCATATGATTTGTTTTGTTGTCCAGTACAAGAATATATATGGTTAAGGGTAGGGGATCTTGACCATTTCCAAGTTCTCAAACAAGTGGGGTGGGGCTGACCCAAAGGGACTCCCACTTTATTTCATTTGATTTGTTTTGTTGCCCCATACAAAAATATATATGGTTTATGGGTGGGGATCTCAACAGTTTACGAGTTCTCAAACAACAAGGGGGTGTGAGTGACACCTGGGGACTCGCCTTCTATTTCATATGATTTGTTTTATTGTCCAGTACAAGAATATATATGGTTAAGGGTAGGGGATCTTGATCATTTCCAAGTTCTCAAACAAGTGAGGTGGGGCTGACCCAAAGGGACTCCCACTTTATTTCATTTGATTTGTTTTGTTGCCCCATACAAAAATATATATGGTTTAGGGGTGGGGATCTCGACCGTTTACGAGTTCTCAAACATGAGGGGTAGAGTTGACCTGACTCCCACTTTATTTCATTTGATTTGTTTTGTTGCCACATACAAAAATATATATGGTTTAAGGGTAGGGATCTTGACTGTTTACAAGTTTTCAAAAAGAAAGGGTTGGGGTGACTGACCCCTCTGGAGTTCCTCAATATTTCATTTGATTTATTTCATTGTCCCATACAAAAATATATATGGTTTATGGGTGGGGATCTCAACTGTTAACAAGTTCTCAAACAAAAAGGGGTTGGGAGTGACCCTAGGGGACTCGCCTTTTATTTCATTTGATTTGTTTTATTTTACCGTATAAGAATATATATGGTTTAGAGGTGGGGATCTTGACTGTTTTTAAGTTCTCAAACATGAGGGGTTGGGTGGGGTGACCCCATGGACTCAACCTAAATTAAATTTGATTTGTTTTATGGTCGTGCGATCATTACTAAAACCCATGTGTGTCTGTCACTTACTGTTTTCAAGTTAGTCATTTGAAAATTAAAAAAAAAAATCCCATAGGGTTCTATAGTAAATTCATCCCTTCTGTTGGCCCCTCAAAATTCACCTAAATAGACCACAAGAAGAAAAATAATTTAAGAACTGAGCAAAAACTTTGTTTAGGAGTCTTAATGGCAAAAAGTATAATTACAAATTTTGTTATAGTCTGATTTTCTAATTTTCTAATGCCAAATATGGAAAAGGTCGAGTTTGTTGTGGGCTGACATGATATGATATACCATGATACATTCGATACTCTCTGACTTCTACGTATTCATTTAACATTTGTAAAAATCGTAGTCAGCGTCGTAAAATGTCCATTCATTCATATCAATTTTCTCTTCAACCGGAGAAAGGTAGGAAACCTTAACAAGAGTGCACACGCTGATATGTCTCGCCTTCTTTACTAATCATTGATATTATGTTAATAGTCCTAAATATAAAGCTTTATTACAACTGTCACCTAAACTTAACATTAACCAAGAAAACTAAACATTGACCAATAAACCATGAAAATGCGGTGAAGGTCAGATGACACCTGCCAGTTGGATATTTACACCTTACAGTGCTTCCATACACTGAATATACTAGACCTATTGCTTATAGTATCTGAGATATGGACTTGACCATCAAAACTTAACCTTGTCCACTGATCCATGAAATGAGTTTGAGGTCAAGTGAAAACTGCCTGACGGGCATGAGGACCTTGCAAGGTACACACATACCAAATATAGTTATCCTATTACTTATAATAAGAGAGAATTTAACATTACAAAAAAATCTTTTTTCTAGTAGTCACTGAACCATGAAAATGAGGTCAAAGACATTGGACATGTGACTGACAGAAACTTTGTAACATGAGGCATCCATATACAAAGTATGAAGCATCCAGGCCTTCCACCTTCTAAAATATTAAGCTTTAAAGAAGTAAGATAACGCTGCCGCCGTATCACTATCCCTATGTCGAGCTTTCTGAAAGTTGCAGGCTCGACAAAAACTAGGAATATAGTACTCACTTTTGGAGGCACACATATACATGTATGGATCTGGGGCCGTATGCATAAAACATCTTAACTTAAGTATTCCTTAAACTTAGTTAAGTCACATTTTTAAATGGTATGCATAAACTTACTTAAGTTTTCACTTAACTAAGGAATACTTAAATCGGAACATTTCTCTAATTACCGTATGATATATATTAGCTCATCACATATACTCACCCGTGTAAAAGTTTGTGATGATTATTTAAATTTATTGATCAAGGCATGCTTTTATTTTAAAGAGCTGGGGTTTAATTGATAAAGGTATGTAAAACAATGAAATAAAACGTAACATAGTTATAAGTATAATGATGAACAATTGGCGCAAATAAGACAACGCTTTTTATGCTTGATGTTTT
The DNA here is from genome assembly GCF_036588685.1 of Mytilus trossulus. Taxonomy (NCBI): domain Eukaryota; kingdom Metazoa; phylum Mollusca; class Bivalvia; order Mytilida; family Mytilidae; genus Mytilus; species Mytilus trossulus. The sequence continues at coordinate 3,608,304 of NW_026963296.1, forward strand.
GACAGATGAGCATTGAAAAAAATTACTTCGGAATTCCAAAACTTTCCTCTACTTAGGTCGCATTTCTTTCTAACCAAAACGTTTTCTAAACGCTACATAAGTAGAAACAAATACATCGTTTAACATGTTTAATAAGTCTTTAATGTCCCTGTTTGAACTTTCAATAAAGCAAGCACATGTTGTTGGTAACAGACTTGTTTACAAACTAGAAACAAATACTTTGTTTTATCAAGTTGAAGATGGGGGAATGTAGCGGAGACGCATATTTTTTATAATTATCTCGACGTATTTGCCGGGAATTTCAAAACATATATTTTTCAAATAGACCCGAGGTTACTTACTCTGTGTCCTGTCAATTTCCCGTTTCACTTTTATGAAATTAATTTACCCGGACATTGCTTGTCCCTTTGTAATACTTTTTAATTAACTTATTCGCCATAATTTACTGTATTTTCATGATATTATTTAGAAATTCTGCTCGTGTGTAAATGGCTGCTATTTAGAGAGGTTCTGAATGTCGTATCTCGGAATTTTACATAGGCTAAGCTTGATTCGACTTTTAGGAATACGCCATTTTACATTTTAATAACAACTTAGTAAAGGTAAAATTAATTGGTTTGATTTCTAAACTTAAATCCTATTGGATATTATTATGTTACTAAATTTAGGTGCTCTGGCACTATATATACAAACGTTTTACCCATTCAAATTGCTTAATCATTTAGAGAGCCACAGTCTGTTAAAGAGACTAACAAGGTAGGTGCATTTAAATGTAAGGGAGATAATTTGTCCCATTTGACTTAATTTTTACCTTTTTGGCTTCGCCACACCTCGGAAATAAAACCTGTTAATTTAATATGTAGGACTTAACATAAAGATAGGAATAGGATTTTACTTTACATTTAAATAAGGGTTAAGATTATAATTTTGCAAATACAACTTAGGGGAATTTAGTTAAGGGTATAATTTATTGTGAATATTGTATGTGTTGTGTAGATATACATGTACTTGCACAAATATATATGTTTTAGTGTAAATTAAAATATGAAAACTTTATCGTCTTCACTGATTTAAGAAACAGAGACTCAGGTCCTAGAACCCGGAAGTAGTTTTTGTTATGTGGTCTTGGTATCTCTTGGTTTGATTTCGAGTCTGTATTACTTTATTGGTATATTGAATTTATTTCAAATATATGGGCATTACTTAGGCATCGTCGTTCAAAGAATCAGTCGACATTTGCGTACCTAACATAAAAATATAGTTCATATATTGAAACACAGATTGAAACCAACAAACGTGATTGCCTCCAGTTACAAATACAGCGTTTTTACTAACAACGACAAACTGCAGACGCAATTTTAGCGTTTGTATAGTTTGTCAAAAGTTATGGAAACTTTGCAAACATATGTTTGAATGAAACGATCAAAACATGTGCGCGCTTAGCGGTTTGCATCATTTGTGTTAGAAACGATCAAAACATGTGCACGCTTAGCGGTTTGCATCATTTGTGTTACGATCAAAACATGTGCACGCTTAGCGGTTTGCATCATTTGTGTTAGAAAGGATTTAATTATCTTTACAACAAAATGTTTTTAAACTCTAACAAAACATGATCACGGTTTCAGTGGCGTAGCACAAGACTGAGTGTAGCATTGTAAGCATGACTGTGATATAACAAATAATTTTACAAAACACTTTTTTCAATAAAATGTTCACTTATCGTTCAGCTTATTATGCGCTGCCATCTCCCTTTCCATCTTCCTTGCTTACATTTGCTTATGGTAAAAAAAAATATATTTTGATGTGAAATTCACATTGTGATTGCTTCCCTTTCACAACAAAAAAGGGGGAGGGTAGATTTTTTTTCCAGAAATCCATATATACAAACTAGGATAATTTTCAAAAGTCCTACAATCTTTACTAAAACAAATTATTACATGAAATATATTCTCCCTGTAAGTGGATTTTTTTTTTAAGGGTATGCCCTACGTCTTTAGAATAAAATTAAATTGAAAATTCAAATGACGCACCGACCACCTCATCCCCCACCCACCCCCATAAAAAAGAACCCCCACACACACATATATATAAAATGTGGTTTTGCATGCTCTCTCATCATTCCTTAATTAACAGTTACAATTGATACCGTGAGGTGTATTTTAACTATTTTTAAAAAAATGTGCAGAGTAAACATAAGAAAAATAGTACCATGAATTACATGTGTGTAAAAACTGAGTACTTTTTGGTATACATAACAACGAGATTGGGAAATAGTATATATATATAACTACCCACTGTTATCTCTTGATTATACGTGATTTGAAGAAAATAACGATGATCTTTAATACTTACTTATTATTTAGCAATAAATAAATGAATAATTAGTATTTAATTAGCTCTTCATCTTTTATATAAGCTTTGGATTTCAAATATTTTGGCCATGAGCATCACTGAAGAGACATGTTTTGTCGAAATGCGCATCTGGTGCAGAAAAATTGGTACCATTAATGTTATTATTACTGATATATATATTAATCAATTAAATTGTAGGTTACACATTAATGTTCTACAAAAAACGCAAACTTTCGACTGATTTTTAACTATTTTTGAAAATTTAAGGTAGCTCTATAGGTACCTTAGATTTAAGTGTTATCTTATGCGTTTCCTGAGTATAAGGAGTTTATGCATACCACTTAAGTTTTGTGGGCGTGACTAAAAACAACTAAGATATTACTTAGGAAATACTTAGTTTAGTAATTTTTTATGCATACCACTCAGATAAAAAAGGGTGGAGTTTCCTTAACTTCAGTGTTTACTAAGGAAAATCTTAACTTAGTAGCTTTATGCATACGGGCCCTGACGCATGTCTGGAGAATACCGATAAAAGCATAACGTAGAAACTGCTGTCTCGTGTGTGTATTGGTTTTACTTTCCGCATAGCGCAGAATCTGCGTAGTAGTATTTGTGATCGCCATTTTCAAAACGAAGTTGAATTATTTGATTTATCGATGAAAATTCAGTACATTTTAATTCAAGCTGTATGCTATCAAAATAGAAGAGCTCAAAGTTTCAAAAGCATTTTTCTATTATTTGTTTTCAAACACCATTACTACATTATCTAGACATGCTAGAAGTAGGACACACTTCCTAAAGTAAGATAGTCTGTCTCACTGCCTGTTAGAGGCTGATGCCTTAAGAAAGTTTATTGCTATATATAGCAAACTTTCAAAAAATGAAGTAAATGTAGTAAGATATGATGGGAGTTTTATAAATTTAATTTTAAATAAAAATTGGACCTTTCTATGAATAATGGTGGACCTTTAGGTATCTTTGGTCAAAGGTCCTGGACCTTCCATTGCTTAAAGTAAATTTGAACCCCTGATTAATATACAACTTGAACATTTTTATTCATAAACAACTCAATGATACAATATCGCATACATATTATTGAGAATAATACATGGCAAAATCTGTATCATATGTCCTATCATCCCGAGACACCAATATCAGCCCAAGGGCCTTTAGGCCCAAGGGTGATACGGCATGTGATACAGATTTTGCCATGTTTTATACGCTTAATCATATATTTCAACAGGAGAGTATTATATTATGAACTGTTTTCTGATCCATACCACTAGGTCCGAGAGTATTTCGTAGTGCATTTCTTTGAGAACATAAATGAAAATAAAAAAAAATCACACATGCACTTTCTCAAAGAAACTTTTACAGTGTGTTGTTCTACTTCATGTACTTTTGGGACAAATTATATCAAAATTATAGAAAACTTCATCGGCTCTAACTCAAAATATGGACAATTTTATGTTTAGGACGTCTTGAAATCTTTTGACAGCTTCCGAAGTGCTAATTTTTAACCTTTTTCAGCTGGACCAAATCACTACTTTCCTTTAAAATTCTGGACCCAAATTATTTTACAGTGTAATTTCACCCCCCTTCTTGTAATTTGAGGCATTAAACATGGAGAAATAAATTTGGAAGGGGTATAAAAATTAATGGCAAGTAACCCACTGTCAACACTAGGGACTATATTTGTGAACAACGAAAATCAAGGGACGACACTGGTGGTCTCAGACCGCTAGGTTACCTTCAGTTCTACTTTTGTCTTGTTTCAAAGGCCTTAAAAGAACTGATCAATTACTTATCCAAAGCACCTAGGCTATACCTTACAATTTGCGTGCTGTTGTTTTAGAAATATTTTGTTAATTATTGTATTTTTTGTAATTTATATAGTCATGATTGTTGCATTTAGTGTGCCAAAAATATGAAAAGTAGGGGTGTGATATTAAAGGTTGTGATAAAGGGTATCCGATAAAGGGTGCGCATCAAAGTTGCACGATATGGATTATTTATCAAATATTCAAAACTACTGTGTTTACTTCTAAACATATGATAAATTATTATACAACACACATGCCTCACTGTCAGTCAGTGGTACTACTTGAAGAAGTAAATATTTATATACTTACCGGTATATAAGTAAATTTGTAAGATACTTTAATATACAAGTGTATTTTATTTACTTGTATACCATAGGTAAATAATTTTTTGGCTAAGTTATGTCCCTTAGACATTCAGATTTTTTTACTTATACAAGTAAAAAAGTAATTCTATTTACTTTTCTTTAATTCTTAGGACTTCTTTGCTCTTATAGAATTTTTAATTGTCTGTCCTTTGCAGATGCCTTTACTAATCATTTAAGTAATTTCATGGACAATGCAAATCTCATTTGTCTGTTATCTTAACAGTTTCTGTATTGAACCAATGAGATGAAACATTGAAATTTAAACAAAAATTATAAGCTAACCTGAGAAAAATTGGTAAAGGCATGTTTTTACATCTCAAAACTTGAGAATTTTTGTGGGATTATGAAAAAAATACTTTCCCAAGTAAATTTTTGAGAAAATTAAAGTGTAACACCACTAATTAGGGCCCGGCCAGAAAGCACATACCAGAAAGTAGTACATATTTAACACAAAATAGTTCCTACGCATGAGTGTAACTTTCAAAATATATAGAATATTTAGGTATTTTTGGCATCAAATGAAAGCTGAAGGACTGGTGATCATTGTAGAACACTTTTGGACTTAAAATTTTGAATATTAAAAAAACTGCACCAAATTTTAAAAAGAGGGTACATTTAGTCTGTTTGTCAGATCTGAAGTACCTGTTTTAATACATCCGAAGTTACGGGAACCAGTTCTTATATGCAATTAAAGGTATGTTGATTTTTTCAGTACAAAACACAATAAAGTGTTGCTTTGACATGCAATGATTGCCACTTTATTTGAACTTAAAATGAAAGTGGTGTGCCTGCTTGAAATGGAGGAATTCAACATAGAAAGCAATGGGACCATGAATTAGTGGTGTACTTCCTTAAGGGGAGATTATTCAAACATTATAATTAACTTATATAAATATATATTATTTACTTCTACTTGTACAAGTAGTACCCCTGACAGACTGTGACTTTGAGATATAGAACAACAATAAGAGCACTGTTCCTTTGCTTTTCGTGTGTGATTTTTTTGGTGTGTATGTACTGACTTTGTGTCATAAATGGATACCACATACTTTATTTTTCCTTTATATTATTCATTGTTTTTCAATGGCAGCTTCAGCACATCCTGTATACATGTGCTTTTAGGTGCATGTTTTACAAATTTTTCGTCAGGTGGAACAATTAAAGACAGCCATCACAAACAAGTGATGCTGCAATGTGCAGTTAAATTCATAGAAGTGAATACTTTTCTTCTAAACATGGAACCATTGAACTTTATTCTTCACCTAAGTTGGCAATTTACTTTAAAACTGTAGTCAGGTAGTATTATCTTGAAGAACATATATTAAAATAATAAATACTTAAAAAAACTATTTGATCAATATTATAATATTATTTGTTGAATAAAAATAATTATAATACTAATAGAAACAATAACAATAATAATAATAACTATTATCATTTTTATCGAGCATATATCGGAGAATTCGGCAAAAACATAAAAATCAGGATAAAGTTGGTTTAAATTTTAATAAATCTAACATAACAATAACACAACTTAACGGAAACACAAATAGTATTGTTACATTTGTAATTAATCTCTTACTAACCCAGCCTAGCATTACGAAAATTAATGTCCAACACAACAATAACTATACAGTATTATATATACATGATATATGTCACTTGGTGTCAAGGTAATTGTAGCCAGTGCCATTGATACCCTGTACAATTTGTGAACTGTCTCTGTACAGACCATCACGTGAAAGACCCTATTGGGTAGTCAATGATGAGGGGGTTAGGACCTTTATCGGGAGTCCGGGATCGGGTGTTTTTAAGCTCGGGATTTCGGGATTGACCCTTTCGGGATCTGGGATATCTTTTTGTCTGATTTCGGGACGTCGGGATTTACTTTATTTAAATTCGGGACCACGGGATTTCGTGTTTTTAAGCCCGGGATTTTGGGATCAGGACCCCTACTATCCCCCCTCAATGATATACGAGTTAGAGAAGGATTTGGGGGGGGGGGGGGGTCCACCCTCTCCCCTTTTTGTGGAAAAAACTTGATTATTTAGGAGAATCACTGGAGCATGACTGGAAGCAGGCCCCCCTCTTAGACAGTCAGTGGATTCACCACTGCTTGTAAACTATGACTATTTAGTATTACATGTGTATATTTTACTGTTGTTTGGAACTAGGACCACTACTGCACCAGCTGGGACTAGCATTTCAACTTGCACGTCTTATTTTAATAAACTTCTTTGTGTATTCACAACATATTTGATACTTCTATGAGTATGTTTGACAAAAACCGTCTATTCTTACCATTTCTTTCACAATCGTTACAGGAAACATACTTTGACAGGCGGCGGGAAGATCTACATGCACAATACTATACAACTCGTTTCAGGACTTGTTTCCGGAAATTTTTCTGATAGGATTTTTTTTATCAAGTTTTGCTGTCTAGAGAACAAGTCAACACTAGGGAATTTCTACAACTAATAGGTTTAATTTCAACAGACGTCATAAGAATATAGTCTTGATTTTTTTTCTTTCTTCGATTGATCTTTTAAAGGGTTCAGGATCACTGTGTATCACTTCAGAGCCACCGGAAATTGGGTACTAACGAAGCGGAGAGAACGGAAAAAATAAATAATTAAGTACCCGAGAAAATTTCGAGGCCAATCGCCCTCCGTCCCACCATTGGCAAAATACTCAACTGATTTTCATTCTTTTTTCCTGGCAAATCTTTTGATTATGATAGTATGAATTCATATATACTGTAATTCGCTCTCAAAAAGACGATTTCTAAAGAATATCACGGTAAAATGAATCCAGCCTAGGGTACGGCAACTTGCTACTGTAACTGTTCACATATTTACAGTACGGCAACTTGTTTTCCAACTGTATGGCAACTTGTTAAGTTTCATTATATATGTTTGTGCCGTCTTTTTCAAGACTTGTATATAACATTATTTCTTGAAAAAGACGGCATATACATATAATACAACTAGCAAGTTTAAATAATTTAATTATAAATCAAATACAAATATAATTCGCCTAACGTTATTGTAGATCATTGTACATGTATGATACTATCATATACAATATTTTGCAACGCGGTCCTTAGCATCATGCAAAATACATTTTTTTAATAGATGTATACAAGTATTCAAGCTGCTTTTTGGTCGTTTTTTTTTTGTCTTTTTGACACGTACATGCTCCATTTCTATTCTCAATTGTAATGTTATGTCAATATGTTACCTGTTCAACATATAAAAAATATCCCTGTGTCCATAAAGAAACCCCTTTTAATTATAACTAACTATCTATTTGATTTATAGATTACATCACATCTCTTAAATATCTTAAATATCAGAGTTTACGTCAGATGTGCGATGCAATGTTATGTAGTCATTTGCCCTTAATAGCCGACTAAATTTATTAAACATAACATTGCATCGACTATACGGTATATGTTTTTTCATTGTTGAAGTCCGTGCGGTTGCCTATAATTCCTCTCAACCACTTCATTCAATTGCCCTAAATAGCCGACTATACCTTATATGGTTTTTTTTTTATTGTTGAAGTCCGTACGGTTGCCTATATTCCTTACAACCACTTCATTCCATTGCCCTAAATAGCAGACTATACGGTATATGTTTTGTCATTGTTGAAGTCCGTACGGTTGCCTATAATTCCTATCAACCACTTCATTCAATTGCCCTAAATAGCCGACTATACCTTATATGTTTTTTTTTATTGTTGAAGTCCGTACGGTTGCCTATATTCCTTACAACCACTTCATTCAATTGCCCTAAATAGCCGACTATACCCTATGTGGGTTTTTTCATTGTTGAAGTCCGTACGGTTGCCTATAATTCCCTACAACCACTTCATTTGAACTTTGGTGGATAGTTGTCCAAATTGCAATCATACCACATCTTCTTCTTTTTAACTGGATATTCAGAAGGATTTTATCAGGGTGGAAAAAGATAAGGGAAAAAATAGAATCCACAGAAAGGCTAAAAAATATAATAACCCATCGGATTAGTCAAAAATTAAGAAAATACAAAATGAAGTTACCAGTTTAATAAGAAAATCAAAGGATGAGTATAACAACAATTTAATTAAAAAAAACATGAACAGTAACCCGTCCACTACTAACTGGTGGAAAACAGTTAAACAAATATCCGGATTAAAAACAAACGACGCAAGTGTACCTACATTAAATTCAATGGTTAATAACAACTTAATATTGTATGAAATCGAAAAGGCTATTAGTGATGACATTAGTTATATAGAACTTACTGTTACTGAAGTTGAAGATATATTGAAAATTGTTAATCCCACGTAAGCATCTGGGCCAGACCTCATAAGTCCCAAATTGATAAAAGAAGCATCTTCTGTTTTGAAGTATCCACTATGTAAGCTATTTAACTTATCGTTAAGTACGTCTACTTTTCCAGATGAATGGATTAAAAGAGCAAATGTTACCCCAGTTAAAAATAGTAAATGGAATGACGTTAAAAACTATAGACCTATTTCCTTGTTGAGTGTAATTTTTAAAGTGTATGGAACGATGTGTATATATAAACATGTTTAAAATCACTTTATGCGCAATTACATTTTAACGAAAAATCAGTCAGGCTTTACACGGGGGGATTCATAGGTTAATCAAATAATTAACATTTCAAAAGATTTTGGGAAGGCTTTAGATAGTGGTAAAGACATAAGGGTAGTATTCTGTGATATACGTAAAGCGTTTGATCGAGTTTGGCATAAGGGACTGCTATTTAAACTGCAACAAGCGGGCATATCGGGTTCTTTACTAAGGTGGTTTGAAAATTATCTTACCATGGAAGTATTATAATACTTCAATGATCTTACAAATAGAGTCCAGTGGGTGGTTATTAACGGTTCAAGTCCGAATGTTTACCTGTAAATGCAGGCGTCCCTCAAGGGTCCATTCTATGCCCTCCCCTTTTTTGATATTTATAAACGATATTGTAGAAGACAATTCATTATATATTATGGTTGACAATCCAACAGAAACAGCTACAATTTTAAATGACGATCTAGATAAGATTTATCATTGGTAAAAAAAATGGCTTGTGAATATTAATGCCCAAAAAACTGAAAGTATGATAATTTAAAAAAAAAAAATAGACGCTTTCATCCTCCATTAAATATGAATACTCAAGAGCTACAAACAGTATAAGTGAACACAAACATCTAGTAGGTGTCTTTTTTTCTAACATCGGATCCTGGAACGACCGTATTGAATATATAGTTTCTAAATCTTACAAAAGAATAAATATATGAGAAAAATTAAAAATGTTCTTGATAGATTTTCACATGAAAATTTTTACATATGTTTGCCCAATTCTTGAATATGTCGATGTCGTTATTATATCATATATAATTTTCCTCCTTTGCTACTCATTATTTTTTCACGCGTTTTTTTTTTTCCATTTTCCATTTTTGTAGACAATTGTTTACTGCATTTCGTGTTGAAGAATTTTTATTTTCAACTCTTCCCAAGCCAAGTTATTATTTTTAATCCCTCCGAAACACGATCTATAGGTCTCACTAGTATTGAGGGGGCGTGCAGGGGGTACCTTTCTCCTTTCTCTCGCCCCTCTTCTCATTTCTCCCAGCCCTTCTCTCCTTTCACGCCCCTCTTCTCCCTTCTCCCGCCCCCTTTCTCTAGTCTCCCGCCCTGCATCATAGTCTATAAAATAGTCTATAGAAAGTAATTGGGGTTTTCACCAATAACACAAAATCAGTTGAAAAATGTATACACACAGCAAAACACACACAAAGCAATGGAAATGTGCTTTCATTGCTGTTCTTCATCTCAAAGTCACAGCGAAACCTTCAACACGGAAAAATAATGTTCACCTCACAGTAATTTTAAGACGGCCCCTAGCAACTGCAAATTAACGATTTCGACACAACTGTGAATTGTGAAAGCCATGGTCTTATATCAAGAAAAGAAATCTTTAAAAGAAATCAAACATTTACTGTCATGATTTACCCAAAGGATCACACTAAATAATACAAACACCAAGACTACCACGGGGCACATCGAAATATATGTTAGACAACTTGGGAGAAATATCGTACGTGTATGGCAAATAGTTCGAAAAGACTTTGTAAGATGTAACACCAACTCGAACCCGGTCAAAATATTTAATACAGAATTTTTCCTACCGACAATATAAAATTTCATTTCAAACTAAGTAGAATATAAAGCTGCACTCGCACCAGCAAATCAAAGTGGAACGGGTGTAATGTAAGTTGTAATAACTTGTTTCCCAATCTACTATAAATAGATAATGCAAACTAATATAATATATTATAGCACAAATACGAGTAGTTATCTCAAGAATAAATACTACATTATTAAAAAAAAAAACTTAAAAACATACACCTCAAGCACCCAAGCTGTGATTATTTGTCTTTATATACCATACATTTAGTCTGCCGTAATGGTAATTTGGATGTTAAACGTTCTATAAACGAACTAAACCATCTTAGCCAGTTCCTTTGCGGATTTATTTTCAGAATTACATTTTAAACACTAGCTGTTTTGAGGAGGCATGATTTTTCTTTAATGAGAAACTTTTTCGAATGAGGGAGCTACCATTTGATTTTGATGGGGTGGGTGTCGCTTGGATGAAATTTGTAAAAAAACGAAAATAAAAAGCAGGGCAGGAGCTTTGGGTAAAAAAAGAGACAGGATGAGACAAAAAAAAAAACAGGATGACAATTTCGATAAAAAAAATCAGGATAAACTTATCAAAAATAGGCAGGACCGAGTAGAGTGAAATATAAAAAAGGACAGAGATAACAACTTAAAAAATGCAGGACACAATTTTCCTTCCTCGCAATGGAAACAAAATATTTTGTTCACTTTCCTTCTAAACAATGAATTGTTTATAATTTATTTATTCAAGAAATTTTAAAATCAAAACAATGTATTTAAGGGGGAAAACATAAAAGGTTGGTAGATGTTGTATTTTCATTTATTCCTTTACAACAAAAGTAAAAAACGTTACGGTTGTTAGTAATAAAATACGTACGAATATATTTAGGATAATAAAATCGAAGAAAGCATTTATGTTTTCTAAAACACCACTTCAAATAAAGGTACGCAATGATGACATCCGAATCAGATTAACTGCAATTGTGAGATTTTTTTAACATCTTTAGCTATGTAGTTTATTTCGTATATTTATAAGCTGGTAACGCATTGATATGTACACCATATCACCCCTTGTTATTATCTATAAAGTGATTTATATCATCTTAACATTACAGTATATTACAAGACGACGTACAGAACACAAGTTGTTATTTTGCATATCACCGAACTACGTGATACAAGTTACCGTACAAAAAGCAAACACTAATTTGGTCATATTCTTTTGAAGACGTCTTTTTGATAGCGAATTTCAGGAAATATGAAGCCAAATAATCATACTCTAATTATGTGTCTGTAAACAAATATTAAAAACAGTTAAGTATCATGCAAACGGGGCGACGAAGGGCGATTGACATCGACATTTTCTGGTACTAAGTGGACTGTTTTGGAGTATAACAAACACTTTTGTATTTGTTTGCTACTTGTTGGTATAAAAAATTAAAGCTTTATATATCAATAAATCGTGTTAGAAGCGATGCCATGATCAAACCGATAGAAATGATTTAAATTAAAGGAATTATAAACTTGTTTATTTATTTTTTCCCTTTCTCTCCGCTTCGTTAGTACCAAATTTCCGGTGGCGATGATACACAGTGAGGTTAGTAAATACTGTGTTGCTGTCCAAAGAGAACCGAAATCAAGGTAACACTAAAAGAAGCTTGATTGTATGGAGGCAGGGGGTCTGCCCCCCCCCCCCCCCCCCCCCCCCAAAGCTATACAGGTTTTACCATGTATTTACAAATTTACAATATGTCGAGCTCCGATGTTACTTTTTTCCTTTCTCTTTGTTTGTAAGAGATATTGAATAATACTAGTGTCTTAAAATACCATAAGCATGTATGCTTTAGATTCATTTATGAAAGTTAAATTCTGTAATATGTTTTAAATTTGGACTAACGGACTCTCGGGATGACTTAGACTTTTATAGATGATTGACTATGCGGTATATGGGCTTTTCTCATGGGTGAAGGACGAACGGTGACCTATAGTTGTTAGTTTCTGTGTCATTTTGGTCTCTTGTGGAGAGTTTTAAACCGCTAGTTTCCGGCAAAACCTTAAAGTCTTGAAACGATTGACGAGTGGATAACGATTAAATGGTTTACGCTATGAATGATATAAATTGAAGGTATACTCAAATAACCATGCAGTGAGTAAAAGGAGATATGGGACACTGTATACGTCAATGGGACAGCAACCACATTGAATCGACGCAAATTACTATACAACATATTCAGGTCATTATACTGTCTTCACCAAAACGCAGTAGTATTATGTCTGGTGCAAAATTTTTGGACTCTCGAGTCTTTAGTAAGTTGTGTTTGATTTAAACCGATACTATCTTATCTATACTGCTACGGTCAACTCAAAGTTATAACAAAATAACAAAACACATGAAGATATGATCACCTCACAGAATCTGCCAATTAATTTCCAAGCCGTCGTACACTCTCTAAAATCTGTCTCTGTACCCTACTGTGACATAAGATTTAACGTCATATAAGAAGGGAAACAGGACCGTTGTTGATGATTAGAAGACGCATGTACAGAATTTTCAATGCAGAAATAAACAAACGAAACTAGAATTAATTAGTCTTTTAGATATGTAAATGGTACTCATGCCTAACTATAAATTTAAAATAGCGAGAGAAAAAAGTTAAAAAAAAAACAATATAGAAAATTTAAATTGTGCAAGTCTGCATGTTGATTGATATCTATAAATTTGTATTTTTTTTTATTGGTATCAAAGTCAATGAAACTCTGTGTAATTAAGGTTGAAGACAAAGAGGGAGGGTTAACACACAGCGATGTTTCAGTTATATATATTAGTACTACATACTGCCGGTTATATGAGGGTTTCAACATTTATTTATAATTCTTTTTGCCCATAATTTTATTTTCTTTTTATATTTTGGCACCATTCTAAATTTCTATTGTTTTAACTTTACATTCATTGCAAGTCTATTTACCTCATCCAGACCCTCATTTACAAGAAATTTCAATATTTTCGGACTAATAATAATTTTAATGTTTTACCTGAATGGGCAAGCGATTCGATCGGAGAACTTAAAGTCTTGTGAGTTGGATCTTCATCATGAACTGTTCTACTGACTTTGCTTGCAGTAGGGTTAAATAAATCTGTTAGCTTCAATTGTGTAGATTTGATCAGATTTCCTTGACTCGGACATATTTAGAATACTGAAAACCACTGCAAAAGGGATTTCCAATAAGGGGAGGGAAATGTTTCAAAAAGTCTTGAATTCACAAATGCTACCGTCTATCCGTCTACGAATCAATACCGACACCAAAACGTCAGATAGTATTTATACAAGTCGGTTTATAAGCGTTTAGTTTGCTAGTCTGCTGCTTCAGGTTGAAATTGTGTAAACGAATGAGATTATAAAAGTTTAGTTTTTTTTCTTTTTTCACCGAGGCAACTTCAACGTAAACTACGCCATTGCAGTATGTATGTGAAGTTAGCAGCCGGTTCGTTATTCGTTATTCGATATGCAATATCCAATCGGCTGCTAGCAGCCGGTTTGATATTCAAAATTTAGTGAAAAAAATTATAAGAAAATTAAATACTTGATAACATAAAAAGCATGATTTTCATATTTAAAAAGACTGATAAAATACGTAGGAAATCGTTAAATAACCTTTTCAAGCTGTCGTAATTTCTCGTCGTAATTTCTCGTTGTAATTTCTCGTTGTCCTCGAATATAAACCCTTTTTCATGTTACATATTTGTCTATATGTAATATAGAGTTTTGTCAATAAAACGACTTCAAAGATGTACTTTTGTGTATAATATTTCTTAAGACAAAAAGAAAAACCCATAACTCTAGAAATATTTATAACTATAAATAGAAATATATATGGAAAGCCAAAAAAACAAAAACAAATCATTCGAAAAATGTCAAAATTTTAGAACAAAGGGCATAGGGTAATGGTGAGAGCCCCCTGATCTCTCAATCTTTCTAATATTTGACAGACATTTAGTCAATAGGTAGATACAAACGTGACTAAAAGGAATTTGAGTACACTTCCTGTCTTCTATGTTTACGGAGCGCCCAAAGTGCCAGTTGGATATTCAAAATATATAGCGAAAACCTACCCGAGACCGCTTAAATGAGGTTGAGACCCCCCGGGTCTTTCAATGTCCATAAAATTCAACCAAATCATTGACTCTGTATATATAAAGGTTGTATTAGATGGATTTACCAGAATAACGTCATCTTCCATATCTACGGAGGGCTAAGATTGTCACTTTTCAGTCGAAAAATGTCAAAATTTTAGAACAAAGGGCACAGGGTAATGGTGAGAGCCCACTGATCTCTCAATCTTTCTAATATTTAACAGACATTTAGTCAATAGGTAGATACAAACGTGACTAAAAGGAATTTGAGTACACTTCCTGTCTTCTATGTTTACGGAGCGCCCAAAGTGCCAGTTGGATATTCAAAATATATAGCGAAAACCTACCCGAGACCGCTTAAATGAGGTTGAGACCCCCCGGGTCTTTCAATGTCCATAAAATTCAACCAAATCATTGACTCTGTATATATAAAGGTTGTATTAGATGGATTTACCAGAATAACGTCATCTTCCATATCTACGGAGGGCTAAGATTGTCACTTTTCAGTCGAAAAATGTCAAAATTTTAGAACAAAGGGCACAGGGTAATGGTGAGAGCCCACTGATCTCTCAATCTTTCTAATATTTAACAGACATTTAGTCAATAGGTAGATACAAACGTGACTAAAAGGAATTTGAGTACACTTCCTGTCTTCTATGTTTACGGAGCGCCCAAAGTGCCAGTTGGATATTCAAAATATATAGCGAAAACCTACCCGAGACCGCTTAAATGAGGTTGAGACCCCCCGGGTCTTTCAATGTCCATAAAATTCAACCAAATCATTGACTCTGTATATATAAAGGTTGAATTAGATGGATTTACCAGAATAACGTCATCTTCCATATCTACGGAGGGCTAAGATTGTCACTTTTCAGTCGAAAAATGTCAAAATTTTAGAACAAAGGGCACAGGGTAATGGTGAGAGCCCACTGATCTCTCAATCTTTCTAATATTTAACAGACATTTAGTCAATAGGTAGATACAAACGTGACTAAAAGGAATTTGAGTACACTTCCTGTCTTCTATGTTTACGGAGCGCCCAAAGTGCCAGTTGGATATTCAAAATATATAGCGAAAACCTACCCGAGACCGCTTAAATGAGGTTGAGACCCCCCGGGTCTTTCAATGTCCATAAAATTCAACCAAATCATTGACTCTGTATATATAAAGGTTGTATTAGATGGATTTACCAGAATAACGTCATCTTCCATATCTACGGAGGGCTAAGATTGTCACTTTTCAGTCGAAAAATGTCAAAATTTTAGAACAAAGGGCACAGGGTAATGGTGAGAGCCCACTGATCTCTCAATCTTTCTAATATTTAACAGACATTTAGTCAATAGGTAGATACAAACGTGACTAAAAGGAATTTGAGTACACTTCCTGTCTTCTATGTTTACGGAGCGCCCAAAGTGCCAGTTGGATATTCAAAATATATAGCGAAAACCTACCCGAGACCGCTTAAATGAGGTTGAGACCCCCCGGGTCTTTCAATGTCCATAAAATTCAACCAAATCATTGACTCTGTATATATAAAGGTTGAATTAGATGGATTTACCAGAATAACGTCATCTTCCATATCTACGGAGGGCTAAGATTGTCACTTTTCAGTCGAAAAATGTCAAAATTTTAGAACAAAGGGCACAGGGTAATGGTGAGAGCCCACTGATCTCTCAATCTTTCTAATATTTAACAGACATTTAGTCAATAGGTAGATACAAACGTGACTAAAAGGAATTTGAGTACACTTCCTGTCTTCTATGTTTACGGAGCGCCCAAAGTGCCAGTTGGATATTCAAAATATATAGCGAAAACCTACCCGAGACCGCTTAAATGAGGTTGAGACCCCCCGGGTCTTTCAATGTCCATAAAATTCAACCAAATCATTGACTCTGTATATATAAAGGTTGTATTAGATGGATACACCAGAATAACGTCATCTTCCATATCTACGGAGGGCTAAGATTGTCACTTTTCAGTCGAAAAATGTCAAAATTTTAGAACAAAGGGCACAGGGTAATGGTGAGAGCCCACTGATCTCTCAATCTTTCTAATATTTGACAGACATTTAGTCAATAGGTAGATACAAACGTGACTAAAAGGAATTTGAGTACACTTCCTGTCTTCTATGTTTACGGAGCGCCCAAAGTGCCAGTTGGATATTCAAAATATATAGCGAAAACCTACCCGAGACCGCTTAAATGAGGTTGAGACCCCCCGGGTCTTTCAATGTCCATAAAATTCAACCAAATCATTGACTCTGTATATATAAAGGTTGTATTAGATGGATTTACCAGAATAACGTCATCTTCCATATCTACGGAGGGCTAAGATTGTCACTTTTCAGTCGAAAAATGTCAAAATTTTAGAACAAAGGGCACAGGGTAATGGTGAGAGCCCACTGATCTCTCAATCTTTCTAATATTTAACAGACATTTAGTCAATAGGTAGATACAAACGTGACTAAAAGGAATTTGAGTACACTTCCTGTCTTCTATGTTTACGGAGCGCCCAAAGTGCCAGTTGGATATTCAAAATATATAGCGAAAACCTACCCGAGACCGCTTAAATGAGGTTGAGACCCCCCGGGTCTTTCAATGTCCATAAAATTCAACCAAATCATTGACTCTGTATATATAAAGGTTGTATTAGATGGATTTACCAGAATAACGTCATCTTCCATATCTACGGAGGGCTAAGATTGTCACTTTTCAGTCGAAAAATGTCAAAATTTTAGAACAAAGGGCACAGGGTAATGGTGAGAGCCCACTGATCTCTCAATCTTTCTAATATTTAACAGACATTTAGTCAATAGGTAGATACAAACGTGACTAAAAGGAATTTGAGTACACTTCCTGTCTTCTATGTTTACGGAGCGCCCAAAGTGCCAGTTGGATATTCAAAATATATAGCGAAAACCTACCCGAGACCGCTTAAATGAGGTTGAGACCCCCCGGGTCTTTCAATGTCCATAAAATTCAACCAAATCATTGACTCTGTATATATAAAGGTTGAATTAGATGGATTTACCAGAATAACGTCATCTTCCATATCTACGGAGGGCTAAGATTGTCACTTTTCAGTCGAAAAATGTCAAAATTTTAGAACAAAGGGCACAGGGTAATGGTGAGAGCCCACTGATCTCTCAATCTTTCTAATATTTAACAGACATTTAGTCAATAGGTAGATACAAACGTGACTAAAAGGAATTTGAGTACACTTCCTGTCTTCTATGTTTACGGAGCGCCCAAAGTGCCAGTTGGATATTCAAAATATATAGCGAAAACCTACCCGAGACCGCTTAAATGAGGTTGAGACCCCCCGGGTCTTTCAATGTCCATAAAATTCAACCAAATCATTGACTCTGTATATATAAAGGTTGTATTAGATGGATACACCAGAATAACGTCATCTTCCATATCTACGGAGGGCTAAGATTGTCACTTTTCAGTCGAAAAATGTCAAAATTTTAGAACAAAGGGCACAGGGTAATGGTGAGAGCCCACTGATCTCTCAATCTTTCTAATATTTGACAGACATTTAGTCAATAGGTAGATACAAACGTGACTAAAAGGAATTTGAGTACACTTCCTGTCTTCTATGTTTACGGAGCGCCCAAAGTGCCAGTTGGATATTCAAAATATATAGCGAAAACCTACCCGAGACCGCTTAAATGAGGTTGAGACCCCCCGGGTCTTTCAATGTCCATAAAATTCAACCAAATCATTGACTCTGTATATATAAAGGTTGTATTAGATGGATTTACCAGAATAACGTCATCTTCCATATCTACGGAGGGCTAAGATTGTCACTTTTCAGTCGAAAAATGTCAAAATTTTTGTAGAACAAAGGGCACAGGGTAATGGTGAGAGCCCACTGATCTCTCAATCTTTCTAATATTTAACAGACATTTAGTCAATAGGTAGATACAAACGTGACTAAAAGGAATTTGAGTACACTTCCTGTCTTCTATGTTTACGGAGCGCCCAAAGTGCCAGTTGGATATTCAAAATATATAGCGAAAACCTACCCGAGACCGCTTAAATGAGGTTGAGACCCCCCGGGTCTTTCAATGTCCATAAAATTCAACCAAATCATTGACTCTGTATATATAAAGGTTGTATTAGATGGATTTACCAGAATAACGTCATCTTCCATATCTACGGAGGGCTAAGATTGTCACTTTTCAGTCGAAAAATGTCAAAATTTTAGAACAAAGGGCACAGGGTAATGGTGAGAGCCCACTGATCTCTCAATCTTTCTAATATTTAACAGACATTTAGTCAATAGGTAGATACAAACGTGACTAAAAGGAATTTGAGTACACTTCCTGTCTTCTATGTTTACGGAGCGCCCAAAGTGCCAGTTGGATATTCAAAATATATAGCGAAAACCTACCCGAGACCGCTTAAATGAGGTTGAGACCCCCCGGGTCTTTCAATGTCCATAAAATTCAACCAAATCATTGACTCTGTATATATAAAGGTTGTATTAGATGGATTTACCAGAATAACGTCATCTTCCATATCTACGGAGGGCTAAGATTGTCACTTTTCAGTCGAAAAATGTCAAAATTTTAGAACAAAGGGCACAGGGTAATGGTGAGAGCCCACTGATCTCTCAATCTTTCTAATATTTAACAGACATTTAGTCAATAGGTAGATACAAACGTGACTAAAAGGAATTTGAGTACACTTCCTGTCTTCTATGTTTACGGAGCGCCCAAAGTGCCAGTTGGATATTCAAAATATATAGCGAAAACCTACCCGAGACCGCTTAAATGAGGTTGAGACCCCCCGGGTCTTTCAATGTCCATAAAATTCAACCAAATCATTGACTCTGTATATATAAAGGTTGTATTAGATGGATTTACCAGAATAACGTCATCTTCCATATCTACGGAGGGCTAAGATTGTCACTTTTCAGTCGAAAAATGTCAAAATTTTAGAACAAAGGGCACAGGGTAATGGTGAGAGCCCACTGATCTCTCAATCTTTCTAATATTTGACAGACATTTAGTCAATAGGTAGATACAAACGTGACTAAAAGGAATTTGAGTACACTTCCTGTCTTCTATGTTTACGGAGCGCCCAAAGTGCCAGTTGGATATTCAAAATATATAGCGAAAACCTACCCGAGACCGCTTAAATGAGGTTGAGACCCCCCGGGTCTTTCAATGTCCATAAAATTCAACCAAATCATTGACTCTGTATATATAAAGGTTGTATTAGATGGATTTACCAGAATAACGTCATCTTCCATATCTACGGAGGGCTAAGATTGTCACTTTTCAGTCGAAAAATGTCAAAATTTTAGAACAAAGGGCACAGGGTAATGGTGAGAGCCCACTGATCTCTCAATCTTTCTAATATTTAACAGACATTTAGTCAATAGGTAGATACAAACGTGACTAAAAG